>NC_045957.1:5758364-6468364 GCF_010909765.2 Amblyraja radiata
ATTGGATACAAAATTGTTTTGAAGCTAGGAGATTTGATCTTCTAGATCCCTCTGTACATCAATGCTGTTAAGAATCTTGCCATTATCAAAATTGCCTTGAGGGTAGAGGGCGGTGGGAGAGGGTGGACTTTCAGACTGGAGGTCTGTAATAAGTTGTGTGCCACAGGTGATCGTTGCTGGGCCCTCTTTATTCTTATTTTTATAAATTATTTAGATTATATGTGCCAAATGTGGGCAGGTGGGACTAGTGTAGATGGGATGTTGGTCGGCATCAGCAAGTCGGGCTGATGGACCCGTTTCCATGTGTAAGACTCGAGATGTGAAGGTAAGTGGCATAATTAGGAAGTTCTGCAGATGATAGTCTGAAGAAGGGTCTCGACCCGAATCGTCACCCATTCCTTCTCTCCAAAGATGCTGCCCTGCCCCGCTGAGTTACTCCAGCTTTTTGTGTGTATCTTTGGTTTAAACCAGCATCTGCAGTTCGTTCCTTCACACTCTAACACTATATTGGAGAGTGACGAAGGTTATCTAAGATTACAGTGGGATCTTGATCAACTGTGATGGTGGGCGAGGAATGGCAGATGCAGTTTAGTTTAGTTTAGAGATACAGCATCGGCCAGGAACAGGGCTGCCAACTCTCATGCCTTGAGCGTGACACTCACGCATTTCAGCCAATTCTCACGCCCTCACGCTGAAGACAGAATTCTCACGCTGACAGGCTGTCTTCAGTCCCTGCACAGTTTGTCTCAAGTTTGCACCGAATGACAGCGATCTGCACGGATTGGGGAAGCGCGTCGGTCCCGGGCAGCGGGTGTCAGCGCTTTTGTGAGCCGTCTGCGAGCGCTGCGCTTCCGGCTGCTGCGGCAACCTCGCTCCCTCCCTCCTGCCTGCCTTCACTCACACGGCAGCGCCAGCACCGCCAATCCACGCTACACCGTGCCCGCCAGACTCCCCCATTGTTTGGCTGTGGAAAGAGGGAGGGGAGAAGGAAGAGAGAGAAGAGAGAGAGAGATAAAACAGGGATGGATGGAGGCAAAGAGAGACAGGGGGGGAATGTAGAAAGGGGATGAAGGAAGGAAGGAGAAAGGGGAGAAGGGAGAACCGATGAGAAAAAATCGGGAAGGGGAGGAAAAGAGGAGGTGAGGCAAGAGGGAGGGGAGGGTAGCTGGAGGTGGGGGGAATGAAAATGTGTGTGTGTGTGTGTGTATCCCTGTGTGTGTGTGTGTGTGTGTGTGTCTCCCTGTGTGTGTGTGTGTGTGTGTGTGTCTCCCTGTGTGCGTGTCTGTGTGTGTGTGTCTCCGTGTGTGTGTCTTCCTTTGTGTATGTGTCTCCCTGTGTGTGTGTGTGTGTGTCTCCCTGTGTGTGTGTGTCTCCCTGTGTGTGTGTGTGTCTCCCTGTGTGTGTGTGAGTGTGTGTGTGTGTCCCTGTGTGTGTGTGTGTCCCTGTGTGTGTGTGTCTGAGTCTCCCTGTGTGTGTGTGTGTGTCTTCCTGTGTGTGTGTCTCCCTGTGTGTGTGTCTCTGTGTGTGTGTGTCTCCCTGTGTGTGTGTGTGTGTCCCTGTGTGTGTGTATCCCTGTGTGTGTGTGTCTGTGTCTCCCTGTGTGTGTGTGTATCCCTGTATGTGTGTGTGTGTCTCCCCATGTGTGTGTGTGTCTCCCTGTGTGTATGTGTGTGTATCCCTGTGTGTGTGTGTGTGTCTCCCTGTGTGTGTGTGTGTCTGTCTCCCTGTGTGTGTCTGTCTCCCTGTGTGTGTGTGTCTGTCTCTGTGTGTGTGTGTCTGTCTCCCTGTGTGTGTGTGTGTGTGTCTGTCTCCCTGTGTGTGTGTGCGTCTTCCTTTGTGTATGTGTCTCCCTGTGTGTGTGTGTGTGTGTGTGTGTGTGTGTCTCCATGTGTGTGTGTGTCTCCCTGTGTGTGTGTGGGTGTGTGGCTCCCTGTGTGTGTGTGTGTATGTGTGTGTCTCCCTGTGTGTGTGTGTGTGTGTCCCTGTGTGTGTGTGTGTCCCTGTGTGTGTGTGTCTGAGTCTCCCTGTGTGTGTGTGTGTGTATCCCTGTATGTGTGTGTCTCCCTGTGTGTGTGTCTCCCTGTGTGTGTGTCTCCGTGTGTGTGTGTCTCTGTGTGTGTGTGTCTCCCTGTGTGTCCCTGTGTGTGTGTGGCCCTGTGTGTGTGTGTCTGTGTCTCCCTGTGTGTGTGTGTGTGTCTCCCCGTGTGTGTGTGTGTGTCTCCCTGTGTGTATGTGTGTGTATCCCTGTGTGTGTGTGTGTGTCTCCCTGTGTGTGTGTGTGTCTGTCTCCCTGTGTGTGTCTGTCTCCCTGTGTGTGTGTGTGTGTCTGTCTGTCTGTCTGTGTGTGTGTGTGTGTGTGTCTGTCTCCCTGTGTGTGTGTGTGTGTGTGTGTGTCTGTTTCCCTGTGTGTGTGTGCGTCTTCCTTTGTGTATGTGTCTTCCTGTGCGTCTGTTGTCACATCCTGGCCTTAGACAGGGCTGCCAACTCTCACGCTTTGAGCTTTAAGCGCTTTGAGCGTGAGAGTCACGCATTTCAGCCAATTCTCACGCTGATGACAGAATTCTCACGCTGTCTTCAGTCCCTGCACAGTTTGTCTTTTTGCGCCATATCACAACAATCTGTGCAGTCTGTGGAAGCGCGTCAGTTGGCGGCTGTGAGTGACGTCGCATTTCTTCTCTTCTCTTCTTTCTTGGTTGGATGTGCAGCCGCCGACAACATGAAGCAGCCGGAGATAAAACTAACCAGGTGAATCGGTTGTAAAACGTGGGGAGGACCACAATGAGGCCAAACATCTAGGGCAGGGTTCAGCAACCTACGGCACATGGGCCATAACCCAAAAAACCTGAACACCCTCCTCCCATCCACCCCCCCCCCCCCCCCCCCCCCCCCCACCCGGTCGCAACGCTCCCTCGCAATTTCTCACTCTCAACTCTCACCCAATGTTGGCAGCCTTGATACTGACCTTGGGTGCTGTCTGTACGAAGTTTGTACGTTCTCCCTGTGACCATATGTGTTTTCTCCAGGTGCTCCGGTTTCCACCCACACACCAAAGACGTGCAGGTTTGTAGGTTAATTGGCTTCTGTAAATTGTCTGTAGAGAGTAGGATAGTGACAATAGGTGCAGGAGTAGGCCATTTGGCCCTTCGAGCCAGCATCGCCATTCAATGTGATCATGGCTGATCATCCACAATCAGTGCCCCGTTCCTGCCTTCTCTCCATGTCGCTATCCGTAAGAGCTCTATCTAACTCCCTCTTGAAAGCATCGACAGAACCAGCCTCCACCGCTCTCTGAGGCAGAGAATTCTAGCCTCACAACCCTCTGTTTTTCCTCATCTCTGTTCTAAATGGCTTACCCCTTATTCTTAAACTATGGCCCCTGGTTCTGGACTCCCCCAAGTGCTAGTGTACGGGGTGATCACTGGTCGGCGCCGACTCGCTGGGCCAAAGGGCTTGTTTCTACGCTGTACTGTATCTCTAACCCTGAGATGAAAAGTAAAGCCACTATCGCTTCTGCTTCCACGACCCCCGACAGCGAGTTCCAGGCACTTGCCCCACACATCTCATTTAAACTTTCCCACTCTAACCTAAGAGCTATGCCCTCTGGTGTTGGCCATTTCCACACTGGTGAAAAAAATGTTCTGACTGTCTCCCCCAAAGATACTAGAGGAGCAAGATAGACCGCTCCACTAGTATCTTTGCTCTACCCTATCTGTGCCTCTGAGCGATGATGTGTGTGGGGGCCGGCGGTCGAGGATGGGACCGCCGAGAGAACAAAGGGGGACCATTTGAAACATTTGTAAGTGGCGACTCTGCATACTCCTGTTTGCAGGGCAAATAATCTCACTGTGTCACGTGATCA
Source organism: Amblyraja radiata (assembly GCF_010909765.2). Taxonomy (NCBI): domain Eukaryota; kingdom Metazoa; phylum Chordata; class Chondrichthyes; order Rajiformes; family Rajidae; genus Amblyraja; species Amblyraja radiata. Next base: position 5,762,224 of record NC_045957.1, read on the forward strand.
TAAAGTAGCATTCATTCATTCGTGGGCAGCGCTGTGATCGGTCTTCCAGCCACCGGGGGCGCTGTAGTCGGTCCTCCAGGCAGTGGTCGGTCCTCCAGCCGCAGGGCGGCGCTGTGCTCGGTCCTCCAGCCGCCGGGGGCGCTGTGGTCGGTCCTCCAGGCGCAGGCGGCGCTGTGGTCGGTCCTCCGGGCCAGAGCCGCCCCCTCGCGCTGCGCCGCCCGCGGCGGTGACGCCACAATCCGCAGAGGGGCGGAGCTGTGCGCAGGCGCGGCCTCCCCAGGACATGGCAACGGCCGGTCGCCATGGAGTCTCCGCGCTGACCTTCCCGGAGCCGAGTCTCAGCCGCGGCTGGAGAGCAGGCAAGGTGCGGGCGGCCCCGGGACAGGGCAGGGCAGGGCAGGCGGGGGCACTCACTGCGCCCGGGCTGCCCGCGGGGCCCGGCAGGGGGCAGGAAGGGAGGGAGGTGCAGGGCGACAGACCTGGGCTGGAGGAGAGGCCTAGGCAGGGCTTGGGGATCTGAAGCGGCCAGTAGCCCCCACCTCCCACCCCAGGGTGACAGAGGCCCCCCCACCCCAGGGTGACAGAGTCCCCCCCCACCCAAGGGTGACAGATCCCCACCCCAGGGTGACAGAGGCCCCCCCCACCCCAGGGTGACAAAGGCCCCCCCCACCCCAGGGTGACAGATCCCCACCACATGGGGACAGAGGCCCCCCACCCCAGGGTGACAGAGGCCCCCCACCCCAGGGTGACAGATCCCCACCCCAGGGTGACAGATCCCCACCCCAGGGTGACAGAGGCCCCCCCACCCCAGGGTGACAGATCCCCACCCCAGGGTGACAGAGGGCCCCCCCCACCCCAGGGTGACAAAGGCCCCCCCACCCCAGGGTGACAGATCCCCACCACATGGGGACAGAGGCCCCCCACCCAGGGTGACAGAGGCCCCCCACCCCAGGGTGACAGAGGCCCCCCACCCCAGGGTGACAGAGGCCCCCCACCCCAAGGTGACAGAGGCCCCCCACCCCAGGGTGACAGAGGCCCCCACCCCAGGGTGACAGATCCCCACCCCAGGGTGACAGAGGCCCCCCCACCCCAGGGTGACATCCCCACCACATGGTGACAGAAGCCCCCCCACCCCAGGGTGACAGAGGCCCCCCCCACCCCAGGGTGACAGAGGCCCCCCACCCCAGGGTGACAGATCCCCACCCCAGGGTGACAGAGGCCCCCTCACCCCAGGGTGACAGAGGCTCCCCACCCCAGGGTGACAGAGGCCCCCCACCCCAGGGTGACAGATCCCCACCCCAGCGTGACAGATCCCCACCCCAGGGTGACAGAGCCCCCCCCACCCCAGCGTGACAGATCCCCACCCCAGCGTGACAGAGGCTCTCAATGCCCCGTGTGAGAGAGACCCTTGACTGAGGGAGGGTGGGTGGGTCCCAGAGGGAGGAGGGGAATGTGGAGGTAGAGGGAGTCCAGCTGGTAAGGGGTCCTCCCCAGTGTGAGGGGGTGGGTTCTTCCCAGTATGAGGGGGGGTCCTATGGATAAGGGGGTGGGAGGAAGCTGTGGATGACCTGGTGTGAAGGAGGTTCCTCGGGTGAAGGGTGTGGGGGTCCCTAGGAACATGGGAGTGGAAGGAAGGAGTGGGTTTTCCCGTGTGAAGGAGGTGGGTAATGGGAGGCCCTGGGTCTTGGGAGGGGAGCTGAAACTGGGATGAGGAGAGCCCTCTGGGATGATGAAACGAGGACAATCCCAGGAGGAGGTTGGTTGGAGGTGGGGGGGGGGGGGGGGGGTACAGGGGAGCCAGTCTACAGCCACCTCCTGACTGTAGGGTGGAGTTCAGGCAGGTGTGGAAATGGTCACAGATCCACTCTGACATGAATTAAGCAAAATTGGTGAGTGGTCAGAAATGGATCAGAGTTGATAAAGGATGATGGCTGCAATTGAGAAATCTAGAGACAGCAGGAAACACTGCCCGGACAGTTTATGGTTGAACCAGTTAACTTTGCAAATAGAATTACACGAGTAGTTAAAGGAAATAAGGAGAGACATAAGACTGCTGATACTAGGAATGTTACTAAATTTTGAGATTTTAAAAATCAAGCCTGTAATTTATCCCATCAGATAAAGCATAAAAAAACCCTTTAATATTTACCTAATTCATTTTCATATCTTGAGTATTAAAGTTATGGTCATTTTCACACTAGGAAATTAGCATCTTGTTCCCTCTTGTTTTGTATTGACTTAACTCAAAAGCTGTGATCGAGGACAAGCCTTGTCACAAGTGCCGTTTTACACAGACACACATACAGATCGGTCATGGCTGCCGCCACAATCCGATCTGTATGTACTGTGAGAGTCAGATATTTAGCATGAAAATAGTGATCACGGATAGACAATTACACAATACAGTCCTGATGAAGAGTCTCAACCTAAAACAACAACTAGCCAATTCCCTCCTCGGGAACTGGAAGACTGACCCTCCGAGTTCCTCCAACAGCTTTTGTGAGTGGAAATAAAAAGAAATGATTCCTCCAGCACACCTGTCACAACTTCAGAATACCCCACTGTGCTTTATAGCCACAAATGTACTTTTGAGGTTTTGTCAAGACTGTAAAATAGGAAACAGCGTAGTTTTGTACACATCCAGTTTTTTTTTGTTCTTTGCAATCACAGCCTCACTGACATGGGTGCACAGACAACTGTGTTCAGCACCTCATCTGAAAGTTGGTCAGAAAGTGTTTCTCAAAGGATTTTGCACATTTAGGAGCATTCGTTGAGGATTCCTCTTTTTAGATAACCCTAAAACTGCAGCACTGCAAATAGCCAGAAACAGTTGATTTGAGATTTATAGTGACCATTGAGGAGGTAATGTTTTGACAAAAGATTACATGTTATCTTTTTAGTTGTTCACTGCACATTTGCCACAGTTTAAGAGCAGATATTGAATTGCTCCTTTAGTCAAAAGAGCTGTAATGTGCAATTATTGGTATTGATTTATTATTGTCACGTAAAGTGAGACAGAGTGGAAAGAACTTGTATGTGTGTTATCCAGTCAAATCAGAACATACATGAGTACACATGCAGATAAATGTGAGGGGTTGCATTTTGGGAAGTCAAACCAGTGCAGGACCTTCACAGTGAATGGTGGGGCAAAGGGGGGAGGGTGGGGTGTTGTAGAGCAGAAGGATTTAAAAGTACAGGTACATCGTTCCCTGAAAGTGGCATCACAGGTAGATAAGGTGGTGAAGAAGGCTTTTGGTACACTGGCCATCAGTCAGGGTGTTGAATATAGAAGTTTGCATGTTATATTACACTTTAGAGATACAGCATGGAAACAGGCCCTTCGGCCCTCCAAGTCTACACTGACCATCAATCACCCGTTCACATGAGTTGCATCCTATCCCACTCTCCCATCCATCCCCTACACACTAGAGGCAATTTACAGAGACCAATTAAACGGCGGACCCACACGTCTTTGGGATGTGGGAAGAAACCCACAGGCAGAACATGTAAAATCCACGCAGTCGACACCCGAGGTCAGGATTGAACTCGGGGCACTGGTGTGTGAGGCAGTAGGTCTACCAGTTGGACAAGGGTGTGGTGATGCCACATTTGGAGTACTGTATTCACTCTACTGTAGGAAGGGTATTATTAAGCTGGAAAGAGTTCAGGGGAGATTTACGAGGATATTCAATGGTGCTTTATTTGCCCCATGTGCAACTGCACAGTGAAATTATTTTTGCATGTTTACACATGCGGGTGCCGCCATGTTTTGGCACCATTTTCAAAGTCCGGTCCACCCATGCGTTCGGTCTACTGGTGCAGTTCCCGATCCTGGTAAGCCCCAGGCTCCTGCAAGGCCTTCCTCCGGCACCTTTGACTGGATTAGCCCCCCGCGATCTGACCTCCCCCTCCTTGTCTCGCCATATTTGTGAGCCAGGAGCACCCTCTGCAGCGGCTTTGAAGGCCCTGGAGGCAATACCCCGGTTCACCCTCCTACTGGCCATTGATCATCGCATACGACATATCCAGTGGCTCCTTCTCGGTACTGTGGTCTGCCGAGCCTTCAGGTCCTCAATGAAGGTTCCTGATTCCGCACTCGCGGAAACTCGGGAAGGCCTCCATCGCGCGAATGTTGCCCAGACCCCAGAGCCTGAGCTATAGGAAGAGATTGAACAGACTAGGACTTTATTTCTTGGAGCGCAGTGGACTAAGGGGTGTTGTTATAGAGGTGTATAAAATCATGAGGAGAGTTGATAGAGTGAATGCGCGGAGTCTTTTACCCAGGGCAGGGGAATTGAGAACCAGAGGACATAGGTTTAAGGTGAGAAGGGAAATATTTAATAGAAACCTGAGGGGCAACTTTTTTACACGGAGGGTGGTGGGTGTATGGAATGGGCTGCCAGAGGAGGTAATTGAATCAGGTACAATAACAACATTTAAAAGGCACTAGATACATATAGGAATGGTTTAGTGGGATGTGCGCCACAAATGGGCAAATGGGACTAGCTTTAGATGGGACATGTTGGTCGGTGTGGATGAGTCGGGCTGAAGAGCCTGGTTTCGTGCTCAAGTACTGGCCATAGACCAGTACTCCAGCAAAGATCAAAGTTGCGAGAGTTGAGAATATAGCGTTACAGCATTGCAATGTCATAGCTACGGAGATGCGTAGATTTTTTTTAAATCCATGGGCTGCAACAAGTTAGATTGGGAGATTGAGACAACATCCTTGGCTGATGAGAGATCCTTTCAAGAGATTATTAACAGCAGAGAAGCTGTTTCTGATTCTGATGGTATATGCTTTCAAGCTCTTTTATCTTCAGCCCGACAGGAGAGGAAATGACCTGGGTTAGAGAGGTCCTTGACTATGCTGGCTGCTTTCCTGAGCAGTGGGAAGCATAGATGAGGTTGATGGGGAGGGAAGACCGGTCTACGTGATAGTCTGGGCTCCACCTGTAAAGCCCCTGTCCCACTTTCACGACCTAATTCACGACCTCTGCCGAGTTTGCCCTTGACTCATACCCGCAGCATGGTCGTCACGAGGTCGTAGGTAGGTCGTGATGCTAGTCATAGGTACTCGTGGCATCAAGTAGGTCGGGGCGTTTTTCTAGCTGATGAAAAATGTTCACGAGTAAAAAAGGTGAATTAGGTGGTGAAAGTGGGACAGGCCCTTTACTCTGTAATTTCTTGTGGTCTTGGGCAGAGCTGTTGCCAAGCCAGGTTGCACAGCATAATTCCATGGTGCGTTTATAGAAATTGTTACGTCCAATTTCATTTCCAGCATTGTTTCATTGGGTAGTTGATCACAGTTCATTTGGGATCAGATACACTTGTATCATATCCCGTTGCCCTGTTCGAGATACAAAAAGTCAACAGAAGCAATTGTAAAAAAAATATGTTGTGTTTCCCCTTATGATAAAATCATGATGGGAATTATAAAATCATGAAGTAAATACAGTCTTTTACCCAGAGTAGGGGAATCAAGGACCAGGGGATAGATGTTTCAGGTGACGGGTCTGTTTCCCTGCTCTATGACTGCTCAATATGACTGTCTTTCTCCACCTTCCATCCCTTGCTGCAGCCATCCCTTGAGCGTGACACCATCCTGGTCTGGACTGTTTGTTCGGAAGGATGCATTCTCTGGTCTTCTTCTGTGCGCAGAAAGTGATCTCGGACCACGCCTCGACACGCAAAGCCCTGGACTACATCCCGCGCGAGATCTACCCGGTCCTGTTCAAAGCGGCCTTCCTGGACCTGCGGACACTGGTGCTGCGTGACGTGGTGCAGAGGTGGCCCTTCAGTGTCCTCAACTTCTCCACCATCCTGAAGAGGTGCAAACACTGCGACCGCGATGTCATCCGCGAGAAGCCCAACAAACAGTGCTTACAGGCAGTGATAATGGGAGTGAAGGACTATCTCATCAACGAGCTGCGGCAGAATCGAATCCCTAACACCAGGTACTTAGAGTCATAGAGTAATACAGTGTGGAAACAGGCCCTTCGGCCCAACTCGCCCACACCGGCCAACATGTCCCACTTGCCTGCACTTGGTCCATAACCCTCCAAACCAGTCCTATCCATGTACCCGTCCAACTGTTTCTTAAGCGATGGGATAGTCCCAGCCTCAACTACCATACACCCACCACCCTTTGTGTGAAAAAGTTACCCCTCAGATTCCTATTAAATCTTTTCCCCTTCACCTTGAACATATGTCCTCTGGTCCTCAATTCCCCTACTCTGGGCAATAAACTCTGTGCATCTACACGATCTATTCCTCTCATTATTTTGTATACCTCTATAAGATCTCCCCTCATCCTCCTACGCTCCATGGAATAGAGACCCAGCCAACTCAACCTCTCCCTATAGCTCACACCCTCTAGTCCTGGCAACATCCTCGTAAATCTTTTCTGAACCCTTTCAAGCTTGACAATATCTTTCCTATAACATGGTGCCCAGAACTGAACATAATACTCTAAATGCGGTCTCACCAACATCATATACAACTGCAACCTGACCTCCCAACTCCTATAGTCAATACTCTGACTGATGAAGGCCAAATAGCCAAAAGCCTTTTTGGTCACCTTATCTACCTGCGACTACACCTTCATGGAACCATGCACTTGTACTCCTAGATCCCTCTGCTCTACAACACTACCCAGAGGCCAATCATTTACTTGCTCAAACTCATTCACGGGATGTGGGCGTCACTGGCAAAACTGGTGTTTATTGCCCTGGACCAAAATACAAAGTGCTGGAGGCTCAGTGGGTCAGGCAGACCCTTCTTCAAACTGAGCAAAACATAAAGTGCTGGAGGTACTCAGGGGGATCAGGCAGCATCTTAGGAGGGAATGGTCAGGCAACGTTTTTTGGTCGGGACCCTTCTTCAGACTCAATAGACGACATTTTGGGTCGGGACTTTCTGGGAACTGTGTACTTGTACTCTTAGATCTCCCTGCTCTACAGAACTCCCCAAGGCTCTACCATTCACTGCAAAGGTACTGCCCTGGTTTGACCACAAAATGCAACATCTCACACTTTGATCTGATTTGTACTCGCGTATGGTATGATTTGAATGGATAACGCACATACAGTCCCGACCCAAATCGTCGCCTATCATTCTCTCCACAGATGCTGCCTGACCCCCTGAGTTCCTCCAGCACTTTGTGTTTTGCTCAAGATTCCAACATCTGCAGTTCCTTAGTGTCTCTCTAATTGCCCTGGAACTGAGTGGTTTGAACAAAACCAAATCAGAGAGGTTGAAGAGTTTACCACCAGCTAAGTTGGATGTCGGCTATAGAGTCAAACACCAGGAAAACATAGCCTTCTCCCCAACACGTCCATGCCGAATAGGATATCTATTTGAGCTAGTTTGTGTTTGGCCCATAAGCCTCGACACCTTTCCAAGCCATGTACATGTCTAACTGTGGCTGTACCTGCCTCCACAACGTCCCCCACCAGCCTCCGTGTGAAACAGTTGCCCCATAGGGCCTAATTTTAGATGCCTCTACCCAGGGGCGGAAAACCCGGGGGGCCAGAGGGGACACGCCCCCCCCCCCATGTTTTGTGAGGTGGGGGACATCCCCCCAAGTTTTTGTGATCCCGATTTTAAAATCTCCGTTTTTAGCGCTGGATTGAGCCTCCGAAGCCTCGCGTGTGTTCCCAATGGCCTGGCTCACTTCATTGATGCGTGAAGCTGCTAGAAAGTGGAATCACATCCTGTTCTGCTCTATGACTGTCGGGTGCCCTGCTGAGGAGTGGATGGGAGGGAAAAGAATGTGGGCCGCTTACAGCCTTGAAGTGGCTGATTACATCCCAACAGCAGCCCAGCTCTGATCATAAGGTCTTAAGGAATAGCAGTAGAATTAGGCCATTTGGCCTATCGTCTACTCCGCCATTCAATCATGGCTGATCTATCTCTTCCTCCTAACCCGATTCTCCTGCCTTCTCCCCATAACCTCCGACACCTGTACTAATCAAGAATCTATCTATCTCTGCCTTAAAAATATCTAGTGACTTGGCATCCACATCCTTCTGTGGCAAAGAATTCCACAGATTCACCACTTAAGATGTTGAGGGAGAATGCAGAATGGGATGTAATAAAATAGGAATTCTGACCTTGCCCTACCCCTCCCCCCCCCCCCGCCCCAAAAATAAATCCACGTGTTTTTAAAGTCTTGTTTCATGCTGATCTCTGGCAAATCAGAGTGCACTCTATCATTATCTATTTGGTCAGCGTGTGTCCATTCTTAGAAGTGGGTGCGGGAGATGGGTATAACGGAGGGAGCTCATGGTACGTTGCTGAGTTTAGGGGAGGAATTGCAGGCGGCAGGGAAAAGATAAGCTGGAATTGTTAACTGCATTTTTATTATTTTGCAGAAAATCAAAAGCATCAACATCTCAGGACAATTGCAAGCTTAGGTACAGCATATGTTCTTAAATTTGTACGAGAAAGAAATCTCAATGATCTATGTGTTTAAGAAGGAACTGCAGATGCTGGAAAATCGAAGGTACACGAAAATGCTGGAGAAACTCAGCGGGTGCAGCAGCATCTATGGAGCGAAGGAAATAGGCAACGTTTCAGCCCGAAACAGGAGTTTCGGCCCGAAATGTTGCCTATCTCCTTCGCTCCATAGGTGCTGCTGCACCCGCTGAGTTTCTCTAGCATTTTTGTGTACTCTCAATGATCTATGTCGACCTTGTCCCTACCTGTAGAGTTTTTGAGGAGATTTTTTGACTGGATACCCAATCTAATGGTCGTGTGCTGCTTGCGAGAGTCATTGGCCACTTTCTGTCTCCCAGTGGAAGGAGTCATAAACCCTCTAAATCCTCACTACAGCCTCAAGGGATATATCTAGGCTCTTCCCATCACCCCTGGATTCTCCAGAACAGCCCTGTGGGATAATAGCAGGCATTCCCGCAATGCCAAGACCTCCATTCAGTCCAGGTTAACCTACACACCCACACTTCCCAAAGCCACACGTCTTTGGGATGTGGGCGGAAGCCGGAGCATCCGGAGAAATCCCATGCGGTCACAGGGAATTCTTGCAAACGCCACGCTGACAGCATCTGAGGTCACGATTGAACCCGGGTCTCTGGCGCTGTGAGGCAGCAGCTCCACCAGTTTTGCCACTGTGTGCCACCCAGGTGAATAAACATGGGAATGATGTGCTGATTCGGTGGAACTAAGGGCCTGTTCATGTGGTTAATGTCTTTATGACCGCAGCCATTTGGAAGTTCGTGGAGCTACCTTTGCACACAGAAGTCTCCATACATTCCTGTGTGAGAGTGATTGCCTTCCCTCTATCCTGGGGGTGTCTCTGGGAGAATTCTGACTCCTTTAGCAGACTTGCTTGCAATGGGACGGTGTAATTGGCAGTTTCATGCCCAGTTAGTTTTCCTGACCACTTCAGTTTATGTCATTCATCCCTCACTGCAATCACACTCGACTTGAAGAATGGGATCTAAGAATGGAAAATGTGTCTTTGTTTGCTGAATTGTACATTGAACGGTGGCTGGTGTTTATGCCAGTGCAGAATTCTGTCTCCTGTTTTGCTGCTGTTGAAATGCATCCACTTCATCAGTGCAAAGGAGTGCGTTAAAAAGCTTGCAGCTCTTTGACACAAAAAGGAACAACAAGATTCTCCATTAAAATTACTGTGTGCAGCTTGATCCCTCTGGATGCTTTACAGTCAGTTATCATGGAAACAGTTATTTTGGCTCCTTGAATCCGTGGCAGCCATCAAGCCCCCATCTACACCAATCCCCCATATTCCTTTCAACCCCCCCCCACCTCCAAATGCAACCATTCCAGTGGCCAATTAACCTACATGTCTTTGAAATGTGGGAGGACACCAGGGATCCCAGGAGAAGCCCACATGACCACAGTGAGAACACACAAACTCCATTTAGACAGCGTTAGATGTCAGGATTGAATCTCTGGGTTGCTGGAGCTGTGCCATAAGATCATAAGTGGTAGGAGCTGAATTCGGCCCTTCAAGTCTACTCCGCTATTCAATCATAGCTGATCTGTCCCTCCTAACCCCATTCTTCTGCCTTCTCCCCATAACCCTAGATACCCGTACTAATCAAGAATATAGCTTAGCTTTAAATATATCCATTGATTTGGCATCTGCAGCCTTCTGTGGCAAAGAATTCCACAGATTCACCACCCTTGACTAAAGAAATTCTTTTTCATCTCCTTCCTAAAGGAATATCCTTTAATTCTGAGGCTATGACCTCTAGTCCTAAACTCTCCAACTAGGGATATGGGGAGAAGGCAGGCACGGGTTATTGATTGGGGACGATCAGCCATGATCACAATGAAGAGCCGAACGCAACCACTCCAGGCCTCCTCCTGCACCTATTTTCTATGTTTCTAATGGAAACACCCTCTCCACATCCACTCTCTCCAGGGCTTTCACTATTCGGTAAGTTTCAATGAGGTCCCCCCCTCATTCTTCTAAACTCCAGCGAGTTCAGGCCCAGTGCTGTCAAACTCTCATCATGTTAACCCACTCATTCCTGGAATCATCCTTGTAAACCTCCTCTGGGTCCTTTCCAGGGCCAGCACATCCTCTCTCAGATGTGGTGCCCACAGCTGCGGCAGCTCAATGTTCTTTCGGTCAGTGCTTCGTGCTTTTTGTGTACGTGTTGTTTTTTTGTCCTGTGTACTTTCTGTCGGGCGAACAACGTCTACGGCCAGCATGATCGTCTTAGGATTGGAGCTGGTCACGAGCGGAGTGTTACAGCCGAGTTTGTCCATTCACACAAGATCCCGGTGGACATAGCGAGGAGCCCCGGCTCTCCGTGGATTACCATCCCCGCGGGGAGGAGGCGTAGGCGGCGCAGAGAGAGAAGGCAAAAGCGAGGCTGCAGCACTAGCCAGGCTACAGAGGCAGCCACTCAAACCACTGCTTCCCAGCCTGTTTCTCACGAACGCCAGATCCCTCGCTAACAAGATGGATGAACTGAGGTTACAGACTGCAGCTAACAACGCCGTGAAGGACAGCTGTATCCTGTTGATCACGGAGACCTGGCTTCATTCATTCATTCCGGACTCTGCTATCGAGCTAGCAGGTTACACCACACAGCGTCATGACAGGACAAGAGACTCCGTAAGAGCAGAGGAGGAGGGCTCTGTGTGTACGTGAACAACAACTGGTGTACTAACACAGTGATTGTGGACAGTCACTGCTCCCCGGACCTGGAGCATGTGACTGTTAAATGCAGGCCCATTTATCTCCCTGGAGAGTTTACTGTCGGCATGATAACTGCTGTATACATACCACCGGATGCTAATGCTAACTCGGCTATCGGACATATGTATGGTAGCACTAGCAGCCAGCAGAGCACATATCCTGACGCTGTTCACATCATAGCAGGGGACTTTAATCATGCGGACTTGAAGGCAATGCTCCCCAAATTCTATCAGCATGTTAAATGTGCTACAAGAGGAGCTAACACACTGGACAAGGTCTACTCCAACATCAAGCTGGGCTACAGGGCTAGACCACTACCACACCTGGGCCAGTCTGACCATATGTCCCTGCTTTTAATTCCTGCATATGCCCCCCTCAGGAAAACTGCTCCTACCATCACAAAGACCATCACAACTTGGCCTGATGGTGCCTCTCAGCAGCTGCAGGACTGCTTCGACTGGACCAACTGGGATGTGTTTGAACACCAGGACCTGGAGGTGTTCACAGACAGTGTACTATGTTACATTAAAAGCTGCATGGACACTGTCACAGTGGACAAACGCATCCGGGTCTACCCCAACCAGAAACCCTGGATGACCCGGGAGGTCCAGCGGCTGTTAAAAGACAGGAACACCGCTTTTAGGTCTGGCGATAGGGCTTTATACAGCACGGCCCGAGCTAACCTGAAGAGAGGCATCAGAGAGGCCAAATCAGACTACAGGAGGAGGATAGAGGACCACCTGGACAGTAATAACAGCAGGCAGGTGTGGCAGGGGATCCAGTATCTCACCAACTACAAGACCAACCTTGAAGCTGCTGAAGGTGACGCCTCGTTGGCAGAGGAGCTGAACCTCTTCTTTGCTCGCTTTGAAGTGGAGCCACCCGAGACAGCCACATCACACCACATGGTCCACAGCAGCTTAACCCTCAAGATAGAGGAGCATGAGGTGAGGCGCACGCTGCGGGCCATCAATCCGAGGAAGGCTGCTGGACCCGACGGCGTCTCTGGTCGCGTGCTGAAGGACTGCGCAGACCAGCTGGCTGGAGTCTGTACGAGGATTTTCAACCAGTCTCTGGCCCAGTCCACTGTCCCACCCTGTCTGAAGTCCTCCACCATAGTCCCCTTGCCCAAAAAAACCCACATCTCCAGCCTCAATGACTACCGGCCAGTCGCACTCACACCAGTGGTGATGAAGTGCTTTGAAAAACTGGTCCGGGGTCACATCACATCACTCCTGTCCCGAAGCTTTGACCCCCACCAGTTTGCGTACAGAGCGAATAGATCCACAGAGGACGCTGTAGCCACAGCCCTCCATGCTGCACTGTCCCACCTGGAGCAGCGGGGGAGCTACATGCGGATGCTCTTTGTGGACTACAGCTCTGCTTTTAACACCATCCTTCCCCACAAACTGGTGGACAAACTGGGGGACCTGGGACTTCCACACTCCACCTGCAAGTGGATAAATAGCTTCCTGTCGGGTCGCAGCCAGAGAGTCAGAGTGGGCCATCACACATCCACGGCCCTCAGCCTCAGTACCGGCTCTCCACAGGGCTGCGTGCTGAGCCCCCTGCTTTACACCATCTACACATATGACTGCACCCCCGCCCACCACAGTAACACCATTGTCAAATTCGCGGATGACACCACGGTGGTGGGGCTCATCTCTGGGGGGGATGAGTACGCCTACAGGGATGAGGTGGAGCAGCTGACAGTATGGTGTGGAGAGAATAACCTGCTCCTCAACACCTCAAAGACCAAGGAGCTCATAATAGACTACAGGAAGAAGAAAACGGGCATTACACCATTAATCATCAGAGGGGACTGTGTGGAGAGGGTGGCGGATTTCCGCTTCCTGGGAATCCACATTGAGGAGGACCTGACATGGAACGTGAACACCTCTGCGCTGCTGAAAAAGGTCCAGCAGAGACTGCACTTCCTGAGGGTGCTCAGGAAGAACAACATCACTCAGAGACTGCTGCTGCCCTTTTATCGGTGCTCCATAGAGAGCATCCTAACATACTGTGTATGCGTGTGGTACACCAGCTGCACAGCGGCTAAGAGGAAAGCGCTCCAGAGGGCTATTGACAACGCCCAGAAGATTGTCGGCTGCCCTCTCCTCACCTTGGAGGACCTACACAGTTCCCACTGTCTCAAGAAATCCCAGAACATTATAAAGGACATTTCCCACCCCGGACACTCCCTGTTTGAACTGTTGCCGTCAGGCAGACGGTACAGATCAATGAGGACAAGGACAAACAGACTCAAAAACAGTTTTTATCCCACAGCAATAACTACACTTAATATAGCCACCAAATGAGCACAGGTGTGCTACATACGGATTGTGCAATCGACAGAAGAATGTATGGTTGTGTGTTTATACTTGTTTTTTTCATATTATTTATTTTAGTTGTTTATTTCAGATATTCTCTTTTACGTATCGTTAGCTTTAGATAATGTGTGAATGGTGCACTGACTGGTTGGCATTTTTAATTTTGTTGTACATGTTTACATGTTATAATGACAATAAAGAACCCATCCTATCCTATCCTAAATTGCTTACAATACTCCAAATGTGACCTGACCAGCGCCCTATAGAGCCTCACAAAGCGTAATGCAATAAGCCTGCTGGTAGAATTATTAGCTAGATTTGTAGTTATGGCGATGTGGCATGCTTGTTGTCCAACACCAGGGTAGTAAGACATTGCAACTGCGATCCCTCATTTTTGATCTCAACTGCTCTTCTGAGAGTGGAAGGGAGAATCAGAGGGTGACACCCCAACACACTGCTATTTGGCACAAACATTGTGGGTCAAAGGGCCCGTTCCTGTGCTGTACCGTTCAATGTTCCTTGCCTTCAAAACTGAGCGGAACTGGTAGAGCACCCTTTTACCAGCTGTCACCATCAGTACGCCAATGGTATAAGGGATAGGGAGACTTCGGAAAGCAAAAAAACCCAACTAATATAACTGGGGAAGAGAGACACCCCCACTACTTTTCTCCATCGTATTTTATTGCTGTTTAGGTTTCAAACTCGTGGGACTGTTTTTATGAATTAATACAATTGCAAGAGTATCTATTGAAAAAAGAATTATTAAACAGGTTATTTAATTGGGAGGTTCAAGTCCATTCAATTGAAGATCGACACAAAAAGCTGGAGTAAATCAGCGGGACAGGCAGCATCTCTGGAGAGAAGGAATGGGTGATGTATCTTCAGACTCGACCCAAAACGTCACCCATTCCTTCTCTCCAGAGATGCTGCCTGTCCCGCTGAGTTACTCCAGCTTTTTGTGTCTACCTTCGGTTTAAACCAGCATCTGCAGTTCTTTCCTACACATTACTATCAGGTGGGTGTGCAGATAAGGGATGTCATCTTAAAGATTTTTCAATATTCTATTTTAAGTTTCTCTATTTATTCACTTAACCTATATCCCCCCCCCCCTGAAATCTGTGTGCATCCTCTCATAGCCCATGCTGCCATGTAGTTTTGTTCTATCCAGAAAATGTGGGTATAATGCATACGCTATTCATTTTTAGATCACAGATGTAGATTGAAAACACATAGGGCCCCTGCACCAATCCCCAGTGTGGCGCATTTGGGAGAGCCATTGTTTTACCGGGTTTTACCGAGACCAGGGTTCAATCATAACCTTGGGTGCTGTCTCTGTGGTGTTTTTACACGTTCTCCCTGCGTGGGTTCTCTCCGGGTGCTCCGGTTTCCTCCCACTTGGTAAATTGGCCTCTGAAAAAGGGCTCTAGTGTGCAAGAAGTGGATGAGAAAGTGGGATAACATAGAACTAATGTGAATGGGTGATCAATGGTCAGTGTGGACTGGTGGGCCGAAGGGCCTGGTTCCAGGCTGTATCTTTCAATTCAATTCAGTGGCGGACTGGCCAGGGTGTCAGCTTGCCCGATGGCAAGTGGCCCCCTATATCAAGTGGGCCCCTGATGAAGTGGGCCCCCTTTGTCTCCTGGCAACCAATATTTTTAGACCCAGCCCGCCACTGTTTATGCTGTAATCTGGATTTTTCACCAATCCATGCTGAGTCTAAAAAACAGCACCTTGTGAAGAAGGGTTTCGGCCCGAAACGTTGCCTATTTCCTTAGCTGCATAGATGCTGTCTCATTCGCTGAGTTTCTCCAGCATTTCTGCCCACCTTGGGCAGATGCTAGCCATTTGTTTCATTTCTTTGACATTTTCCTTATTTGGTGAAAACAAACAGAGGTATGGACCTGCTAAATCAAACATGACATTACTGTGCACTAATACTCTGCATGCTTGTTTTTGGAGTCCAGCTTTAAGGAGATTATCCAAGTAGATATATTGGGGACAGGTTGTGCAGCATACCATCTGTTACAAATTATTATGAAGGAAATAAGTAGTTGAGTTTCAATAAATCACGAGGATGCAGCTAGAAGAGATTACGTTTATATTTAATCACTATAAGGATTAATGTCTTTCACTGTAAATTGCTTATGAATATAGTACTGGCATTCTGTAGTTGAATTAGTTTTGTTTAGAGCAGGGGTCGGCAACCTTGTTCTGCATAGGGGCCAGGACCCATGTCTGTGAGCGGATGGCGGGCCACATCTATCACCATAGTTAATAAATGGAGGTAATAATAATACATACTAACTAAATTAGTAATTAGTAATAATACATACTAATATTACATATTAGTAATAATACATACTAACTAATGTGACACTTGGTGTTGTTTTTCGCATTAGTTTTCACATGTTTTACAATTAGTTTTCTGCAGTTCCCAGATCCCTCGCGTCCCCGTACTGGCTGCAGTTCCCAGGTCACCTGCGTGCCCCGTGATTGGCTGTAACGCACAGGTCGCCTGCATGCCCTAGGATTGGCTGTAGCTCCCAAGTCGCCTGCGAGCCCCGGGTCTAGCTGCAGTTCCCAGGTTGCCTGCGAGCCCCAGGACTGGCTGCAGCAGTTCCCAGGTCGCCTGCGAGCCCCAGGACTGGCTGCAGCAGTTCCCAGGTCGCGAAAACGAATTGGGAAAAAAAACCGCCTGCGGGGTCGGATGATTTTGGGTTACTTGGCGGATCTGGACCGTGGGCCGTAGGTTGCCGACCCCTGGTTTAGAGATACAGCGTGGAAACAGTCTTATATTGATTTACAAACATTATTGGTGGTGAATCTCCACTGAACTCAGGCACAGTTGCAGTGAAGAAATGAAATAATGCAAAATTTAATTATAATTTGCACTAGAACAAGCTATGATTTTAATTGTAATGTGGACCATTTTATATAGGAGCTTTGCAGCTTCAGAGAACAGAAGTTATTTTAAAGTTCTGATAAACAGAAGGACAAATTATGCAGCACAGTGGCGCAGCACTAGAGACCTGGATTTAATCCTGACTACAGGTGCTGTCTACGGTGGTGCTTGCACCATCTCCCTGTGACCGCATGGGTTTTCTCCGGCTTTCCTCCCACATTGCAAAGACATGTGGGTTTGATAAAGGAATACAAAACCCAGAGAGGGGTATATAGTGAGAATCTCTTAAATACCATGTTTTTCTGATCTTGAGACTGTTTTCATTTATACTGTCACTAACCCTTTTATTCCATTGGATTCAATTCTGCCTCTTGTGTGGAATCTTTTAGAAACATATAAAATTATAAAAGGACTGGACAAGCTAGTTGCAGGAAACATGTTCCCAATGTTGGGCGAGTCCAGAACCAGGGGCCACAGTCTCAGAATAAAGGGGAGGCCATTTAAGACTGAGGTGAGAAAAAACTTTTTCACCCAGTGGAATTCCCTGCCACAGAGGGCAGTGGAGGCCAAATCACTAGATGGATTTAAGAGAGAGTTAGATAGAGCTCTAGGGGCTGGTGGAATCAAGGGATATGGGGAGAAGGCAGGCACGGGTTATTGATTGGGGACGATCAGCCATGATCACAATAAATGGCCTCCTCCTGCACCTAGTTTCTATGTTTCTATGTATTCAAGTGCTTTCTGGAAATGTAGAGACTTTATCTACTGCATTCTCTTCAGATTTTCCAGTCGCCCCCTTAACACATTGCCTTTCACATGTTTGTGCTGGTGATCCATTATTATGTTGAAACTCCCACCTGCTATTAACTATTATTTCTCCTTGATTATCATTTCTGAAAGCTTCCCCACTATCTCGCCGAAGTACCACTCACTCTGCACTTTTATTCAATAAAGAGCCACAATTACCTGTTTCATTACCTGCGCTCGTTCCGCCATGGCCTGCTGGATCTCTTGGTTTCTGATCATTTTAACTCTGTTTCTCATTCCCACACTGACCTTTCTGGCCTCGGCCGCCTCCATTGCCAGAATGAGGCCACACACTAACTGGAGGAACAGCACCTCGTATTCTGCTTGGGTAGCTGACACCGCAACGGTATTAACATTGACCTCAAATTTTAGTTAACATGCGTACAAACAACTTTTTCCCCTCCACTTCCACCTGAACTAGCAGCCACTTCTCCTCTTTCTGCTTCTTCCACCTATATTCCTTCCTCTGGCTTCACAATTCGCACTTCTGTCCAATTCTCATACCTTTTGATTTTTCATCAATGGCTTTTGTCCAACCATCTGTCTATGAACCCCCCCACCACCCCTCACTAGTATCCACCTATCACTGGCCAGGCTTTGTCCTGCCCCTCCTTTCTCCCCCCTCCTATAATCAGTCTGAAAAGGATCCCGACCCAAAACACCACCTATTGATGTCCAGAGATGCTGCCTGACCCGTTGAGTTACTCCAGCACTTTGTCTTTTTTGTTGTTGTAAACCAGCATCTGCAGTTCCTTAGAACTGCTTTAGAAGCTTTAGCACAAAACATAATGTTTTGCGATATCCCCTCATAGACTGTATGACTAATTAGCTGGTCGAATTGTTAACAGCGAGGCCGTTTGAAGCGTAAATATGTCTCATGGTTTCCATCCTTCACCCACAGGAAGCATCGACCACTCCGTGTTGTGGATCTAACGGGACTGCAAGATGATGGAGACAGGCAAGATGCAGACACCATAGGCCAATGGTCCCGTACTGTGGCCTTGGCGAAAGCCTGCATTGAAATCTCACGGACTAGCAGGAGGGATGAGTACAATTCATCGAAGCGGAGGAAGGGCAAGAACGGGAGTCCTTTGGAAGGAGCATTCGAAAGCCAGTTGAGTGTGGAGATCCACGCCAATCTCTTTGTCACGAGTAACTCTTACGGGACAGTAAAGGACGCGCTACTAGTGGGAAAAAGCTCCCCCCTGTGCCTGAAATGCCGGGACCTTCGCGCGGAAGAGCTATCTGCCAAAAAAACCATCAGTATCCTGGAGCTCTTGGACGCGGTGGTTCTCAGGAAGCTTGAGCTCCGCTACAACAACCTCGGTCTCAGCGGCCTCAGCTCAGTGTTCCCTTACCTGCCCACGTTCGAGAACCTGATCAGCCTGAAGCTCCCCTACAGTAACATCGACGTAAGGCACATGACCTCCGAGATGGAGGAGTCCTTCCAAAGTATGGTGTCCGTGTTCAGACACTTGCCTAACGTGAAGGAGTTAAACCTGGCATCATCCCGACTATCTGGAAGGATCCGGGAACTGCTGAGGTAAGTGTTTGATGTCATTTTCCCCCCATTGGACCTGATGATCAAAGGCTTAAGAATGCAAGTATCAGAAATGATTCAGTGGGACAGTGCTGGAGTAAGGCCCCTGTCCCACTTACGTGTCCTTGTCACGCTAATTACGCGACCTCATCGTCACGTTGAGGCGCGACGGTCGCGCGCGTCATCATGTGCCCGCACAGCCGTCTGGAGCGCGTGACGTCATTTGAAGATGGACACAAAATGCAGGAGTAACTCAGCGGGACCGGCAGCATCTCTGGAGAGAAGCAATGAGTGGTGTTTCGGGTCGAGACCCTTCTTCTGTCTGAAAGAATGGTCTTGACCCGAAATGTCACCCATTCCTTCTCTCCAGATATGCTGCCGGTCCCGCTGAGTTACTCCTGAATTTTGTGTCTATCTTCAATTTTCTTGGCCCCGCTCTGGGAGTAGGAGTGGGGGCAGATCCGGACCGCAACGGCCATGAGCCCCAGGCCGAGTTTGACGATCGTTTGCCTGCTTCTGCTACTGTTGGAGGTGAGGCGTTGCATCGCGCCAGGGTCTTGGGCCTGTCCCACTTTGGCCGTCAGATACCGCGCACAACTCCATACCCCTCCGCGCTTCTCAGTGGGACCAGCCCCGCGCGGCCACACGATGCCCATGAGCATCAACGCGATGACAAGGTCGCGTAATTTGCGTGCCAAGGACACGAAAGTGGGACAGGGCCTTTACTCAGCAGGTCAGGCGGCATCTCTGGAGAATAGTTCAATGGTACTTTATTTTCTCATGTCCCGAAGTACAGAGAAATTCGTTCTTGCTCCCATTGAAAGTATTGTATGAAGGCGGTGGCAATCTCAATTGTAAATTATATTATAGAGCTCTCTTAACAGAGCTACTACAGCCTTTAATTTGGTAAATAACAAGTAGAATACGTTCTTGTAGATGGGAGCCAGTAACAAGTATCAAAATACACAATTGGTCTAGTAGCATTGAGGTTTAGATTCATAGAGCTTCATCAGAATCCATGCTGAGGATAGTTGGACATGGTGGCGCAGCGGTAGAGGTGCTGCCTTACAGCGCCAGAGACTCGGGTTCAATCCTGACTACGGGTACGTCTGTACAGAGTTTGTACGTTCTCCCCGTGACCTGCGTGGGTGTACTCCGGGATCTCCAGTTTCCTCCCACACTCCAAAGAGGTACAGGTTTGTAGGCTAATTGGCTTGGTATAAGTGTAAATTGTCCCTGTGTGTAGGTTAGTGTTCATGTGCGAGGATGGCTAGTCGGTGCGGACTTGGGCTGAAAGGCCTGATTCCGCGCATTATCTCAGACCTAATGTTTAATGTTGTTAAATATACTGAGGAACAGTGTAAAACTTTTGTTTGCGTGCTATCCAATTAAATCAGATAATACTATAAAAAACACAAAGTGCTGGAGGAACTTAGCGAGTCAGGCAGCATCCCTGGAGAGCATGGTGAGGTGATCTATTAATGTTCTCCAGGGATGCTGCCTGATCTACTGAGTTACTCCAGCACTTTGGGTCTCTTTTTTTGAAAACCACATCTGTAGTTCTTTGTTTCTACGGATAATACGGTACTATATTATACAGTACAATACTGTACAATCAAGACAAACACCTTGTGTAACAGGAGAAAAATCTAATGGCGGCAATGTTGGAGAATCAGGAGCGAGCAGCAGTCTGATAACACAGCAGAAGCTATTTCTTAGTCTGTTGCTCTATTACTGAATGTGTCCCCTTCAGATACATTAAGATGTTGCACAATGTGCAAAATGTACAATGTGTATATGTAATGTTTTACAATGGGTGGCATGGTGGCGCAGCGGTAGAGTTACTGCCTTACAGCGCTTACAGCACCTGAGACCTGGGTTCGATCCTGGCTACGGGTGCTTGTCTGTATGGAGTTTGTACGTTCTCCCCATGACTGCGTGGGTTTTCTCCGAGATCTTCGGTTTCCTCCCACACCCCAAAGACGTTCAGGTTAGTTGGCTTGGTATAACTATAAGTGTGGATTGTCCCTAGTACGTGTAGGATAGTGTCAATGTACAGAGATTGCTGGTTAGTGCGGACTCTGTGGGCCAAAGGGCCTGTTTCTGCGATGTATCTCTAGACTAAGCTAAACTAAAGTACTTCAGAGAAATGTTGAGAAAAAATTGAGCTTCATAAGATACTGGACCTGATGATCAACGTCTAAAGCATGCAAGTATCAGAGATTAGTCTGAGTGGTACACAGTGCTGGAGTAACTCAGGAGGGTCAGGCAGCATCTCTGGGGAAAGGTTCAATGGTACTTTATTCTCACATGTCCTGAAGTACAGTGAAATTATGTTTTACATGCAGTTGAGTAAAAGGATTACTATACATAAGCACAATCCTAGATTAAGTGTACAGGAATAGAACACTGAGATAGTTTTTAAGAGTCGCTTTGCTTTGGCACCATTTTAAAATCCAAGCTGTTATAGGTGCAGAGTTCTAAACCTAGCCGTAAGGTCTGGTGGCAAAGGTTACTGGGAGTAGGCAGGAGAATGGGCTTGAGAGGGAAAAATAGATCAGCCATGATTGAATGGCGGAGCAGACTTGATGGGCCGAATGGCCTAGTTCGGCTGCTATGTCCTATGGTTTTATGGAGAGGCTGAGTCTTTACTCCTGTGACTTACAGTATGAACTTATGAAAGCTTTTTTTTGTGCTGTGTGACTATGACTAATTGTTTTTATGAAACATATATATGATTTGGTTCAAACAGTGTTTTGCAGAAGCCATTGGAAAGCTTGGAGCTCCCATACTGCTACCTTCTTCCAGCAGATGCAACCTACCTGGCCAACAGCCATCACGCCCCCTTCCTGAGGAAGCTGGATTTGAGTGGTAACAACCTGTCCGACGTCCTCCTCAACCCCTTCTGCCAGATTCTGCAGCAGGCCTCCACCTCGCTGGTGTACCTGGACATCATGGAGTGCAGGGTGATGGACCGACAGCTCACCTCGTTCCTCCCCGCTCTGAAGCTGTGCTCTCAGCTCCAGTACCTGAGCTGCTTCTGCAACCCCATCTCCAGCCAGGGCCTCAAGTCCCTGCTTCACACCGCCGTGCAGTTGCCATCTCTCAAAATTGTCGTGCACCCTATCCCGGTTGACTGCTACGAAGAAGGACTGCCCTGGCCCCCTTCCACCTACGACCTTATCGACTACAGTATCGACCAGCAGAAGCTCAGTCGGGTTGATGCAGAGCTGAACGAGATCCGCTTAAAGGCAGTGAGAACCGATATTGTCACCACGGTTGAGCTTTACAATGACTTCTCACTTGACATGTTGCAGTTGTACTGAAGCAAACTCTCCATTTTTAACAACGAGGACAACTTGTATTAAACGCGTTTGAGACACATGCAATTTACATGAATGTTTATATATTCACAAATGTCAAATAGAGATTAATTTTGTTGACACCTCTCCAAGGAAGCAGCAAGGATGAACCAATTTATTTGATGCCTTCCTCAGCTTAGTCTGTACATACAGGGTGTGCCAAGCTTAAGGGAGTGTAGAAACAAGGAACTGCAGATGCTGGTTTACAAAGAAAGGCACAGAGTGCTGGAGTAACTCAGTGTAGCTTCTATACCTACTCAAAGTCCAACCGATAGCCATTACTCCTCGGTGATATGGTGGAGACATAGCTTATGTACTGGCCGCATTCACAGATAGCATAGAGCAAAAAACGAACCCTCCAGTCATTGTCTCTTGATTAATTAGTCTTTATTGTAGTTCAAAACAAAGAAGTACTTCATAACTTGTCCCTCTTATTAATTGTTTCTGCTTCAGACAGTACGGTTGTGACCGTGCGGTCGTTACTGTGGTAAAAAACTGTTGTTCTCACCATCCCTCAAGGTGAAACTAACTCCCAATCTATGAGTCTGTGCTAGTCTCCCCCGAATTAGATACATCCCTCTACGTATCAAATCCCACCTACAAGCGTACATACAGATAAGAACTAGAAATATTAGACATGGCTATAATATACTGACTTAAGCTTAAATGGCTTACACAGTGGGTCAGGCAGCATCTCTGGAGAACATGAATAGGTGACGTTTCGGGTCGGGACCCTTCTCCAGATATTGCAGGGGGAGGGGGCCAGAAAGCTGGAAGAGAGGTGGGGTAGGACAAAGTGTGGCATTTAAAGGTGAATACATGTAATAGGGGGGATTTGATTGTAAGATGGTTGGACGAAGGCCAGAGATGAAAGACAGAAGGTGTGAAACAAAAGGATTGAACAGTTGCGAATTGTGAAGCCAGAGGAAGGAATAAAAGTGGAAGGGGGGGGAGACATAAGTGCAAGCCTAGGTGGGGCACAGGGAAGGAGTGAGAGGAGTGGGTTTGTAGTTACTTAAAATTGGAGAATTCAATTCAAGGAAGTTCTGTTTATCATTCCCCTTTGAAAGTTCATTAGTAGGTTTGGTTCAAATGCGAGGTGCTAGTTACAGCAGGAGGTATCCTATCGAAGTCCAAAGGAGAGTATTGAGTTGCTCCGTAGATTGGGAAATGGAGGAATATCTGTAAAATTGAATTTATATTGAGGAGCTGATTGAACAAGAATTACACTGGTTTCTGCCATCTAAAATGAAAGTGGATGTGATAAGTTTATGTTTCCAGTGTTCTGCCCCACCACTATGTCAATTTTCCGCAGAAAACCCAAACAATTTATGGACTTGAGTAAGTAAATAGCGCTAAAATTCACAAATGTATGTGAAGCTTGGAGAATTAACTTAATGTGTCCCAAATCAGTTTAGCTATCTACAACAATAACCGCAGAGCTGTTACCTATAATCTGATCTTCACCTTGCTAGGTGAACAGAGGGATGCTCCATGACACAAAATGCTGGAGTAACTCAGCAGGACAGGCAGCATCTCTGGAGAGAAGGAATGGGTGACATTTCAGACTGAAGAAGGATCTCGACCCGAAACGTCACCCATTCCTCGTCTCCAGAGATGCTGCCTGTCCCGCTGAGTTAGTCCAGCATTTTGTGTCTTCTTCAGTTTAAACCAGCGTCTGCAGTTCCTTCTTGCGCAACTGGATGCTGCATGGCAGCTTGGTAAGTTGCTGCCTGTCATTGTAAAGAGTAAAATTATAAGTGGAGACTGGGCGTTGAATGTATTGGTAAACTCACCGTTTGTGCCTGGTATATTTCGAGTTTTGCTGAGTGGTTCGCAAAGTGCTGGAGCAATTCAGCGGGTCAGGCAGCATCTCTGGAGGACATGGATAGGCGACCTTTCTGGTTGGGACCGTTTTTCAGACTGATTGCGGTGGGAAGGGGGAAAGCTTGGAAGAGAAAGGTGGATATAGGTGACGCAGGTCGAAGTTTGGCAAGTGCATTGTATCCACCTATCACTCGCCAAGCTTTGATCCATCACCCACCTCTCTTCCAGCTTTTTCTCCCCAGCAGTTTATAACGTTATATTAGCTGTACAATAAACCTCCCTGGAGCTGAACCATCATGAATACGAGTTTATGAGGTAGATCATTCCCAGTAGATTTATTTTCATGCGAATTGGAAATATTAAAAAAAACTGATGATGCTGAAAATCTGAAATAAAAACGAAATGCTCGAAATACTCTGCAAATCCACTCTTTATCTGTGGGAAGAGAAACTGACCAAGGACCTATGTCCTGAAGCATCAGTTTCTCTTCCCACAGATCGAGCTGCACTTGCTCAGTATTTGCAGCATTTTCTGGTTTATTTAAAATTTGTCATCCTGTTTGCATGAAGAGCATTTTATTTCATCAGACACAAAAACATTTATCTTTTAAGCTTCCTTATGATGAAACGTGGATTATATTTTTAAACCCATCTTCCCGAAGTGTCCTTGTTCATCTGTGATGTACACTTCAGAAATGTATATATTAAAATGTACCTATTTTTTCTTTTTTATTATTCCATTTTGTTTTCATTTTTTAAATTAATCAATTTAGTTCTTATATACTTGCTATACTAGATCTTCCTATTTATCATTGTTATCATTGCAAATGCACCATATAATCCTACATACATCAAAACACATTGGGGTACTTTAAATACGGTGCTTTCTACAGAGAATAATTGTCACTCTTCTGACTAGGATTTGTTCATTAATACTTATTTTTAATTAACCATTGGACAAGCAAATAATGCTGATCAATTTAACACCTTGTTCTCATATCGTTCATTCATTCATTGGAACATTGTAAATGTAATGTTGGTACATTTATGGCCTTGGATTTTTCTTCCACTTTGTAAAACAATAACACACCTCAGATCCCTTCCTTAGCCTTTTTTGCCTTTTCTTTCCTGGCTTTCCTTACTCGCAACTTGATTTATCTCTAGTATTTTCCAGTGTTAATGAAAGATCATTGTCCTGATCATGTTGATTGTAGCTCTCTTCCCGATAGATGCTTCTAGAATGCATGAGGATTTTCTAGCATTTTCTATTTTACAACACAGAACAAACAGTGCAACACAGGAATAGGCCTTTCTGCCCACAATGTCCGTGCCGAACATTATGTAGCAATGTTACAAAATTTTGAGATTTTAAAAATCAAGTCTGTAATTTATCCCATCAGATAAAGCATAAAAATAAGTTTAATTTGACACCTAATTCACTTTCATATCTCAAGTATTTAAAAAGTAATGGCCATTTTCATACTCGGAAATGAGCATCTTGTTCCCTATTGATTTTCTATGGACATAACAAAAAAGCTGTGATCGTGAACAGTCAAAAGCCCATAACTTTCTTAAAAATTAAGAGAACTGAATGAAATTTTCAGTTATCATAGATTGAAGCATTCTGAAACAAATATAAAATAATCTTACTTGGATGACCTGAAATTAAAGCATATAATTAGTTAGTTACCTAATTGTAGCTAATTTCAGACTTCAATTACTAGATCTAAACATCTATCCATTTCTTAATAAATGATTAACATTTTTAAATAGCCCAAATGTCCAAATAATATTCACAAATAATTCACAATAAAACATGATTTTTAAATCTAATTTACATTAATTTATAGACCAAATGGAAGGAATTTAGTGCTCAATTGCTGTAAATAAATGCCCATTTAAATCAGCTTTCCAGTGGGTCCCTGTGGAACGCGCTGGTTTAGAACGTTCACATTGCGGTAGATTTGTGCCCCAAATGCCCAGAAAAATACTGCGGGATATAATGGGCCCAAAATGAGCTACTCGCAATATTAAACTTTGTATAAAGGGATCTTTAGAAGCCCTTTTTAATGTAAAAATAAGCTACATACCTTCTGTGGTTTGCTCTATGGGACCCTGCGGTTGCTGGCGGTCGCGGGTTTAGAGATTGATTTTTAAACTACTATAACTATTATACGAGGCCTTTAAAACTAATAATAGCTTTTGCGACGGGGTCTTCCAGCGATTTTTCGTTAATAATTAACTAGGCTGAACATCTTCGATTTGAACAGCTTAGAGAAAATCGCGTTTTAAACCCGCCCCCCTCTAAACGGCGCCAAAATCGCGCACACCCGCAGCGACAGATTTTCAACGACGCTTCAGGTAGGCTTTGCAACATACCTACATTATGCCGTTGAATTAATCTTCTCTGCCTGCACATGATCCATATCCCTGCATATCCATGTGCCTAGCTAAAAATCTCTTAAATGCCACTATCGTATCTAGCTCCACCACTACCCTGGAAGTGCGTTCCAGGCACCACTCTGTAAAAAAAGTTGCTCCACACATCTCCTTTAAACTTTTCCACCTCACACCTTAAAGATATGCCCTCTAGTCTTTGACATTTCCACCCTGCGGGGAAAATACTCTGACCCTATCTCTGCCTCTCAGTGTTATAAACTTCTAACCTCTCCTCAACCTCTCATTGGGAAATTGCTGGAATTCTTTATTAATGAAATTACAGGATATTTAAAATATCCACAGACAATCAAGCACAATTAATATGGATTTATGATTGGGAGATGTGTTGGAAAATTCGTTGGAGCTGTAGAATAGAGATCATTTTCCTGGCAGCTACATTGGATGGACTTTAAAAGTTCTGAAGTCTGAGGAAATGAGCAGAAGATAGAAACCAACAGTGGAGACCCAGGACAAAGATAGCAAAGCATGAGGAAAGCAAGGGGTGCTGAAGACCTTGTGAGTGATGGAGACTGGTGTGCAGCATCGGATTTGGCGAAAGCATTTTTAAGGTTTTAAATTAAAAATAAAATTATTTTTACAAACTGAGTGGTTCAATGGTGCCCTCCAAAATGACCAATGATCTTATGAACTGACCCAGACATGGCATCAGCTCTCTTTAGTTTAGATTGGTTTTAGAGGTGCAGCATGCAACAAGCCCTCGTGCCCATTGAGGCCGTCAACCATCCATTATCTATTTTATCCCACTTTCACATCCACTCCCAACACAATTTACAGAGGCCAATTGACATACACACCCGCAAGTCTTTTGGATGTGGGAGAAAACCGGAGTACACGGAGCAAGCACATACAGTCATAGGGAGAACGTGCAAATTCTACACAGGCAGCATCCGATGTCAGCGTCGAGCCCAGGTCTCCTACACTGAGAGGCAGCGGTACTACCAGCTGCATCATTGTGCAGCCTTAGTTTTCTCAATCAGAGTTTCCCGTCCACTGCAGCTTACAACAGGTCAGGCATCATTAGTGGAGGGAACAAAGATGCGAACATTGTCTGTTCATTCCCTCCACAGTTGCTGCCTGACCCGCAAAGTTCCTTCAGTACTCGGTTGCTCCAGATTCCAGTATCTGCATTCTCTTGTTTTGCTGATTCCACAAAACTCATGATGGAATGGAGGCGAGCCGCCTTCTGGGAAGGTGCCCCGACAGTGTTTTTGGGGTGGGTGTTCATAGAGTCGTACTGCAGGGTAAAAAAGCCCTTCAACCCAACTCATCTATGCAGACAAAGTTGCCTGGCCAGGCTAGTCCTACTTATAACCATATAACAATTACAGCACGGAAACAGGCCATCTCGACCCTTCTAGTCCGTGCCGAACACGTATTCTCCCCAGTCCCATATACCTGCGCTCAGACCATAACCCTCCATTCCTTTCCCGTCCATATAACTATCCAATTTATTTTTAAATGATAAAAACGAACCTGCCTCCACCACCTTCACTGGAAGCTCATTCCACACAGCCACCACTCTGAGTAAAGAAGTTCCCCCTCATGTTACCCCTAAACTTCTGTCCCTTAATTCTCAAGTCATGTCCCCTTGTTTGAATCTTCCCTACTCTCAGTGGGAAAAGCTTATCCACGTCAACTCTGTCTATCCCTCTCATCATTTTAAAGACCTCTATCAAGTCCCCCCTTAACCTTCTGCGCTCCAAAGAATAAAGCCCTAACTTGTTCAACCTTTCTCTGTAACTTAGTTGCTGAAACCCAGGCAACATTCTAGTAAATCTCCTCTGTACTCTCTCTATTTTGTTGACATCCTTCCTAGAATTAGGCGACCAAAATTGTACACCATACTCCAGAATTGGCCTCACCAATGCCTTGTACAATTTTAACATTACATCCCAACTTCTATACTCAATGCTCTGATTTATAAAGGCCAGCACACCAAAAGCTTTCTTTACCACCCTATCTACATGAGATTCCACTTTCAGGGAACTGTGCACAGGTTATTCCCAGATCCCTCTGTTCACCTGCATTCTTCAATTCCCTACCATTTACCATGTACGTCCTATTTTGATTTGTCCTGCCAAGATGTAGCACCTCACACTTATCAGCATTAAACTCCATCTGCCATCTTTCAGCCCACTCTTCCAACTGGCATAAATCTCTCTGTAGACTTTGAAAATCGACTTCATTATCCACAACCCCACCTATCTTAGTATCATCTGCATACTTACTAATCCAATTTACCACACCATCATCCAGATCATTGATGTACATGACAAACAACAGTGGACCCAACACAGATCCCTGTGGCACCCCACTAGTCACTGGCCTCCAATCTGACAAACAACCATCCACCATTACTCTCTGGCATCTCCCATTCAGCCACTGTTGAATCCATCTTGCTACTCCACCATTAATACCCAATCATTGAACCTTCTTAACCAACCTTCCATGAGGAACCTTGTCAAAGGCCTTACTGAAGTCCATATATACAACATCCACTACTTTACCCTCATCAATTTCCCGAGTAACCTCTTCAAAAAATTCAAGAAGATTAGTCAAACATTACCTTCCCGGCACAAATCCATGTTGACTGTTCCTAATCAGACCCTGTTTATCCAGATGCTTATATATATTATCTCTAAGTATCCTTTCCATTAATTTGCCCACCACTGACGTCAAACTAACAGGTCTATAATTGCTAGGTTTACTCTTAGACCCCTTTTTAAACAATGGAACAACATACGCAGTACGCCAATCCTCCGTTACTTGCCACCGTCCGATGCCTATCCCTCCAAACCTTATTCATGGCGGCCCCCCTCAAACAAGGGAAGGGATTTGGGGCTTCAGGAGTGGGAAGAGAAGTCATACAGTGTGGAAACAGGCCCTTCGGCCCAAATCGCCCACACCAGCCAACAATTCCCAGCAACCCTCGTCCCACTTGCCTGCACTTGATCCATAACCCTCCAAACCTGTCCTATCCATGTACCTGTCCAACTGTTTCTTAAACAATGGGATAGTCCCAGTCTCAACTACCTCCTCTGGCAGCTTGTTTCATACACCCTCTGTGTGAAAAAGTTACCCCTCGGATTCCTATTAAATCTTTTCCCCTTCACCTTGAACCTATGTCCTCTGGTTCTCGATTCCCCTACTCTGGGCAAAAGACTCTGTGCCTGGAGTAGACCTGATCTACTCCTCTCATAATTTTGTATACTTCTATAAGATCTCCCCTCATCCTCCTATGCTCCATGGAATAGAGACCCAACCTACTCAACCTCTCCCTATAGTCTTGGTAGCATCCTCGTATATCTTTTCTGAACCCTTTCAGGCTTGGCAATATCTTTCCTATAACATGGTGCCCAGAACTCAACACAATATTCTAAATGCAGCCTCACCAATGTCTTATACAACTGTAACATGACCTCCCAACCTCTATGCTTAATACTTCAATTGATGAGTGCCAAAGGCCTTTTTGACCGCCTTATCTACCTTCGACTCGATCTTCAAGGAACCATGCACTTGCACTACTAGATCCCTTTGCTCTACACTACCCAGAGACCTACCATTTACGGTGTAGGTCCAGCCCTTGTTCAGCGTCCCAAAAAGCAACACATAACACTTCTCTGTGTTAAATGTTGGTCTTCATTGCGAGAGGATTTGAGTTTAGGAGCAAGGAGGTCCTACTGCAGTTGTACAGGGTGGGATCACACCTGGAGCATTGTGTGCAGTTTTGGTCTCCTAATTTGAGGAAGGACATTTTTGCTATTGAGGGATTGCAGCGTAGGTTCACCAGGTTAATTCCTGGGATGGCAGGACTGACATATGATGAAAGAATGGGTCGACTGTGCTTATAGTCACTGGAGTTTAGAAGGATGTGAGGGTATCTTATAGAAACATATAAAATTCTTAAGGAATTGGACAGGATAGATGCAGGAAACATGTTCCCCATGTTGGGGGAGTCCAGAACCAGGGGTCACAGTTTAAGAATAAGTGGTGGGGCATTTAGAACTGAAATGAAAAATTAAAAATTCACCCAGCATAGAGAACCTGTGGAATTCCCTGCCACAGAAGGCAGTGGAGGCCAATTCACTGGAAGATTTCTAGAGAGTTAAGGGCTTGTCCCACTTGGGTGACATTTTTTACGACAGCCTGAAAAGAGGTTGTTGCGTCATGGTCGGGTCGTGATGCGGCGTGACGCGTGGTGACGCATGTAGTGACGCACGGTGTCTCCCTGTCGCCCCTGGATTTTGCAATGTCCAAAATTATGGGGCGACATCTGGGTGTCTCATCATATTGTGCACCCTGTCACCTGCTGTCGTATGCTCTCCTGCAGGTGACGCCCGGATAGGGTTAGGGTTAGGGTTGGGGTAGGGACCACAGATGGGCTGTAAAATATTGTTCCTTCAATGCATGGATTTTAAACATTAATATATTAAAATTAATACTGCAACTGGACACTGGATTTCCTCACCAACAGACCACAGTCTGCTAGGGTCAACAACCTCACCTCCTCCACTATAACACTGAACACCGGCGTGCCACAGGGCTGTGTGCTCAGCCCTCTCCTCTACTCCCTCTTCACCGATGACTGCATCCCTAAGTATGGCTCCAACGCCATCATTAAATTTGCCGACGACACCACGGTGGTAGGGCTGATCAGTGACAACGACGAGTCAGCCTACAGGGAGGAGGTCCAGCACCTGGCAGCCTGGTGTGCCAACAATAACCTCGTCCTCAACTCCCAGAAGACGAAGGAAATTATTGTTGACTTCAGGAAGAACAGAGGGGGCAGACATACCCCCATCCATATAAACGAGACTGAGGTGGAGCGCGTCTCCAACTACAAATTCCTCGGGGTACACATCCCGGAGGATCTGTCCTGGTCCCTCAATACCACCAAACTGATCAAAAAGGTGCAGCAGCGCCTTTACTTCCTGAGGAGGCTCAAGAAAGCTCACCTGTCCTCCCAGATCCTGACCAACTTTTACCGCTGTACCATCGAAAGCATCCTGACCACCTGCTTCACGGTATGGTACAGCAGTTGTACCGCAGCGGATAGGAAGGCGCTACAACGGGTGGTGAAAACCGCTCAGCACATCATCGGTGCCCCGCTCCCTGCCATGGATGCCCTCCACCGAAAACGGTGTCTGAGACGGGCCAGGAAGATCATCAAGGACCCCTCTCACCCTAACCATGGACTGTTTGCCCTCCTCCCATCAGGGAGGCGGTACAGGAGCCTCAGGTCTTGAACTAGCAGGATGGGGAACAGCTTTTTCAACAACACACTTGCATTGCTGAACTCGGAGTCCCGTCGCTAGATATCTTTGGTCTCTCCATCCACATTGTTAACCAGTACTCTTCTTACTCTAATGTATGCTTGTTCTGTATTTTTTTTAAATTCCTATCTTGCACTATGACTATGACCAGACGCTAAACTGCATTTCGTTGTACCTATACTTGTATCTGTGCAATGACAATAAAGTTGAATTGAATTGAATACAATAAAATCAATTGTGCAAATGAAAAGATGTCTGAGTCGTTCGTTTTTATTTACAGACGTATCGGTCCACTTCCAGATCCAATCACCGTCTCTAACTTTTCACAGGAATGGATTTAGTGTAGACTGAATTGCCCTCTCTCCTCCACCCCGCTCCCGCCCCATCCCTCCTTCTCCCCTCCTCTCTCCCCACTCTTCCCTTCTCCCCGTTCTCCACTCCCCCCTCCCTCTATCCCTCCATTCTCCCATTCTCCAACCCCCACTTTCCCCGATGCCCCCCCATTTGTGGACCTAGCCTGTCATAGCTAGATCCACTAGATCCCAGGGCTAGGGCTAGGGTTAGCGTTTCCTCCCGCACTCCAAATGCGCACAGGTTTGTATAAATTGTCCCTAGCGTGTGTGGGATAGTGTGCGGGGGTTCGCTGGTCGCAGTCTGGGTCCACAAATGGGAGGCGTCAGGGAAAGTGGGGGGAGGGGGTTGGAGAATGGGAGAAGAGAGGGGGAGAAGGGGATGTGATGGGAGGGGGGGGAGTGGTGAAGGGGAGAAGAGTGGAGCGGGGAGAAGGGAAGAGGGGGGGAGGGAAGAAGGGGGGAGAGTAGAAGGGTAGGGGGTGGAGAAGGAGGGATGGGGCGGGAGGGGGGAAGAGGGGGTTCAGTCTACTCTCATTGAATCCATCCCCTTGGACGACAGATGGCACAATGGGCTAAGTGTTCGGCTGGCAACCGGAAGGTAGCTGGTTCGAATCCCGCTTGGAGTGCATACTGTCGTTGTGTCCTTGGGCAAGACACTTCACCCACCTTTGCCTGTGTGTGTCCTTGGGCAAGACACTTCACCCACCTTTGCCTGTGTGTGTGGATGTAATTATGTGAAGCACTTTGGGGTCAATGCAAGTTGACTAAAAATGTGCTATATAAATAAAGAAATTTAATAATTTAATTTAATCCCTGTGAAAAGCTAAAGACAGTGATTGGATCTGGAAGCGGACCAATACATCTGTAAATAAAACTGAACGACTCAGACATCTTTTCATTTGCACAATTGATTTTATTGTATTAATTTTAATATATTAATGTTTAAAACTCATGCATTGAAGGAAGAATATTTTACAGCCCATCTGTAGTCCCTAACCCTATCCCTGACCCTGACCGTAACCCTAGCTGGGCGTCACCCGCAGGACAGCATACGTCAGCGTGTATTTCGTACAACTTGACGGTTTTACGGGCGCTCGCAGTCGCCGAAAAAATCGCAAAGTGGGATAGGCCCTTTAGATTTAGCTCTTATGGCTAAAGGAATCAAAGGATTTGGGGGAAAAGCAGGAACGGGGTACTGATTGCGGATGATCACCCATGATCACATTGAATGGCGGCGCTGGCTCGAAGGGCCATATTTTCTATGTTTTTATGACAATATATAGACAATAGACAATAGGTGCAGGAGGAGGCCATTCGGCCCTTCGGGCCAGCACCGTCATTCAATGTGATCATGGCCGATCATCCCCAATCAGTACCCCGTTCATGCCATCTCCCCATATCCCCTGACTCCACAATTTTTAAGAGCCCTATCTAGCTCTCTCTTGAAAGTATCCAGAGAACCTGCCTCCACCGCCCTCTGAGGCAGAGAATTCCACAGACTCACCACTCTCTGTGAGAAAAAGTGTTTCCTTGTCTCCGTTCTAAATGGCTTACTTCTTATTCTTAAACTGTGGCCCCTTGGTTCTGGACTCCCCCAACATCGGGAACATGTTTCCTGCCTCTAGCGTGATCAAACCCCTTAACAATCTTATATGTTTCAATGAGATACCCTCTCATCCTTCTAAACTCCAGAGTGTACAAGCCCAGCTGCTCCATTCTCTCAGCATATGACAGTTCTGCCATCCCGGGAATTAACCTTGTAAACCTACGCTGCACTCCCTCAATAGCAAGAATGTCCTTCCTCAAATTATGGGACCAAAACTGCACACAATACTCCAGGTGTGGTCTCACTAGGGCCCTGTACAACTGCAGAAGGACCTCTTTGCTCCTATACTCGACTCCTCTTGTTATAAAGGCCATATGTTTCTATCTCTCTCGGTTCCCTTTCCCCTAACATTCTGAAGAAGGGTCTCGACCCAAAACATCGCCCATTCCCTCTCTACGGAGACGCTGCCCGTCCCGCTGAGTTACTCCAGCACTTTGTGTCTATCTTCAGCCTGACCACAGTGTGATGCGGCTGCAACATGACTTGCCAACGTTTAACTCAGTGATCTGACCAAGGATCCGATAGCGAACTGATGGAGGAGGAGCACACAGCGTGGATGACGACTCTCACTTCCGGGGTTGCTCTCACTTCCGCCCCCCTCCTCTCCCCCTCTGCCCCGCTTCCGGCCTCCTCGCCCCCTCTGCCCCGCTTCCGCCCCTCTCCTCTCTGCCCCGCTTCCGCCCCTCCTCTCTGCCCCGCTTCCGCCCCCCTCTCTCCCTCTCTGCCCCGCTTCCGCCCCCCTCTCTCCTCTCTGCCCCGCTTCCGGCCGGGTCACGTGCCGCGGGCGGCGGGCGGCGGGAAGCTCGAGCGGCGGCGGGTGAGCGGGTGAGTGTCAGTCGGCGGCGACTGGGACAAATGTCGGCACCAAGGGGGCAAATAAACCGGCGTCTGCTCCTGGATCGGGGAGAGGGAGACAGAGAGAGAGAAAGAGAGAGAGAGAGAGAGAAAGAGAGAGAAAGAGAGAGATAAAGAGAGAAAGAGAGAGAAAGAAACAACCAACCAACACGGCCGTTAACATAGAAACATAGACAATAGGTGCAGGAGTAGGCCATTCGGCCCTTCGAGCCTGCACCACCATTCAATATGATCATGACTGATCATCCAACTCAGTATCCTGTACCTGCCTTCTCTCCATACCCCCTGATCCCTTTAGCCACAAGGGCCACATCTAACTCCCTCTTAAATATAGCCAATGAACTGGCCTCAACTACCTTGTGTGGCAGAGGATTCCACAGATTCCCCGCTCTCTGTGTGAAAAATGTTTTCCTCATCTCGGTCCTAAAAGATTTCCCTCTTATCCTTAAACTGTGACCCCTAGTTCTGGACTTCCCTGACTCAGCAGGTCGGGCAGCATCTGATCTGTGGAGAGGAGCGGACCGGCGACCTCTCGGGCCCGGGACCCTTCAGACTGATGGAGCAGGAGGGAGAAAAGTGGGGAGTGATGGGTGGATACAGGAGAGAGAGAGAGAGAGGGATGGGGACACACACACACACACACACAGAGAGATGGGTGGAGTAATAGGAGCAGAATTAGGTCATTCAGCCCATCAAGTCTACTCCGCCATTCAATCATGGCTGATCTCCCTCTCCCTCCTAACCCCATACTCCTGCCTTCTCCCCGTAACCTCTGACATCTGTACGAATTTACTAGTGAAGGAATAGGTGACGTTTTGGGGTTGAGACCCTTCAGACGTCACCAATTCCTTTGCTCCATAGATGCTGCCTCACCCGCTGAGTTTCACCAGCATTTTTATCGACCTTCATTTTTCCAGTATCTGCAGTTCCTTCTTAAACAAGAATCTATTAGTACATGTTTCTACATATACCATGATCTTATTCCTAGATTTTCCATGAGCTTCGTCCCCTTTGATGTCTTGATTTCACACCTTACACTTCCTTATCTCTGTGTCACCCTCTCCCCTGAGTCTCGGTCTGAAGAAGGGTCTCGACCCGAAACGTCACCCATTCCTGCTATCCGGAGATGGATACCTGTCCCGCTGAGTTACTCCAGCATTTTGTGTCTGTCTTGAAGTTAGTGACAGGCTGGAGGTGAAAAGGAGACAAAAGGGTGTCAGATAAGGACAGAAGAGGAGTGTAATGTTCATAGTTTAAGTGGGAGTAGCAGGTCCCAGGAGAAATGTTGCCATACTACAATCGGCCATTGAAGCGCAGGAGGAGACAAAGTACAAGGAAGAGAGGTGGGAAGAAAGGAGGGAAGTTGGTGGTAGTAAGGGGGAGATGGGTGGACAAAGGCCACTAATTAAAAGGAGGCGAGCATCTGCAGTTCCTTCCGACACAAGTGATAGGTGAATTCAGGTGAGGGAGTTTGATTGACGGATGGGTGGTCATAGGCCAGAGATAAAAAGGTACAAAAGGGTGTCAGATCAGGAGAGGAGTGAAATGGATGGCTATATAGCTGAAGGGATTTAATTTAACCTTGGAAATAAAAACACTGTTCTCATTATTCAGCCATTTTTACCTCTGCTCGAATCCTGGTGAATTTGCCTGAGCCTTCCATCAGATTTATAAAATCTTGAAGGGTACAGATATAGCCGCAGACTTTTCTCCACTGGGGTGGGGGGTCTAAAACTAGAGGACACAGGTTTAAGGATGGGGAGAGGGGAAAATATTCACAGGAACCTGTGGGACTACATTTTCACACAAAGTGTGTACATGGAATGAGCTGCTGGAGGATATAATAGCAGCTCATTCAATAGTAGAGGAGGATACAATAGCAAATAGATTGATTGGTAGAAAGTTAAAGGAATATGGACCAAACACAAGAGTCCGCAGAAGGATCCCAAACCGAGATGTTGCCTGTCCATTCCCTCCACAGATGCTGCCCAACCTGTTGAGTTCCTCCAGCACTATGTAGCAATGTTACAAAATTTTGAGATTTTAAAAATCAAGTCTGCAATTTATCCCATCAGATAAAGCATAAAAATAAGTTTAATTTGACACCTAATTCACTTTCATATCTTCAGAATTTAAAAAGATATGGCCATTTTCATACTCGTAAATTAGCATCTTGTTCCCTATTGCTTTTCCATTGACTTAACACAAAAACTGTGATCGAGGACAGTCAAAAGCCCATAACTTTCTTAAAAATTAAGAGAACTGCAAGAAATTTTCAGTTATTATAGATTGAAGCATTCTGAAACAAATATGAAACAATCTTACTTGGATGACCTGAAATTAAAGCATATAATTAGTTAGTTACCTAATTGTAGCTAATTACAAAATTCAATTACTAGATCTAAACATCTATCCATTTCTTAAGAAAAGATTAACATTTTTAAATAGCCTAAGTGTCCAAATAACATTCACACAAGAATTCACAATATAACATGATTTTTAAATCTCATTGTTATGAATTTATCGGCCAAATGGAAGGAATTTAGTGTTTAATTCCCGTAAATTAATGGCCATTAATCATCTTGCGAGTGGGATTTTGTGGAACGCGATCGATTGGAACGTTGCGGTTGCGGTGAATTTAAACCCCATATCGGCAGGAAAAATACTGCCGGTTTGTATGGGGCCTAAATCACCTTTTCGCAACGTAAAATTTGGATGAAGGTAATCCTAAGAATACTAAGTATTCTTTATTTCCTCCTCTGCAGAGATGTGACGTGTAGTGCAGGAGAGAAACCTGAGCGGGTGATTGCGAGCAGATGGATCGATACGATGAGTTAAAACGTCTGCTGAAGAAGTGGGAGACTTCGTTCCTTGAGGAACACAAGCGCAAGCCAAATAAGGTAGATGCTGAGCAATAACTCAACTCTGAAAAACCCACCACCATTTCTTCTCATCGAGCTGGATGTTTCCTCATCGAGCAGAAGACATAAAAGCTTGATAGCACACACCACCAGATTCAGGAACAGCTTCATCCCTGCTGTAATCCGACTACTGAACGGCCCTCTCGTATGCAAAGGATGAATTCCCAACCCTCTCATTGCAGCCCTTGCACTTTTTTTTAATGTCTGCACATCCTCCATAGGTCGAACGCTACATTTTGTACTGTATATTTCATCTTTGGCACTACCTGCTGTAGTCATGTTAAGTATGATTTACACGCATAGCAGGCAAATCAAAGTTTTTCACAGTATCCACGTGACAATGATAAACTAATACTTTGTGTTGCACATGTGAAGAGGATGCTTCTACACATGCTTGCCTTCTCAGATAACTTACCTCCCCATCTTTTCCCTTATTTAGGTGGATGTGGCCGGTGCTTCGGAGGAGACACAATGTAAGTAATTGACTTTTGTGAAGCAAATCTTCCTTTAACAAAAAAATAATATAATGTGTGGAACAGAGAGGAATGCAGGCAGCAAAGATCCAGAGTAAAAATTAAGAAGCAAGTCGTCATCTGAACTCTGTTTCTTTGTCATTTTGTTTTTTCTCTCTCATTCCATCATTAATTGATCACTGGAAGCAAGTCTCCTTATTAATGCGTTGCTTTGTTTACAAGCTGGTGTATGTGGTCTCCAAATGCCCCGGGCAATTATTTATCCAGAGAGAGGGAGGAATAACGCTGTCAGAGACAGGAGAGATATGTCAGGAACCAGGGAGAGATAGTTGATAGCAAATTGGCTTCATGGAAGGAAGCAGAGTGTGATGGTGGAAGGTTGCTTCTCGGACTGGAGGCCTGTGACTAGTGGTGTGCCTCAGGGTTCGGTGCTGGGCCTGTTACTGTTTGTCATTTACATCAATGATTTGGATGAGAACATACAGGGCAAGATTAGTAAGTTTGCTGATGATACAAAAGTGGGTGGTTTTGCAGATAGTGAAGATGGTTGTGAAAAATTGCTGCAGGATCTTGATCGATTGGCCAGGTGGGCTGAGGAATGGTTGATGGAATTTAATACGGAGAAATGTGAGGTGTTGCATTTTGGAATGTCTAACAAGGGCAGGACCTAAACAGCGAATAGTAGACCTCTGAGGAGTGTTGTCGAGCAGAGGGATCTAGGAGTGCAGGTGCATGGTTCCTTGAAGGTCGAGTCGCAGGTAGATAAAGTGGTCAAAAAGGCTTTTGGCACATTGGCCCTCATCAGTCTTGAGTGTTGAGTCTAAAAGTTGGGAGGTCATGTTGCAGTTGTATAAGACGTTGGTGAGACCGCATTTAGAGTATTGTGTTCAGTTCTGGACACCATGTTATAAGAATAACATTGTCAAGCTTTAAAGTGTTAAGAGAAGATTTACGAGGATGTTGCCAGGAGGAGAGTCTGAGCTATAGGGCAAGGTTGAGTAGGCTGAGTCTCTATTCCTTGGAGCGCAGGAGGATGAGGAGTGAACTTATAGAGGTGAATAAGATTATGAGAGGAATAAATCGGGTAGATGCATAGAATCTCCTTCCCAGAGGAGGGGAATCGAGGACCGGAGGACATAGGTTCAAGGTGAAGGAGAAAAGATTTGATAAGCATCTGAGGGGTAACCTTTTCACACAAAAGGTGGTGGATGTATGGAACAAGCTGCCAGAGGAGGTAGTTGAGGCTGGGACTATCCCAACGTTAGACAGGCACATGGATAGGACAAATTTGGAGGGATATGGACCAAATGCAGGCAAGTGTGACCACTGTAGGTGGGACAAGTTGGCCCGTGTGGGCATGTTGGGGCAAAGGGCCTGTTTCCACACTGTATCACTCTATGACTTACATGGAGGCTACTTATTCTTGATATCAGCTTGATATCAAGATGAATTTCTTCTGAATCTTTGGAATTCTCTGCAATGGCCTGAGATGAAAGATGAGGTGCTGCTCCCAAAGTTTACTTTGGATATTGTTGGAAGAATCTTGGAGGCCAAAGGGAGAGGGTGCTCGAGCGGAAGTGATACAGAGCGTTAAAGGGTCACCCTTGTGGACTGCACAAAGAAGTTCTGCAAAGGTATTAAGCATATTCAGGGCTGGGATAGACAGGTTTTTACACCAGGAGGATTGAAAGGTTATGTAACTCTTAGAACTGTGCGAGTGAAGGATTTCCAATTGGAATATTTTATCTGGAGGAGAACTCAATTTTAGTTTCACGCGTTATAAATTATTTCTGTGATAAAATTCGGCCTCTGCAAACTGTAGAGATAACCTGTGCTTTCTGAATTTACAGACCTATACAAGGAGTACAGAGCTATAAAGAAAATTAGAGAAAGCCTTGCTGCAGAAAGCGATCAAAGTCCACATGTGGACATTGTGAATGGGCCTTCGCAGGGCAGTAACCAAACTAAGGAGAAGGAAACGGTAAAACTGTTTTTCTCAGTCATATCTCTCGTCACTTATCTTTTGCTGTAACATTTCCAGATTTAGTGTTCCCCTCACTGGTGAAAACCTAGTTACTCATGACTTTCAAGTGGGATTTGGATGAGCACAAGCAAGAACAACATGCAAGATGGCGGGTAAAATAAAGACTGATTGAACAGATTGATCCACAAGGTGCCTACATCGATTGAATGGCTGCTTTTTGTGCCAAAAAAAAAGAAAGGAGAAACCTATTTCTCCTATATTTAAGAAGTATCAAGGCAAATAGGAGGAACTCAACGGGTCAGGCAGCACCTCTGGTACTCTCTGGTAGTTCCCTCCGCAACTTCCTGGTTAACTCGTCCCTACCTTCGCTCAGCCCGCCTGAACCAACCTGATCTCCTGGTTGCTGGACGCTTTAATTCTCCTTCCCATTCCTACACAGACCTTTCTGTCCTCTGTCTCCTCCATTGTCAGAGTGAGGCTAAACACAAATTGGAGGAAAAGCATCTTATATTTTGCTTGGGCAGCTTACAGCCCAGTCGTATGAATATTGATTTCTCTCACTTCAGGTAACCCCGCCATTTCCTCTCTATCCCTCCCCCACCTAAGTCACACTAGCTTCTCATTTTCACCCAACACACAGCTTACAATGGCCTGTTTCATTTATCATCATTACTTTATCTCTTTATCTCTCCACATTACCATCTATATCTCTCATTTCTCTTATCCCTAACCAGTCTTAAGAAGGGTCTCGACCCAAAACGACACCTATTCCTTCTCCCCAGAGATGCTGCCTGTCCCGCTGAGTTACTCCAGCTTTTTGTGTCTATCTTCAGCACCTCTGGTATACATGGATAAGTAATGCTTTGCATTAGAATCCTTCTTCAGTCTCGATCTCGACCCGAAACGTCGCCTATCCATATCCCCCAGAGATGTATCCTGTCCCGCTAAGTTGTTATTTTGCTGTGCATCTTGATGACTCAGTGCCATGATGATCACCTTATTTCAATTTCTAGACTTGCGAACCTGATGTTTGGGGGTCACATCTAAATCGTCAGAACAGACTTGTTCAGGACCTTACGGTGCAGGAACATAGAACCATCAATGCATCGGCCCAGTATTATGGAATGAAATTGAAGGAGAAAATTGGATCATCGGGAAAAGTAAGGCCTTTATTTCATTGACTTCTTACAGATTTCAGGGGTGCTAGTTTCCTTGCTTTATCTCATTCCAATAGAGTTTACAGCAGCCATATGCAAACATGGCCAACTTTATCCTTGCATTGCAATGTTGAAAACTATATTCTGCACACTGTATCTTTTCCTTCC
Source organism: Amblyraja radiata (assembly GCF_010909765.2). Classification (NCBI taxonomy): domain Eukaryota; kingdom Metazoa; phylum Chordata; class Chondrichthyes; order Rajiformes; family Rajidae; genus Amblyraja; species Amblyraja radiata. Next base: position 5,803,435 of record NC_045957.1, read on the forward strand.
CTCTACCTATTATACTTGACATTGGCTTGATCATATTTATGTATAGTATTACCTGACTTGATTGGAAAGCGTGCACATTGAAAGCTTTTCACTGGTACACGTGGTTTATTATTATCACGGGTACCTTGGTACATGTGACAATAATAAACCTAAACAGTCTTCTATTCACTGCTGGTGTGAAGGCACCTCATTGTGGTTGTCAGTCCACCATCCAAGCAGACTGTGTGGTGGAGACACATGGCACTGCAGGTGCTGAAATCTTATAACAAAACACAAAGTGCTAGAGTAACCCAGCAGGTCAAGCAGCAGCTGTGGAGGGAATGGCCAGGCAATGTTTCGTGTTGGGACCCGTCTCATGTTCAGATCCCAGGAATGTTTGGGCTAACATATGATAGCTGTTTGAAGGCAATGGGCCTGTACTCGCTGGAGTTTAGAAGGATGGGGGGGGGAGAATCTCATTAAACTTACCGAATGGTGAAAGGCCTGGATAGAGTAAATATAAAGTGGGAGAGACTAGGACCAGAGGCCATAGCCTTAGAATAAAAGGATGTACCTTTGGAAAGATGAGATGGAATTTCTTTAGTCAGAGGGTAATGAATCTGGAATTCATTGCCACAGAAGGCTGTGAAGGCCGTCAATTAATATTTTGAAGGTGGATGTTGACAGATTCTTGATTAGTTCAGGGGTTATGGGGAGAATGGAGTTGAAAGGGAAAGATAGATCATGATTGAATGGCGGAGTAGACTTTATCGGCCGAATGGCTTAATTCTGCTCCTATCACTTATGAACTTATGAACTTCTTCAGACTGACTGAGACAACATGTGGTGTCTGTCGTCCAAACACCTTGTAGACCTGGGGAATGAGGATGTGGCTTGCATGTTATGAATTAAAAGTAACCATTGGGACATTTGACGTTTGATCTTGTGCATTGTATGAAAGTTGTGTTATTTTGCTTTCGTGGGATTGATCATCACCAATGATACCTTTGTAAAAACGTATTTTCACAACTTAATAATATGTAACAGTTCCCTAACAATAGATCAACCAATGGTGCTGTTTCACAGTTTTGCACTTTAAAATATATGTTATCTTTTAAAAGGAGAGGCCAGTCTCCCTGCGTAAGTCAATAACTCCAAGAAGACCACGGATGTCTAAGGAGATTAAGGCCAATGAAACTAACCTGGCTGTTGGAGCAGAACCTGCCACCACCCAAACTTTTCAGAGACTGCAGACTACAACCAACGAGCCCCCTGATGGGCCTGAGCAGCTGGAGTTACTGCACACCACCATGAAGGGCATTACTCCTTCAAAAATCCTCCTCACACTGGCACAGTCTCCTCAACCTGTAAATAAACTACAACTATTGCAGCAGAGCGTATCGAGAAGAATGTCCTCGCTTGACGTTGGCTGGTTGGACAGGTGCCAGGGGAGGACCCAGCTGGAAGTGGGCTTGCCCATTTCAGGCAACTGTTTGTCACGGGCCGGTGCGACGAATGGAGCACGTGATCTCGATCTGGATCATGGGAGGCCATCGGCCAAAGGAAAGTCGCTGCCTTCAAATGACTCCACACCAGAAGCCAACGACAAACCAGAAGCCAATAACAGGACTCAGTCGGCTAGTGGAAGGCACCAAAGTGATGTTCCTGCTGCAGTCGATAGTAAGCCATGTCCGGTGAGCTGTACCTCTGCAGTAGCTGGTTGTGCCCCAACATTATTAGGCATTGTCCCTTTGAACGCTGTGTGCGACTCTGCTCCCTGTCCAACTGGTCTTGGAAAGCCTGCGGTATCAGAGAATGACTATTTAACTCCTACTTGTCAAATGAAGACCACCAAAGTAAAATTCCAAAACCCCATGGAGGGCCAATTAAACCACGATTCAGTTGCGGCAATGCAGAGAGCTTCGTGCCTCCAAGACCTTTCCCCACAGACGTACGAGATTGTGAAACCTGACTCGGGCACCGAGTTAAAGACTGACTGTAAGGAGGAATCGGACAATGTGAAAACTAGGAGCAAAAAGCGACGGAGAAAAGATGTGGAGCAGAGTTCTGGGGCTTGTGAAGGTGAGACCAAGAAGCGTCGAAGGACAACCAAGCTTTCAGACGCTGGCTCAGCACCGGATAAAGAGAGGGGGCATTCGAGCAAAGCTGGTTCCAAACTTAAGGCAACTGAAAGCTCTCACATTGAGGGTGACAGCAAGAATAAACCGAACTCTGCGATTCCGCACGGGAATCTGTATGGAGATGTGGAGGAGCAGAGCCACCGATCAGAATCTGGAAGGACCGCAGCAACCAGGTATGTGCAGATATTGTGGCTTCACAATAAGGTGCCAGAAGGCTGGACGGCTATTTGCTTTGTTTCTTTTGTTTCAACATTAACCAAAAGAATAAAACCAAACTGTATTGTAGTTTTATCACCTTGTTTATTTAGCCAGTGTTGAGATGTTTGTTCTATACATCTCTACATCACCGTCTATATCTCGTATTTCTCTTTCCCCTGACTCTCAGTCTGAAGAAGGTTCTCGAGCCAAAACGTCACCTATTACTTTTCTCCAGAGATGCTGCTTGACCCGCTGAGTTACTTCAGCTTTTTGTGTCTATTTAAGATATTGCTACTTGTTTTGCTGTCAATGGAGATTTATAAAATTAGGAGAGACGTTAATACAGTCAGAACCTTTGTCCCAGGGTGGAAATGCCAAAGATTCCATGGTATAGCTTTAAGGTGAGAGGTGCAAAGTTTGAAGGAGATGTACTGGGCATGTTTCCTTGCATAGAGAGTGGTGGGTGCCTGGAATCCACTGATGGTGGTGGAGATAGATAGTATAGTGGCATTTAACACGCTTTTAGATAGGTACATGGATATGCAGGGAATGGAGGGATATGGATCATGTGCAGGCAAAGAAGATAATAATAATAATATATTTTATTGTCATTGCACATAAGCGCAACGAGATTTGGGTTTGCAGCTTCCATCCGATGTCATAACTTAAATAACTAATAAAATTTAGATTTAGATACCCTGAGAAACATGGTTTGTAAAAAGAACATTACAACAGTAAAACAGTTCAAACAGACTAAAGTGCAGATGTGTCTGTGCGACGTGACCGAGGGAGACAGCCCATGGGGGGATGGGGGGCACTCAGCAGGGCCGGTTCAGAGCGCTATAGCTCTGGGAATGAAGCTGTTCCTGAGTCTGGAGGTTCGGGCGTAGAAGGCCTTGTAACGTCTGCCGGAGGGAAGTATTTCGAACAGTCCATTACAAGGGTGTGAGGAGTCTTGATGGATGCTGATAGCCTTCCTGAGGCACCGTGTGTGGTAGATGCCTTCCAAGGCTGGTAGCGGTGTCCCAATGATCTTCTGCGCTCTGTGGACAACGCGCTGAAAAGCTCTCCTCTCCGCCTCCGTGCAGCTGAGATACCACACAGAGATGCCATACGTTAATATGCTCTCTGTGGTGCAGCGGTAGAAGGTTGACAGCAGCTGTTGGGGCAGACCAGACTTTTTTAATGTCCTCAGGAAGAACAGTCGTTGCTGTGCCTTTTATTAATTTATCTTGGCATCATGTTCGCCACCAGCATTGTGGGCCAAACGGCCTGTTCCAGTAATCATTAAATGTTAAAGATAGGTTACAAAAATCTATGTTCAGAGGGTGATTTTAAAATGTTGAATTTTCTGTTGCTAATTATAGTAGGTATCAATAACTTCTTCAAATGATAGGCAATTACTTGAATGTATAGAAGACTGGACTAAGACTTGACGTAGTAAAACTATAGCATGGAATGGATGGGCTGAACATTCTGTGACCCTTGTATGATCTTTTAGCTTTATATAAAGACATATAAAGTCAAACTGTTATCAGAATACTGAACGGTCGTCCCATAAACTAAGGTGTAGTCATGATCTTCCAGCCTACCTGATTGAGAACTTTACATGTTTTCTCTGTAACTGTAACACTATATTCTGTGCTCTGGTGGTTTTCTCTTTGTACTACCTGTTGTACGTGTATGGCTTGGCTGTACTCATGTGTGGTATGATTTGACTGGAAGCTTTTCACTGTATCTCGGTACACATTATGACACGATAGCACTTATTTATCCCAGGAGGGAAATTAATTTGCCAAGAGTCATAAAAAACACAAACACGTGGCAATGATAAATCTAAACTTCAACTGCGCTTTCACAGATCTGCGCAGTGTGTACCCGATGAGCCAGTTGGTGTCCAGGGCCTCCCCCATGTCATCTCGCACAAAGTGGGTTTTTTAATCCTGTTTTTCAATCCTAATTGTCCAGTCAAATGAGGTTCCAGAGTTCAACGTGGAAAAATGGTGTCAGGGCTTTAACTTGTAACTTCAAATGTTTTGCTTGAATGTTTTCATGAGACTGAATTCTGATCTGGCATTGCATTCAGCCCAATTAAGTTACTGCAGCCCAATTAAGTTACTCTCGGTATTGATTCCTTAATAATTATAATGATCATAACATTGGGGGGGGGGGGGATGTTTTTTTAATTTCAGGGTCGCACCTCCCAAAAAGGATGGAAACTTTGTGAGGATCAACCTAAAGAAGAAATCGCACGTCAGGGGTGGTGTGTTAAGGGGAGAATTTCTTCGCAAACAGGTACCGTCTTTCAATGTTTCAATTAAAATGTGGTCATGATCTTTTCTGGCATTTAATCTAGAAGTGTCAACATCGCTCTTTTGAGGTAGTTTCTTAAATTGGAAATGATATAGCTCAGAAATGAAAATGTTTGTTCTGACTTTCTGGTTTGCAGCTGTAATGTTCCTGTTTGGTTTGTAGAGCTGTAGGATATGTGAAAAGACTGGGAGAGTGGCACAAATAGGAGCCTCTGCCTCATGGCGTTAGAGCCACTGGTTCATTCCTAACGTGTGTAGCTTTCCATGTGGAGTTTGTGCATTCTCCCCGTGACTTGTGTGGGTTTTCTCCCAGTGCTCTGGTTCCCTCCCACATTCCAAAGGCATGTGGGTTGGTAGGTGAATTAACCACTGTAAATTGCCCCTAGTGTGAAGATGAGTACAAGACCCCCTCGACGCCCGACTAATGTACAACCCATATAATATGATAGTGTGTATGGGAGACTGGCGGGATGGATTTGCCGGCTACAGGCATCTGCTGTCAGTTTGCGGCGATATTCTTTTACCAGGGCACCGCATTTCCGACTAACAAATTGTTTGGGTTACATATAATTCTCAATGTGTGAGATTTAATCAAATACATTCCAAGTTTTTCCCAGTTGATGAATGCCTAACTTGTGTACAGTCTGTACATACGGGCGAGTGTTTGGAGACATCCCGGCAGGATGGATGGGGTGAATTTGATGGCTCCTGTGGGTCTGCAACACCTTTTGCCGGGTGAGAACTCTGATCATCTTTGACTTTTAAATGTTCTGGTTCTGAACAACTCTTGGAAACGGAACCCTGGTGTAATCTGGGGAGAACCTGTATTGAGATGTTTCAATTCTAGATGGGAGCCAACGGTTGATCGATGACATAAATGAACTGCTTTAAATGAAAAGTTTTGCTTTGTTGTATCAGTTTTGGATAGGTACAACGGGGAAACAGTTCCTTCAGTTCACTGAGTCCTTGCCAACCCTCAACCATGGTTCTAAGTCTTCATCAGAAAGTTTCTTCAGGAAGGGCGGCACAGTGGTGCAACAGTAGAGTTGCTGCCTTACATTGACAGAGAGGGCCCATGTGTTAAAATTGGGGTAAGGCCAACTTTGAGGTTATGAGAGAAAATCTTGCTCAAGTTGATTGGAGCAGGTTGTGTGATGGGGAAAGAAGCATCAGCCAAGTGGATGTTTTTAAAAGTGTGCTGACAAGACCTCAGAATATGCACGTCCCTGTTGGGGTGAAGGGCAAAACAGGCAAACGTCAGGAAGCTTGGCTGACGAGGGGAATTGAGGCATTGGTCAAGAATAAAACGGACGCTTGGGATAGGTACAGGCAGCTGGGATCAAGTGTAACCCTGGAGGAGTTTCAGGAACTAAGGAGCAAAGTCAAAAAGGATATTAGAAGGGCAAATAGGGGCCAGGAGATAGCTCTGGCGGGGAGCATTCAGGACAATCCCAAGAGATTTTATAAATACATAAGGGGGAAAAGGGTAACTGGAGAGAGAGTGGGACCCCTCAGGAATCAAAGTGGTCAACTCCGTTGAGCCACAGGAGATGGGCAAGGTCCTGAATGAGTATTTCTCTGTATTTACTAAGGAGAAAGACAGGAAGACGGAGAAACTTGGTGCAGTCAATGGAAGTGTCTTGAGAGCAGTCAGTGTTACGGTCAAAGAGGTGCTTAAGGTACCGTGTATGAAGGTAGACAAATCTCCAGTGCCTGATCAGATATATATATCCAGGGACATTGTGGGAAACTGGAGATGAAATTGCGGGAGCCCTAGTCGAAATTTACGCGTCGTCTTTAAATACTGTAGAGGAGACGGAGGACTGGAGCGCGGCAAGTGTTGTGCCTCTATTCAAGAAGGGCTGCAGGGAAAATGCTGGGAACTTTAGGCCAGTGAGCTTAACGTTTGTGGTTGGAAAGTTACTAGAGGGTTGTACCAGTCACGGATAGGATATTAAGGCATTTAGACAGACTAGGGCTGATTAGGGTTTGTCAGCATGGTTTGGTATGTGGGAGGTCGTGTCTCACAGATCTGAGTTTTTTGAAGACGTGACCAAAAAGGTCGATGAGGGCAGAGCTGTAGGTGTTGTGTACATGGACTTCAGCAAAGCATTCAACAAGGTTCCGCATGGTAGTTTGCTCTGAAAGGTTAGATTGCATGGGATCCAAGGAGAGATAGCTGAATGGATAGAAAATTGGCTCCATGGAAGGAAGCAGAGGGTGATGGTGGAAGGTTGCCTCTCAGAATGGAGGCCTGTGACTAGTGGTGTGCCTCAAGGTTCAGTGCTGGGCCCGTTACTGTTTGTCATCTACATCAATGATTTGCATGAGAACATACAAGGCAAGATTAGTAAGTTTGCAGATGATACAAAAGTGGGTGGTTATGCAGATAGTGAAGATGGTTGTGAAAAATTGCAGCAGGATCTTGATCGATTGGCCAGGTGGGCTGAGGAATGGTTGATGGAATTTAATACAGAGAAATGTGAGGTATTGCATTTTAGGAAGTCTAACATGGGCAGGACTTAAACAGTGAATGGTAGACCTCTGGGGAGTATTATGGAGTAAAGGGATCTAGTAGTGCAGGTGCATGGTTCCTTGAAAGTGGTCGCAGGTTGATAGGATAGTCTAAAAAGGCTTTTGGCACTTTGGCCTTCATCAGTCAGAGTATTGAGTATAGAATGTTCAAGAAGGAATTGCAGATGCTGGAAGATCGAAGGTACACAAAATTGCTGGAGAAACTTAGCGGGTGCAGCAGCATCTATGGAGCGAAGGAAATAGGCGACGTTTCGGGCCGAAACCCTTCTTCAGACTGTATAGAAGTTGGGAGGTCATGTTGCATTTGTATAAGATGTTGATGAGGCCTCATTTAGAGTATTGTGTTCAGTTCTGTGCACCATGTTATAGGAAAGATATTGTCAAGCTGAAAAGAGCACAGGATATTTACGAGGATGTTGCCAGAACTAATGGATCTGAGCTATAGGGAGTCAAGAGTCAAGAGAGTTTATTGTCATGTGTCCCAGATAGGACAATGAAATTCTTGCTTGCTGCAGCACAACAGAATATTGTAGTCATAAATACAAATCAGATCAGTGTGTCCATATACCATAGAATATATACACACACACACACACACACACACACACACACACACACACACACACACACACACACACACACACACACACACACACACACACACACACACACACACAAATATATAAATAAACAAAGTGCAATAAGCTGTTATAGTTCAGAGTTTGTTTGAAGTTGTGTTTAATAGTCTGATGGCTGTGGGGAAGCAGCTGTTCCTGAACCTGGATGTTACAGATTTCAGGCTCCTGTACCTTCTGTCTGATGGCAGCGGAGAGATGAGTGTGTGGCCAGGATGGTGTGGGTCTTTGATGATGATGGCAGCCTTTTCTGAGGCAGCGACTTTGATAGATCCCCTCGATGGTGGGGAGGCCAGAGCCGATGATGGACTGGGCAGTGTTCACAACATTTTCCGCACCTGGACGCTCAAGTTGCCGAACAAAGCCACGATGCAACCGGTCAGCATGCTCTCTACTGTGCACCTGTAGAAGTTCGAGAGAGTCCTCCTTAACATACCGACTCTCCATAATCTTCTCAGGAAGTAGAGGCGCTGATGTGCTTTCTTGAGTAGGCTAGAACACTTGGAGCCTCATTCCTTGGAGCGCAGGAGGATGAGAGGTGATCTTATAAAGGCGTATAAAATCATGAGTTTAATAGATAGGGTAGATACATAGATGCATAGACAATAGGTGCTGGAGGAGGCCATTTGGCCCTTCGAGCCATCGCCGCCTTCAATGTGATCTTGGCTGATCATCCACAATCAGTACCCCGTCCTTGCCTTCTCCCCATAATCCCTTGATTCCACTAGCCCTAAGAGCTCTATCTAACTCTCTTTTGAATGCATCCAGCGAATCTGCCTCCACTGCCTTCTGAGGCAGAGAATTCAACAAGTTCACAACTCTCTGTGTGAAAAATATTTTCCTCATCTCGGTTCTAAATGCACTATCCCTTATTCTTAAACTGTGGTCCCTGTTTCTGGACTCCCCCAACATCAGGAACACCCTGCAACAAGCGTATTCAATCCCTTAATAATTTTGTATATTTCTATAAGATCGTCATCTGGTGGTGCCGAGATGGCAGCCTCGCCAGCAGCCTGTGTGTTATTTTGACTTTTTTGTTATTTTTAGTTTGTCTAATATGTATGTTTTAATGTTTCTTGCTATGTTTTTATGTAGGGGGGGGGGGGGGGAATAGGGGGAAATGGTTTTCAGTCACTTACCTCGACGGAGATGTGATCTTTCTCCGAGTCACGTCTCCGTCCCCTCCCCGCGGCCTAACAACTGAATTGGTGCGGCCTTTCATGGAGACTGGCCTGGAGCTTCAAGCCGCAAGCGTGGCGCGGACTTACCATCACGGAGCGGGCGATCCTTTGCCGAGGATCGCTGTGGAAATGCTCCGACCGCGAGACTTGTGGACTTCAACATCGTGAAGCCGCGGTCTCCGGTAATAAAAGGCCGACTCAGGAGCTTCATGCCGCGGAGTGTTTCTGTTTCGTCCCGACGCCGGAATCTCCATCATCCCGACGAGAGGACTTGAACATCGGGCCATTGGCAGAGGCAGTGCTGAGGGTTCAAGGCCCTGACCACCACGGGTGAACAAAGGAGGAAGATGACTGAACTTTATTGCCTTCCATCACAGTGAGGAATGTTGATTCCATTGTGGTGGATGTTTATGTTAAAATTCTTGTGTATTGCGTTCTTTTTTTTGCTTATGGCTATATGGTAACTCAAATATCACTGTACCATAATTTAATAAATGTGAACGTGAACTTGATATCCTCTCATCCTTCTAAATTCCAGTGAATACATGTCCAGTCGCTCCATCCTTTCATCATATGACGGTCCGGCAAACCCGGGAATTAACCTTGTGAACCTACGCTGCACTCCCTCAATAGCAAGAATGTACTTCCTCAAATTAGGAGACCAAAACTGCACACAATACTCCAGGTGTGGTCTCACCAGGGCCCTGTATAATTGCAGAAGGACCTCTTTGCTCCTATACTCATCTCCTCTCATTATTAAGGCCAACATGCCATTAGGTTTCTTCACTGCCTGCTGTACCTGCATGCTTACTGATGTACAAGGACACCCAGGTCTCGTTGTACTTCCCCTTTTCCTAACCTGACACCATTCAGATAATAATCTGCCTTCTTGTTCTTGCCACCAAAGTGGATAACCTCACATGTATCCACATTATACTGCCATGCAACTGCCCACTCACCCAACCTTTTCGTCACACTGCATCCTCATAGCATCCTCTTCACAGTTCACGCTTCCACCCAGCTTTGTGTCATCTGCAAATTTGCTAATGTTACTTTTAATTCCTTCATCTAAATCATTAATGTATATTGTAAATAGCTGCGGTCCCAGCACCGAACCTTGCAGCACCCCACTAGTCACTGCCTGCCATTCTGAAAGGGACCCGTTAATCCCTACTCTTTGCTTCCTGTCTGCCAACCAATTTTCTATCCATGTCAATACCCTACTCCCAATACCGTGTGCTCTAAATTTGCCCACTAATCTCCTGTGTGGGACCATATCAAAGGCTTTCTGAAAGTCCAGGTACACTGGCTCTCCCTTGTCCATTTTCCTATTTACATCCTCAAAAAATTCCAAAAGATTAGTCGAGCATGATTTCCCCTTCGTAAATCCATGCTGATTTAGACCAATCCTGTTACTGCTATCCAAATGCGCTGTTATTACAGCTTGAATAATCGACTCCAGCATTTTCCCCACCACCGATGTCAGGCTAACTATAATTCCCAGCTTTCTCTCTCCCTCCATTCTTGAAAAGAGGGATAACATTAGCTACCCTCCAATCCACAGGAACTGATCCAGAATCTATAGAACATTGGAAAATGATCGCCAATGCGTCCACGATTTCTACAGCCACCTCCTTGAGTACCCTGGGATGCAGACCATCATGTCCTGGGGATTTATCAGCCTTCAGTCCCATGAGTCTACCCAACACCATTTCCTGACGAATTTGAATTTCCTTCAGTTCCTCCGTCACCTAAAATCGAGCATCGAAAATGTGCCTAGAATTTAACTTTTGTGACCCATGTCTGGGGACTACTTGAAATTTTGCACAGATTTAGATAAAATATAATTGAGAAGGAATTCATAACTCGTCAGTGCCAAAGGTTGCACATTAATTAATTAAGCTAATTATAAAATAATATAATGAATTTGATTGTGAGTGTGTATTTTGAATGCCGCAGAGGTCTGGTTCCTGAACCCGCCTAATTAATGGGCGAGGGCAGTTCCTGTGCGTTCCCCCATTTACTGAACCCCACTGACTGCCAGTGGGCAGAGTGGGGATCATGGCCATAGTGGGACCGGGGCAATGCCATGCTGGGGGAAGGCAAAGGCATCTTCCACTGACTGGAAAATGCCTAATCCTAACTCGCCCCCCTTCCAGAGCTGCCCACGGCTGGAGCTGGAGCCGTATCGGGACCGGCTGCGGGCTCCGTAAGTGTGGCTGCTCAGTGTGTCCATCTCGGCCAGCATGCCCTTCTGGATCAACATAGTGATGATGGTGGGGAGCAGCACTGTCCTGCACGACGCTCGGGCCTCCTTCAGCATCTCTATAGCGCTGGCTCCATCAGTTCGCCTGCTTGCTTGCTGCAACACCGGCCGGCCGACAGCCCAACCGATCCTTCGCAGCATCGACCGGCCTACCGACAACCCGACCGACCGATCCTTCACAGCACTCACCGACGGCCTGACAGCCCAACCGACCCTTTACAGCATCCACCAGCCTACCAACAGCCCGACCGGCAGCCCGACCGGCAGCCCGACCGACAGCCTGGCCGACCGACCGACCCTAATCCTAATCCTAACCCTAGCTATACATTTTTATTATCATTTTTATTTAATAGTTCACATCATAACTTTACAAAGATAAATCAATTGGAATACAAAATTATTAGCAAGGTTATCATTATCTTTATTCCTTCGAAACCTTGCTATTGTTGTGATGTTATTAGGAGGCAGCCACCATGAAACAAAGCGCGTGATTGGTCAATTGGCGTCCGACACATGTCAAACATGCATTGATTGGACAATTACTACTCGGAAAATTGGAGTTTTTTTCATATTTTAAAATTATGTGCAGGTTTTGTTCTTGACGAGTTTCAGGTATGATTTCTATAATATTTTTACATAATATATTAAAAATTCAGGTAGTTATGTGTTTTGGGTCACATATTTAAATGAAAAAGCACCTCGGCCCACAGCCTATAGGTCCTCTAATACATCTGGGAGATTGTTTGTGTCTTCCTTAGTGAAGAAAGAACCAAAGTACCTGAAAGTGTGAAAAAATTTTCACACAAATGGTGGTGGGGGTATGGAACGAGCTTCTTCTTATCGAGTCCAGATACAAGATTAGAAGTTGTTCAGCTAGAGCTGAGCACACTTCTCGGCATCTGCATATAATGGTGTCTGTCTTGCGCATCTTGTGTGTGGTGGCGGAAAGATTGGTGGAAACAAGGCCGCGATGTGAATGCTCTTTCCTTGACACCATGGAACAAGCTGCCCGAGGAGGTCGTTGAGGCAGGGACTATCCCAACATTTAAGAAACAGTTAGATAGGTACATGGATAGGACAGGTTTTGAGGGATATGGGCCAAATGTGGGCCCAAGGACCAGTTTGCACGCTGTATTGCTCTATAACAGAGACCCGGGTTCGATCCTAACTTCGGGTGCTGTCTGTATTGAGTTTGTACCTTCTCCCTGTGACCGTGTGGGTTTTCTCTGGATGCTCCAGTTTCCTTCCACACTCCAAAGACGTACAGGTTTATGGGTTAATTGGTTTTGGTAAGTTGTAAAATTGTCCCGAGTGTGTGTAGGTTAGTGTATGGGGCGATTGCTGATCGGCACGGACTCAGTTGGCAGGAGGGCCTGTTTCCGCACTCTATCTCTAAAGTCTAAAGTTCCACTATAATTCACCCACTAACTTTTTTTTGCATGATGTGAATTAACAAAGGCCTGGAAGCAGAAATTTCAAATGAAAGGGGAACGTTTTGGTGGTGGACGATTTAATCGGAATGGAGACACTTGTTTTCGCTGTGGAGCAGCAGGACATTGGGCCAAGGACTGCAAGGCTCATGGTAGGTGCACACATTGATTAAATGTTTCTGTTTCAGAATTAGGGCTTTACGTTGAGTGCTAAGAGCCTGATGTGTAAATGGTTGTGTAAAGACCACCATCCACAGTCTGACTGATCGATGGAGCCATAAGGGAATGACAGAGGATGCAATAGAATTGTAGAGTCATAAAGCACTGAAACAGGCCATTCCCAGAATCACTTGTTAATAAATGTACTGGTTGTTTCTGTAACTTGGTGTTTGTCTTATTTCGTATATCGGTGGTTGCAAAGAGGCATTTTTGTTTTCGGTAGTTAGATGCATTCCTCCGTGAGACATTTTAGTTTCATCCTGTGGCAACTTGGATTAGGTTGAACGTTCCTAGTATTGCTCTTCTTGGTTATAACTGACTGACCTTGGTTACATCACTCTTTCCCTCAGGGCGTAACAGCGGGTTTAAAACAGCATCCGAGGAGAAGGTGGAGACTTCTGAGATAATGGATGATGAGAGCTCACCACTGCCAACCTTGGAGGAAGTGGCTCGTTTGACATCCACGTGCAGCACAACTAGTGGTAGGAGTGAACAATAGGAACTACTGACCAACAGACTCCTTTTTAATCAGTAAAACACAATTTTTAAAATTCACACTGAGTAAGAAAGCATGGTGAAAATTAGATGGTTTTTGTGAGAGACTGTTATATATGTGCATTGAATGGAAAGAGATGTTGAGCTAATTCACTATTAACAAAGGCACATCATAATTGCTCCTAAAGTTGCTCCTCAGTGGGTCAGGCAGCATCTGTGGAAGGAATGGGCAAACGTCATTTGGGGTCAGACTCTGAAGAAGACTCCCAACTCAAAGAGTTGTCTGTCCATTCTCTCTGCTTGACCCGCTGCGTTCCTCCAGCACTTAGTGATTTGCTCAAGATTCCAGCATCTGCAGTTCCTTGTGTCTCCATGTATTGTTCATCATTTACTGAACCTCTGCTGTTCAGCACGGTTAAGCTGTAAAATGGTTGATATTTCTATTTAATCAAGAACGGGGTTCAAGGCAGGTTGCAGTTAGAGAGAGAACAGATGACCTTGGTGAATCCACAGGCAGGCCAACTCTTCAAATCCCACAGGAGTTTGGTGATTGAACTTTTTATAGGGACCGTCTGAAAACCTAACAATTTCCCACCAATTACTCTTGGTCATTTTCTTTGTTTTGCTTCAAAGTATACAGTCTGGGCCTTGTCAAAAGCATTTAGGGCAGCATAGTAGCACAGCTTCAATTAAACAAATAGGAAATGGCTGACCAGTTAACAAAGTACTTTGGTTCTGTTTTCACTAAGGAAGACGCAAACAATCTCCCAGAAATATGAGGGGACCGAGGATCTAGTGTAGGGGTCAAACTCATTTTAGGTCACGGGCAAAATGCGACTTCATGCACGCCGGATATTGCCGCACACGCACGAAAGCAGTCCAATCCGGCACCGCGGACAGCTGCAGCCCGCTCTGGCATCGGGGAAATCATCCCGCGGGCCGGATCGGACCTCTTCACGGGCCGTGAGTTTGATACCCCTGATCTAGTGGGAGAGAGGAAATGATGGTATGTAAACTGTTGGGACTGAAGGCAGATAAATCCCCAGGACCTGATGGTCAGCATCCCAGAGTACTCGAGGAGGTGGCTGTAGAAATCGTGGATGCATTGGCGATCATTTTCCAATGTTCTATAGACTCTGGATCAGTTCCTGTGGACTGGAAGGTAGCCAATGTAACCCCACTTTTTAAGAAGGGAGAGCGAGAGACACCAGGGAATTATAGACCAGTTAGCCTGACATCAGTAGTGGGGAATTGTGTGGAGTTTTGATTCCTATTTCTTTCACTCCATAGATGCTGCCTAACCCGCTGAGTTTCTCCAGCATTTTTGTCTACCTTCAGTAGTGAGGAAGATGCTTGAGTCGATTATTAAAGATGTAATAGTAGTGCATTTGGAAGGCAGTGACAAGATCGGTCAAAGTCAGCATGGATTTATGAAGGGGAAATCATGCTTGACTAATCTTTTGGAATTTTTTGAGTTTGTACCAAGTAGAATGGATAAGGGAGAGTCAGTGGATGTGGTGTATCTGGACTTTCAAAAAGCCTTTGACAAGGTCCTACACAAGAGATTAGTGTACAAAATTAGAGCACATGGTATGGGGGGTATTGACATGGATAGAGAACTGGTTGGCAGACAGGAAGCAAAGAGTAGGAATTAACGTGTCCTATTCAGAATGGCAGGCAGTGACTAGTGGGGTGCCACAAGGCTAAGTGCTGGGATCCCAGTTATTTACAATATATATTAATGATTTAGATCAGGGATCGGCAACCTTGTTCTGCATGGGGGCCGGGAAGCATGTCTGTGAGCGGATGGCGGGCCACATCTATCACGTGTACACATAGATCCCGCCCCCATCCCGCCCCGGATGGTAGGCATCAAATCACGTGTTCACAGAAGGTAGACAAAAATGCAGGGGAAACTCAGCGGTTGAGGCAGCCTCATGCAATCCTTTCATGTCTCACCCACTGAGTTTCTCCAGCATTTTTGTCTACCGTTGATTTTTCCAGCATCTGCAGTTCTTTCTTAAACCTGTTCACAGAAGGTGAGCGGCTTTGCGCAGGATGCAGTTCAGCCAGGCGGGCCGGATGATTACGGGGGGGAAATCCGCCTGCGGGACGGATAATTTCGGGTTACGGGCAACATTCGGCCTGGGGGCCGTAGGTTGCCGACCCCTGATTTAGATGAAGGAATTAAATGTGACATCTCCAAGTTTGTGGATGACAAAAAGCTGGGAGGCAGTGTGAGCTGCAAGGAGGATACCATGAGGCTGTTCGGTGATTTGGATAGGTTTGGTGAGTGGACAGATACATGGCAGATGCAGTATAATAATGTGGATAAATGTGAGGTTATTCACTTTGGTGGCAAGAACAAGAAGGCAGATTATTATCTGAATGGTGTCAGATTAAGAAAAGGGGAGGTGCAATGAGACCTGTGTGTCTTTGTACATCAGTCACTGAAAGTAAGCATGCAGGTACTACATGTTGGCAATGAAGAAAGCAAATGGCACGTTGGCCTTCATAGCGAGGGGATTTGCGTATAGGAGCAAGGAGGTCCTGCTACAGTTGTACAGGGCCCGGATCAAACCGCACCTGGAGTATTGTGTGGAGTTTTGATCTCCTAATTTGAGGATGGACATTCTTGCTATTGAGGGAGCGCAGCATAGGTTCACCAGGCTAATTCCCGGGATGGCGGGACTGACATATGATGAAAGAATGGATCGACTGGGCTTATATTAACTGGAATTTAGAAGGATGAGAGGGAATCATATAGAAACATATAACATTCTTAAAGGATTGGAGCGGCGAGATGCAGGAAAAATGTTCCCGATGTTGGGGGAGTCCAGAACCAGGGGTAGTTTAAGAGTGAGGGGTAGACCATTTGGAACTGAGATGAGGAAAAGCGTTTTCACCCAGAGAGTTGTGATTCTGTGGAATTCTCTGCCACAGAAGGCAGTGGAGGCCAATTCACTGGACGTATTCAGGAGAGAGTTAGATATAGCTCTTAGGGCTAACGGAATCAAGGGATATGGGGAGAAAGCAGGAACTGGGTACTGATTTTGGATGATCAGCCATGATCATATTGAATGGCGGTTCTGGCTTGAAGGGCCGAATGGCACATATATTCTATGTTTCACTGTGCCTGAGACCCAGGAACGATCCTGACTTTGTGTGTGCTGTCTAGTGTAGAGTTTACATGTTCTCCATTTGACCGTGTGGGTTCCATCTGGGTGCTTCGGTTTCCTCCCACATCCCAAAGGCGTGCGGGTTTCTAGATTAATTGGCCTCTTATAAGTTGCCCTAATGGATAAAAAAGTAGATAATACTGGTGTGAACAGGTTGGTGTGAACTCGGTGGGCCAAAGGACCTTTTTTCATGCAGTATGATGTATGTAGAATGTAGAATGGAGGGGGGGGGGAGAGTTATTTCTAAGTTATTTCAGACTTTTGAACATTTTGATTAATAACTCGAGAAATAATGCATGAATTTTTCAGATAAGACATTTTTGGATTCCACGGGATAAATCTCTATCGGAATATGTAAAATTTTTTACCGTTACCGCGTAGTTTTTTCGAGAATGTGCGATCACACACAAACAAATAAATAAATAAATACACATCCAAGATCAGAGTTTTATAGTTATATAGACCAAGTGGGACCCGTTGGGTCCATGTCACATGGGAGGCTTGGTTCCCCAACGCAACCCGATCCCCAATGCAAGATTTCACCACTCACCCATAGCCCCCACGGGTGGCCTGGTCCTCCAACGCAACCCGTTCCCCTTTTTACAACACAACCCGTTCCCCCAACGCAATATTCCAGCACTCACTCATAGCCAACACTGCACAGGGTCTGTTCATTTCGCCTTATTCAGCCTTCCTCATTTAAAACATTTTTAAAAAGCATTTGCACTTGCTTGCAGAACTCAGTGTACTGTGACTGACATTAAAAAAAAATGCATTTGCAATTGCTAGCTAGCAGAACTCAGTGTACTTGGATAGCAACAGTTGCGAGCAGGGCTAACACAGGGAATGTTTTTTCCAAGTTTTTAGATTTTTGAAAATTTTCATAATTAACTCGAGAAATAATGCATGAAATTTCCAGATGGCGGTTTTTGACCATGGCATGAATCTCTATCGGAATATGTAAAAATGTCATTAGTGTGTCGTGTTTTCGAGGAGATGTGAATCGCACACGAACATCACACACACAAATAAATACGCATCCAAGATCAGAGTTTTATAAGTATACTAGACCAAGTGGGACCAGTTGGGTCCCATCCCCTCAATGCACGGTTGCGGAGGGGAGGGGGGGGGGGGGCGGCCTGCGGCGCCACACACACACACTAACCACCCCCCCCTCCCCCTCCCAACACACACACACACACACACACACACACACACACTAATTACCCCCTCTTTAAATTATGAGAGGCATAGATAGGGACAGACAGTCAGAACCTTTTTGTATAGGAAAGAACTCCAGGATTTTGTATCTATAGTCAGAACCATTTCCCAGGATAGAAATGTATTTTTTTTTAAAACAGAGTACTGGAGTGACTCAGTGGGTCAGGCAGCATCTCTGGAGAACATGGATAGGTGAGGTTTTGGGTTGAGATCCTTCTTCAGACTAAAGAAGGGACCCAACCTGAAACGCCAAGTCTGAAGAGGGTACCGACCTGAAATATCACCTATCCATATTCTCCAGTGATGCTGCCTGACCCAATAAGTTACTCCAGCTCATTGTCTTTTATTGTAAACCAGCATGTGCATTTCCTTGTACCCCCATATAGAACTGTCTTGGACTGGAAGGCAAAGGTTAAAGGAGATGTGCGGGGAATGTTTTTTGCACAGAGAATGGTGGTTGCCTGGAACACGCTGCTATGGATGGTGGTTGAAGCAGATATGATAGTGGCATTTACAGACTTAGATAGGCACATGGATATGCGGGGAATGGCGCAATATGGCTCGTGCATACAGAGGAGATTAACGGCACAAATGTTGTGGGCCAAAGGGCCTGTTCCTGTACTGTACTGCCGATGTTCTTACACAGGTAACACACCTCCATTGCAGGTATATCGATTCCAGAGGAGCCTGAACTGATGCCTGCTGATGGGGTGGTGCCAAACTCCATTCGTCCCTCGTTTGAGCAGCCAGTAGCTCCACCAGCCGTGGAACCTCTATACAGCCTTGGAGATGATGGGAAGGTTGTTGGTACGTCATCTAATTGAGTTCTTTACCTGCGAAGCTCGTACAAATGTAGAAAATCCCAACTGTGTATCATGCAGTTGGTATTTGACATTTTGGCATGCCCGACTGGCTATTTTATTTGTGTAATGGTTAAAGCATGGCAACAATATTGGATGGAGTTGTTATGCTGTTATCCCTGTTCTTCACTCTGGAGTGGATTGAAGATATTGCAATATCATACAATGAAGATGCTTGTTACAGGTTCTGAGTGAAGGAATCCTTCCCTTCCACCTTCAAAACAACATTAGTTTTAGTTTGGTTTATTATAGTCATGTGTACCAAGGTGCAGTGTAAAGCTTTTGTTTGCGTGCTATCCAGTCAAAGAAAAGACTATACACCAACACAATCAAACCGTCCACTGTGCACAGATAAAGGGTACAACCTTTAGTGCAAAGATATAACATTGAAGTCTGATTAAAGATAGTTCAGTATCCAATGAAGTAGATGGGAGATCAGGACCGCACTCTAGCTGATAGGAGGGCTGTTCATTTGCTTGATCTACAATAACACTCCATTAGATTTATAGTGACCTTTTAGAGGTTTGTAAAATCATGAGGTGCATAGATAAGGTGAATAGCTAGTCTTTTTCCAGGGTGAAAGGGGTAAGATTTAAATGGGACTTGAGAAGCAACTTTTTCCACAGTCACGATAAATTGGGACATTTAGAGGACCCTTGGACAAATATATTGATGAAAATGTTTGGTGAGATATGCGCCTGGTGCAAGCAACTAGGATGTTCAGTTAGGCATTTGGTCAGTATGGATGAGTTGGGCCTAAGGGTCTTTTGCTGCGCTAAGTAGCTCTGTGGCTATTTTCGTTGGTTTCTTCCCACATGCCAATAACCTACGCTGATAGGTTAATTGGCCACTATAAACCAATCCTAGTGTGTAGATGAGTGGTAGATTCTGGGAGTAGTTGGTGAGAATAGGTTCAAAGGTTGAAAGGTTGATTTATTGTCACATACACCTAGATGTATTGAAATTCTTTTTGCCAATGCAGCACATAAAAAAGAATACAAACATAACAATAATAAATAGCTTTAACATAAAAAACATCCCCCCACAATGGTTCCCATTATGGGGGAAGGCACAAAGTCCAGTCCCATCCCCAATGTCCACCCATAGTCGGGCCTATTGAGGCCTCCACAGTTGCCTCTACGGAGGCCCGATGTTCCAGGCCGTCCTCGCCGGGTGATGATGTTCCGGCGTCGGGAGAGTCCTCTCAGCGGCATGGGAACCCTGGAACGGCCGCCTCCCTACTCGAGACCGTGGCTTCCGGAGCCGACAAGGCCGCGCCGAATGGAGCTCAACTGGCGATCTCATCGCGAGATCCCAGGCTCCCGATGGAAAGTTCAGCGCCGCCGCCCGCAGCTGCTCCACAGACCCACAGCTCCGCAACGGACCCAGCTCACCGGAGTTCCAGCTCAGCGACCCAGGCAAGGCACCGCCCGCCCCGCAATGGCGCTCCAGCGCTGCACCGCCGTCCTCAGACCCGCAGCTCCGCCGCTGCCGATGCCGCCGCCGCCGATGCCGGTGCCGCCGCCGCCGAGGCTCCGGGCGGTCCCCTCGCTCCTCGGACCCGCAGCTCCGCAGCCGCCGCCGCCGATGCCGAAGCTCCAGGCGGTCCCCTCAGGAAATGCCGCTCCAGGCCCGCTGGTAGGCCGCGAGGACGGGTCGAAAGTGCAGCCCGGAGAAAAGCTGCATCTCCGACCAGGTAGGGACCCTGAAAATTAGTTTCCCCCTCCCCCCCCCCCCCCCCTCCCCACACATAAAAAAGCTAGAACTCCTTAAAAACAAAACACTAAACTAACTAAAAATAAGAAAAAAGAAATGAAAAACAGACAGCTGCAGGCTAGGCAGCCATACCCCCTACAGGTCGGAGAGAATTAAAAAAAATTGGGATTTGTGTAGAATTAGTAAAAAATGGGTGTTTGATAGCTGGTACAGACGGTGAACCAAAGGACCAATTTACATCCTTTTCCAGGTTCGCTCAAAATTCCAGCATCTACAGTCTCTTGTGTCCATGAGGGATTTTCGATTAAATAATGTTTCTCACTCTCTCTGTCAGCTACTCCACCAGAAGTGCAGGAGGCCCTTTTGGAGCTCGGTTACCAGTCTTTCAGACCGGGCCAGGAGTTGACTGTGATGAGGATTTTATCGGGTATGTGAGTAAAGGAATTTTTCCTTCTGTGCATTCCCGTTTCAGTGTGAACTATGCATGATTTCTTTTGACATGAGTTAGCCATTGTACACCAGCTATCATGCAAGCTTGGGAGAGCAAGGACATGGTCTCCAGTGGCAAGGATAGCGCGGCACATCGGCAGAGTTACTGCCTTACAGCACCAGAGACCCAGGTTCGATCCTGACTACAGGTGCTGTCTGTACGGAGTTTGTATGTTCTCCCTGTTGAAAAAGCTACTTTTATAACTACTAAACCAGGTTCGCTTCTTAATAAACAGACACAACACAAACTGTTTGGTAGACCAGTTCAAAACTTTACTTAACATCGGCCGATGGAAGGGAGCGAGAATTCCAGCTAAGTGACCAATATAGACACTCGACTGTCCTCGGTCCCCTTCCCTGAACAACAGAATTACATTGCATTATATAGTGTTTCTTTGTCACCTTAGCACATTCCACAGACATTAGTCATGGTCAGAGGTACAGGAAAAGGCATCACATCAAAGGCCTTTTGTCACATGGTACAAGATAACATTGGCCATTTGGTTTACGACATTTTATCTTCAAAGAGATCACCCTAGCTCTTTCGCTGCTTCCTCTCTGTCACTTGGTCCCTCATAAACATAGGCCATTTGGTTTATGGCATCTTACTTCAAAGATGTGACTAGCTGTTTCTCTCTTCCTTTATCGCCTCCTCCCCCATAAACATTGGTCATTTGGTTTACGGCATCTTACTTCAAAGATGTGACTAGCTGTTTCTTTCTCTATCACTTCCTCACTTGGGAGACAATGTTATAGGATTTATTATCTCACACACCCGCAACCTGAGGCAAGCCTAATTTGACAATAAATATAAGCTGTAAGCTAGCCCAGAAGCCAATTTAATATCTTCTTATATTTTTAACTAAAATTCGGCTTCATCACTGTGACCGTGTGGGTTTTCTCCGGATGCTCTGGTTTCCTCCCACACTCCATCGAGATGTACAGGTTTGTAGGTTAATTGGCTTTGGTAAGTTGTAAAATTGTCCCTAATGCATAGGATAATGCTAGTGTCTGGGGTGATCTCTGGTCAACGCGGACACAGTGGGCCGAAGGGCCTGTTTCCACACTATATCTCTAAAGTCTAATAGTCTAAAGTGAGGAGACCATACTTCTGCAGCATGGACATTAATGCATACATGTAGCTGGGCATATGTGGGTGCTTGTTAGCATGTATATATACATACGCATGCCCTGACTCGCACAACACACATATACTCTCGCATGCATGCACTCTCTTTGTGCGGTGCTCTTACCAGCTGCCACTTCTTCACTTTCCCACTTGATTATCCACACACCCCTTAACGCGTCTCGAGCATGATTCACCCTATCCAAGAATCTCTTCTCGTTCTATACTCTTTGTTTGCCATTTCTCTAACCCCTCCCCTCCAACCCTAACCATCTCGTTCCAACCCTTAACCTTTCCCCCTTTGGCTCCCTCTTCTTTCTTACATAGGGCACCCCATTCCCTCTCCAGCTCCTGGCTTCTCCATCCCATCTGTACCATCTCTCCCCCCGCCCCCATTGTTTTGACAGTGCTCTGCCAATTGTCTTTCTATAGATATATTGGTTGCTTTGAGCCTGGATAGAGGGGATGTGGAGAGGATATTTCCACTGATGGGAGAGTCCAGGCCAGAAGTAATTGCCTCAGAATTAAATAACGTTCCTTTGGGATGACGATGAGGAGGAATTTCTTTAGTCAGAGGGTGGTGAATCTGTGGAATTCTTTGCCACAGAAGGCTTTGGTGGCCAAGTCAGTGGATATTTTAAAGCAGAGATAGATTCTTGATTAATACTGGTGTCGGGAGTTATGGGGAGAAGGCAGGAGAATGGGATTAAAAGGGAAAGATAGATCAGCCATGATTGAATAGCGGAATAACCGATGGGCCGAATGGCCTAATTCTGCTGCTCCTATCACATGAACATGAACATGAAATAAAATAGTTGGAACATGTGGCAGCCAGGAGCACGTCAAGTCTAATTGATGATTTGGAGTCAGTGGAGTTGTTTGTAAAGTAATAGGCAAAGTTGGAAGCATTGGGGGGAAAAAAATTGATTTGTAGAAAAATGTTTGATTCCACTTGTACATGGAAGGGAATTTCCAAGACCTGTACCTGTTGTGAATGAGACTTTGGTGTTGAGATGATTGGTTTTGCAGTGGGGTGTTGGTGGGAACTAAATGATGGATTCCTCCTTTGAGCAAACTGGGGAGAGTGATCGGTGAAGATCAGGAATTCCCATCGGCCCTGAATTCGCCATTCCTGAATTCTCTACATGTTAAATTGAGTAATGTCTGTGGTACGTGAACTTACTTCAACCCTACTATTTAGTTCAAAGTCAAAGTATTATTGTCACATGTATCGAGATATATTGAAAAGCTTTTGCTTGCTTGATATCCAATCAAATCAGATACGGTCTACCCTCGTTATTAAGGATCTCTTTATAACGGGTTTTGTTTATAGCAACGGCGCATCCCTACATAACCAGACACCTCTGTCTCTTTAAGAACACAGGCTGCTAGCTACTCTGCAGGAAGTCAATGACATTGACAAGCAGTTGCTTCGATCGACACTTGTGCACAATAAGAAGGGTCTCGACCCGAAACATCATCTATCCATGTTCTCCAGGGATACTGCCAGACCCACTGAGTTACTCCAGCATTCTCTATCTATCTACTTGTGCACAATACTCTATTAAACAATGCCTTTAGTATTTTTAGCTTGCAGTAACAAAAAAACATTTTTAGCTGTTAAAAAAAACTTTGTATTTGAAAACAACTTGGTGTATCACAGAGTGACTGCTAGGTGGTTGGAGCGAATTGTTCACTGGGTTATAGTGGATCAATCGGCAATAACGGACACTGTTCCCCCTCCCCTCCCAATGGACCGGGTATAACGAGGGTTATCTGTAATACTGTAGATGAATACAATCAAGCCATACACGTATACGTGGTTAAAGTTATGGTTAAATATAATAGTGGTGATCCCGATGGTGTTTAATGCCATATGTTTTGTTCTCTGATACAAACTAGGTCTTTCCACCTTGGTTGTGCTATCCACCGGAATGGGGAAGTCATTTTGCTATCAGCTACCCGCATACCTGTACGCTAAAAGGTCAAAGTGCATCACCGTGGTGATTTCGCCTCTTGTCTCACTAATGGATGACCAGGTAAGAATTTGGGGGGCTTTTCCCTCCTGTTTTCCACACTTTTATTTCTCAAGTTACTCTGGCTGCATTGTCAAGTGGGATTGCAATGGGATTTCTTGCAGATGGAGTTAATCTGGACAAGTGTGAGGTGTTGCATTTGGAAGGTCAAACTTAAAAGGCGAGTATATGATAAATGATAGGACCTTGAAGAGGATTGATATGCAGAGAGATCTTGTGAAGCGAGGCTATAGTTGTGTTAAAGTGGCAATGCAAGTGAATAGGATGTAAAAAAAACATTGCACGCTAGCCTTGAACAGTCAGATCACCGAGTTCAACTTTGCCAAGTCATGTTACAGCCTTAAATTAAAGGCAGAGGAATTAAAGTGTTTGGCTGCATTTGCAGTATTGTGTGCAGGTCTGGTCGCACCATTGCAGGAATGAAGTGGAGGTTTAGAGAGGATGCAAAAGTTCACTAGTATGTTGCTTGAATTAGAGAGTTTTAGCTATAAGGTGAGTTTTGAAAAATTTGGATTGTTTTCTCTGAACATTTTATTTTCTCTGATAAACGTATATAAAATTATGAGAAGCATCAATAGTCAGAGCACTTTTTCCCAAGGTGGAAATGTCAAATGGTTTAGGGCATTACTTTAAAGTGATAGGGGAAAGTTCAAAGGAGATGTATATTTTTTACACTGAGTGGTAGCTGCCGTGAAAGCATTGCCTGGGGAAGTGTGGAAGCAGATACGATAGAAAAGTGTCATTTGGACAGGCACATGAACAGGAAGGGAGTGGAGGGATATAGACCATGTGTGGACAGTTAAGACCCGAAATGTTGCCTATTTCCTTCGCTCCATAGATGCTGCCTCACTCGCTGAGTTTCTCCAGCATTTTTGTCTACCTTCTATTTTTCCAGCATCTGCAGTTCCTTCTTAAACATTAAGACTAGTTTAATTTAGTATTGTGGTCCATACAGATATCAGGGGCCGAAGTGCCTGTTTCTGTGCTGTACTGTTCTGTAAAAACTGAGTGGAAGAAAGTTATTATTCTCAAAGAATGCTTAAGAAGGAGTTGTTTCTATACTGACAATGGAGGAGGCCTAGGACAGAAAGATATTACAGTGATTACACTTCAGCATATTAATTAGTGATCCTGTTGCCATGAAGAGAGATTAGGCAAATAAATATTCTTGTTTTCTCTACTGTGCCCTAGGATATATTTGTATTTCTGAAGAAGAGATGTGTTGTTCCGATTATCTGCAATGAGCCACTTAACGTTGTTCATTATCTTTATCACAGGTGTCTGGGCTCCCTTCCAAACTAAAGGCTGTTTGCATCCACTCCAATATGACAAGAACACAGAGAGAAGCAGCTGTGGAAAAGGTCAGCTTAATGGTTAATTGTGATAATTGTGAATTATTACCAACATAGTTTGCCCTTTTTACAGAGTCGTGGTATATAACAGGCAAGTGGAATCCTGTCAGCAATGACAGCTCTTTGGATAAAAACATCTAATTAAATACCCTTCCTACATCTGTATCCATAGGCTTGTACTTACATTATTCAAGTATTTATCCAGTTTGTTGTGAAAATTCCAGTCAAATTTGTTTTCAGGAGTACAAACTAATTTTATTTCTTTAGAGGCACAAGTGTCCGTGCCGAAATCTTAAGTAAAACACACTTGATGGGGAACTCAGCGGATCTGGCAGCATCTGTGAAGGGAAATGAACAGAGGACATTTTGATAGACACAAAGTGCTGGAGTAACTCAGCAGGTCAGGCAGCACTCTGGAGAAAAAAGATGGGTGACATTTCAGGTCAGGACCTTTCTTCCGACAGAAAGTAGGTGGTGGTGTGTGGTGAAGAGCTGGAGGTGAGAAAAGATCAGAACCATTCATGATTGGTCCCAGAACACTGATGCAATCATAAACAAAGCACATCAGCGCCTCTACTTCCTGAGAAGATTACGCAGAGTCGGTATGTCAAGGAGGACTCTCTCGAACCTCTACAGGTGCACAGTAGAGAGCATGCTGACCGGTTGCATCGTGGCTTGGTACGGCAACCTGAGCGTCCAGGAGCGGAAAAGGCTGCAAAAAGTTGTAAACACTGTTCAGTCCATCATCGGCTCTTGACCTCCCTACCATCGAGGGGATCTATCGTAGTCGCTGCCTCAAAAAGGCTGCCAGCATCATCAAGGACCCACACCATCAAACAAACTCTGAACTATAACAGCCTATTGCAATTTATCCGTTTATTTACTTGTGCGTATATATATTCTATGGTATATGGACACACTGATCTGATCTGTATTTATGCCTACAATATTCTTTTGTGCTGCAGCAAGCAAGAATTTCATTGTCCTATCTGGGACACATGACAATAAACTCTCTTGACTTGACTTCTGGCAGGGCGGTGCCTGGTAGGCCCATTGTTTGCTGGGGAAGGTGTGATCTCACGAGGAAAATATTGTTGAGAACTGTGGAATTGGTAAAACTATGATGGAGGGAGGGAGCATTTTGAGCTGGGATCCTTCTTCAGGCTGTAGGAGGGGGAGATAGCTGGGAAAGAGAGGTTGTTGCCCTATTTATTACCCGCACCTGGTGCGGCACGGTGACGCAGTGGTAGAGCTACTGCCTTATAGTGCCAGAGACCCGGGTTTGATACTGACTGTGGGTGCTTGTCTCGATGGAGTTTGTACATTATCCTCGTGACTTCCGTAGGCTTTCTCCTGTATCTTTGGTTTCCTCCCACACTCCAAACATGTACAGGTTTGTTAATTGGCTTGGTATAAATGTAAAATTGTCCCTAGTGTGTGCAGGGTAATGTTAATATGCAGGGAATGATGGTCGGTACAGACTCGGTGGGCCGAAGGACCTGTTTCCGCGCTGCATCT
Organism: Amblyraja radiata; assembly: GCF_010909765.2. Lineage (NCBI taxonomy): Eukaryota > Metazoa > Chordata > Chondrichthyes > Rajiformes > Rajidae > Amblyraja > Amblyraja radiata. Next base: position 5,830,323 of record NC_045957.1, read on the forward strand.
CCAAACTAAACTAAACCTCTCTCCAACAGCTACCTCCCCATTCCCCCTTCCTCCCCTTTAACTCCATCGGTCTGTAGAAGGGTCCCGACCCAAAATGTCGTCAGTTCATTTCCTTCACAGACACTGCCTAACTCGCTGAATTTGTTTCTTTGCATGGAAAGAATCAATATTATTTCTGTCGCTCTGTTATATATGTAAATGTTGTGTCACAGATATTACCTGGTTTGGCTTGGAACCAGAACAGTGGCAGTATCGTCAGCGTAAACACAAATGCTGATTCTTTCTGAAAAGAGAATTACTTGTGAAGTACTGATTTAAAAATAAATTGTGGTACAAAAATGCCAGGCAAAAGCAACAATTACCTCCCATAGAATTCAATGGCATTTCCATTACATGATCTTCCACCATCAACATCTTGGTGATCCTTTGATCACAAATTCACCTACAGTGAATTTAAGCGCCTTGAGTATTCTAGAAAGGCGCTATATAAATCCCATCCATTATTATTATTATTACAGTGGCTTGCAAAAGTTTTCATACCCCTTGAACTTTTCCACATTTTGTCACGTTACAACCACAAACGTAAATGTATTTTATTGGGAATTTATGTGATAGACCAACACAAAGTGGCGCATAATTGTGAAGTGGAAGGAAAATGATACATGGTTTTCAAATTTTTTTACAAATAAAAAACTGAAAAATGTGGCGTGCAAAAGTATTCAGCCCCCTTTACTCTGATACCCCTAAATAAAATCCAGTGCAACCAATTGCCTTCAGAAGTCACCTAATTAGTAAATAGAGTCCACTTGTGTGTAATCTAATCTCAGTATAAATACAGCTGTTATGTGAAGGCCTCAGAGGTTTGTTAGAGAACATTAGTGAACAAACAGTATCATGAAGCCCAAGGAACACACCAGACAGGTCAGGGATAAAGTTGTGGAGAAGTTTAAAGCAGGGTTAGGTTATAAAAAAATATCCCAAGCTTTGAACATCTCTCGGAGCACTGTTTAATCCATCATCCGAAAATGGAAAGAGTATGGCACAACTGCAAACCTACCAAGACATGGCCGTCCACCTAAACTGACAGGCCGGGCAAGGAGAGCATTGATCAGAAAAGCAGCCAAGAGGTCCATGGTAACTCTGGAGGAGCTGCAGAGATCCACAGCTCAGGTGGGAGAATCTGTCCACAGGACAACTATTAGTCGTGCACTCCACAAATCGGGCCTTTATGGAAGAGTGGCAAGAAGAAAGCCATTGTTGAAAAAAAGCCATAAGAAGTCCCGTTTGCAGTTTGCCACAAGCCATGTGGGGGACACAGCAAACATGTGGAGGAAGGTGCTCTGGTCAGATGAGACCAAAATTGAAGTTTATGGCCTAAATTCAAAACGCTATGTGTTGCGGAAAACTAACACTGCACATCACCCTGAACACACCATCCCCACTGTGAAACATGGTGGTGGCAGCATCATGCTGTGGGGATGCTTTTCTTCAGCAGGGACAGGGAAGCTGGTCAGAGTTGATGGGAAGATGGATGGAGCCAAATACAGGGCAATCTTGGAAGAAAACCTGTTAAGAGTCTGCAAAAGACTTGAGACTGGGGCGGAGGTTCACCTTCCAGCAGGACAACGACCCTAAACATACAGCCAGAGCTACAATGGAATGGTTTAGATCAAAGCATATTCATGTGTTAGAATGGCCCAGTCAAAGTCCAGACCTAAATCCAATTGAGAATCTCTGGCAAGGCTTGAAAATTGCTGTTCACAGACGCTTTCCATCCAATCTGACTGAGCTTGAGCTATTTTGCAAAGAAGAATGGGCAAATATTTCAGTCTCTAGATGTGCAAAGCTGGTAGAGACATACCCCAAAAGACTTGCAGCTGTAATTGCAGCGAAAGGTGGTTCTACAAAGTATTGACTCAGGGGGGCTGAATACTTTTGCACGCCACACTTTTCAGTTTTTTATTTGTAAAAAAATTTGAAAACCATGTATAATTTTCCTTCCACTTCATAGTTATGCACCCCTCTGTGTTGGTCTATCACATAAAATCCCAATAAAAGACATTTACGTTTGTGGTTGTAACGTGACAAAATGTGGAAAAGTTCAAGGGGTATGAAAACTTTTGTAAGCCACTGTAAGTCAGCTATGGTTTGATGTCTGGTATTAGTAAGCCACAAAAGTGCTGGAGTAACTCAGCGGGTCAGACAGCGTTTCTAGAGACTGATGTTATGGGTGGAACCCTTCTTCAGACTGATTGTAGTAGGAGAGAGAAAGCAGGAAAAGAAATAGGGGCGGAACAAAACCTGGTCAAGATGGATACAGGTGAGGGAGGGGGGTTTAAATGGCATATGGGTCGAGAAAGGCTAGAGATGAAAAGGGTGACAAAAGGAGACAAAATGGTATTGATAAGGAGAGAAGTGAAATGTAAAGCCAGATGGAGGGATATAGGTGGGGGGAGGGGAGGTTTGCTACACTTCATGGGTCTCTGGCCACTCCAATTAATTCCTGTGTCCTTGTGATATGTTGATGTTTGCACCTTAACAACACTCAACAAAATCGCCAATGTTTCTTGACTTTGAGCCACATTAAGCATCCATTCCCTCCATCACTCGTACGCTGGCTGCAGTGTGCACCGTCTAGATCAGTCTCCTCTGTTCAGGCTCGAGAGCAGCTTGACAAGCTGCCTTTAACAGCATCTGAATGTGCGGAGATGTTGGCGCAGGCTGCTGGGAGCCGAGGAACTTGTTTCTCAGTGCCGATGCTGTAGGGCTAGAGCTAAATTCCCCCACCACTATTAACACACAGAATATGTAGGGCATGCTTACCATTATCGATAGGGGCAATGAGTAGAAGAGCCAGCAAGTCGTGATGCAGCTGTCAAAACTTTGGTTAGGCTGCATCTGTAGCTTTGTATGCAGTTCTAGTTGCTCCATTGCGGGATGCATGTGGAGTCTTTGGAGAACGTGCAGAAGAGGTTGACTCGGATGCTGCCTGGATTAGAGAGTATTAGGTATAAGGAAAGGTTGGACAAACTTGGATTGCTTTTTCTGAAACATCGGAGGTTGAGGGGAGAGAAGTATGTAAGATAGCAGATCTTATATAGTATATAAGGTATGTAAAGCATAGAAAGGGCAGACAGTCAGAACATTTTTCCAAGGGTGAAAATATCAGAGACTGGAGGACATAGTTGTGTGTGAGAGCAGGAAAGTGTAAAGTTCATGTTATAGGTGCAGAATCAGATAATTTGGCCCATCAACTTTACTCTTCCATGCAATCATGGCTGATCTATTTTTCCCTCTCAACCCCATTCTCCTGCCTTCTCCCCATATCCCGTGATACCTGTACTAATCAAGGAGATGTGCAGGGCGAGGTTTTTACACACACGGTGGTTTCCAGGGTTAGTGGTGGAGGCACTTACGATCATGGTGTTTAAGAGGCTTTTGCTTAGGTTCATGGATATGCAGGGAGTGGAAGGATATGGATCATGTGCAGGCAGAGGAGATTAGTTGAACTTGGCCTCATGTTCGGTGGGTACATTGTGTGTGGAAGGACCTGTTGATGTGCTGTTCTGTTCGATGTTTAAATGCACTCCAGTTGGTAAATCAAGTTAGCAGCTAATAAGAAAGACTTCTTTTAATTTGTGTCTGCGTCACTTGTTCACCCACAGGTGAAGGAGGGGAAGGTCCACGTTCTGCTGCTCTCCCCGGAAGCGCTGGTTGGGGGTGGCTACGCTGGATCGAGCTGCCTTCCACCTGCACGCGAGCTGCCCCCAGTGGCTTTTGCTTGCATTGACGAGGCTCACTGTGTCTCTGAGTGGTCGCATAACTTCAGACCCTGCTATCTGCGCCTGTGTAAGGTAAGGGAGGGGCAGCTCGGTAGAATGTCTTTTATTGTCATTCAAACAGACATGGTTTGAACGAAATTTCATCCCTGCAGTCATGACATTACAAAAAAAAACACAATAAAAACAAAACAACCAAGACACACTTAACACAATTTACACAAACATCCATCACAGTGAATCTCCAACACCTCCTCACTGTGATGGAAGGCAAAAGTCTCTTCCCTTTGTTCTTCTCCCGCGGTCCAGCAGTCCAACTGCAGCGTTGAGGCGACTGGGGCTCAGGATGTTAAAGCCCCCGGCGGGCGATGGTAAATCCCGCGGCCGTTTAAGCCGTGCCGGGCGATGTTAGGCCCCACTCCAAGTCATTTAAACCCCGCGATTCCGGCGGGAGAAGTTGCTGTTGCGGGAGCTCCGAAAAGCGGTCTCCCACCAGGGACCTGTGAGTTCCCGATGTTCCTGTCCACCGGGCCTGCGGCCGGAGCCTCCGAAGCTCCGAAGTCGGGTTGCAGCCGGTGGTCACCACAGCTCTCCCCGCTCCGAAGTCGGCCAGCTCCGCGATGGCGAGTCCGCACGCTCCGCGACTGGAGCCCTCAGGTTGGTTCCGGTTGGAGGTGGCCGCCAGCTCCACGATGTTAGGCCCAACGACACCGGAGACCCGACAGGGAAAAAGTCAGGTCCCCGTACAGGGAAGAGATTAACGGTTTCCCCCACCCACCCCCCCACATATACACAGCTAAAAAAATAATAAAAATTAAAACCAAAATTAAAATTAAAACCAAAAACATACATTAAATAAATTCAAAAAAGACTGCAGTCGAACCGCTGCCATTAGGCGCCGCCACACTCGGTGTGACCAAAGGTGAACCATGTGTAGCTTGGCTGTGAATTAGTGAGACAGACAATCAGGATTGTTATCATTGCTATCACTGTGCTGGAATAACTCAGCGGGTCGGGCAGCATCTATGGAGGAGATCGATAGTTGACCCGAAACATTGCTATCCATTCCCTCCACAGATGCTTGGCTGTGGAGGGACATTCTTGCCATAGAGGGAGTACAGAGAAGGTTCACCAGACTGATTCCTGGGATGTCAGGACTTTCATATGAAGAAAGACTGGATAAACTCAGTTTGTACTCGCTAGAATTTAGAAGATTGAGGGGGGATCTTATAGAAACTTACAAAATTCTTAAGGGGTTGGACAGGCTAGATGCAGGAAGATTGTTTCCGATGTTGGGGAAGTCCAGAACAAGGGGTCACAGTTTAAGGATAAGGGGGAAATCTTTTAGGACCGAGATGAGGAAAACATTTTTCACACAGAGAGTGGTGAATCTCTGGAATTCTCTGCCACAGAAGGTAGTTGAGGCCAGTTCGTTGGCTATATTTAAGAGGGAGTTAGATGAGACCCTTGTGGCTAAAGGGATCAGGGGGTATGGAGAGAAGGCAGGTACAGGATACTGAGTTGGATGATCAGCCATGATCATATTGAATGGCGGTGCAGGCTCGAAGGGCCGAATGGCCTACTCCTGCACCTATTTTCTATGTTTCTATGCTGCCTGACCCGCTAAGTTCCTCCTGCACTTTGTGCTTAGCTCACGATTCCAGCATCTGCAACTCCTTGCTTCTTTATTATGACTGTGGTACTGCTTCACATTGACTTGATCCTGAGACCTGGGTTCCATCCTGACTTCAGATTTTGGCTGTGTGGAGTTTCCACGTTCTCCCTGTGACCACGTAGATGCTCTGGTTTCTAGGTGCTCTGGTTTCCTCCCACATACCAAAGTCATGTGGGATTGCAGGTTAATTGGCCTCTGTAAAAGATTGCCGCAAGTATGCAGGGAGTGGATGCGAAAATGGGATATCATAGAACTAGTGTGAATAGGTGATCAGTGGTGGATGTGGACTCTGTGGGCCAAAGGTGCCTGTCTCCATGCTGTATCTCTAAATTAAATGTGTTCGAATGAGTTTGTCTGCTCAAGTAATTAACCAAGGCTGAAATAAAAAATAATAGTCTCGATTAAATTACCAGTCGTTACCAAAAATTCCCATTGGTATACATGCCCTTTTTGGGAACACCATCTGCCACCCACACCGTCTGGTGTATAGATACTGTAGGTGTCTGCAGACCCACAGCAATAATTATTAATCACTCTCCTCCATAATCTAGCCAGCCATTCTGACCACAGGCATTTCAGGTGAACAGGAAATGCTCATCTCTCTCGCAATGGTCATAGCTCATAAACAAATGCCCTTCTCCTTGTTTATCAAGAGAAATAGAGAGACCTAAGAGATAAGTGCATAGTTCCCTGAAAGTAATGAAACAATGACAAGGTGGTGAAGGCAAGTGGACATATTCATGGGTTTGGGCATTGAGTACAGGGGTTGAGATGTCTTGTTACAGCTGCACAGTTAATGAGACTGTGCCTGGAGTACAGATGAGAAATCGTGCGTTAATTAAAACTTATAAAAATACAACTGTCTGTTGGTGAAAAGGGGGTTAGGGTCTCGTGAGTTTCAGATTCGCCACAACAAAATTATTTTTCCCTGAAGGATTTTGAAAAATAAAAGGTCTTTCTCAATAACCTTTTGTGAAAATGTATTCCTCCAAGCTAACATTCCTAAAGTGTGTTTCATTGTTTAAATTTGTACTACACAAAAAGTGTCAATATAAGGGATTGATCGTCAATTGTAGTGAACCTACTATACCTAGCATTGCATCTAGCAGCCTGTGTTCTTAAGAGGCCATGGTGTCTGATTGCAGGGAAGTTGCATGGAAAGAGTTCTTTTTTTTCCGGACTGTGTTTTTCCTGTCAGCTTTTTTTAGCTTAATTTCCAAGGTAACCTGATTTGATTTCTCTAGATAGACACAAAATGCTGGAGTAACAGGCAGCATCTCTAGAGAGAAGGGATGGGTGACGTTTCGGGTCGAGACCCTTCTTCAGACTGATGTCAGGGAAGTGGGAGGTACATAGATAAGAAACTGTATAGAAGAGGAAATATAAGGTGTGAAAACAGGGCAAAGGTAGTGGAGATCAAGGACATGCAGAATGGATCATTGTTAGTTGGGATAGCGCTGGGGTGTAAGCTGCCCAAGCAAAATATGAGGTGGTTTATAATAACGAAATAATGGTTTATAACCATTTTGCCCTGTGTAATTCAAATAGTGTCCCTTAATTCATCACTCCTGTTATATCCAATTAGTGTTATGGAAACGTGTTATAGCAGAACTATCTGTAAGGTGTGAAGATCTGGTTGCCTTACTATAGGAAGGATGTGATTAATCTAGAGAGGGTGTAAAGGAGATTCACAAGGATGTTGCTGGGACTAGAGGGCTTGAACTATAAGGAGAGGTTGGAGAAGCTGGGTCTCCCACATTCCAAAGATGCGCAGGTTGGTTCAGATTCAGATTCAGATTCAACTTTAATTGTCATTGTCCGTGTACAGTACAGAGACAACGAAATGCATTTAGCATCTCCCTGGAAGAGCGACATAGCATATGATTTGAATAAATATTTACATTAGCATATATACAGACATAGTGTTTTTCCTGTGGGAGGAGTGTCCGGGGGGGTGGGGGTGATTGGCAGTCACCGAGGTACGTTGTTGAGTAGAGTGACAGCTGCCGGGAAGAAACTGTTCCAGGACCTGCTGGTCCGGCAACGGAGAGACCTGTAGCGCCTCCCGGATGGTAGGAGGGTAAACAGTCCATGGTTGGGGTTAGAGCAGTCCTTGGCGATGCTGAGCGCCCTCCGCAGACAACGCTTGCTTTGGACAGACTCAATGGAGGGGAGCGAGGAACCGGTGATGCGTTGGGCAATTTTCACCACCCTCTGCAATGCCTTCCGGTCGGAGACAGAGCAGTTGCCATACCATACTGTGATACAGTTGGTAAGGATGCTCTCGATGGTGCAGCGGTAGAAGTTCACCAGGATCTGAGGAGACAGGTGGACCTTCTTCAGTCTCCTCAGGAAGAAGAGACGCTGGTGAGCCTTCTTGATCAGAGTTGAGGTATTGTGGGTCCAAGAGAGGTCATCGGTGAATTGGCTGCTGTAAATTGGTGCTGGTGTGGAGGTGAGTGATAGAATCAGTGGGATGTTGGTGGGATGGTGAGGAGAATGGGTTAAAGGGAAGTGGGGGAATGATACTACTCTGTGAGTTGGTGTTGATTTGATGGGATTAATGGCTGCCACCTATGACATGAAGAAATAAAATTAATAGAAGATGAGAATAATATAAAGATTTCTGTTAGTCACTTGGTTACTTCATTCATTTAAAAAGCAACAAAGGATACCTGATAACAGTTGACATCCCCTTCAGAATGTTCTATTTTAAAGTCATTAGGTCCTACAGCAGGGAAACCAGGCATTCAGCTCACTATTTCCACATCCAGTGGGCATCCCTCTATTAATGCCATATCGCAGCACTTGTCCCATATCCTTCTGGGTCTAGACAATGCTAGTACTGTCAACAACTCTGCTTCCGCCATTCTCTCAGGCAGTGTAATCCAGGTACTTATCAATCATCAGGTCAAAAAAAGGATCCCCTCTGGTCCTCTCAATGTTTCCTGTCTCCTGTCCTAAATCTACAGCCTGCAGTTTTATCTCCCTCTGATATGGGGAGTAATTTAATGCAATCGACCCTATCTGCACCCTCATAATTTCTTGTACATCAATTGCGTCCTTGTTTTAACCTCCTTAACTCTTGTAAAAAAATATCTAACCTCTACAATCTTTCCTCTTAACTGAAACTTCCGTCCTGGGCAACATCCTGGTGAATCTCCTCTGCATCCTTTCCAAAGCAATCACATCCATCCTTTGGTGTGGTGACTGGATTGCATTCACAATTCCAGCTGAGAGCCGACTAATGTCTTATAGCAAAACACAAAGTGATGGAGGAATTCAGCGGGTCAGGCAGCCTCTGTGGAGGGAATGGACAAGTGACTTTTCAGGGCCGGCCGCGTAATCTTTCTGCTCTTGTATTCATTGTCCTGACTATTTTCACCCAGAGAGTTGTGAATCTGTGGAATTATCTGTCACAGAAGGCAGTGGAGGCCAATTCACTGGACGTATTCAAGAGAGAGTTGGATATAACTCTTAGTGCTAATGGAATCAAGGGATATGGGGAGAAAGCATGAACGGGGTATTGATTCTGGATGATCAGTCATGATCATATTGAATGGTGGTACTGGCTCAAAGGGCCGAATGGCCTATTCCTGCACCTATTTTCTATGTTTCTATGTAATGGAGGCCAGTATCCCATGTTCGTTCATAACTATATTATCTACCTTTGACCCGTACACCGTGTGAAGGATCTTTAGACGTACGCCAGGTTTTGTGGCCAGTGAAATTATTTTGCAGCGTAGTCACTGTTGATGTGTGAAATGTTGGAAACATTCAGTTAGTCAAGCAGCATCTGTAGAGAAGAGAAGCAGAGTTAACGTTTTGTGTTGCATCCCCTCCTTCATCTCCTCCCTATTTTCAGCCTTATGAGTTCAGCCACTGTTAACTGCCATGCTCACAGTGGGATAAGATCTGTCACACCTACTTCATAACGTGTCCTCTGAAAGACAGCGCCTACTGGGCATTTGTCCTGAATTTTCTGATTTGGCTGTTATCAGGCAACTTCCAACAACTTGAGGGCAGTCCTGAACTACTATCTTTCTCATTGGAGACTCTTGGACAATCTTTGATCGGACTTTACTGGATATAATCTTGTACTAAATGTTATTCATGTTATTCCCATTATCATGTACCTGTACACTGTGTGTAGTGACAGTCTTTACGACGTCTCAAGGTATTAGCCCTCGATAGTCACTAATGTGCTGACTATGGGTCAGAGGTAATCTTACGCATTCCACAAGCACTCCACGAGACATTCAATGCTGTTGAAAGATGAGCATTCCAGAAACAATCTCTTGAATAATAGTTTCTTTATTGTAGTAGTACAAAACAGTAAAGTCATTCATAAAAACTTCTTCTTGTATAAGTACATCGTCTTCCAGCATATATACTTTTCAATCATACTCGTGATCATGCTCGTGTTCATGGTTGAAAACTATATCTTCCCATAGTCTTCGCCAAACTAAACTAAATCATCTGGGCGTCTGCGCCAGAATCCTAGCCATTAACATGCCCCAGACTACGTATGAATCCCACCCACATAATTACAGGCAGATAAAATTAAAGGTAACTGGTTATAATTATAACATACAGAGGTAAGCTAAATGGCTACTACATACCAGCCCCTTATTGTTCTCAGTATATAACGAGGCAATTGCTAATAGACATTAAAAAAGGAACTATAAAAGCTTAACATATATGAAAAAACAAAAATAACAGGTATTATATATCAACATTCAGACTTCTTTTGCGAGTCTTCCATCTTCACTTTCGCCTTCTAGAAGTAAGCATAACTTGGTTATTGGTCTTCTTAAAGCATTATTCTTGGTCTGAAGTAGTACTGTACGCACCAAACCCTTAACATCAGGCATGATCTCCAGTATCTTTCCCATCAACCAAGAACCTCGTGATGCAGTACAATCAACCACCAAAACAGTATCACCTGGTACAAAATTTCTTCTAACCCTCGACCATCGTTGTCTTTCTTGGATTAGAGGCAAATATTCTTGTGTCCACCTTTTCCAAAAAAGATCTGCCAGATATTGTACTTGTCTCTATCTGCAGCTCATATACAAATCTGCTTTCACAAAGAGCCCAGGTGTTAGTATTGGATTGGTCTTCAACAGAAGAATATGATTTGGTGTAAGCGCTTCCAGGTCATTCTGATCATCAGAACTCTTAGCAATGGGTCGGTCATTTAAAACTGCTTCAACTTCACAAAATAAAGTTTGCAATCCTTCATCGTCCAGAACTAATTGTTTAAGAACAGAGCGTAGCACATTTCTGACCATGCGGATCAACCGTTCCCAAACGGTTGATGAGAACCCGCTGGAGGATTAAAGTTCCATCTTATCCCTTGTTGAAGCATAGCATTTTGGATCTTATTCTGATTTAAGCCTTTAAGTGCTTCTTTTAATTCTCTTTCCGCTCCAACAAAATTCGTACCATTGTCCGATCTTAATGATAGAATTGGACCTCTTCGACAAATAAATCTCCGTAATGCATGAATACAAGAGTCCGTATCGAGTGTAGATGCAACTTCATTTTTACAAGGCTTCGTTTTCTCTTACCCTCGAGGACCGAAATAATCTACTACATCTGTAAATGGAAGCATCAAGTAGAATCCTCTCCAGCGGTAAGTCTGCCAACTCTTCCACGCTGTCGCCTACACACAGTACAGTTTTTTAATTATCTTTCTTGCAGCGGAGTTAGTTTTAATAATCCAATATTTCTTACGAAGTTGTGGCAGCATATGATTTCTTCCTCCATGACCGATCCGTTCATGAATATGTCGGAACAGTAATGTTGAAATATGAAAGTCCTTCGAGAGAATAATAGGATGCTTAGCCTCTTCAGGCATTGCTAATCTATTCCGGCGTCCTCCAACTCTCAGAAGTCCTTCCTCCAATACCGGATCAAGCTTATACTGTCTCTTTTGACACCATGTACTCCAGCTTCCAACGTCGATATTTCCTCTTTGTATTTTTGTCTTTGACAGAAAGAGATAATTATGTTTTCTGCTCTGAGAAGATCCTCAAGATGGAAACCCCGTCCATAATACGATGCCTTAAAGGCTTGCATCTTCTTTTCAACCTTTTCCTTTAGTTTTTCAAGATCCGTTTCAAAGATACCTTCAGCATTCTCCTTTCTTTTTCGAGCCAACAGCAAAAGCTTTGTTCTTAGTTTAAGAAACCAAGCTACCACAGTCTTCAACTTTCTTCCATGATGAAAAATAGATAATTAAGTCGTTAGTTGTGTTTGATGAATCTTTAGCAATAACGTTCACTGTGATGTTTTGTTCCATTTCCGGATCGTTAGCAGAGATTTCAAATCCCAGCTCCCAGCTTTGGCCATTCTCTGTCTGGCTTACAGAGAAACTCTGGTCCATTGATCCATCTCTTATTGCTTAAGAAGCGGTCTGCTGTTAGTCCTCTAGAAGCTTCAACCGATGTATATTCCTCATGAAATTTTGTATTCTTGCCAAACTTGCATTTCAGATTCTGGATGCGTTGCTCTGCCATGCGACGAATATTCGGCAGACTAACACTTTCTTGCTTGAAAGGTAAGTCTAGACAATAGTGTCCGTCTATCATCTTTACTGAGTGGTTTATAATACCCCAAAACTTGACACTTCTCTGGACATTTGGCTATTATGAACCACTCAGTAAAGACAAAATTTAATGAGGAATATACATCGGTTTTCGGTTCAATTTCAATAACCATTTTCCTACATTGTGCACAACGCCGTTAAGATATTCCATCCCTTCTTGAAACCACTGATTATGCCCTTCGCTTTCCTCCTCTGTCAGTGATAGACCCAGTAACAAGGTGTTTTGTGCAGCCTCAAGGCGGAGGTTGACAAGTCGCTCATGATTAGATTTTACCTTTTCAGCATTCTCTTCAAGATGCATGAGTTTTTCCTGGTTCCCTATTAAATTGACATTCTGCTTCCAGAGCTTGTTTTTCTCCTTCTGGCATTTCTCCAAAAATGCAACTCGGTCCTTTTCAGTGGGCTTCTTTGTTCGTTGGCTGCATTGTCTCTCTTCGGCTCTGGCCTCACTTCCATCGAGGGGATCTATCGCAGTCGCTGCCTCGAAAAGGCTGGCAGTATCAAGGATGCACACCATCCTGGCCACATACTCATCTCCCTGCTACCTTCAGGTAGAAGGTACAGGAGCCTGAAGACTGCAACAACCAGGTTCAGGAATAGCTACTTCCCCACAGCTATCAGGCTATTAAACTTGGCTCGGACAAAACTCTGAACATTAATAGCCCATTATCTGTTATTTGCACTTTATCAGTTTATTTATTCATGTGTGTATATATTTATATAATGGTATATGGACACACTGATCTGTTTTGTAGTCAATGCCTACTATGTTCTGTTGTGCTGAAGCAAAGCAAGAATTTCATTGTCCTATCAGGGACACATGACAATAAAACTCTCTTGAATCTTGAATCTTTTGGCTCTTTCTCATACTCCTGTGGCTCTTCTCCACCTGGCTTACCTGTCAAAGATTCCATGGCTCCCTCTGGTGGTGCTCCCTCGCCTGGCTTACCTGCTTCTTCTTGCTCCATAAATTAAACAGGTCTTTGGTAGACTGCCAAATCTGCTAGCAAGACAAGCAGGAAGGTCTTCAATCTGCTTCCGTCTTCTAGCTGATTCTTAATGTAAACATCCAATTATTTTCGAAGGTCTTCTCAAAAACAGTAAAGTCACTCATAAAACATTCTTCTTGTATAAGCACATCGTCTTCCAGCATATATATGTTTCAATCATACTCGTGATCATGTCGTGATCAAGCTCGTGTTCATGGTCGAAAACTACTTCTTCCCATAGTCTTCGTCAAACTAAACCATCTGGGCGTCTGCGCCAGAATCCTAGCCACGAACACCCCCCAGACTACGTATAAATCCCACCCACAAAATTACAGGCAGATTAAATGAAAGGTAACTGGTTATAATTATATCATACTGAATTAAGATGAATGGTTACTGCACTGTGGATGGCTAAATTGTAATCATGTATTGTTTTTCTGCTGACTGGTTAGCACACAACAAAAGCTTTTCACTGTACCTCAGTACACATGACAACAAACTAAACACCAACTCATTTTCAGCTCCTGATTCAGTTGTGAGGGTGTTCCACCCACCATCTCACGACTGGAGAGCATTAGCCAACTGATTGAATGCACAGTCTTTTCCCCCAGGGTGGGGGAATGAAGAACTAGAGAGCATAGGTTTAATAAGGACCTGAGGGGCAACTTTTTCACACAGAGGGTGGTGGAACGAGCTGCCAGAGGAAAGGGTTGAGGCAGATACTAGAACAGCATTTAAAAGGCATTTAGACAGCTACATGGATAGGATAGCTACAGAAGGATATGGGCCTGGCATGGGTAAAAATGGGACTAGCTTGGATTGGGGATCTTGGTCGGCATGGAGGAGTTGGGCCAAAAAGCCTGTTTCCGTGCTACATGACTCAATTAAAATTCCCTTCAGTAGTTCATGACAGATCTCCAAATCCAATTATCAAATTCATTTACAATTGTGATCAACGAATGCTGAGTTTGCAATTTCTTCACAAGATGTATGTTTTGGTCTGGTAAGTAGGTGCTTAAGGAACGTTTAGGAGTGAAGTGCCTGCTGGGACTGACGGCCACGGCCACGCAAGCGACGGCCCAGAACGTCGCTCATCACCTCGGGATCCAGGAGGTCGAAGGGATAGCTGTACGCTCTGCTGATGTGCCGACCAATCTCATCCTCAGTGTGTCCACGGACCGAGACCGAGACCAGGTATAGGCTGCTGTCTGCACAGCACAAAGGCGGAAAGAGATAGTAATCGGGCTGGTTTTGAAGTGCGTAGAAAGGAACTGCAAATACTAGTTTAAACCGAATATAGACACAAAACGTTATAGTAACTCAATGGTTCAGACAGCATCTCTAGAGAAAAGAAATAGGTGACGTTTCGGATCGAGACATTTCTTCAGATCAATAGGTGATGTTTCGGGTCGAGACCCTTCTCAACCCGAAACGTCGCCTATTCCTTTCCTCCAGAGATGCTGTCTGACCTGCTCAGTTACTCCACTGATTATGTTTGGTTTTGTAGTTCAGCAGCTTCACTGAAAGCTGGTCCAAAAGATAGGGAAGGCATAAAGCTGATTCCTTTTTCCACGTAGACCTCTTTAATTAGGATCAAGTGCACGTTTCCTACTTTTTAGTTGAGTTTAGAGATACAGGCCAATCACTCTAGTTCTATGTTATCCCAATTTCCTATCCACTCCCTACACATCAGGGGCAATTTTACAGTTGCCAATTTGGGAAGAAACCGGAGCACCCGGAGGAAACCCACACAACCATAGGCAGAATGTGCAAACTCCACACAGTTAACACCTACGGTCAGGATTGAGCCCAGGTCTCTGGCATTGTGAGGCAGCAGCTCTATCAACTGTACCACTATGCACTGTAGTGGTAAAGCAAAGGGCAGATGTCTTTCTTTGTTTAGTACGTTTTGAGTGACAACAAAATTGATGATAAATATAATGTACAGAGAGGTCAAGAGTGTTTAGTTGTTAAATGAACTGACAACGGAACAATGAAATTTTACTTGCAGCAGAATAACAGGCCTCTAACCACATTACACATAGATAATATATAATAAACAATAAATTAATAATTACAATACTAGTGCATAAAAACAAAGTCCTTAATGCAACCAAAGACTGTCCATAGAAGTTCATAGTTGAGATTAGTGTTGTGTAGTGTTCAAGAGCCAGATGGTTGTCGGGAAGAAGCTGCTCCTGGAGGTCACTGGTTTTCAGACTCCTGTACCATCTTCCTGTTTGCAGTCATGAGAAACAGGTGGTGTGGATCTCTGATGATATTGGCTGCCTTTTTTAAGGCAGTGCCTCCAATAAACTTAAATAGTCAAAGGGCTTCTGATTTAATGGGTTGAATCTCATGGCAACCATGATCTGGCTTAACGGAAAATTGGTCTTGAGTGTACCGCCGTTATGGTGTGTTTCCTATTGATGTGCTGGTTTTAGCTAAACTCTTCAATTCTTCCCCAGGCCCTCGTGGCTCTGATCCGAGGCGAACGGTTTGCCTCCTTGGATTCCATTATTGTCTACTGCACTCGGCGGGAGGAGACAACTCGCATTGCAGCTTTGCTTCGGACCTGTCTCCAGGGAGTGACACTGAAAGAGTCAACACTGGAAGTGAACAAGGAGGAGGAGATGCCTGAAGAAATTATAGCAAGGAAGAAAAAAGCCATGGGTAAGTGAACCAAACCACTGGAGCAATAGATAGCAAGGAAAGTGGTATAAACCTTGGAGTCCTTGCAAACCTGGTAATATGATCTCCAGTCTGAAGAAGGATCCTAACCCGAAAGATCACCTATACCTTTTCTCCAAAGATGCTGCCTGACCTGCTGAGTTACTCCAACACTTGTGTCTATCTTCGGAATAACCCAGCATCTGTAGTTCCTACACAGTGTAAACCTTGCATTGTTCAAAAATGCTGTTTGGATTCTCTTTCACGGAGAATCCAGCAGAGAAAATCTCCAGGCTGGGACTGAGAGGGGATGAAATTATTTTGAGCATGCTTTGAACAAAGATGAAGCAGCCTCAGAATATACGGGTAAAGCGATTAAGACAGTGATGAGAAATTTCTTTGATCAGAGGCTGGTAGACCCATGGCATTCTCTCACAGAGAAGGCAGGGGTAGCTTAGTTGATGAATATATTTAAGAAGGAGACATATGAAACTGGAGGTGCTGATACTTTGAGCAAAACACAAAGTGACAGAGGAATTCAGCGGGTCAAGCAGTCTCTGCAGAGGGAATAGACAGATGACATCTCAGGTTTGGATCAGTCTGAAGAAGGGTCCTGACCCGAAACATTGTCAACCCTAAGTTCTCTTGGCAACTCTCCTGAATTCCTCCAGCACTTCAAATTTAAGGAGTTTGATATATTTCTAGACTCAAGAGGCATGGCCCCTAATGCAGCGGTCGGCAACCATGTTCTGCATAGGGGCCAGGACGCATGTCTGTGAGCAGATGGCGGGCCACATCTATCACGTGTACACATGGATCCAGCCCCGGATGGCAGACATCAAATCACGTTTTTTTTTGTTTTGTTTTTTTGGTGGGCGGCGTGACCGACGTCGCAGCGGCCTCTGCAGTCCGTCTGTCTTTTTTTTTTGTTTTTTTGTCCCGTTGAGGGTATAGTTTGTAGTGGGTTTTTAATTGTGTATGTGTGGGGGGCGGGGGGGTGGGTGGGTGGGGGAAACTTTTAAATCTCTTCCCTGTACGGGGACCCGACCTTTTCCCTGTCGGGTCTCCGTTGTCGTTGGGGCCTAGCACCGTGGAGCGGCCTCCAACCGGAACGACCTGGGGGCTCAAGTCACGGAGCCGGCGGAGCTGCGGATTTACCATCGTGGAGCTGGCCGGCTTCGGAGTGTGGAGAGCTGTGGTGGCGCGCTGCTGCGGCCCGACTCTGATGGATGGTGACACCGGGAGCTCGCGGGTCCCCGGTGGGAGACTGCTTTATGGAGCACCAGCAACAGCAACTTCTCCCGCCCGAAGTTCGGGGTTGAAAGTGACCTGGAGCGGGGTCTTACATCTTACTTGCTAGTGCCCGCCGAGGGCTTTGACTTTGACTTTGACAACGGGAGAAGAATGGAGAGCAGGGGTGAGACAAGACTTTGCCTTCCATCACAGTGAGGAGGAGATTCACTGTGATGGATGTTTGTGTAAATTGTGTTGGTGTGTGTCTTGGTTCTTTTTCTTGTTT
The DNA here is from genome assembly GCF_010909765.2 of Amblyraja radiata. Taxonomy (NCBI): domain Eukaryota; kingdom Metazoa; phylum Chordata; class Chondrichthyes; order Rajiformes; family Rajidae; genus Amblyraja; species Amblyraja radiata. The sequence goes on from NC_045957.1 coordinate 5,847,568, forward strand.
GTATGACTGCAGAAACCAAATTTCGTTTGAACTTCATGTGAGGTTCAAATGACAAATAAACGGTATGGTATTGTACATAGATCCCGCCTCTTCGAGGACGCCACCCAGAGCACTGGCCCCTAGTTACGGGCACTCACGAACATGGCGCACCTACGGACCATTGCCTTGGCTCTGTCCTGAAGGCGGTGGCTCAAATTCTCACACTCACTCATCCCCGGCCTATTGACAACCCCGATCCCCACAGTGAAGCCCAGACACAGAAGGTGCGCGTCCGTGCCGGAGGCTTTGCGCAAGATGCGGTACAGCCAGAGCTCGGCGCATGGCTGCGCTCGACGGCTCCGCCATTGCAGCCGCAAGTGCAGGCCTCCTTGCGCCATCGCGGTTGGGTTCCGCGGCCTCGGGCCCGGGAGGTACTGGAAATGATGGAAGTCTGTGGGCCGGATAATTACAGGAAAAAAAATTTGCCTGCGGGCCGGATGATTTTGGGTTACGGGTCGCATTCGGCCCGGGGGCCGTAGGTTGCCGACCCCTGCCCTAATTGGAGAGAGCTGGAGTTTAGTAACGAGATACAGAATCTTAAGGAATGGCTGAGCAGTCAAAAGGCTCTGATTTTGTGGTTTCTGTGTTTTGTTATTAATGTCATTGGAAAAATATATTGGCACACATTATTTTTGTTTCAGTGAAGGTTTTGCATCGACAGTTTTCCTTATTTTAATCTTTTGTTTTTCAATAACCTCCAAGCTAGGAAGAAGGTGAGGCGACCTTTAAAGTGGATCGCTGACTGCTACCACGCAGGGATGTCTGCAAGCGAACGAAGGAGAATCCAGAACAACTTCATGAGCGGGCAGCTGCGAGTGGTGGTGGCCACCGTTGCCTTCGGCATGGGGTTGGACAAGGCTGATGTCCGGGGGATCATTCACTACAACATGCCGAAGGGCTTCGAGAGTTACGTGCAGGAGATTGGCCGCGCAGGAAGAGACGGGAAGCCAGCCCATTGCCACCTCTTCCTCGACCCAGAGGTGAGGAGCTGACTGAGGTTGCCGAAACTCTGCTCCCTCCCCGTGTGCAGCAGGCTCCTTCGGGTGTCAGAGAAATCGACGGATTCGTATTTGGATTTACTGGAGACAAACCAGGGACTAGGAGATAAGTAAAAGTAAACTGCGTTTAATCGTAGAAGAGCAAAGATAAGGGTGTTCAGATTCTATAATATTGTCCAAAAGCAAAAAGGTAAAGGGGATATTTAATAGAACTACTCAATATCATGGAGAGTTTGACGATCACACAAGGTGAAAGTGTTTCCATCGTCAAGTCAAGTCAAGAGAGTTTATTGTCATGTGTCCCAGATAGGACAATGAAATTCTTGCTTGCTGCAGCACAACAGAATATTGTAAGCAAAAATACAGAATCAGAGGGCATGGATTTATGTAGATAGGAAGAAACTTCATGAAAGAGTGACATGGAGAGGGGGAGGGAGATTTTTATACACCAAGAAAAATACCAGGTTCCCACTTAGCTTAGTTTAGTTTGGAGATACAGCATGGAAACAGACTCTTCAGTCCATCAAGTCTGCACCAACCAACAATCCTGCACTAGTTCTATCCTGCACAATTTACAAAAGCCAATTAATCTACAAACCTGCACGTCTTAATTGGAAAAGGTTGCGGCTGCATCTTACTGCACACTGGTGCATTTTTACCAGTGAAGTGTTAACAACTGAGCCATGCTGTTCAATATCTTTTGCACAGGGTGGGGATATGAACGAACTGCGAAGGCACATCTATGCTGACACCGTGGATTATTACACCATCAAAAAACTGGTGCAGAAAGTATTCCCTCCCTGCAAGTGCCGTGAAATCTATCAGAAGCAGCAGGACATCATCAGTGTAAGTTAACAATCTGCTTGCAGCAATTGGTCGATCGTTCTGCTCCTATGTCTTGGGTAAGATTAATACAGTGCAGAAACTGGACAAATTATGCAACGCAATGTGCGTATTTCTGCACCTCAAGGACTGCAGTGGTTCACCACCACATTCTCAAGGGCAATTAAATGCTGGTTCAGCTGTGAAGCCCACAGTCCTTGAATGAGTCATTTTTGAAAAAAGTAATTAGGACTTTTTTTACATGTAAGGCCAATACTTTTGCCCATCCTGAATATTTGAACTGTACTGTCTGCTGATTCAATGGCGGTTCAATGTTTGCATTTGCTAAAGGTTGTAAGTTCAAACCCTTCTCTAAAGACTTAAGTATGGTTATAATTGTGCAGCACTGGAACAGGCCCTTCAGCCCACTATATCACTGCTGACCATCGTACTTATCTCTACTAATTCTGTATATCAGCACCTGCTCCACATCCTATTATGTGTAGGAAGGAACTGTAGATGCTGCTTTACACCGAAGATAGACACAAAATGCTGGAGTAACTCAGAGAGAGAACTTGTTCAAAGTAAGCCAATTATGCCTTTGTGATTTGGGGTGCTTGCCCGGATGTTTCTTAAAGGTTATAAGAATATCTGCCTCCACCCACCCCTCAGGTGGTGTGTTCCAGGTTGAAGTCAGCCTCTAGAGCCCTTCCCAAAATTATAACATTTTGTGAGCTTTTGCTTTAGGTAGCCAGTTTTTGCTGTGTTGGAAATTAAGACTATAGAGCCATTACGTCATAGCGTCATATAGCACAAGAGCCTTTGGCCCGACTCATCTATGCCAGCCAAAGTGCCTTTCTGAACTAATTGCATTTGCCTACCTTGTGCCCATATCCATCTAAACCTTTCCTATCCATGTATCTGTCCATAGTGTTTAAGAAGGAACTACAGATGCTGGAAAATCGAAGGTAGACAAAAATGCTGGAGAAACTCAGCGGGTGCAGCAGCATCTATGGAGCGAAGGAAATAGGCAACGTTTTGGGCCGAAGCCCTTCTTGGGTTTCGGCCTGAAACGTTGCCTATTTGCTTCGCTCCATGGATGCTGCTGCACCTGCTGAGTTGCTCCAGCATTTTTGTCTACCATGTATCTGTCCAAATGTCTTTTAAGCATTGCAATTCTACCTACCTCCACCACTTCCTCTGTTAAGAAATCGTTCCTCAGGTTCTCTTTTAAATATTATCCTTCCCTCCCTGAACCTGTGCCCTCCTGATTTTGACTCCCCTATCCTGCAAAAACGGATGCATCTTATTTCCTCCTACAGAGCGGGGAAATTGCAGATGATGAGATGATGGAAATCCCTGATCCATGTGAAGAGGGTCCTCCTGAGGAAGTTCAAAACCTCAAAGAATTAGGCAGGACTCCTCCGAGGATCTGCCACAGACACGAGCGAGCACTGCCAATGCAGAAAACTGTGGAAATGTTGGATATCCGGGAGGAAGGTAAGACTTTACTTTAGACTTTAGAGACACTGCACGGAAACAGGCCCTTCGGCCCACCAAGTCCATGTCGACCAGCGATCACCTCGTACACTATTACCAAAGCAGATTAACCAACAAACCTGTACGTCTTTGACTGTGGGAGTGAACCAGAGCACCTGGAGAATACCCACGCGGTTACAACGAGAACGTACAAACTCTGTACGGACAGCACCTGTAGTCAGGATCAAATCCGGGTGGAAATGTTATAAATACAGAAAATTGACCCCGGGGAATGTTGGCACTAGGGTAATGCATGAAGAATGACGTGAGCCTGAGTTCACCTGGCAAAAGCATTGGATTAAAGCATAGGACTGTACAGCACAGGTACTCGCACTTCAGCCCACAATGTCTGTGCTGAATATAATGCCAATTTAATCTCCTCTGTCTGCACAAGATCCATATCCCTCCATTTTTCTGCATATTCATGTGCCAAGTCAAGTCAAGAGAGTTCATTGTCATGCGTCCCAGATAGGACAATGAAATTCTTGCTTGCTGCAGCACAACAGAATATTGTAGTCATAAATACAGAACAGAGCAGTGTGTCTATATACCATAGACCTTATATATACACATAAATAAACAGATAAAGTGCAATTGGCCTAGTTCAGAATTTGTTTGAAGTTGTGTTTAATAGCCTGATGGCTGTGGGGGAGCAGCTGTTCCTGAACCTGGATGTTGCAGATTTCAGGCTCCTGTACCTTCTACCTGATGGCAACGGAGAGATGAATGTGTGGCCAGGATGGTGTAGGTCCTTGATGATGTTGGCAGCCTTTTTGAGGCAGCGACTGCGATAGAACCCCTCGATGTCAGAGCCGATGATGGAGGTCAGAGCCGATGATGGACTGGGCAGTGTTTACAACTTTTTGCAGCCTTTTCCGCTCCTGGACGCTCAAGTTGCCAAACCAAGCCACGATGCAACCGGTCAGCATGCTCTCTACTGTGCGAGAAGTTCGAGAGAGTCTTCCTTGACATACCGACTCTCCATAATCTTCTCAGGAAGTGGAGGCGCTGATGTGCTTTCTTTATAATTGTATCAGTGTGCTGGGACCAGGAGGGATCTTCAGAGATATGCACGCCCAGGAATTTGAAGTTCTTGACCTCTTCCACCATCGATCCGTTGATATAAACGGGATTGTGGGTCCTTATCCTACCTCTTCCAAAGTCCCCAATCAGTTCCTTGGTTTTGCTGGTATTGAGGGCCAGGTTATTGTGCTGGCACCATATGGTCAATCGGTCGATTTCACTTCTATACTCTGACTCGTCACCATCAGTGATACGTCCCACAACAGTGGTGTCGTCGGCAAACTTGATGACGGAGTTCGCACTATGTCTGGCTACGCAGTCATGAGTATAGAGTGAGTACAGCAGGGGGCTGAGCACGCAGCCTTGAGGTGCTCCCGTGCTGATTGTTATCGAGGATGACACATTTCCACCAATACGGACAGACTGGTCTGTGAATGAGGAAGTCGAGGATCCAATTGTAAAGGGATGCGCAGAGACCAAGATCTGAGAGCTTGGTTACCAGCTTGGAGGGGATGATTGTGTTAAATGCCGAGCTATAATCAATGAATAACAGCATGACATATCAGTTTTTGTTGTCCAAGTGGTCCAGAGAGGAGTGGAGAGCCAGAGAGATCGCATCCACCGTTGACCTGTTGTGGCGGTAAGCTAACTGCAGTGGGTCGATGTTCTTGTCGAGGTAGGAGTTGATATGCGCCATAATCAACCTCTCAAAGCACTTCATCACCACAGACGTTAGTGCCACTGGTCGATAGTTGTTGAGGCACGTCACTTGCTCTTCTTGGGCACCGGTATTATTGATACCCTTTTGAAGCAGGTGGGAACCTCAGACCTCACAAGTGAGAGGTTGAAAATGTCCGTAAAAACTCCAGCCAGTTGGTCTGCACTGGTTTTGAGAACACGACCGGGTATACCATCAGGTCCAGGCACTTTCCGAGGGTTCACTCCCCTGAAGCATCTTCTGACGTTAATAAGTGGGTTCCACTAGACTCAGAAGACGTCAAGAGTGTGTTATCCAAACCAACAATGGATGAGAGTTTATTGAACCTTTAACTTGTCTCCATCTGTCAGACCTGTCCACTCTAGCAGACTGCAGTGAATAAGCCAAATATTAATTGGCTGTTACTCTTTGTCTCCACATATTAGAACATAGAACAGTACAGCACTGAAACAGGCCCTTCGGCCCACAATGTCTGTGCCGACTATGATGCCAATATCAACTGATCCCATCCAACTACACGTGATCTGTATCCCTCCCTTGCCTGCTGTCTTGCTGTGCTTGTTGTCATCTGATGCCTTTGACACATAAAACCTGCCCGGCTACTTGGAATCGGCACCATGACCACTCTCTATCAACAATTCTTTTAAAGTTGTGCCCCATGATTTATTAACATATTCCCTCTTGTCCTTCAAGTCGACAGGTAACATTTTGTATATTGCTGGATTATGTCATCTGCTAAGTGTTTGCCCATTCCATCGGCCTGTCTTTCTCCTTACATCCAGTTCAACGGTTTAGTCATTGAAATACTACTAATATATATTACTTATTTCCCTGTAACCACTGTATTTAGCTTCATATTTTTTCATTTTAGAGACATTCTGAACAGATTTTTCGTTCATCATTCCACCCCAATTTTGAGTTAAATTTTAAGTATATATATTCAATATAAAAGTAAACTGAACTAAAGGAAACCTATCTGAGTGCGATGTTCATTGTTGATTCGATATTTAGTTGTTGCGTCCTGGGGCTGAGTGATTTACCCGCTAGGGAGAGTGGTATTTGATGGTAGTCACAAAAAGTTGGAGTAACTCAGCGCACCTGCTGTTTCTTTCAGTGCTGTGGTCAAGTGAAGTAAAGTCAAGTCAAATCGAGTTTATTGTTATATGCACAAGCACAACAAAGGCACAAGGTACAATGAAAATCTTGTGAGCAATATCATCACTGACACATACTCAGACCACACACAAAAACAAATTTGACAGAAATTGCACACATAAATTCTGAAAGAAGACTGCAAAAATAACAAGACATTAGTGCAAATCTCATTTAAAGAAAATGATCGTTGATGGTAGTGCAGGAGGTGGTCCATAGTGTTCTGTGTCGACGTAGAATTAGTGTTGTACAAATTAGTTCAAGAACCTGATGGTTGTAGGAAAGCAACTGTTTCTGAACCTGGTGGTGTGGACTTCAGGATTCTGGACCTCCTGCCTGACAGTAGCAGTGTGAAAAGGGCATGACTTGTATGGTGGGGATCCTTGATGATAGATGCCAGCTTCATGTGGCAGCACCTGGTGTTGATGCTTTTGATGGTGGGGAGGGCTGTACCCGTGATGGAGAAGGATGCATCCACCACTCTCTGCAGCTTCTTGCATTGAAATTGCTTTACCAGACCACAATACAACCAGTCGGGATACTTAACTCCTGTTCACTTTTGCAGGAATTGAGACTTTACTCTGCTACCTGGAGCTCCACCCCCAACACTGGCTGGAGTTGATCCACCCAACCTATTCAACCTGTCGCCTCACCTGTTACAACGGGCCTACACAGCTCCGGGCCACGGCAAGAAGGTAAACATTGTCGTAAGGTCATATGAAATAGGAGTTGAATTAGGACATTCAGCACAGCAAATCTACTCTGCCATTCAATCATGACTGATCTATCTCTCCATCCTATCCTTCTCCTGCCTTCTCACCATACCCTCTGACACCCATACTAATCAAGAATCTAGCTATCTCTGCCTTAAAAATATTCACTGATTTGGTCTCCACAGCCTTCTGTGGTAAATAATTCCACAGATTCACCACCCTCTGTCCAAAGAGTCCCTGTTCTAGTTGGAGGTTGCACTTAGCAGGATGTGCAGGGTTTAAAAGTGGTCAAGAGAGTCTTTCACAAGAAAAGGCAAATACATTGACATTTCATCCCTACTCAAGCACACTGACCTTTTTGCCCATCTACACATCCAATTTGTCTGCATTATGTCCACATTCCTCTATACCTGATTTAAGTCTGGACTCCTCAGAAGGGTCTCGCCTGAAACGTCGCATATCCATGTTCTCCAGAGGTGCTGCCTGATCCTCTGAGTTACTCCAACACTATGTCTTTTGTAAACCAGCAGCTGCAGTTCCTTGCATCTACAATTTGCTATTTAAGTGCCTCTCTAAAAAGCTCTTAAAGATAATAATAATAATAATAATAATAAATTTTATTTATGGGCGCCTTTCAAGAGTCTCAAGGACACCTTACAAAATTTAGCAAATAGAGTAAAAACATGTAAGCGGAATGAAATAAATAGTAAAGACATCACCAGTACACAAATTAAAGACAGAATTCAATCCAAAGACAAAAATCAAAAACACAATATTGTATTGTATTGTATTGTATTCAAATAAAATATGAAGAGAGAGCAGCAGCAACTAAAGCACGCCAGCGTCCACTCTCCCTTCCGGCAGCCATATTGGACACAGAATAAAATAATCATTTACACACAAAAAAAAATCCCCCCACAATGGTTACCACTGTGGGGGAAGGCACAATGTCCACTCCCCATCCCCAGTTCTCCCATAGTCAGGCCTATTGAGGCCTCTACGGAGGCCCGATGTTCCTGGCCGTTTTTGCCGGGTGGTGTTGCTCCGGCGTCGGGAGAGTCCTCACAGCGGCTGGAACGGCCGATTCCCTACGGAGTCCGTGGCATTCCGAAGCCGACAGGGCCGCGTCGGTTGGTGCTCCGAGGCTCCCGATGTTAAAGTCGGCGCCGCCGCCCGCGGCTGGCAGCTCCACAGTCCCGCAGTTCAACGGTGTTGACCACGGCGGTCTCAGCATACCGGAGCTCCAGCGCGGCGACCCAGGCAAGGCATCGCCCGCTCCGCTCCGCTCCGCAATAGCGCTCCAGCGCTGTGCCGCCACCGAAGCTGAAGGTGCTGGGCGGTCCCCGCCAGGAAAACGCCGCTCCACTCCCGCTGGTAGGCCGCAAGGACGGGTCGACGGTGCAGCCCGGGGAAAATGCTGCCTCACCGACCAGGTAGGGACCTAGAAAATAGTTTCCCCCTTCCCCCCCACATAAAAAAGTCAAATTCCCCAACAAACATAGGACAAAATTCACTAAAAACTAATTTAAAAAAGTGAATTGAACGAACAGCTGCTGGTTAGCAGCCGTTCCCCAGGATGGCTCCTCAGATAGTGATAATATCTGATTCCACCAACACCCCTGGCAGCCCATTTCAGACATCAACTACTCTCCATATGTCTGTGTTTTTGATATCCCTACTATTTGAAACCCTTTACCATGGGGGAAAGATTTTGACCATTCATCCAATGCATGTCTCATAATCTTACATATTTCTATCAGGTCTCCCCTCAGACTCCCTCACACCCAGGCTTTCTAATATCTCTGCATAACTGAAGTCCTCCAATCCAGGCAACATTGAGTGTGTAGGAAGGAACTGCTGATGCTGGTTTAAACTGATGATGGACACAAAAAGCTGGAGTAACTCAGCGGGACAGACAGCATCTCTGGAGAAAAGGAATAGTTGATGTTTCAGGTCCAGACCCTTCTTCAGTCTATCGCAATTTGCTCGTTTTATGTTCTTTTGTCCCTCAAGAACTCCGTCTTTCATTTAATGACTGTTTAGTAACTGAAAGTGATGCTCACATCTTTGTTTGCAGATGCCCTCCGGTGGCCGTGGCCCTTGCAAAAGAGCGCTTGTCCGGCATCGATCACACCCATTCCAGTTCAATAGAATTTGATGTGGTGGAGCTGGCAGATTCAATGGGATGGGAGCTGATCCCTGTCAAAGGAGAACTGAGGCGACTCCAGTGGATGATGACTCAGTGCAAGCAAGGTATCAACTTAGGCTGTTTGGGTTCATCCAGTGGGCACTGTAGTTTAGTTTCGAGATTCAGCACGGAAACTGGCCCTTCGGACAACCCAGTCCTCACCCACCAGTAATCCCCACACATTAACACTATCCTACATTCACTAGGGACAATTTACACATACCAAGCCAATTAACCTACAAACCTGTATGTCTTTAGAGTGTGGGAGGAAACTAAAGATCTCTGAGAAAACCCACTCGATCATGGGGAGAACGTACAAACTCCTTACAGACAGCACCCGTGGCCGTGATGGAACCCGGGTCTCTGGCGCTGCAAGGCAGCAACTCTATTGCTGAGCCACCGTGCCGCCCTCTAGAGTAATACTAAGACTTTGTTCCACAATATCCTTATTCAAGGATGGAGAATATCTTCGAGACACCAGGAACTGCAGATGCTGGATTCTTGAGCAGAACACAAAGTGCTGGAGGAACTCAGCTGTTCAGGCAGCTTCTGTGGAGGGTATGGATAGGGTCCCGACCTGAAACTGGCTTGCCAATCTCTCCGCAGATACTGCCTGACCCGCTGAGTTATTCCAGCACTTTGTGTTTGCTCAAGTAGAATGAGGTACATGTACAATGAATTTCAAAAGTCATAGGAGCAGGTCGGCCATTCAACCCATCGAGTAACTCAGTCATGGCTGATCTATCTTTCCCTCTCAAATCTTGAAAATCATGAAAATTTTGCTTGCAGCAGCATCATAGACTCGGACAAACACAAAGACAAATTATACATAAATTGCAAACAAATTTTCTAAAAGAAGACCGACCGAAAAAACAAGACACCAGTGCAAAACGCAATTAGAGAAAAATAAGTCCATGGTGGTGCAAGGGTGGTCCGTACTGTTCCTTTGCTGAGGTAGGATTTGGGTTGTACAGGTCGGTTCAAAAACCTGATGGTTGTTGGAAGACATGGATAGGCCACATTTTGGGTTGGAGCAGTTCTTCAGGCACTAAATGTCTGGAGAAGGGTCCTGATCCGAAATGTCACCACTCCAGCACTATTTGAATTTTTTTGTAAACCAGCATCAGTTCCTTGTGTGTTGCTGTTCCTGAACCTGGTCGTGTGGGTCTGAGAGTTAAGAACTGCGACAAACCCACAGTCCTGCACGCTGGGCTGAGTGGCGGATTCATTATGTCTCAGTATGTCGGCAACTACCTCTCGTGATCTTCTACCTTTCAAAGAGATTTCCTGTCACTCTTCCAGCAGATGTAGGCTAAACACTTACTGTCTCTCCTCAAAGAGTAATGGCCTCTCCAGTGGCTCATACAGGTTTCTACAGATGCACCATAGAAAGTACACTGTCGGGTTGCATCACAGCTTGGTTTGGGAACAGCTCTGCTCAAGACAGCAAGAAATCGCAGAATTGTGGATGTAGCCCAGTCTATTGCACAGACCAGGCTTCCCACCATTGACTCCATCTCACTTCACGTTGCCTCAGAAAAGGAGCCAACATAAACAAAAACATCCCACCGCAATCAATCCTTCTCTATGTTCCCGTCAGAGAGTGATGAATCTGTGGAATTCGCTGCCACAGAAGGTAGTTGAGGCCAGTTCATTGGCTATATTTAAGAGGGAGTTAGATGTGGCCCTTGTGACTAAAGGGATCAGGGGGTATGGAGAGAAGGCAGGTACGGGATACTGAGTTGGATGATCAGCCATGATCATATTGAATGGCGGTGCAGGCTCGAAGGGCCGAATGGCCTACTCCTGCACCTATTTTCTATGTTTCTATGAACAGCTTCTACCCCTCAATTATCAGGCTTCTGAACAGTCCTTCCATAAGCTAGGGTGCTGTCCGATTCACCTCTACCTCGTTGTGGACATTGGACTTTGCTGAGAACTGTGTATATTCTGCACTCTTTTTTCCACTATTCTTTACCTGTTGTATTTGTTTGACTTGATTGTGTTGATGTATAGTATTATCTGATTAGTTTGAATAGCATGCTATACAAATCACTGCAGCTCGGTACCTAAATCCAGGAACTGTTCCTTGCTGCTGTCTCCTGCAGCTGCCACTCATATGCTCCTTTCCTCGCAGTAAAGCGCAGCCTTTTTCCCTCGGCAAAACCGCGGGGCCTTGCACGGTCACTCGAAGGCCCAGGAACAAGTGGTGGGCACTGCCTGGTCCATCACGGGTATTAACCTCCCCACTGCCGAAGGGATCTACAGGAGGCAACCAATATCATCAAAGACCCACACCACCCCCTTCTCGCTGCTGCCATCGGGAAGAAGGTACAGAACCTCCAGGTTCAAGAACAGCTTCTTCCCACCAACCAGCAGGCTCTTGAACCACCCTGCATAGCCCTAATCACAGAAGGGGAAAGAACAGTCTCGACCCGAAACGTCACCCATTCCTTCTCTCCAGAGATGCTGCCTGACCCGCTGAGTTACCCCAGCATTTTGTGTCTAACCCTAATCATATCCGTACCTCGGTACCGAATCAGTATGGAGTTTGTTTGGTTACACTATGTACTTTGTTTGTCACTATTGTGACCTGGTTATCAAGCTCTATTGATAATTTATTGTATTATTCATTGTTATATGTTTAAGTGTTGCGTTAATGGGCCTATATAGCTGCAGCAAGTAAGAATTCCATTGTTCTGGTCCTGGTGCATCTGACTCCCCTGCAGCCGAGTCTTATTCCTCTCTGCCTTGCCAGGAACGCAGGGCACCGGGAAGAGTGGGGTGCACGTGGAGTTCGGGGAGCTCTCCTTCCACTTCCGATCGTATGGAGATCTGGACCACGAGGAACTGGATTACCTGTGTGAGTTTCTGCACCAGCGGGTGCTGGCCCACGAGAGGTCTGCACTCTTCCGCCTCAAAGCCTCCTTCAGGTCTTTTCACAGGTGAGAGCGGCCTACCTCCATGAGGCAGGCCAGGGTAACGTGAGCGAGTGCTGGCGGTAGGTGGGAGGGAGGCAGACAGGCGGGTGCTGCTGAGTTTTTTAGTTTTTGGAGATACAGCACGGAAACAGACCCTTTGGACCAGCGATCCCCGTTCATTAGCACTATCCTACACACCAGAGACAATTTACAATTTTGATCAAAGCCAATTAACCTACAAACCTGTACATCTTTGGGATGTGGGAAGAAACCGGAGCAACCGGAGAAAACCGATGCGGACACAGGAAGCAAACTCCTTACAGACAGCATGTGGACTCGGGATCAAACCCGGGTGTCTGGTGCTGTCAGGGATCAACTCCGTCGCTGTGCCACCGTGCCACTGAGGTGAATGCGATGAACTGGGGGGGGGGGGGGGGGGGGGGGGGGTGTACTACATGAAGCGGCTGAGATCTGAGGCCTGGATTGGCCCAGGGTTGGTGGACTATACGGCAGCAGTTCCATTAGCTGACCATTGTTGTAACAAGCTGTGCCAATCAGCGTGTTACAACAATGGACTCTTCAGATGAAGCTCCTCGCTCCTTACCTGCCCGTGGTGCAGTGCAGATCCTCACAGTTGGCGCTGCATTCAGTGAAGTGATTTAATTAATGTCACGGGCCTTTTCATCTCTTTCTGTCTCCCTCCAGCGTGGCCTTTAAGAACTGCGGCATCTGTGCAGACACCGTTGAGGTGGAGAAAAGCTCACAGTTAAAGCAGCTGCTGAAGGACTATTTTAATCAGAACAACCTCCAGGATCATCACCCAGAGGAAGAGGAGGACGATTTAGACAGGGTGAAGGTGGGTACTCTTGGCTTTTGACTGTTCCTTGGGCTGGAAACGTGCAGATGCTAGTTCAGCCCATTGATGGACTCTGCACCGTTCAAGTCATAACAGGGTTAATATGGGACAGTCAGAATGCTTCTGAACACAAAAGGTCGTGTCTTACTAACTTGGTCGAGTTTCTTGAGGTGGTGACGAAGGTGTTTTTTTGGTTGGTCGTCTTTTAGCAATTTATGTATAATTTGACTTTGTGTGTGTTTGTCCCAGTCTATGAACCTTTGATGCTGCTGGAAACATAATTGAATGGTGGTGTAGATACGATGGGTTGAATGGCCTGCTTCTACTTGGATGACATCAACTTCACTGCACTTGTACCTCAGTGTACTTGAGCAAACACAAAGTGGTGGTGTAACTCAGCGGGAAACGCAGCATCTGTGGAGGGATTGGCTCGGCATCATTTTGAGTCGGGCCTATCCATTCCCTCCACAGGTGCTGCCTGACCTGAGTTCATTCAGCACTTTGTGTTCTGCTCAAGATTCCAGTATCTGCAGTTGCAGGTGTCAGTTTGGTATGTCAATAATCAGACATTATTGTCCCTTGACCCAGACTTGTGGTGACATTGCACGTGGCCTTTTTAAAAGCTTCGCATTGGATGAAGGTGTTGAAAGAATTCACCTGAAGGTGTCTCTTTATTTCAGTTCGACGACTGGGAGAATCACATTCGAGCGGACATCCGCCAGTTCCTGTCTCTCCGCAGTGATGAAAAATTCTCGGGCAGAGCGGTGGCGAGGATATTTCACGGGATTGGTAAAAGTTATTTTTCCCATTGTTTTAGTATCCCAGCGGAGCGGAATTACATTTGTTTCCATGGGTACTGCGTGATAACTTAACCAAGTTTACATGTGACACAAAAAGCTGGAGTAACTCAGCGGGACAGGGAGCATCTCTGGAGAGAAGGAATGGGTGACGTTTGGGGTCGAGACCCTTCTTCAGACTGGTTAGGGATTTGGGAAACGAGAGATATAGACGATGATGTAGAGAGATAAAGAACAATTAATGAAAGATATGCAAAAAAGTAACAATGATGAAGGAAATAGGCCATTGTTAGCTGTTTGTTGAGTACAAATGAGAAAAACGATTTGGGTGGGGGAGGGATAGAGAGAGAGGGAATGCCCCGGGGCTACCTGAAGTTAGAGAAATCAATATACCACTGGGCTGTAAGCTGCCCAAGCGAAATATTAGATGTTGTTCCTCCAATTTGCGTTAGCCTCACTCTGACAATGGAGGAGACCTAGGACAGAAAAGTCTGTGAGAATGGGACGGAAAATGTGACACTATTGGTGTGAGGCCAAATGAATCCTTCCCGATTCGTGGAGTTATACAGCACGGGAACAGGCCCATCAGCACAACTCGTCCATGCTGTCCCATCTAAGCTAGTCCTAGTTACCTGCTTTTGGCCCATATTCCTCTAAACTAGGGATATCAAACTCATTTTAGATCATGGGCCGGATTGGGCAAAATGCGACTTCTTGCGGGCTGGATCAGTTATGCACGCGTGAACGCACGTGCGCGTGCTCCCACAGCTTTCGTTGCCTTCGTTTTTTCAACCTGCTCTCTGGTGTGTCTCAGTCTCTGCTATAACTACAAAGTGTTTCACTTTATGAATTTTGTTTCTTATGAAGAATGCGTTGCAAGCATCACTTTTATGATTGTTATTAACTTACAGTCGTAGGTTACAAGAAAGTTGGAGAAAGCAAAACCCCTGTCCCACTGTACGAGTTAATTCAAGTGTTCTCCCGAGTTTGCCCTGATTCGAACTCGGTGATTTACGGTAATGGCCGCTCGCAGGTACTCGGGGCTCTCGTGGACATTTTTCAATATGTCCGCGTTTCCCGAGTACCTGCCGTTAGCGTTACGAGCCGCTAAGAGACGTCCCCGAGCTCCGACGTACCCGCTACGTACATTCTATGTGCTTCGTTTGATTTTTTTTTTAAACTCGGGAGAGCTCTTGAATGAACTTGTACAGTGGGACAGGGCTTAAAAGAAAATAATATGCTATTTTGGCTAAGATTGTTTTGGGAGCCACACCCTTTCCATTAATAAACCATTTGAAATCGAACGTTAGCAGACACAAATGTAAACCTAACAAAACAAATTGTAAATGTAGGCTACACAACTGCACCTAATTATTATTAGCCTGCTTCCAACAATCAAACTCAATGAACACAGCCTCGAATTTTTAATGAAGTGATCACATTTACAATAATAGATAGAAAATGAATGAAGCACAATATTATGACACTCAATATTTGATAATGCGTTTTGCTTACATGTCGCAGTGCATCAAACCGTGTCACTCATTTTTCACTTGCTGCTTCCAGACACCTGACTTTACCAGACACTTGGCTTTAACCAGCCTGTCAACATCAGGGACCAGTTTCTGGGCAGTTGTGATTTTCATAATGTCATTTAGATGTGTGTGTGTCAGCTGCGAGCCCAGTTTGGATTTGTTAATGTTCATTAAGGAGAACGCTTGCTCACAGAGATATATTGTCCCGAACATGCCAAGGATCTTTGAGGCAAAGTCTGTCATCTTGGGGTACATCGGTCCCAGGTAGTGATAGAATGAGTCTAGACCCACAGTCTCAAATTTATATTTCAAAGCCGAGTTACACTCAACTTCAATTGGATCCATTTGGAGTTCCTCCGGCACATCTGATGCTGCGTTGATGGCAAACGGAATAGTGAGAATTCCTTCGCGAGGTGAGTGAAGACTTGGAAACGATTCTGAAACTGACTTTTCAGCCGTGATATTTTGTCCTTGTACCTGTCCATGTTGTCATTATTCCCATGAGCGACACACACAGACTGCAAAGAGGAGAAATGAGCTGGGTTGCTCCGGGATAGCTGCATCTCCCACAGGCCTAATTTAATTTGAAAGGCACGAATGCGGTTGTAGTATTCCGTAACAAGTTTGTTGCAGCCTTGCGTGTTAACATTAAGCACATTTAAGTGCTCTGTTATATCCACCAAAAACACAAGATCATGAAGCCAGTCTGGGTCATCCAACTCTGCCACAAGCTTTCCTTTCTCGTTCATCAATAGTCCAATTTCCGCACGTAATTGAAAAAACCGTTTGAGCGCAACCCATCTGCTCAACCAGCGGACTTCAGTGTGGTAGGGTAGGCCGTGTCCCATATTACATATTACTGCTCTAATAAAATTAACCGTTTTGATTACTACATCCATCACATTGTCCATTTTCAGGCTCCTGCTTCATAGCTGCTACAATGAAAATTCCAGAATTCCTGCTCTGGATTCTCTGTCTGAACCTTCTCTTTGAGTTTTTCCCGACCATGGACGGTGTGCCATCTGTTGCCATGCTGACAGAGTGTCCATGGTGTCAGCTCCCAGTGTGTCCAAGGCCTCGACGAGACTGGAGAAAACATTATTTGCCGATGTGGTGTTTGTCATGGGCACCATCTCCACAAACTCCTTGGTGATGGTCAAAGATGCATCAACACCACAAATAAATATTCCCAATTGAGCTACATCAGTCACGTCGGTGCTCTCATCAATTGCGATAGAGAAGGCAATAAATGACTTCACTTTGTCTTTTAGTTGACTGTTCAAATCTCCTGCAAGGTCCCCGATTCTCTCTGCCACAGTATTTCTTGACAAGCTGATATTCCCAAAAGCCTGTCTCTTCTCAGGGCACACCAGCTCAGCCGCCATCAGCATGCATGCTTTGATGAATTCCCCGCCATCAGCATGCATGCTTTGATGAATTCCCCCTCTGAGTATGGCTTCGACACAGCAGCTATTTTGTTGGCAATAACATAGCTGGCCTTGACCGTTCCGTCATGAGTCTTTCGGCTTTGGATGAACACAGAGCTGCTTCAAGCTCGTTTACCTTTTGCGTTCTGAGTCGTCCTGAGTACTTGTCATATTTTTCTCCATGTGTCGTTTGATATTGTACTCTTTTGCCACAGCTACTTGTTGCGAGCATATCAGACTCACGGGTTTGCCGTTGACCTCAGAAAAAAAAACGATCTTTCCAATTATCGTTGAATATCCGATAATCGGTCACCTTTTCTTGGAAGGCATTTTTAACCACAGTAGCAAACAGTCTCAGCCTTGCAGGTAGACAAAAGTGCGGCAGCATCTATGGAGCGAAGGAAATAGGCAACGTTTTGGGCCGAAACCCTTCTTCAGACTCAGTCACACTCAGCCTTGCTACAGGTATGCGCAGTGGGCCCGGTAGCCGCGCGTTCGCAGTTGGGGAAGGCTTGCCGGGCCCACCACCATTTTGAGATCGGCATTTTAACTGGCGTCACAACGGGAACGGGTAAGTGTTGGAATATTGCGTTGGGGTCGGGGACCCAACGGGTCTGCACTTGGTCTAGTACATAATAAATGGTTGAATATACTTTTTTTCCCCCACCAAAACATCCCCTTCGCAGGCCATATTGGACCCCTTCGCGTTTGACACCCCTGCTCTAAACCTTTCCTGTCCAACTGCTTTTTAAATGTTGTAATTACATTCATCTCTACCATTTCCTCATTCTGTATATGCGCCTCTTAGGTCCCCATTAAATGTTTTTCCTCTCACCTTAAACATATACCTTCTAGTTCTTGATTCCCCAACTCTGGGGGAAAAAGACTGCACGTTGACTTTATTTTTGCCCCTTAGACTTTATACACTCCATCACATTACCCCCTCAGCCTCCTACATTCTAAGAAATAAAGTCCTAGCCTGTCCTAACTCTCCTGGCAACATCCTTGTAAATAATCTCTGCACTCTTTCCAGTTCAATGGCATCTTTTTCCTGTAATGGGGCAACCAAAACCACAGTAATCTAAATGTGGCCTCACCAACGTCTTGTACAACTGCAACATAACATCCCAACTTTTATACTCTGTTCCCTGACTGATGGTGGCAAGCTTGCCAAAAACCACCTTATCTACCAGTTTCAGGGAACTCATTACTTGTACTACTAAAGCCCTCTGCTCTACAACACTCCCCGAGGCCCTACCATTCACAGTGAAGGTCCTGCCTTTGTTTGGCTTATATGGACTTTTCAGCCCATTGAATCTGCACTCATCAACGACCAACCCGGCTACATTAATCCCATTTATTACTCTTCCCTCATTCCCAGCAATTTTCCATAAATATTACCACAGCCTGAAGACTCTAGGGGCAATGTACAGAGGCCAGTTAATCTACAAACCTGCATGTCTTTGAGATGTGGGAGGAAACCAGAGCACCATTGGTCACAGGGAGAACATGCAGACCACACAGACCGCACCCGTAGTTAGGATGGAACCAGGGTCTCTGGTGCTGTGAGGCAGTAACTCTACCCGCTGAGCCACTACGCTGCCTATCCTCGGGCTTGTGTTCGCACTCACTCCACTCTGACTCCTGGCTGGAGAACGAGTCCACTATTGCTTTACCTTTAAACAATCCATTCAACTCTGGGCTCTGATCCCATCTCAGACAGAAACCCAACACTCGTTGAAGACAAGTCCCGACCGAAACATCACCCATCCTTTTCCCCCAGAGATGCTGCCTGACCCGCTGAGTCACTCCAGCACTTTGTGTTTATCCTCAGTTCCTTGTATCAACTTGTTAAGCATTTTTTATTAACACTTTCCTGATTTTATTTTCTCCTCTTCTAGAGAGCCCTTGTTATCCGGCGAAGATTTATGGACGGGATCGAAGATTCTGGAGAAAGTATCTCAGATTTGACTTCAACAAAATAATGCAGATAGCAAAGGAGGAAATTATCGCAATGAAGCAGTGAGGTATTCTGGGTGTGGATACATGTACATTGTTGGAAGGAGCAGCAGTAGGAGCCTGTAAACATTCTGCAACTTCCATGGTCCTGATGTGAGAGATGTGACAATGAGAGGACAGGTAGCAAGGCCAACGTATTCTGTAGGGTCTGAGGCAGGACGACAATGCCTCCTGCTCTCCTCTTTCCATCCAACTCCGAGAAACAGAAAGGAACGCCGTTGGGAAATGTGATTTTACTTTTTTTTTATAAATAGGTTGTTTTATCATAAATAAATTTTGCTCTGAGCATGAAGTGTGGTCTCTATTTCTGAAGCATGTTCATTGTTCATAACATAAAAACAGCAGGAGCTGCCCATTCCACCGGGAGCCTGGTCTGTTCGATGGTGATTGATCTAACCTTGTCTGTTCCACTGGTGTGTAATTCTGCAAAAGTCCATGTGTCTACGACAGCCTTCCTCGCCTCCCCAGGACAGAGAATCAATCCACAATCCTGGGACAAGTAACCCAGCGAAGGAGAAGGTTGAATGGCTGCATAATTTTGAGTCAACAGCCATTCACTGAAGCAAGGAGGTTTGATGTTTCCTTGATAAATTGAAGATGGTTCTTCATCAAAAAAACTCTGTGAAAATCTAGTGCCGATCTCCGTCAACAAATAAGTACTCAAAGCCTGAGGGTTTTAAAGACGGATAAATCCCCTGGATCCGATGGGATTTGTACCAAGCTGCTACAGGAAGCAAATGATTGAGGGGGCACAGACTGTGATTTTTAAATATTCACTCAACAACAGTACCAGATAACTGGAGGGCAGCAGCTGTGGTTTCCCTCGTACAAGCCTGGTAACTATACACCTGATCCAACATCAGTCGGTGGGAAGATGCTAGAAAGCTTCTGAGGGGAGAGTCTACAGCAGAAAGATCCAGGAGTACAAGTACATAGTTCCCTGAAAATTGTACCACAGCTACATGGGATGGTAACGATGGCTTTTGGTACATTGATCTTCATCAGTATAAAGGTTGGGGTGTTATGTTCTGGTTGTACAAGACGTTGAGATCGCATTCAGAGAATTATGTTTAGTTTTGGACATCCTGCAAGGAAGGATGTCGTGAGCTGGAACGAGTGCAGATATGAATTTAGAGGATTTGAGGGCCTGGGTGTATAAAATCATGAGGGGAATAGAAGAGGTGAATGCACAGTCCTTTACTCACGATAGGCGAACCAGAGGCCATAGGTTTAAAGTGAGAGGCAAGATTTATTCACTCAGCGAGGGTGAAGGGTATATGGAATGAGCTGCCAAATGAGGTAGTTGAGACAGGTACTATAAAATTTACAACTGAAGAGGACTTGATCCATGGTCGATTGCTGAAAATAGTTGGCAAAGGCATAAGTCACAAACAGATTCCATACAATTCCACCAAGACAAACTCAATTCATTCTTAAACTTTAATTTCTTCAATTCTAAAGACAAATATCAGCAGGTATATATTTTACAATCTTCCAAAATGGACAAATTAAGGCAGATGCAGTGTAGAATTGTATTGCGAAGGACCCAACCAATGGGACAACCTACCCCTGGTCTCCAGATCCTTGGGATGGCGGCAGAGAGCCAAGGACAAGCCTGGAGATGGGCGGGTTCCCCTCACAGTACCAATCCCCACCGGTAGCGGATCAAGGCCAGAGCAGCAACAGCAGGAGAACCATAGTGCGCAGGGTTGGCGCTTAGTGCAGTCCTTAGGTCTTGGCCGCAGGCTTCTTCCAGCGGCAGGTGATGAGGTACTTAGGGTAGGCCTGGGTGTCGTGGAACACCACGTATATCCGGGGCTTCTCGCAGTCGTCCACCACGCTGTCATACCTGAGGGATAGCTGGCTATTGTCCTTCAGCGGAGGGATCTTCAGCTTGCCGTCGCCCTTTGTGTACGACCCCGTCAGGACCTTCACCCCAAACACAAACTTCAGGCCTTCCGGGTTTGGCGGGGAGTACTGGTCGTCCACCGACACGATGGCTTGGCCTGCAAAGTAAACGCCCTGGCCGTAGACGGCCGCTGGAAGGCAAGACGGACAAATGGTCAGTGGGCTGGCATTTGCAACCCCAGGCAGTTCTTCCCTCACCTCCTTCACTTACCTCCACCCCCCCCCCCCCACATCTCTGCCTCCTCCCTCCTCCACATCCCCCACCTCTTCCCTCCCAAGTCCACGCCGACCATCGATCACCCGTTCACTCTAGCTTTCTGTTATCCCACTTCCACATCCACTCCTTGCACATAAAGGGGCAACTTTTTTTACAGACCAATTAACCTACAAATCTACACATCTTCAGGATGTGGGAAGAAACTAGAGCACCCTGAGGAAACCCACACGGTCAAAGGGAGAACATGCAGACAGCACCCGAGGTCAGGTTCGAACCAGGGTCTCTGGCACCACTCAGCTGCCCAGCAGGGGACAAAGCAGGGTCCCCGCCAGAAGCATCGTATGCCTGTCCATTACCTCTCAGAATTCCTCCAGCAGTGTGCTTCTTACTCTTGTTTCCAGCATTTACAGACTCTTGCATTTCCACCAAGCTTGTAAGACTTGGGTAGTTGTTTGGAGAACAGATGTAACTCTGGTAATATAGCACATAATCGAGCTGCCAGAGCCAGTGGCATGGGGTGGTATGACTACCACGTTTAAAAGACATTTGGACAACTACATGGATAGAAAAGATTGGTGGGATATCAGTCAAATTGGACTAGCTTGGATGGGGCATCTTGGTTCGCATGGATGAGTTGGGCTGAAGGGCCAATAATGGATAGATCACAATCAATACACCCTTAATTGCCTCCAACTGAACCAAACGCTGACAGGGCAGGAGTTACAGGGGACAAGTTTCACTGGAATGACAAGTGCCTCTTCCTTGGATTCACTGCCACAGGTCATTCTGATCCACCCATGGCATGGCCATAGATCATTGGTGTATCCACCGGAAAATCCTATTGCAAGTCAAGTCAAGTTTATTCGTCACATACACATACGAGATGTGCAGTGAAATGAAAAGTGGCAATGCTCACGGACTTTGTGCAAAAAGACAAACAAACAACCAAACAAACTGCCAAATTGCTAGGACTAAACTGAGGGAGAAACCAGGTTGCGCTTGGCATCAGCACTCTGGAGACCCTTTTGCTCATCTCCTCTGTGTCAAGTTTTCATTTCTCCTGGGTTTCCTACGGGTGCTCCAGTTTCCTCCTACATTACAAAGACCTGCGGGTATGTAGGTTAGTGTTATTCCACTGAAGTGGCCTCACGGGGTGGGTTTCCTACCGTTCTTCCCACAGAAGCTCCTGTTGAATCCATGCACGTAGATCTCTTTGGCGCTCTCCTCGCTCGTTCCGTGGAAGAGGACTCGCTCGACATCAGTCTGTGTGGCCTCCATGCTGGCTTTCTTCACCATGTACTGCTGGTACAGCAACGGATTGTTCACCACCTCCACCTGAGATGACAAACAAGGAGAAATCCTGTTAAACTCTGGCGAGCAGGATGGGGGCAGACCACCCACACCCTCGGGGGCACTCTGGGGAGTTGAGGGGAGTCAGCTGTGGGAGGAACCCCTTGGCACAGCGTAGGTAGGTACATTTGACAGTAAAATATCAGTGAACCATTGCTCTGATTCAATCCAAATACCATGACGTCAACCACAGGGTTGACCACAAACCACAATCTCTGTATTCTTCATGTGCTAGATTGGGAGATTGTGAATTCATCCTTACATCAGAGGAGGTCAAGTGACAAAGTCAACATAATCTCCAAGGCCATTGTTTTTTTGTGACAGTACGTACTGATACAGTATCGTAAACACAATTTTCGAATTTTCAGAAATTTAATTTTTAACGTGCCTATTTTAAACTTAATTATCAGTTTATTAAATAGAAGTAGATTGATCAAAACAGAAAAGGGGAGTATAATGATGGAAAAAAATTGTTGTTAAAATCCAGTGTTTGTACCATGGGTAGGTTGCTAGTGGTTAGTTTTCTACAAACTAAAACAAGGTTATTCTAGTGTGTAAGAAGGAACTGCAGATGATGGTTCAAACTGAAGATAGACACAAAAAGCTGGAGTAACTCAGCGGGACAGGCAGCATCTCTGGAGAGAAGGAATGGGTGATGTTTCGGGTCGAGACCCTTCTTCAGACTGGTTCGAGATAAAATAAACGAGAGATATAGATGGAGATGTGGAGAGATAAAGAACAATGAATGAAAGATGCAAAAAAAGTAACGATGATGAAGGAAACAGGCCATTGTAAGCTGTTTGTGGGGTGAAAATGAAAAGCTAGTGCAATGGGTGGGGGAGGGATGGAGAGAGGGAATGCTGGGCTACCTGAAGTGAGATAAATCAATATTGATACCACTGGGCTGTAAGCTGCCCAAGCGAAATATGAGATGCTGTTCCTCCAATTTGCGTTTAGCCTCACTCTGACAATGGAGGAGATCTAGAACAGAAAGGTCTGTGTAGGAATGGGAAGGAGAATTAAAGTGTCCAGCAACCGGGAGATCAGGTTGGTTCAGGCGGGCTGAGCGAAGGTTTACATCGAAACGATCGCCCAGTCTGTGTTTGGTGTCGCCGATGTATGAGAGTCCACATCTTGAACAACAGATACAGTAGATGAGGTTGGAAGAGGTGCAAGTGAACCAGGCCTAACCTGAAAGGATTGTCGGGGTCCCTGGACAGAGTTGAGGGAGGAGGTATAGGGACAGGTGTTGCATCTTCTGCGGTCGCAGGGGAAAGTACCTGGGGAGGGGGTGGTTTGGGTGGGAAGGGATGAGTTAACCAGGGAGTTGCGGAGGGAATGGTCTCTGCGGAAGGCGGAAAGGGGTGGAAATGGGAAAATGTGGCTCGTCGGGGGATCTCGTTGGAGGTGGCGGAAATTGTGCGGTGGCGGAGGTGGCGGAAATGTGTTGTTTGCGACGGCTGATAGGGTGGAAGGTAAGGACTAGGGGGACACTGTCTCTGTTGCGACTAGGGGGAGGGGGGACATGGGCGGAACTGCGGGGTACCGATGAGGCACGAGTGAGGGCCTCATCTATGATGGGAGAGGGGAACCCCAGTTCCCTAAAGCAGTGCTTCTTAAACTATTTCAGTGTCATTCACCCTTGAGTCTTTATCACAAAATTTAATTCACCCTCGACTAAATGTTCCTGTTTTTTTGGGTAATTTTCATCTTATTGTCCCTTGGGAATAATTTTATATATAATTTATTTTGTCACATGAGCAAAAAACATAAATAACTTGTTTCTTAAGTTTATTTTATTCAACTTTTTAAACATCCTAAAAATATGTAAAGAAAACTAGGAGTGAAAACAAAAAAAAGTTTAATTACCACTGGAGTTGGAAAATCATTCTATTAGAATGATAAAAAACCATTCCAACGTCTAAACACTGGACTTCTGCCCCATCCACCCCTTTCGGGCTTTGATTACTGCGGTTTTATTTTTGAAAATCTAGCTAAAAAAAACATGGACTTCCACAAAAGGTTATATTACAGTAAATGTGGGAAATATCCTGCTACTTTGAAATTAAGAAACCACAGGTAGTGTGAAAAAAACATCAAATTTCCAGCTTCACTGCCATTAAAACCAATGAGCTTACTAACTACTTTAATGGCAAGGCCTTTTTCAAGCATAGAAAAATATATAAATATCTGAATAAATTAAGTCATTCACCCTTCATTCATCCCTCTAGTTTCATTCACCCCAAAATAATTTCATTCTCGCTTGGGTGAACCATTCACCAGTTTAAGAACCACTGCCCTAAAGAATGAGGACATTTCGGATGCCGAAATGTGGAACACCTCATCTTGGGCGCAGATGCGGCGTAGACGGATGAATTGGGAGTAGGGGATAGAATCTTTGCAGGAAGCAGGGTGGGAAGAAGTGTAGTCGAGATAGTTGAGATACACTTCGAGAAAAGTGTAGTCGAGATGGGAGTCAGTGGGTTTATAATAGACATCAGTTGCTAGTCTATTTCCTGTGATGGAGATGGTGAGATCAACAAGGGGGAGGGAGGTGTTGGAGAGATGGTCCAAGTAAATTTGAGTGCAGGATGAAAATTGGTGGTGAAGTTGATGAAGTCAAGTCAAGTCAAGAGAGCTTATTGTCATGTGTTCCAGATAGGACAATGAAATGCTTGCTTGCTGCAGCACAACAGAATATTGTAGGCATATGTCCATGAGTTCTGCAAGGGTGCAGGAGGTAGCACCAATGCAGTCATCAATGTAACGGAGATAGGACAAGGATTGTTCAACGTACCCTACAAAGAGGCAGGCATAGCTGGGGCCCATGCGGGTGCCCATAGCTACGCCTTGGACTTGGAGGAAGTAGAAGGAGTCAAAGGGGAAGTTGTTGAGGGTGAGGACCAGCTCCGTTAGGCGGAGTAGTATTAGTAGAGGGAAATTGGATGGTTCTGCTGTCGAGGAAGAAACAGAGGTTTAAGGCCTTCCTGGTGGGGGGTGGAGGTATGGAATGAATGAACATCCATAATGAAGATGAGGGAGTGGGGGCTCGGAAAGTGGAAATCATTAAAGAGACGAAGGGCATGTGAGGTATCTTGGACATAGGTTTGGAGAGATTGGACCAGGATAGGATGGAGTCGAGGTACATGGAAATAATTGCCGTGGGACAGGAGCAGGCAGAAGCAATGGGTCTGCCAGGGCAGTTGTGTTTGTGGATTCCGAAGAGAAGGTAAAACCGGGCTGTGCGGTGCTGGGAAACGATAAGGTTGGAGGCTGTGGAAGGCAGACGGCTGGAAGTGATGAAATCAGTAATGGTGTGTGAGATTAGTGTCTGCTGCTCGCCTGTGGGATCATGGTCCAAGGATAAGTAGGAGGAGGTGTCTGAGAGTTGTCACCGGTAGCTTCTTCTAGTTTGTGTTTGACCGTAACCAGTGTAAAAGTGCAAGACATGTCAGTGTAGGGATGGGAATGGTACAATACAACTGGAAGCTCAAGAGAGTGGCGAGTGCCTGGAACGTGCTGTGCTGCGGGTGGTGGCGGTTGAAGCAGATACGTTAGTAGCATATGGATACGCAGCGTATGGAGAGATATGGGTCATGTACATGTAGATCAATGATGGTCTTGGCATCATGTTCTACGCAGATATTGTGGACCGGAGGGTCTGCTCCTTTGCTGTGCTGTACTGTTACATGTTCTAACTGTAGCTTAATCTTTAATTGATGTGCAAACTGGCATCTTCTGTCTGCAAAACAAGCACGGCCCACAACCATCCTTCATTGGCAGTAGAAATGGTGGTCAAAGACAAAGAGCTTCATCTGACCTTTAGAATGTCCAATTTATCGTGCAAGTCCTTCAGGGTTTTGAAGAAGGGGGCCATCAAGGTAATGTACTCCTCTGTAGTTTCACTCAGCAGGGTGAGTTCAACACTTCCAAAGGCCAAAGGCAACGTGCCCACATCTGTGGAAATGAATTGGAGTGGCAGTGAATAAATGTACAAGTGTTTAGTGGTCAGAGTCAATGAGCAACGGTTGGCAAACAGGCCCTTTGGCATCCCGTGTCTGTGCTAAACAAGTTGGCATACTGGGCTAGTCCCAATTGCCTGCAATTGGCCCATATCCCTCCAAATCCAGCTCTCCATACATCTATCCAAATGGCTTTTAATAGTTGTAACTGTTTGCTTCTACAGCTTCTTCTGTCAGCTTGTTGCGGAAACAGTCCACCCTCAGAATGAAAGAGTTGCCACTGAGGTCCCTCTTAGATTTCTCCCCTCTCACCTTCAGCCTATGCGCTCTAGTTTTAGAATTCTCCACTTGGGAACAAGACTGAGCATTCACTTTAACAATGTGACACTGAATGTCTCCACACATCATCACCATCTTTGCCCTTCTCCCAAAACATTCGCAGTACTTTAACATGGCAAAGGTGTTATGCTTAACCTTCATAAAGCAGCAAGGACATCTTTGGAGTATTGCACCAATTCTGGTCACTACACCTTAGGATGCAGAGGCTTATTAAAGATTTACTCAAATGGCTCCAGGGATAAAAGATTTGAGCCACGATGTTCATCTGGAGAAGCCGGAAGTATGCCCACCATCCGGGCGGTGCCATCTTCTCGCTGCTATTAACGCTCAGGAGGTACAGAAGCCTGAAGTCCCGCACCACCAGGTTCAGGAACAGCTGCTTCCCTGCAACCATCAGGTTCTTGAACCGACCCACACAACCCTCATCCAACCTCAGCAATTGAACGCGACAGGACAACTCTTAAACTAGCATGTTTTCTAATTGTGTTTTTTTCTTCTTTTTACCGTCTTGCACAATTTGAGCAATTTATGTATCATTTGTGCCCAGTCCATCATGGGTACTGACCTCAATAGTGAAGGGATCTACAGGAGGTGCTGCCTCAAAAAGGCAGCCAATATGAAAGACTCACACGCCCCCCCCGGCCACACCTTCAACTCACTGCATCAGGTTCTGGTTACCAAACTCGCAGAACTGGGTCTCTGCGCATCCCTCTGCAATTGGATCCTCGACTTCCTCATTCACAGACCACAGTCTGTTCGTATTGGTGGAAATGTGTCAGCCTCGATAACAATCAGCACGGGAGCACCTCAAGGCTGCGTGCTCAGCACCCTGCTGTACTCACTCTATACTCATGACTGCGTAGCCAGTCACAGTGCGAACTCCATCATCAAGTTCGCTGACGATACCACTGTTGTGGGACGTATCACTGATGGGGATGAATCAGAGTATAGAAGAGAGATCGTGCAACTGTCCATATGGTGCCAGCGCAATAACCTGGCCCTCAACGCCAGCAAAACCAAGGAACTGATTGTGGACTTTGGAAGGAGTAGGAGGAGGACCCACAGCCCCGTTTATATCAACGGGTCGATGGTTGAAAGGGTCAAGAGCTTCAAATTCCTGGGCGTGCACATCTCTGAAGATCTTTCCTGGTCTGAGAACACTAATGCAATTATCAAGAAAGCTCATCAGCGCCTTTACTTCCTGAGAAGATTACGGAGAGTCGGTTTGTCAAGGAGTACTCTCTCTAACTTCTACAGGTGCACAGTAGAGAGCATCCTGACCGGTTGCATCGTGGCTTGGATTCGGCAACTTGAGTGCCCTGAAGAGGAAAAGACTACAAAAAGTAGTAAACACTGCCCAGTCCATCATCGGCTCTGACCTCCCTTCCATCGAGGGGATTTATCGCAGTCGCTGCCTCAAAAAGGCTGGCAGTATCATCAAAGACCCACACCATCCTGGCCACACACTCATCTCCCTGCTACCTTCAGGTAGACGGTATAGGAGCCTGAAGACTGCAACAACCAGGTTCAGGAATAGCTACTTCCCCACAGCCATCAGGCTATTAAACCTGGCTCAGACAAAACTCTGATTATTAATAACCCATTATCTGTTATTTGCACTTTAGCAGTTTATTTATTCATGTGTGTATATATTTATATTATATTTATATTATGCTATATGGACACACTTATCTGTTTTGTAGTCAATGCCTACTATGTTCTGTGTGCTGAAGCAAAGCAAAAATTTCATTGTCCTATACAGGGACACATGACAATAAACTCACTTGAACTTGAACTTGAACTTGCAACCATCGTGAAGGTGGTACACGAGTCTGAGAACCGTGACCTCCAGATTCAGGAACGAACAGCTTATTCCCTGCAACCATCAGACTCTTTAACGCTGCACAACACTAACCTCAGCAACTATGATCGTCTATGGACTGAGTCTTTGGTTGCACCACGGACATTGGGTTTGCACTGTTATGGTCCCCAGAATTATAGTTATTAATTTATTGTATCTTGATTACATATGTTAGACTGTGTTATTGGTAAAGCTGCAGCAAGTAAGAATTTCATTGTTGGTACACATGATGCATGACTCTCACATTGATTTTTATCAGTAGACATTGAAAATATAATTACCAGGCAGGCTGTTCAGAGGCTTCCTCTCAATTGACAAGGATTCTGTCGCTCCCACACTGTATTCTTGCATTTGCTCAAAGTCAATGATGTAGGGCTTGTTGTCAAATATCACATCAACCTTCTTCTGCTTCCGCTGAAAAGATTTCTCAATGAAAGCATTGGCTTTCAACGAGTAAGGGATGGCGACACCTTGCCGGCTGTGTATCACCCACTGGACTGACTCCACCAAAGTGACCTCTTCAGCTCGGTCCACCTGGTCTTGGACAACCCATTGTATCAGCTGAGTTATGTTCTCCTCCGCAGACAACACGTAGCCTGCAAACCCACGGATGGTGATCTCGCAGTCCTGCCCAACGATGATGACGCCGTGCTTCCGCTGGAGGTATTCCAAGTAACTCTTGTAGTCACCGGTCAGGTTTTGGAAGCAGCTGTGTTCTATTGATTTTTTACACACAAGCGGTCGGACTTTCCTCTGCAATTCACCTGCCAACCGGTTGAAATCAATGTCGGCACTGCCATAGATTGTTAGTTGGGCGGAATTGGAAGTCCGAATGGCTTCTGCCTTGGACATTTTGATGGCCTCTTCAAGCCCAGCCTCCATGTTGGTCATCTGAGCTGCAAGTTCCACGTAGTCGCCATCTGGGCTGATGGCCATCTTTGATAATTCAATGGCTTTCTGGAAATCTTCCTCCTCTTGGTCCCGCTGCATCCGGCTGTCCATGGAGTACTGCAGGGCAAGGTATAACTGGGGATCATCAGCATCCATCAGCTCAGAAGCAATGCCACAAGCACCATTGTTGTTGCCATCTCCATCCTGCAGCTTTGTGTCCTCATTGTCAATGGCTCCCTCCTCAACGACTCTCTCCTCAATATCATTCTCCGGACTCACGCCAGGCTGCTGGTCGGTGTAGAGATCTTCATCGTCTAAAGCGCTTTCACTGACCTCTGGCACTTTTTGGGAAGTTGAAGTGATTGCATCTCCGCTTATTCTTTCCTTATCAGTCTCTGTGATTGAGGCAAGCAAACTTCGGATCTCATCTGTAAAACACACGCAAAGATATTACATTTGTGCTAGTTTCTCCGTGTAATCAAAACATCTGTTTGATGTCACAAAATACACTCGGCAATGACTATCCACAACAAGAGTCTATCCACTTGCTCTCCATAAGCTGACGTTGGCTGAATCTTCTAGAGTCAATATCCTGGGAGGTTTCCATTAAGATCTTATAAGACATAAGAGCAGAATTAGACCATTCAGCCCATTGAGTCTGCTCCTCAATTAAATAAAACTCGGTAGCCATGAAGTGGGAACACCGTTCGCTTGCTGGATCACTGATTTGTGTTCATCTGTGGGAACTCAGCATCTTAAACATGAAACCCTGAGCTTACCAAGGTCTGGGACGTTGTCGTTCGGCTCAGTGGTAGTCACCGGCGGTGGTTCCAACACTGGGAGCTGCGCCAAGGCAGTGGCAGTTCTCTCCAGCCTCGGTATTCCCTGGTTCCTTTGTGATTCCAGGGGATGCTGGCGGAGGATAGCAAGATCAAGGTTAGACCCAGTACGGTGGGAGGAGAGGGTGCCGAGTGCAACGTCCAGCAACCGGCTCAGATAACGTTGACATCCTAACACAGCGTGACACGTTGAGATCACAAGCCAGAAGAAACTCACTCCAATTTGGTACAAAGACAGGAAAGGTTTAGAAGGACATGGGTCAAACAGGGCTAGGATGGGTAGGCATCTTAGCCGGCATGAATGACGTGGGGCAAAGTGCCAGTTTCTGTGCTGTATGACTCTGCACACACATGGAATCAGTTGTTCTCCCCACAGTGGCACGAAGCTCCCAGATTTTGCCCCTCACTGCTGCAGCACGGGGCACTTTACAGAGGCCAATTAACCTACCAACCAGACACGTGCCATCAGGGTAGGCAAGGTATGCAGTGCCTACCCTGACTAAAATTATAAAATGGTCATTATTTTATATATATAAAATGGTCATAAATAGTAAAGGCGCGGGAGAATTATGCTTCCCTAAGAGATCGATCTCCCGTGCCTTTCATCCGCAGTACATTTATAAAGCGGACGTATGTGCTACTCACGTGCCGTCGACGATGCTTCCAGCCATCAATGGGAACGGTCCATAAAGGCAGCTGAAATTCTGCCTTTACACCGTGGACTGTGTGCATGTGCTGCACTGCGCTTGCGCATCAGCCTACTGTGCATGCGCACGCGCAAGTTTCTTGGCGGGTTTTTCAAAGATGGATAGTGATTACCTGAAGAGTATCTCGAAGCAAACTTACGAGGAAAAGACCAAAATAATTTAAAATGGCAGACCAACGCGGGAACTTAAAGAACTTCAACAGTGCAAAGGAACAAAAATAATTAGAACATTTAAAACAGCTTGGTACAACAGGAAACAAAGAGAGAAGAATGGATTTAATGTACAAATAATATGGTAAGTAAATTTCTTTGAGCTACATGTTTTTAAACACTTTATTAAGAGATAGGACCTATTGGAGCCAAATTACTTGATAAAAGTCGAGAGAACAATCTGCGCATGTGCAGTTTCCACAATTTAAAAAAAAAAGCCGACTGACAGCTCACCGGTAGAGAATAATCTGCACATGCGCGGTTTTCAAGATTTTTAAAAGCCACTGCCTACCCTGACTAATTACTCACGGCACGTGCCTGCTACCAACCCACATGTTTTTGGGATGTGGGAGGAAAACAGAGCACCCGGAGGAGACCTCCGAGGTTACAGGGTGGACATGCAAACTCTGCACGGACAGTGCCTGAGGTCAGGATTGAACTCAGGTCACTGGCAGAGGCTCTAGCAGCGGTGCTGCTGCATGGGGTTTCAAGCAGTGTTGCTCCTGGGGCCTGCAGCTTCCTGGGAAGAGAGGTCAGGTGTGGGTACTCTACCTCGGTCTGCGGCGTTATCCAGCAAACTCGCTCCACGCCAATGGTGCACTTGTACTTCCTCTCCAGCTGCCTCAAGGTGTCGGTCCCGGCTGGCTCCAGCAGGTAACGCGAAATGCCGGGTTCCTGGAGCGCCACTGTTCTGGAGCAGATAGTGGCGATTATACTACGAAGGAGCTCGTCCATGGTCTGACAGGCCTTGGCTTGTCCAGTCACCTGGCAACAGAAGGGAGATGGCCAGAGTTTAATTCACTGACAGCACACAACGCAGATAAAATAGTGAACACACTGTGCAGATATAATATTCACACTGCGCAGATATAACATTCAGCAGGTACGCAAAAAAGCTGGAGAAACTCAGCGGGTGCAGCAGCATCTATGGAGCGAAGGAAATAGGCAACGTTTCGGCCCGAAACGTTGCCTATTTCCTTCGCTCCATAGATGCTGCTGCACCCGCTGAGTTTCTCCAGCTTTTTGGTGTACCTTCGATTTTCCAGCATCTGCAGTTCCTTCTTAAACTCTTATAACATTCAGCACATGGGTTCAGTTCGGAGACACAGCATGGAAACAGGCCCTTCGCCCACCATCAATCACTCGTTCACACTAGCTCTATGGTATCCCACTTTTGCATCCACTCAGGGCAATTTACAGAGGCCAATTAACCTACAAACCCACACGTCTTTGGATGTGGGAGGAAACCCACGCAGTCACAGGGAGAACATGCAAACTCCACACAGACACCACCTAGAGTAAGGATTAAACCCGGGTCTCTGGTGGGGCGAAGCTGCGCCACAGTGCCGCCATAATACAAATAAAATATTCAGCACACCATGCAAATATAATAATCAGTGCACAGCAAATTCACGCCTTGATATTACAGGAAACACATTACAAGTTACTACTGGTAAAAAGGTGACTGGCAAGCTGGACTTATCAGTCGTGGTATTGAGTATAGAAGCTGGGACGTAATGTTAAAAGTTGTCCAAAACGTTGGTGAGGCCGTACTTTTAGGTTTATGTTTAGTTTTGTCTGTGGAATTCTCTGCCTCAGAGGGCGGTGGAGGCAGGTTCTCTGGATGCTTTCAAGAGCGAGCTGGATAGGGCTCTTAAAATAGCGGAGTCAGGGGATATGTTATAAGAGTTGTTATAAGAGTTACAAGAGATCCGGACGTGAGCACACAGTTAGCTGCAGACTCCGCCCAGGACAGGAAGGCTCTGCAGGAACGGAAGGGACGTCACGACCGCGGTGCCACAGGTGCTGTCGCCGAGGGAGGACGGACGGAGCCGCGGCTCGAGAGGCTAACAGAGGCAAAGAGGTTTGCCACGCACTGCAAGGGAGCAGTGGACCAGACAGGAAGAGCGGACGGAATTACCACTAGACAGCCAAACCAGTAGGTAATTTACGGCTGGGGTGAGTACTTTCCCATTTATAGGAGGTAGGATTATATAAATAAGGGGTGTATCAATACAGTAATCCGGGTAGGGGATTCTTAAATAGGACCAGTTAATTACTTATATAAGATGGGCGGCCAGGAGATGTGCCAATACTGTGAGATGTGGGAATTTGTCGACACCATTGATGTAGAAGATCCCTACAGCTGCAGTAAGTGTTTGAGGCTAGAGGAACTCGAGCTCCGCATTGATGAGCTGGAGACCCAACTTCATACGCTGCAGGTACATCAGGGAGGGGGAGTATTACCTGGATGTTTTGTGCCAGGGGATGGTCACACCGACCAGTTTAACTAATTCAGTAGGCAGTGAGCAAGGAAAGGAAGGTGTGGCCATAAGCGAGGCAGGTAGGGGGAACCAGGAGGAGATGCGGCAGGAGCCACAGCCCTTGTCCCTGACGAGCATGACCGAGGCTCTTACTCAATGTAAGGACGGGATCAGGGGCTGTGGGAGGGATGAGCAACCTGGCTGCAGCACCGTGGATCAGGGGGCCATTCAAGAGGGGGGAGTTAGAAGAAATGCCGTAGTGATAGGGGATAGTATTATTCGGGGGGTAGATAAGGTTCTCTGCGGCCAGCAGAACATGTCCCGAAGGCTGTGTTGCCTACCCGGTGCTAGGGTTAAGGATATCTCTGCGATGCTGGAGAGAAATTTGCAGAGGGAGGGGGAGGATCCAGTGGTCGTGGTCCATGCGGGGACCAATGACATAGGAAGGACGAGGAAGGAGGATCTGCTGAAGGAGTTTGAGCAGTTAGGGAATAAATTAAAAAGCAGAACCTCGAGGGTACTGATCTCCGGATTGCTACCTGAGCCACGGGCCAAATCGGCGAGGGTACGTAAAATTAAAAAGCTGAATGCGTGGCTCAAAGACTGGTGTGGGAAAAATGGGTTTGGTTTCTTGGGCCACTGGCACCAGTACTGGGACAGGGGGGATCTGTTCTGTAAGGACGGACTTCACCTGAACGGTGCTGGGACTGGGGTCCCGGCAAATCATATAACTAGGGCAGTAGAGAGGTCTTTAAACTAAGTAGCGGGGGGGAGGTATCAAGGGGGGTAATAACGGCAGGGGTAGAGGAAATAGAGCAGGGTATCAGTGGGGAAGCGGAAAGTCAAAATGTGACAGGAGGATCCAGAATGTGTGAAGATAAAGCTCTAGATGTAAAAGGGGCAAAAACGGAAAGGAAGGGTAGTAAAAATCATCTGAAAGTGCTTTATCTAAATGCACGGAGTATTCGAAATAAGATAAATGAATTAACAGTGCAATTAAGTATATAGTTATGATATCGTGGCCATTACGGAGACATGGCTGCAAGGGGATCAGGACTGGGAGTTAAATATAGAGGGGTACTCGACAATTAGGAAAGATAGACAGGAAAGAAAGGGAGGAGAGGTGGCCCTTTTAATAAGGGAGGGAATAACGGCAATAGAGAGGAAGGATATTGCGTTGAAGGATTAGGATAGTGAAACAGCTTGGGTACAGATAGAGAATAACAAGGGGAAAAAAACACTAGTGGGTGTAATTTATAGACCTCCAAATAGCTGTGACGCTGTTAGTCAGAACATAAATCTGCAAATAGTTGACGCATGTAAAAAGGGAACTGCTGTAATCATGGGGGACTTCAATTTTCATATTAATTGGGCAAACCAAACTGGGCAGGGTAGACTAGAGGAAGAGTTTATAGAATGTATTAGAGACGGGTTCCTAGAACAGTATGTCACAGAACCGACAAGGGGGGAGGCAATCTTGGATCTGGTCCTGTGTAATGAAGCAGGATTAATTAAAAATGTCATAGTTAGGGACTCGTTGGGAACAAGTGACCACAATATGGTCGAATTCCATATTCAAATAGAAGGGGAGCAGGTTGAAACTCAGGCTAGGGTGCTTAGTCTAAATAAGGGGGATTATGAAGGTATGAGGACTGAGCTGATCAAAGTTGACTGGGATAGCAGACTCAAGAATAAGACGGTACATGAGCAGTGGTGTACGTTTAAGGGTCTACTGTATAACCTTCAAGAAAAATTTATTCCTATGAAGAAAAAAAGGGGTAAGGGTAAGAACAGTCAGCCATGGCTCAGTAAAACTATAAAGGATAGTATTCGGCTGAAGGCAAGGGCATATAAGGTAGCCAGAGATAGTGGGAGGGTAGAGGATTGGGAAGCATTTAAAGGTCAGCAAAAAATAACTAAGAGATTAATTAAGACGGGGAAAATAGACTATGAAAGGAATTTAGCGAACAACATAAAAACTAATAGTAAGAGTTTTTATAGCTATATAAAAAGAAAAAGGGTGGCTAAGGTGAACGTTGGTCCATTGGAGGGTGAGACTGGAGAGTTGTTGGTGGGGAACATGGAAATGGCAAAGGCATTAAACGAGTATTTTGTATCAGTCTTCACCATAGAAGACACAAAAAATATTCCAACGCTGGATAAACAGGGGGCGGTAGGAATGGAGGAGCTAAATACTATTAAGATCACCAAGGAGGTGGTATTAGGGAAATTAATGAGACTGAAGGAGGATAAATCCCCTGGGCCTGATGGATTACATCCAAGGGTCTTGAGGGAGATAGCGGTGGGGATTGTGGATGCATTGGTGATAATTTTCCAAAACTCCCTGGAGGCAGGAACGGTCCCAGTGGATTGGAAAATGGCCAATGTAACACCTATATTTAAAAAAGGAAGTAAACAGAAGGCGGGTAACTATAGACCGGTTAGTCTAACATCGGTGGTGGGTAAAATGTTAGAGACAATTATTAAAGAAACACTAACGGGGCACTTGGATAAACATGACTTCATCGGACAGAACCAGCATGGTTTTGTGAAGGGGAAGTCCTGTTTAACGAATCTGCTCGAATTCTTTGAGGAAGTAACAACCCGGGTGGATAAAGGGGAACCGGTGGATGTGGTATACTTGGACTTCCAAAAGGCTTTTGACAAGGTGCCACATAAGAGACTATTGCTAAAAATAAAAAATTATGGGATTGGGGGTAATATATTAGCATGGGTAGAGGATTGGCTAACAAATAGGAAGCAGAGAGTGGGGATAAATGGTTCATACTCGGGATGGCAACCGGTAACTAGCGGGGTTCCGCAAGGGTCGGTGCTGGGACCCCAGTTGTTCACAATTTATATAAATGATTTGGAGGAGGGAACCAAGTGTAATATATCAAAATTTGCGGACGATACAAAAATGGGAGGAAAAGTAGGGGATGAGGAGGATAGGAAGAGTCTGCAAAAGGATATAGATAAGCTAGGTGAGTGGGCAACAACTTGGCAGATGAAATTTAATACTAATAAATGTGAAGTCATTCACTTTGGGAAAAAAAATGATAGGGCAAGTTATTTTCTAAATGAGGAGGAGCTGCGTTGTAATGCAACGCAAAGGGATCTAGGGGTATTAGTACATGAATCACTAAAAGTTAGTATGCAGGTGCAGCAAGCAATCAGGAAGGCCAATGGAGTTTTGGCCTTTATTGCTAGGGGGATTGAGTATAAAAACACGGAGGTCTTGCTGCAGCTGTACACAGTATTAGTGAGACCACATTTGGAATACTGTGTACAGTTCTGGGGTCCATACTTAAGAAAGGATGTACTAGCCCTGGAGGCAGTGCAGCGAAGGTTTACAAGATTAATTCCTGCAATGAGGGGATTGACATATGAGGAAAGGTTAAGTAGGCTGGAACTCTACTCTTTGGAGTTTAGAAGAATGAGAGGCGATCTCATTGAAACATATAAGATCGTGAGGGGCCTTGATCGGGTGGATGCACCGAGGATGTTCCCAATGATCGGGGAAACTAGAACTAGGGGACATAGTTGCAGATAAGGGGGGGCTCTTTTAAAACTGAGATGAGGAAGAACTTCTTCACCCAGAGGGTGGTTAATTTATGGAATTCACTGCCCCAGGGAGCAGTGGAAGCAGAAACGTTAAATATATTTAAGACTAAAATAGATGGTTTTTTAGCTGCCAAGGGGATAAGGGGCTACGGGGAGAGGGCAGGGATATGGACCTAGGTATGGTTAGTATAGTAAGACCTGAGTGATCTCCTGGACAAGTGTCGATCGCCTGGATTGGGGTCGGAGAGGAATTTCCCGGATTTTTTCCCCGAATTGGACCTGGGTTTTTATCCGGTTTTTTGCCTCCCCCAGGAGATCACGAGGTTCTTGGGGTGATAGCGGTATAAAGGGGAGGGTAGTGTCTTGTGTTCTGTGTCTTGTGTCTACTGTTTGTGGGTAAGTGTGTCTGTTTAGTGTTCAGCCATGAGCGAATGGCGGTGCGGGCTCGACGGACCTGGTGGTCTACTCTCGCACCTACTTTCTATGTTTCTATGTTTCTATATGGGGAGAAGGCAGGAACGGGGTACTGATTGGGGATGATCAGCCATGATCATATTGAATGGTGGTGCTGGCTCGAAGGGCCGAAGGGCCTACTCCTGCACCTTTTGTCTATTGTCTACTGTTTTGGTCACCCTGCTATTGGAAAGATATCGTTAAACTGGAAAGAGTGCAGAGAAGATTTACGAAGATGATAACTGGAATTGAGGACCGGAGCTATAGGGAGAGGTTGGACAGGCTAGGACTTTATCTGTTGGAGTGCTGGAGGCTCAGGGGTGTTGTTATAGAGGTGTACAAAATCACGAGGGGAATAGACACGTTGAATGCACAGTCAGAGAGATGCGGGCAAATGGGACAAGCATAGATGAGGTATCTCGGTTGGCAGCATCGAGGTGGGCCAGAGGCCCCGTTTCCAAGCTGTCCATGTTTATGTATCAAGATATCTGAAGGAAATGCACATAAATACAGTCAGACAGTATTGACACGGTACCGCAAGGTTCGGTGCTGGGACCGCAGCTATTTACAATATACATTAATGATTTAGATGAAGGGATCAAAAGTAACATTAGCAAATTTGCAGATGACACAAAGCTGGGTGGCAGTGTGAACTGTGAGGAGAATGCTATGAGGATGCAGGGTGACGGACAGGTTGGGTGAGTGGGCAGATGCATGGCAGATGCAGTTTAATGTGGATAAATGTGAGGTTATCCATTTTGGTGGCAAGAACAGGAAGGCAGATTATTATCTGAATGGTGTCAAGTTAGGAAAAGGGGAAGTACAACAAGATCTGGGGGTCCTTGTTCATCAGTCACTGAAAGTAAGCATGCAGGTACAGCAGGCAGTGAAGAAAGCAAATGGAA
This sequence comes from Amblyraja radiata, assembly GCF_010909765.2. Taxonomy (NCBI): domain Eukaryota; kingdom Metazoa; phylum Chordata; class Chondrichthyes; order Rajiformes; family Rajidae; genus Amblyraja; species Amblyraja radiata. Next base: position 5,885,784 of record NC_045957.1, read on the forward strand.
TGTTGGCCCTCATAACAAGAGGAGTTGAGTATAGGAGCAAAGAGGTCCTTCTGCAGTTGTACAGGGCCCTAGTGAGACCACACCTGGAGTATTGTGTGCAGTTTTGGTCTCCAAACTTGAGGAAGGACATTCTTGCACCTAGATTTTTACACCTAAGGTACTGGAAGAGAGAAGGTGGATGGCAGTGAGAAAGGGAGGGAAGCATGGAATGCAAACGTCCCTGGGTGTTGTACCTCTTGTGAACAGGTTCACCCACTTAGAAGCTGTCGGGACAGAAGACGTTATTACACTGAGCGGCGGACTGGCTTGCAAAGCAACGCCATTGTAGTGGGAGACTCCATTGTGAGAGGTACGGACTGGGGTTTCTGCGGCAACAGACGGGATTCGAGGATGGTGTGCTGCCTTCCTGGTGCCAGGATCCAGGATGTCATGGACAGAGTGCAGAAAATTCTCAAGGGCGAAGGTGAACAGCCGGAAGTAGTAGTGCATGTCGGCACAAACGATGTCGGAAAGAAGGGGATGAATATTCTGCAGCGTGACTTTAGAGAGCTCGGAAAAATGCTGAAAAGCAGGACCTCCAGGGTTGTTATCTCCGGTTTGCTTCCAGTTCCTCGTGCTGGCGAGAGCAGGAACAGGGAGATACGGGACCTGAATGTGTGGCTGAGGAACTGGTGCACGGGGCAGGGATTTAGATTCTTAGACCACTGGGATCTGTTTTGGAGTAAGGGGGAACTGTACAAAAGGGACGGATTGCATCTTAACAGGTGGGGGACCAGCATTCTGGCGGGCAGGTTTGCCACTGCTACACGGGTGGTTTTAAACTGAATAAGGGGGGTGGGGTGTCAAATGGGATAGTCGAGGATGGAGTTAAAGGGAAAGGGTTTCTTAAATGTGTGAGCAGAGAGACAGAGGGGTGTAAAATGAGGGTAGAAGCAATAGGTAGCAAGGTGAAAAGTAAATGTGGCAGGCAGACACATCCAGGGCAAAAATCAAAACGGGCTACTTTTCAACATAATTGTATAAGGGGTAAGAGTGTTGTAAAAACAAGCCTGAAGGCTTTGTGTCTCAATGCAAGGAGCATTCGTAATAAGGTGGATGAGTTGAATGTGCAGATAGCTATTAATGACTATGATATAGTTGGGACAACGGAGACATGGCTCCAGGGTGACCAAGGCTGGGAGCTGAACATCCAGGGATATTCAATATTCAGGAGGGATAGACAGAAAGGAAAAGGAGGTGGGGTAGCGTTGCTGGTTAGAGAGGAGATTAACGCAATAGAAAGGAAGGACATTAGCTTGGAGGATGTGGAATCAATATGGGTAGAGCTGCGAAACACGAAGGGGGTAATCCTAGAAAACGCTAGTGGGAGTTGTGTACAGGCCACCTAACAGTAGTAGTGGAGTTGGGGATGGCATCAAACAGGAAATTATAAATGCGTGCAACAAAGGTAAAACAGTTATAAGGGTGACTTCAATCTACATATAGATTGGGTGAATCAAATTGTCAGGGGTGCTGAGGAAGAGGATTTCTTGGAATGTATGCGGGATAGTTTTCTAAACCAACATGTAGAGGAACCAACGAGAGAGCAGGCTATTCTAGACTGGGTATTGAGTAATGAGGAAGGGTTAGTTAACAGTCTTGTTGTGCATGACCCCTTGGGCAAGAGTGACCATAATATGGTTGGGCAAGAGTGACCATAATATGGTTGAGTTCTTCATTAGGATGGAGTGACATACAGTGGCTTGCAAAAGTATTCATACCCCTTGAACTTTTCCACATTTTGTCACGTTACAACCACAAACGTAAATGTATTTTATTGGGATTTTATGTGATAGACCAACTCAAAGTGGCGCATAATTGTGAAGTGGAAAGAAAATGTTACATGGTTTTCACATTTTTTTACAAATAAAAAACTGAAAAGTGTGGCGTGCAAAAGTATTCAGCCCCCTTTACTCTGATACCCCTAAATAAAATCCAGTGCAACCAATTGCCTTCAGAAGTCACCTAATTAGTAAATAGAGTCCACTTGTGTGTAATCTAATTTCAGTATAAATACAGCTGTTCTGTGAAGGCCTCAGAGGTTTGTTAGAGAACATTAGTGTACAAACAGCATCATGAAGCCCAAGGAACACACCAGACAGGTCAGGGATAAAGTTGTGGAGAAGTTTAAAGCAGGGTTAGGTTATAAAAAAATATCCCAAGCTTTGAACATCTCACGGAGCACTGTTCAATCCATCATCCGAAAATGGAAAGAGTATGGCACAACTGCAAACCTACTAAGACATGGCCGTCCACCTAAACTGACAGGCCGGGCAAGGAGAGCATTGATCAGGGAAGCAGCCAAGGAACTCTGGAGGAGCTGCAGAGATCCACAGCTCAGGTGGGAGAATCTGTCCACAGGACAACTATTAGTCGTCCACTCCACAAATCGGGCCTTTATGGAAGAGTGGCAAGAAGAAAGCCATAAGAAGTCCCGTTTGCAGTTTCCCACAAGCCATGTGGGGGACACAGCAAACATGTGGAGGAAGGTGCTCTGGTCAGATGAGACCAAAATTGAAGTTTTTGGCCTAAATGCAAAACGCTATGTGTTGCGGAAAACTAACACTGCACATCACCCTGAACACACCATCCCCACTGTGAAACATGGTGGTGGCAGCATCATGCTGTGTGAATGCTTTTCTTCAGCAGGGACAGGGAAGCTGGTCAGAGTTGATGGGAAGATGGATGGAGCCAAATACAGGGCAATCTTGGAAGAAAACCTGTTAGAGTCTGCAAAAGACTTGAGACTGGGGCGGAGGTTCACCTTCCAGCAGGACAACGACCCTAAACATACAGCCAGAGCTACAATGGAATGGTTTAGATCAAAGCATATTCATGTGTTAGAATGGCCCAGTCAAAGTCCAGACCTAAATCCAATTGAGAATCTCTGGCAAGACTTGAAAATTGCTGTTCACAGACGCTCTCCATCCAATCTGACTGAGCTTGAGCTATTTTGCAAAGAAGAATGGGCAAAAATTTCAGTCTCTAGATGTGCAAAGCTGGTAGAGACATACCCCAAAAGACTTGCAGCTGTAATTGCAGTGAAAGGTGGTTCTACAAAGTATTGACTCAGAGGGGCTGAATACTTTTGCACGCCACACTTTTCAGTTTTTTATTTGTAAAATTATTTGAAAACCATGTATCATTTTCCTTCCACTTCACAATTATGCACCACTTTGTGTTGGTCTATCACATAAAATCCCAATAAAATACATTTACGTTTGTGGTTGTAACGTGACAAAATGTGGAAAAGTTCAAGGGGTAAGAAAACTTTTGCAAGCCACTGTAATTAATTCAGAAACAAGGGTTCTGAACTTAAAGAAAGGTAACTTTGAGGGTATGAGACGTGATTTGGCCAAGATAGACTGGCAATTGATTCTTAAAGGGTTGGCAAAAGAATAAATCAGGGAAGGTAGTGCATCCGTGGATAACAAGGGAAATCAGGGATAGTATCAAAACAAAAGATGAAGCGTACAAATTAGCCAGAAAAAGCAGCCTACCAGAGGGCTGGGAAAACTTCAGAGTCCAGCAGAGGAGGACAAAGGGCTTAATTAGGAAAGGGAAAATAGATTATGAAAGAAAACTGGCAGGGAACATAAAAACTGACTGCAAAAGTTTATATTGATATGTGAAGAGAAAAAGATTAGTCAAAACAAATGTAGGTCCCTTGCAGTCAGAAACAGGTGAATTGATCATGGGGAACAAGGACATGGCAGACCAATTGAATAACTACTTTGGTTCTGTCTTCACTAAGGAAGACATAAATAATCTGCCGGAAATAGCAGGGGACCGGGTCAAATGAGATGGAGGAACTGAGTGAAATCCAGGTTAGCCGGGAAGTGGTGTTAGGTGAATTGAATGGATTAAAGGCCGATAAATCCCCAGGGCCAGATAGGCTGCATCCCAGAGTACTTAAGGAAGTAGCCCCAGAAATAGTGGATGAATGAGTGATAATTTTTCAAAACTCTTTAGATTCTGGAGTAGTTCCTGAGGATTGGAGGGTAGCTAATGTAACCCCACTTTTTAAAAAGGGAGGGAGAGAGAAAACGGGGAATTACAGACCAGTTAGTCTAACATCGGTAGTGGGGAAACGGCTAGAGACAGTTATTAAAGATGGGATAGCAGCACATTTGGAAAGTGGAAATCATTGGACAAAGTCAGCATGGATTTATGAAAGGTAAATCATGTCTGACGAATCTTATAGAATTTTTCGAGGATGTAACTAGTAGAGTGGATAAGGGAGAACCAGTGGATGTGTTATATCTGGACTTTCAGAAGGCTTTCGACAAGGTCCCACATAAGAGATTAGTATACAAACTTAAAGCACATGGTATTGGGGGTTCAGTATTGATGTGGATAGAGAACTGGTTGGCAGACGGGAAGCAAAGAGTAGGAGTAAATGGGTCCTTTTCACAATGGCAGGCAGTGACTAGTGGGGTACCGCAAGGCTCAGTGCTGGGACCCCAGCTATTTACAATATATATTAATGATTTGGACGAGGGAATTGAATGCAACATCTCTAAGTTTGCGGATGACACGAAGCTGGGGGGCAGTGTTAGCTGTGAGGAGGATGCTAGGAGGCTGCAAGGTGACTTGGATAGGCTGGGTGAGTGGGCAAATGCATGGCAGATGCAGTATAATGTGGATAAATGTGAGGTTATCCACTTTAGTGGCAAAAACAGGAAAGTAGACTATTATCTGAATGGTGGCCGATTAGGAAAAGGGGAGATGCAACGAGACCTGGGTGTCATGGTACACCAGTCATTGAAAGTAGGCATGCAGGTGCAGCAGGCAGTGAAGAAAGTGAATGGTATGTTAGCATTCATAGCAAAAGGATTTAAGTATAGGAGAATAGGGAAGATTCAAACAAGAGGACATGACTTCAGAATTAAGGGACAGAAGTTTAGGGGTAACATGAGGGGGAACTTCTTTACTCAGAGAGTGGTAGCGGTGTGGAATGAGCTTCCAGTGGAAGTGGTGCGGCAGGTTCGTTGGTATCATTTAAAAATAAATTGGATAGGCATATGGATGAGAAGGGAATGGAGGGTTATGGTATGAGTGCAGGCAGGTGGGACTAAGGGAAAAAAGTTGTTCGGCACGGACTTGTAGGGCCGAGATGGCCTGTTTCCGTGCTGTAATTGTTATATGTTATATATGTTATAGGAGCAGGGAGGTTCTACTGCAGTTGTACAGGGTCTTAGTGAGACCACACCTGGAGTATTGCGTACAGTTTTGGTCTCCTAATCTGAGGAAAGACATTCTTGCCATAGAGGGAGTACAGAGAAGGTTCACCAGACTGATTCCTGTGATGTCAGGACTTTCATATGAAGAAAGACTGGATAGACTCGGTTTGTACTCGCTAGAATTTAGAAGATTGAGGGGGGATCTTATAGAAACTTACAAAATTCTTAAAGGGTTGGACAGGCTAGATGCAGGAAGATTGTTCCCGATGTTGGGGAAGTCCAGAACAAGGGGTCACAGTTTAAGGATAAGGGGGAAATCTTTTAGGACCGAGATGAGAAAAAACATTTTTCACACAGAGAGTGGTGAATCTCTGGAATTCTCTGCCACAGAAGGTAGTTGAGGCCAGTTCATTGGCTATATTTAAGTGGGAGTTAGATGTGGCCCTTGTGGCTAAAGGGATCAGGGGGTATGGAGAGAAGGCAGGTACAGGATACTGAGTTGGATGATCAGCCATGATCATATTGAATGGCCTACTCCTGCACCTATTTTCTATGTTTCTATGTTTGCTATTGAAGGAGTGCAACGTAGGTCCACGAGGTTAATTCCTGGGATGGCAGAACTGTCATTTGCTGAGAGAATGGAGCAACTGGGCTTGTATACTCTGGAATTTAGAAGGATGAGAGGGGATCTAATTGAGATTGGCACGCTAGCGGCAGGAAACATGTTCCCGATGTTGGGGGAGTCCAGAACCAGGGGCCACAGTTTAAGAATAAGGGGTAGGCCATTTAGAATGGAGATGAGGAAAAACGTTTTCACCCAGAGAGTTGTGAATCTGTGGAATTCTACTCCTGCACCTATTGTCTATTGTCTAACTCAGTGCGTCAGGCAGCATCTCTGGATGAAAAAAGATGGGTGACATTTCGGGTTGGGACTCTTCTTCAGACTGAAAGCAGAGGGGAAGGAACTGGAGGTAAGAAAAGGCCAGACAAAGCAGGGCCGACACCAGATGATAGAGGCAACAGGGTAGAGCCTATAATGGACCATCGTTGGCTGAGGAAGACCCTTCCTTGGTCATCTGGTGCTCTGACCTTTTCTTACCTGCAGTTCCCTCCCCTCTACTTTCAGTCCGAAGACCTAAAATATCATCCATCCTTTTTCTCCAGAGATGCTGCCTGACCTGTTGAGTTACTCCAGCATTTTGTGTCTATCTTTGGTGTACACAACAGCATCTGCAGTTCCTTTCTCCACACCCAACGGAAAGGGCCAATGTACCACCTCAAAAAAGTACAAAGAAAGTTGGTCAACAGATTGGAAGCCTACCCTTAGTCCTGAGACATCGCCTTCCAGTGGAAATATGGAAACCTGCCTGTGTCCAATGAGCAGATCCTGGTGGTACTCCTGCAAGTAGCGGAACTTCCCGGGCTCCATGGCTATGACGGATTCCTGCAGAATCGCCTCTGTCAGCAGCTGCTCCACCCGCTGCTGGTTCTCCGCCTGGAAGGGGGCCAAGGAGGTGAACCAGACCTGGTCCCCCGCGTCGGTCAGCTGAGCGCTGCAGCACCGCAGTGTCGGCAGCAGCTTCTCCCACTCGGGGGAGGTCAGCGCGTGGAGCTGCTGGTCCGTCACCGAGACGCTGAACTTGGAGACCTGCTGCTCGATCAGACTGGCGGCCTCGCGAGCGGCCGGGAGCGAGGGTGCGCTCACCTTCATCACCAGGTCGGAGATGGAGTAACAGGCCGAGCGTTCCTTCAACAAGCTCTGGAAATAATCCTGAACCTCGGCCCCGGAGAGGAACGACGCCAGGTCACTGCTGACGGCGACCTCCACTTGGGCCACACTGTTCAGGAACTCCAGGATCTGGCTCCTCCCCTTCTGGACCTGCTGGAGGTCACTTCCCCTCATGTGGATAACACCATCGGCGTCCATCTCCAGGGTCAGGTCCAGGCACTTGGCCTGCAGCTCCTGCAGGAAGCCACTGGATCGCAGGACATTCAGCATCAGCGTGCCGGGGACGGTTACCATACTCGAGTGCTGGGTGGGCGGTGCCTCGGTCTCCACGCCCCCTCCCTCGGTCTCCACGCCCCCTCCCTCGGTCTCCACTCCCCCTCCCTCACTCTCCTGGCCATCCTCGGAGGGGTGGAGGAAGCTGTAATAAGGGCGAACGACCAGCTCCCGTTGCTGCAGAATCTGCTTCTTCTGGACGACTCTGTTCGCATCTGAAAAAGAAGCAGACACTGTAGGTGACTACTTATGGAACAATGGCCTCCAGCAGCGTTGTGGCTTAGGTTTATCACTGTCACCTGTACCGAGCTACAGTGAAAAACTTTGCTTTGCATGCTATCCAAACTGACCAGATATTACCACACATAGATAGAATTACATTAAACTTAAGTGCAATAGGTAGAGCAAAGGGGAAGATACAGAGTGCAGGATGTAGTTCTCAGCGTTGTAGTGAATCAGTTCTATTGACAATGTCTGCAATGGGGTAGAGGTGAATCGGACAGTAACCTAGTTTATGGAAGGACCGTTCAGAAGCCTGATAAGAGAGGGGAGGAAGCTGTCCCCCTCCATGGGTATATGGAACAAACTGCCAGAGGGTGCACTTGTGGCAGGTACAATAACATTTAAGGGCCATTTGGACAGATACATGGGTAGGAAAGGTTGAGAGAGATATGGGCCAAATGCAGGCAAATGGAACTAGCATAGTTGGGCATCTGCTTGCCATGGACATGTAGGATTGAAGGGCCTGTTTCTATTCTCTGCAACTACGACGCTACACTTCACCATATGGCGGTCGGTGGCTTCCAAAGAACAACAATCTGGCCTCCACAACTCCAATTCCAGAATTCCACATCCTCTGCCGGAACTTTCCATGCATCTCACTTTTATATGTCAATGCTCTTAGTCATCAAGTCACAGCGTGGAAACAGACCCAACTCGCTTCAAGCCGACCAACATGCCCCATCTACACTAGTTCCACCTGTCCGCGCTTGGCCCATATCCCTCCAAACCTTTCCTATCCATGTACCTGTCCAAATGTATCTTAAATGTTATGATAGTACCTGCCTCAATTACCTCCTCCGGCAGCTCGTTCCATACACCCACCCCACTTTGTGTGAAAAAGTTGTCCTTCAGGATCCTATTAAATCTTTCCCCTCTCACCTTAAACCTATGTCCTCTGGTCCTGGATTCTCCTACTCTGGGCAAGAGACTCTGTGCATCTACCCGATCTATTCCCCTCATGTTTTGTACACCTTTATAAGATCGCCCCTCATCCTCCTGCGCAGCAAGGAATAAAGTCTTCCCCTAACACTTCCCCACTTCCCCGTAACTTGTACTTGTCATTGAATTGGCGATAAGGACCTTTCCATTCCTGGAACTCGACGATGGCCTTTGCACCCGGAAGCATGGTGACGTTGAGCACGATCCCTCCGTCGCTCCGCCGGCTCTCGAAGTATAGCTGGATGATCTCTACGTCATCGCTGGGGCCGAGGTTTTCCACCAGGACGCGGTCGGTGTGAAGGAGCTGTGCCACCTGTATGTTGGCCCCATGCAAACACCGGCCTTCAGCCTTCACCTCCAACGCTGTCACAGCTGAAATGATGCAAAAAACACTTGGAAATTACTCTGGAAATTGACAAACAGTATAAAACAGCCGTTGTGGACGTAAACATTATAGGGGGGGGAAAAAACCTATTCACATGTACCCACCCTGTAGTAATCAGTCACTGTGCTCCTCTAATACATTGACCACAGGTGGCCATTGAAATTGGATACTAGAACTGCACACATACTCCAGTTATGATCTGACATTATTAACGAAAAATCGCTGATAGACCCCGTCGCAAAAGCTATTATTAGGTTTAAAGGCCTTGAATAATAGTTATAGTAGTTTAAAAATCAATCTTTAAACCCGCGACCGTCAGCAACCGCAGAGTCTCATAAAGAAAATAGCAGAAGTTAGGTTGTATATTTTTACATTCAAAAGGGCTTCTAAAGATCCTTTTATACAAAATTTAATATTGCGAGTAGCTCAATTTGGGCCCATTATATCGCGCAGTATTTTTCTCGGCATTTGAGGCACAAATCTACCGCAATGTGAACGTTCTAAACCAGCGCGTTCCACAGGATCCCGCTAGAAAGCTGATTTAAATGGGCATTTATTTACAGCAATTGAACACTGAATTCCTTCCATTTGGCCTATAAATTAATGTAAATGAGATTTTAAAATCATGTTTTATTGTGAATTATTTGTGAATATTATTTGGACATTTAGGCTATTTAAAAATGTTAATCATTTATTAAGAAATGAGGGGCAATTGTCAGAGGTCAATTGATGTGCAAACCAGAGTATGCAGAGGAAATCAACGTGCTCATAGGGAGGTACACAATAATGCTGGAGAAACTCAGCAGGTGCGGCAGCATCTATGGAGTGAAGGAAATAGGCAACGTTTCGGGCCGAAACCCTTCTTCAGACTGATGTCATTGGGAGAATGTGCAAGCTCCACACAGAGAGCACCTGAGGTCAGGATCAAGCCTGTTCTCCGTGCTGTGAGGCTGTGGCTCTAACAGTTGTGCCACCCTCTGGCTGGCCTTTGGGTTGCTAATCCAGGAACTTCACCACCGCATCAGTATGTTCCACAGCCTCCGGGAGATGGGGGTGGGGGACAGAGCACCAAGGACAAGCATACAGGAGTCATCGCTACACTCACCTGCTGCAGACAGCGCATCTCGGAAGTGAACGACTGCTCGCGTCCTGTCTGGGCTGAAGTGCACAGTGAACCCTTCACTGTCGAGTCCCGAGATATACTCCAGGTAAAGGGTCAGAACGTCAATGGAAATGTCGGGGCTCAGGTCACGGAGCACCACTGCCCTGGGGTCAACGGGCGGCATCCTCTTCACAATCAGACGGACGTCCTGGAACTTATGCTCCGGCTTCGAGACCACTCGCTGAGCATCTGCAACCGGCAGAGACAGGGAACGCATCAGGACGGACCACAAACTCATAGGATCACAGGTAGAATCATTGCGGGCATGGGGAGAGTTATGGGGAGAGGTTAGATGGGCTTGGAGGTTTCTCTTTGGACTGTAGGAGGCTGAAGGCTGAGCTTCGCTCAATCTGCCTGAACCGACCTGATCTCCCGGATGCTGGACACTTTAATTCTCCTTCCCATTCCCACACTGACCTTTCTGTCCTCGGTCTTCTCCATTGTCAGAGTGAGGCTAAATGAAAAATGGAGGAGCAGCATCTCATATTTCATGGACAGCTTACAGCCCAGCGGTACGAATATTGATTTCTCTAACTTCAAGTAACCCCGGCATTCCGTCTTTCTCAAACCCTCCCCCACCCAAGTCGCACTAGCTTCTCGTTTTCACCCAGCAAACAGCTAACCATGGCCTGTTTTCCTTTATCATCTTTTTTGCATATCTTTCTTTCATTGTTCTTTATCTCCCTACATCATCGTCTATATCTCTTGTTTCCCTTTCCCGTGACTTGCAATCTGAAGAAGAGTCTCGACCCGAAACGTCACCCATTCCTTCCCTCCAGAGATGCTGCCTTGGCCAGCATGGAGCATGTACATGGATGCTGCACAAACTCAGGTTCAGACTGGGAGCACAAGCAAGGTTGTATTTTGTTGTTGCTTTTTTAAATGAGATCTGGGCAATGCCAAAATGTACTGCTCATCCACATCAATACAGCCAAAGCCAACCCTTAGTGAATGAGTGTGCACTGGCTGCAAGGGTCTGAATGGTGAAACCGACTGTGGGAAGGCAGGGTGGCGGTCATACAGTGATACAGGCCCTTCGGCCCAACTTGCCGACACCGGCCAACATGTCCCAGCTACACTAGTCCCACCTGCCTGCGTTGGTCCATATCCCTCCAAACTCAACAACCTTCTCTGGCAGCTTGTTCCATTCACCTACCACCCTATGTGTGAAAATGTTTCCCCTCAGACTCCTATTAAATCTATTCCCCTTCGCCTTAAATCTATGTCCTCTGGTGTAGTGACAATTATGGTTAGGTTACCAAGTATTACAACTTACTGTACTATTGATTAATGTATATTTACTTGTATTATTACATTAATATTCCTATTAAGTTGCAGCAAGTACAGAGAAGATTTATGAGGATGTTGCCAGGACTAGAGGGCCTGGGTTATAGGGAGAGGTTGAGTAGGCTGGGACTCTAGTCCTTGGAGTGCAGGAGGATGAGGGGTGATCTTATAGAGGTGTATAAAATCATGAGAGGAATAGATCGGGTAGATGCACAGAGTCTCTTGCCCAGAGTAGGTGAATCGAGGACCAGAGGTTTAAGGTGAAGAGGAAAAGATTTTATAGGAATCTGAGGGGTAACTCAAGATTTCAAAGGATGTAGTTGAGGCAAGGAATTTCTCAACATTTAAGAAATAATTAGACAGCCACATGGATAACACAAGTTTACAGGGATATAGACCAAACTCGGGCAGGTGGGACTAGTGTAGCTGGGACATGTTGGGCAAGTTGGGCCGAAGGGCCTGTTTCCACGCCGTATCGCTCTCTGACTCCATGACAGTACACAGGGATGTCTCCACATAACTGTAACTAAGGCACAGGAAACCACACTAGAATAGTCCTGAGGGGTAGAGGAGGGAGCACAATGCAAAGGGAGGCAGGATTCATTTTTCAGCAGAGACACCCTCCCAGAATGGGGCTGAAACACAACAGAAATTACAGCCTAATGGGGATTTGCCAGAGCAACACAACAAAGAACAGGATTAAGCCATTTAGTTACCCAAACCTGCTCCCACATTCATTGCGATTCACTATTTAACCGCAGAATAGGCTCTGCTATCATCCACTACAATCGTTCCACTCTTTTAAATGTTTATTCCAACTCTAAATCTATCTGGTTATTTTCCACTCTCCTTTATCTGTTGTACTTGTGTGTGGCTTGATCGTACTCATGTATAGTGTGATTTGACTGGATAGCGCGCACTCAATCCGGGTTCAATCCTGACTACGGGTGCTATCTGTCTGGAGTGTATATGGTCTCCCTGTGACCGTGTGGGTGTTCTCCGGGTGTTCCGGTTTCCTCCCACATTCCAAAGACGTGCAGGTTTAGAGGTTAATGGGCTTCTGTAAATTATCTCCCATGTGTAGAATAGAACTAATGTATGGGTGATCAATGGTTGTTGTGGACACAGAGGGCCAAAGGGTCAGTTTTCATGCTGTATCTCAAAAATTAAAAAGCTAAAACAAGTTTTTTCACTGTATCTCAGTACACGTGACAATAAACCAACAGCAATACGCGCTTGCGACTCTTTTCCGATGTCCTGACTTAAAGCACAGTAACAGGCCCTTCAGCCCTCCATTGGCTGTGCTGAATGTGATGCCTAAAATAAATGAATCCTTTCCGCCAAACATGATCCATAACCTCCACACCCTGAATATCTGTGCCTATTTAAAAGCCTCTAAATACCGCTACCATGTCTGCTTCCACCACCACCCATGGCAGCACATTCCAGGCACCCCCCACTCGCAGTGTAAACAACTTGCCCAGGACATCTACATTAAACTCTGCCTTTAAGGCAACGTCATTGTGGATTTGACATTTCTATCCTGGGAGAAAGTTCTGACTGTCCACCCTATCTATGCCTCTCTGAATGTTATATACTTCTATTAGGTCTCCCCTCAACCTCTGACGCTCCAGAAAAAACAATCCCTGTTTGACCAACCTCTCCCTATAGCTAACACATTCTAATACAGGCAGCATCCTGGTAAACCTCTTCCGCATCCTCTCCAACACATCCTTCTGGATCATCAAAACTGCACACAATATTCCAAATGCTGCCTCACCAAAGTTCTATAATGCTGTAATGTGATTTCCTGACTTTTATACTCGGTGATAGGCACAAAAACCTGGAGTAACTCAGACAGCATGTGTATGAAGGAACAGCAAATGCTGGTTTAAATCGAAGATAGACACAACATTTTGGGTCAGACAGCATCTCTGGAGAAAAGAGTTAATAGGTGAGGATAAGCCAGTGATTGGGCTTGTATTCACTGGAGTTTAGAAGGATGAGCGGTGATCTTATTGAAACATACAAAATTCTTAAGGGATTAGACAGGCTAGATGCAGGAAAAATGTTCCCGATGTTGAGGGAGTCCAGAACCAGGGGGTCAAAGTTTACGTTTGGGAATGAGATAAGAATTTTTTTTTCACCCAGAGTTGTGAATCTGTGGAATTCTCTGCCACACAAGTCAGTGGAAGCCAATTCACTGGATATTTTCAAGAGAGTTAGATTTAACTCTTTGGGCTAACGGAATCAAGGGAAATGGGGAAAAGGCAGGAACGGGGTATTGATTTTAGATGATCAGCCATGATCATATTGAATGGCGGTGCAGGCTCGAAGGGCTGAATGGCCTACTCCTGCACCTATTTTCTATGTTTCAAGTGGAGACCCTTCTTCATTCTCGGCGTACTGTAGGCCTCCTTTACCACTCTGACTACATGTGCTGCCAGTTTCAGTGAGTTATGGGCTTTGACCTGAAGATCCCTCTGTACATCGATGGCATTGACTGCATGGTTTCCCCTTACATTCAACCTTCCAAAGTGCAACCCTTTGCACTTGCCCGGATTAAACTCCATCCTACTTGTTCCGTTGCTGCCTGCTTTCCCACCCTCCCTCCCCTTCCCCACGGTATTTCACCTGCTGGGTTCTCGAAGGTAATCGTGGCCTGGTCTCCGTCTCGCTTAATGGATGTAACTGTTCCTCCCCCTGAGCGGCGTTTGTTCTCGAAGTACAAGGTGAGAATGTCGGTGGGCATGTCGGCAACGCCTCGTACCTCCAGCATGGGATTGTCGCCGGGACCTTGTTCCTCCATCTCAACACCTGCGATGCAAAGACCAGCCAAAGGTTAGCCAAAACCTTCTCTCGTTTCGTCACTATTCGTCACCAATTGAAACATCAAGGCAGAAAACGCAAAGCAAATAAAGATCACCATTAAATCCGATTCCAGTTGGAGAAACAAAGAATAATGCTTTTGGCTCAACCCGCCTGGGCTTGCTGCCTGCCACCCAGATCAAAGGCTGTTCCCACTGGCCTGCCGGCTCCTCCACTTTCATTAAACACTAGGAAGACCATGCCCTCTCATCACTATTATTACTGCAAACATTTCTCCATCATTGTCTAGAGCAGGGTGGTACAGCTGTTAGAGCTGCTGCCTCACAGCGCCAGAGACCCATGTTCGATCCTGACCTCTGTTGCTGTCTGTGTGGGGTTTGCACGTTCTCCCTGTAACCGTGCACGTTTCCTCCAGGAACCTCAGTTTCCTCCCACATCCCAAAGACGTTCGGGTTTGTAGGTTAATAAGCTTCTGTAAATTGCCTCTAGCATGTAGGGAGTGGATGAGAATGTGGGATAACATAGAACCAGCATGATCAATGGTTCGTGTGGACTTGGCTGACCGAACGGCCTGTTTCTGTGCTGCATATCCAAACTAAACTTCCCTTGAAAGGCTTCCATTTTCATGCTGGTCATTCCCTCTTCTCCCCATGGGGCTAAATATACAAACGTTTGAAAGTGCTTACCACCAGATTCAGAAACAGCTTCTTCCCCACTGTTATCAGACTACCGAACTGTCCTCCCGTACGCCAGGGTGAGGTCCTGCGACTATAATACGCCCGCGAGAATGATACGTCACACCGGGCGTATTGTAGTCGCACGCAGGCGTCCTGACCTCGAACATGCAGCTCGTGGTGACGCATGGTTACGTCACTGTGCATAACCATGCGCCGCTGCGCGCCGTCCATACGCAGTCGGCCACAATGACAAAATAATTACGCCATAAGCATCAATGCTTTCAGAGTAATGCCTTCAGAGTAACACCTTAATAAGTATTTTTGAAACATACTTAGTTAAGGATGTTTCAAAAGTTAACATCCAGGTAAGGATTGCAGATTTTAAATCCTAAAAGAACATTCGTAACAAAATTAGTTTTTTTTAAAATAACCACCAACAATTTTACTAACACCATTAAAAAAAAAAATTGCAAACTAATTCTTAAGCTGGGTTCAAACCCTTAAATTGCTATAATGGAATACAATTTTGTGTTTGTTGGGAGTAATTCAGAAAGTTTAAAAGTAAATTAATTTTTCCAGCAAACAATAATTTTATCAATGTTTCACTTAACAAATTATGTCAATACGCTGACTCTACTTGCAGAGCCGATAAAATATTTGAAGGCGCATGATGATGCGCGTGACCGTCACGCGTCAGTCACTACCAGCTTGTCGCGTAAATGACGCCAAGTGGGACAGGCCCTTGAGTCTCTCACCTTGGGATAACTCTAGAACCATCACACCCTTCCTAAAGAGCGGTGGCCAGAATTAGACACATTGCCTAATTCGGGGCTCAGGCTCTGAGAGGTTCATCATTACCTTTGCTACAGTCGGTCAATTGCAAGCCTCATAAAACAGGATCATCTGCGTTTCAGATATACCCCATGGCTGTGAGATGCAGGTTAGAGGATGATGGCTCAGTTGGACCAAACAAATTCCAATCCAACTTTGGAGAAAACAAAACTACTCGACGAACAATGCGATTAAGTTGGAGAATGTGCAGACAGTCACAAAGATGTTGCCGCGACTGGAAGGCCTAAGCTTTCGGTAGAATCATGATAGGCTGGGACTGTTATCCGTGGAGCAAACGGGTGATTCTATAGATAGACACAAAACACTGGAGTAACTCAGCGGGACAGGCAGCATCTCTGGGGAGAAGGAATGGGTGATGTTTCGGGTCGGGACCCTTCTGCAGTGCAGACTGAGAGTCAGGGGAGAGGGAAACTAGAAGTATGAAAAGGTTCAGAGCAGTGGCCGAGTGTGTTGCAGAACTCCTGTTGGAGAGCAGGAGAACTCCTTCAAAGTAGACATACCTTGAGGAGATTTCGCTATGCAGTAGATAAAACTTAAAGGATGGAACTGCATATGCTGGTTTGCACTGAAGATAGACACAAAATGCTGGAGTAATTTTTATACAATCACGATGGGCACAGACAAGATAGATTGTTCGATCTTTTTCACAGGGCAATGGAAACTAAAACTAGAGGGTATAGTGTCAAGGTGAGAAGTGAAAGATTTAAAAGGGTCTTGGAGGAGGCAACTTTTTCCATCCCTTTCCATGCCAAACGTTTCCCTTTTTCCCTCGTATCCCTTTCCTCTGACTCTCAATCTGAAGAAGGGTCTCGACCCGAAACATCACCTATTTATTTTCTCCAGAGATGCTGTCTGACCCGTTGAGTTACTCCAGTTTTTTGCGTCTATCTTTGGTTTAAAGCAGCATCTGCAGTTCCTTCCTACACAAAGGTGTCAGGGGACTACTTGAGGAAGACGCCTTGGTCAACGTGGATGAGTTGAGCCAAAGGGCCGGTTTCTGTGCTTTATGACTCAATGATGTAGGCATTATCACACAACAACTATATATAAATGGGGAGTGTCAAGTTAGGAACAATGGGTGTGGTGACTCAGGAACCAATGGGTAGGTGGATCTTTTATTGAAACAAGGGGATATCCCTGTCGCCGGAAACAGTCAGCAAACTAGCACAGTGCTGGGGTTCATCCAAGAGCAACAGGTTAATCAGGTTAAACAAGCAAAACACAAACTGCTGGAGATCAGGACCATTCTTCAGACTAACGAGGTATGGGTTGGTCTGAAGTTTTTGGTTAGGATCTTTCTTCAGACTAATGAAGTGCGGGTCAGTCTGAAGAAGGGTCCTGACCCACAATGTCCTCTTTCATTTCCCTCCACAGATGCCACCTGACCCACTGAATTCCTGTTTGATTTTTGCTCAAGGTAAAGGTCTGGATTTTTGCTGGGAAATCCCATCAGCAACAGTCCCAGGGCTCTCGAAATTGAAACCATTGAGCTTGTTGGCTGCTCTTTGCAGATATTTCTCAACCGAGTTGACATTGGACTCTATATCAAGACAGCAGTGGAGAGGGAAATTCCCAACGCATGCATTTGGAATCTACCCAAATAAACACATTTTGGGGAAACAAGGAACTGCAGATGCTGGTTTACAAAATAAGACAAAGTGCTGTTGTAACTCAGCAGGTCAGGCTGCATCTCAGGAGACGTTTTGTATAGTTGACGTTTCGGGTCGGGATCCTTCTTCAGACTGCAGTACTTCAGGCATTATCCATTTTTTAACTGACTGATTGTGGAGGGGAGGCGGTAGAAAGCAGGAAGAGATGAGGGACAGGACAAAGCGTGGCATGCAATGGGTTGATGGTGGGGTGGGGGGGGGGGGGGGGTGATAAGCAGACAGTTGGACAAAGGCCAGAGATTTAAAAAAACTGAAGGTGTGAGACAAAGGGATTGGAGAGTTGTGAGTTGCGAATTGTGAAGCTTTTAAAAAAATTAGACCAAATATTTTGTTCACCAAATCCTCACTACATTTTTGTAAAGGGTGCAATCAAAAGCCCCAGTTATTATTTCTGTCCGTTATCACAAGACTAGCAGCTCCAAAACTGAATCAGCCAATTGTAATGAGTCAAACCATGTTACTGAGACACAAACACTGAGCTCAGAGTTCAGCCAGTTGAAGACAGTGCAGTAAATGGATAATCCCGACCCATTAAAAGTGCTGGAAAATTTAGGGAACAAGGGGACTGGGGGAATATATAGGAAGAGTTCAATGTTCCTAGTCACCGTTTTGTGGCACAGTGGAGAGCTACCACCTCGCAGCGCCAGAGACCCATGGTTCGGTCCTGACCTCGGATGCTGTCTTTGTGGAGTTTGCACATTCTCCCCGAGACCGTGTGGGTTTATGGGGTGGATGGAAAAGTGAGATAACAGAACTAGTGGAAAAGTGAGATAATAGAACTAGTGTGAATAGGTGATCTATGCTCAGCCTGGTCTCGGTGGGCTGAAGGGCCTCTTTCCATGCTGTATTTTGAAACCGACACATCATCATACTTTTTTTTTGTGGGGGCAGGTTTACATTCAGTGAAAACCTACCAAAGTTACTGGCAGAATGCCATGACAGACAAACAAGCAGTTATCATATAGTCTAAACTGTACATCTGCTCAGCAGAATATTGATGGTGTATTTTTAGATGACATTTGGATGAGAAAATAATGATTTCTTCTAGCACTGATCATTAATGATATTTAGAACCCTAGTCTACATGAAGCGTATAGACCTTTTCTTTCTTTTTCTTTTTTATTTTATTTTTAAATAATTTATTTATTAGAAGTAAGTACAATAATGTGGCGCCTTTTTTCAGGTGCCAAATATATATTGGCATGTTACATTTTATGTACAGCTTCATTTTTTTTTTAATGAAAGAGAGACTAAATAATAGAGAATAGAAAAATATGTGATGTATAGTGTGTGAAAAAGAAAAAGGAAGAGAGAGAGAAAGTGAGGAAAAGAGGTAAAAAAAAAAAGAGATAGAAAGAGAAAGAGTAGAAAGTAGGGGATAGGGTATAGAGTATATAGACTTAAAACGATGACTGTCCATTTCCCTCCACAGATGCTGCCCGGCCCGCTGTGTTTCGTGTCTGACCCATAACTTTATGTATATAAGTTCACAAAGTGCAGGAATAACTCAGCAGTTCAGGTAGCATCCGAGACGCTTCTACAGACTGATTAATCCTTCAGACGTGACGGGTCTCAACCTGAATCATCACCTATCTAGAGATGCTGCTTGATCCACTGAGTTACTCCAGCATTGTGTGTCCTTTTGTGTATTAACCAGCATCTGCAGTTCCTTGTTTCTACTTTATTTGATTAGATTATATTTCCTCTGCCTCCTCCAATTCCACGCAGGTCAGCATTTTCATCATAGCTAAACCTCTGCAGCCTTGGCAACACCTCTATCAGTCACTTTGTACCTAGTGCTGCAACATCCTCCAACACAATATACTGAAACTAGAGGGCATTTGCTTATGGTAAGGTTTTTTTTTAAGTTTAGTTTAGATATAGCGCGGAAACAAGCCCTTCAGCCCACTAGGTCCACGCCGACCAGCGATCCCTGCTACCGTGGATCAACATTATCCTACACCCACTGGGGACAATTTACATTTATACCAGGTCAATTCCAGACAGAGAGTGGTGAATCTCTGGAATTATCTGCCACAGAAGGTAGTTGAGGCCAGTTCATTGGCTATATTTAAGAGGGAGTTAGATGTGGCCCTTGTGGCTAAAGGGATCAGGGGGTATGGAGAGAAGGCAGGTACAGGATACCGAGTTGGATGATCAGCCATGATCATATTGAATGGCGGTGCAGGCTCGAAGGGCCGAATGGCCTACTCCTGCACCTATTTTCTATGTTTCTATTAACCTACAAACCTGTACATCTTTGGAGTGTGGGAGGAAACCGGAGATCTCGGAGAAAACTCACGCAGGTCACGGGGAGAACGTACAAACTCCGTACAGACAGCACCCGTAGTCGGGATTGAACCCAGGTCTCCGGCGCTGCATTCGCTGTAAAGCAGCAACTCTACCACTGCGCCACCGCGCGGTGACTGCTTACGTTTCCTCCGGTTGCTCCAGTTTCCACCCATGTTCCAAGACATGCGGGTTTGTAGGTTAATTAGCCTCTGCAAATTGCCCTTAGTGTGTAGGGAGTGGATGACAAAGTGGATTAACATAGAACTAGTGTGAATGATGGTTGACGTGGACTTGGTGGGTCAAAGGGCCTGTTTCCACGATATATCTTTAAAGTAAGCTAAATTAACGCACTGAAATATAGAATAATCAATAATAGTCAACTATCAGTCGTACTCGGTAATCAAAATATAATACAGTACAGTACAGCAGGGACCACTCTACATAACTGGGGCTAAGGCACAGGGAACCATGTTAGAATAGTCCTGGGGGCTAGAGATGGGAGCACAATGCAAATGGGTGTCAGGGGTTATGGGGAGAAGGCAGGAGACTGGGATTGAGAGGGAAAGATAGATCAGCCATGACTGAATGGTGGAGTAGACTTGATGGGCCAAAAGGCCTAATTCTGCTCCTATAACATTTTAAGTTCTGAATGCAAAGGGAGACAGAATTTATTTTGCAGCAGTGACAACCTTGCCAGAGTGGAGCTGAAACACAGCAGAAAGAGAGTGGATGAGTAAGTGGGAGCAGGCAATGGATGGTTGGCACGGTCAGTGGCCGGACGGCCTGTTTCCTTGCTGTATCTCTAAACTAAACCAACCAGGACAAGGCCATCCACTTGATTGGCTCCATCAGCTAGCTACCCTGATGGAATCACTTCCTCCACC
The DNA here is from genome assembly GCF_010909765.2 of Amblyraja radiata. Lineage (NCBI taxonomy): Eukaryota > Metazoa > Chordata > Chondrichthyes > Rajiformes > Rajidae > Amblyraja > Amblyraja radiata. The sequence goes on from NC_045957.1 coordinate 5,906,267, forward strand.
ACTGCACACAGTGGCTGTGTAGCGTCTACAAAATACACTGCAGCTCTTTGCTGAGACTGCGCCAAAATTTCACCCAACACAACCACTGTCAAGAAAAACATGTGCCTCCAAAATCCCAAAGCTCACTCCTCAACACTCCTGTGGGAATACCTTCACAAGAATACAGCAGTAGATCGAGAGGTTGGCTCAATGCTACCTTCTCCAGTGCAATTAAGCATTGGCATCAAATGCCAGCAATGCCCAGACCTCAAAAAGATGTTTAGGTTTAGATTCATTATCATCACATGTACTAAGGTACAGTGAAAGACTATGTTTTGCATGCTATCCAAACAGATTAGATAATATGTGTAGGAAAGAACTGCAGATGCTGGTTTAAATCGAAGGTAGACACAAAATGCTGGAGTAACTCAGCGGGACAGGCAGCTCTCTGGAGAGAAGAATGGGTGACGTTTCGGGTCGAGACCCTTCTAGGGTCACCCATTCCTTCTCTCCAGAGATTAGATAATACTAAACATAAATACAATTAAGTCAAACTCAAGTACGTAGAGCAAAGGGGAAGATATAGAGTGCAGAATATAGTTCTCAGCATTTCTAGCGCACCAGTTTCAAAGTCCAATGTCCGCAATGGGGTAGAGGTGAATCGAACAGTCCCCTACGTTATGGAAGGCCCGTTCAGAAGCCAGATAACAGAAACCTGATAGAAGGGAAGAGGCTGTTCCCAATTTTGGTGGTGTGCACTTTCAAGTTTCAACCGGAGGGGAGCTGAATATTCCCAGTATTCATCATCTTCTCTCTGACCTTTTATCTCGGGGATCAGTCACGGTGGAATATGAATCAGCAACGAGAGCTGGTTATTCCCTCCTATGCAAGCCTGAAATCTGGCCCTTGTCTTTTTTTAGATGCTTAATGATAATCTAACAATTAATAAAGATAGAATGATTGTCAAGGTAAACTAAATAATAAAAAAGTAAAAATGATTTAGCAGTATTCAAGAAGAAATGTGTTTGAAGTATTGCCTGTTTACAGCTCAATTTCTCAAAAAAACTCACACCTGGGTTCCACATTGTCCCTGTAAATGCACAATCTCCAAGGAATTCTGGTTTCTTCCCACGTCTCAAAGACATAATTGGGTACAATAAACTGCTCCTTTATGTCGTAGAGCAGTAGGAAAATTGAGATTGGGAGGAGGAGATTGATGAGTATATGAGGCAGCAAACATCACAGGGGAATTAGGTGGGACAATGCGACTGACAGGAATGTCCTGACAACCAGTGCACACTCAATGGGCCGATTGGCCTACTCCATCCCAGTGACATCACCCGAGGCACACAACCAAAACATTTTCACTTCATGCAGGACCATGACTGATTTTTTTACCCATGCAGCCTCCTGCGCCCATGCAGAACTCATGGACTTCATCATCTTCACCACCAATTTTCATCCTGCACTCAAATTTACTTGGACCATCTCTGACACCTCCCCCCCCCGTTTCTGGATCTCACAGTCTCCATCACAAGAAATAGATTATTGACTGACGTCTATTACAAACCCACTGTCTCCCACAACTACCTCGACTACACTTCTTCCCACCCTGCTTCCTGCAAAGACACTATCCCCAACTCCCAATTCCTTCGTCTATGCCGCATCTGTGCCCACGATGAGGTGTTCCATACTAGAACATCCGAGATGTCCTCATTCTTTAGGGAACATCCCTCTCCCCTCACTCGTGTCTCCTCAGTCGCAACAGAGATAGAGTCCCCCTAGTCTTACCTTCCACCCCATCAGCTGTCGCATACAACACATAATCCTCCGGAATTTCCGCCACCTCCAATGGGATCCCACCACGAACCACATTTTCCCATCTCCACCCCTTTCCGCCTTCCGCAGAGACCATTCCCTCCGCAACTCCCTGGTTAACTCAACCCTTCCCACCCAAACCACCCCCTCCCCAGGTACCTTCCCCTGCAACCGCAGAAGATGCAACACCTGTCCCTATACCTCCTCCCTCGGCTCTGTCCAGGGACCCCGACAATCCTTTCAGGCTAGGCAGAGGTTCACTTGCACCTCCTCCAACCTCATCCACTGTATCTGTTGTTCAAGATTTGTCTCTTATACATCGGCGAGACCAAACGCAGACTGGGCGATCGTTTCGCGAAACACCTTCGCTCAGCACGAGTGAACCAAACTGATCTCCCGGTTGCTGGACACTTTAATTCTCCTTCCTATTCCTACACAGACCTTTCTGTCCTCGGTCTCCTCCATTGTCAGAGTGAGGCTAAATGCAAATTGGAGGAACAGCATCTCATATTTCGCTTGGGCAGCTTACATCCCAGTGGTGTGAATATTGATTTCTCTCACTTCAGGTAGCCCCAGCATTCCCTCTCTCTCTATCCCTCCCCCACCCAAGTCACACTAGCTTCTCATCCCTACAAATAGCTTTCAGTAGCCTGTTTCCTTTATCATCGTTACTTTTATGCATATCTTTCATTCGTTGTTCTTTATCTCTCCACATCACCGTATATATCTCTTGTTTCCCTTATCCTTAACCAGTCTGAACAAGGGTCTCGACCCGGAACGTCACCCATTCCTTCCCTCCAGAGATGCTGCCTAAGTTACTCCAGCTTTTTGTGTCTATCTTTAGTTTAAACCAGCATATGCAGATCCTTCTTACACTGATGTTTTCTAACAGGATTTAAAACATTGTTGTGTATTGCAAGGCACAAATCTGTGCACTGCAAGAAATAATCAAAGGGCAGTGTCCTTGGATTTAAAAAGTAGCAACTGGCTTTCAAATGAGAGAAATGACCGATAAAACCTTTGCAGAATAGAAAGCAGAGGAATACACTGTTAATGGTGGGATATGAATTAGCTTTGCTAACCAGAGGGATAAAGTGCACAATGACTGATCTCCGGAGATAAAGGGTCAGAATGGAGATGAAGAGGCATCCGGTATAATTACCTTCATCAACCCATGAACAGTGCATGGTCAGGGAGATCCATTAACTACGCCACACCAGAGTACCATCTGTAAGGATGTCAGCATTGGCAAGTTAGACCAAAGGGCCTGTTTCCATGCTGTTTGACTCTGGGGAGGGTCAGATTGATAAGGATCCTGCCATGGTTAAAGAATCAGATGAAAAGCTGAGCTGGCCAGTGAAAAACAACACAGGACTATCCAGCCTTTCTTTGGAAAAAGATGCCACTGAGAGATGTAATCAAGCCACATAAAACTATTCCACATGGAGGGTGGGAGGTATATGAAACGAGTTGCCATGGGAAGTGGCAGAAGCAGGCACTATTAAATTGCTACAATAGGAACTGTTGTTTAACAACGTTTTAAAACGTTTAACAATGTTTAAAAGACATTAGACACGTATCTGGAAAGGGTTAGAGGGATATGGGCGACTGGGATGAGGGCAGATTAGTTAGCATGGACGAGTTGGACTGAAGGGACTGTGTCTGACTTGTATGACTATGACTGACCTAGAAAGGAAGTTTGATCAGATCTTGAAGTTTGATCTTTCCCTCAGCAGAGGTCAATAAATTGGAGTCACAAAATAAATGGGAATCTCAAGGAGGATTCCGACTTAAAATGTTGTCTGTCAAACTTCCCTTCACCAGCATTTAGATTTTTGCTGGGGTCACAAAATAATTGGTGGAGTGATTGGAAGAGGATTAGGAAAAGATTAATTCACCGTGTAATGGCGAGAGGGTTTGGAATACCAAGCCTGAGACAGTGGTGAAGGCAGGAATCGTTATCATGTTTGAAAGATACCAGGATGTGTTATGTCTGCAGATTGAGACACTGGACGTGGTGCAAGGCTGACGCTCCTTCTTGGCCAGCATGGACCTGGTGCATTGAAAGGACTTGTGAAGAAAATCCCTGATTCCAACCCCCAACAATTCCAACCCACAGGTGAGCCTCACCTCCACATCTAAACAGGGTCCAAAGCACAGAGCAATGGCACGTCACGAGTCAGGACTATAGACAATAGGTGCAGGAGTAGGCCATTCAGCCCTTCAAGCCAGCTCATGGCTGATCATTCACAATCAGTACCCCGTTCCTGCCTTCTCCCCTTCTCTAGCTCTCTCTTGAAGGTATCCAGAGATCCGCCCTCCACCGCCCGAGACAGAGAATTCCACAGATTCACAACTCTTTGTGTGAAGAAGTGTTTCCTCATCTCCATTCTAAATGGCTTACCCCTTATTCTTAAACTGTGGCCCCTGGTTCTGGACTCCCCCAACATCGGGAACATGTTTCCTGCCTCTAGCGTGTCCAAACCCTTAATAATCTTATATGTTTCAATAAGATTCCCTCTCATCCTTCTAAATTCCAGAGTATACAAGCCCAGCCGCTCCATTCTCTCAGCATATGACAGTCCCGCTATCCCAGGATTTAACCTTGTGAACCTACGGTGCACTCCCTCAATAGCAAGAATGTCCTTCCACACATTTGGAGAGCAAAACTGCACACAATACTCCAGGTGTGGTCTCACTAGGGTCCTGTACAACTGCAGAAAGACCTCTTTGCTCCTATACTCAACTCCTCTTGTTATGAAGGCCAACATGCCATTTGCTTTCTTCACTGCCTGCTGTACCTGCATGCTTACTTCCATTGACTGATGAACAAGGACCCCCAGATCCCGTTGTACTTCCCCATTTCCCAACTATATTTCAATATTTCAAAACGTCGGGAGGTCTCCGCAGACCGCAAGCTTACACATTCACCACTCTCACCCATTGCAAAGTTCACAAATTAACTGACTGGTGCAACATCATCTGAGTGAATCCCTTCCCACAATCAGAAGATGAACAGTTTTTCTTCGGTGTGTCCCAGTCTGCTGGATTACGAACCAAACCACATCAAGCCACAATCTTTGCAATTTCCAAGGCAACGTCTTTGGGTCAACCCTCGAACACATTGTTACCATGCTCCCCAATTCCCCAGATCGACAGTTCTGGTTACCCCATTATAGGACGCAAGCGGAGGCTTTGGAGAGGGTGCAGAGAGGTTTACCAGCATGCTACCTGGATTAGAGAGTATTGGTCATAAATAGAGAGGGAACAAGGAACCGCAGATGTCAGCATCTTGAGGAAAACACAAAGTGCTGGAGGAACTTAGCGGGTTAGATAGCATCTACGGAGGGAATGGACAAACACAATTTCGGATCTGAAGAAGGGTCCCAATCCGAAACGCCATTTGGTCTATTTCCTCCACAGATGTTGCCTGGCATGTTGAATTCCCCCAGCAATCTGTGTTTAGCTACAAGACGTTGTACAAACTTGGATTGTTTACTCTAGAACATTGAGGGGAAATCTGATAGAAGCATATAAAATTATGAGGAGTATAGATAGGGCTAGACAGCAACATCTGATGCAGTCCCAACCTGAAACATTATCACCTACCATGTTCTCTAGAGGTGCTACCTGACCAATTGAGTTACTCCAGAACTTTGTGTCTTTTTTTGTAAACCAGCCTCTGCAGTTCCTTGTTTCTAGAATCTTTTTACCCCCACTCTGGAAATGTGAAGGACTAGAGGCCATTGCTTTAAGGTGAGGCAAAAATCTTAAAGGAGGTGTGTGGGGTGTTTTTGTTTTGTTTGTAACACACAGATAGTGATGGGTGCCTGGAAAGCGCTGCCAAGGGTAGTGGTTGTGTGGAGGCAGATACAATAGTGGTGTTTAAGATGCTTGTAGATGGATATGCAGGGAATGGAGGGATGTAGATGAAGTGCAGGCAGAGGAGGTTAATATAACTTGGTTCACTTCCACCTCATCCAGATATGGATTCCTATATATCGACAAGACCAAACACATACTTGCCGATCGTTTCGCTGAACAACTTTGTTCAGTCTGCCTAGACGATTTCACGGTTGCTAAAAACTTGAACTCCCCTACTATTCCCATACTGACCTTTCTGTCCTGGGCCTCCTCCATTGTCAGAGTGAGGCCCAACAAAAACTGGAGGAACAGCACCTCATATTTCACTTCAGCAGTTTATGACCCAGGCGGATTATTATCAGAATGGTGTCAGATTAGGAAAAGGGGAGGTGCAACGAGACCTGGGTGTCCTTGTACATCAGTCACTGAAAGTAAGCATGCAGGTACAGCAGGCAGTAAAGAAAGCAAATAGCATGTTGGCCTTCATAGTGAGAGGATTTGAGTATAGGAGCAAGGAGGTCCTACTGCAGTTGTACAGGGCCCTGGTGAGACCACACCTGGAGTTTTGATCTCCTAATTTGAGGAAGGACATTCTTGCTATGGAGGGAGTGCAGCGTAGGTTCACCAGGTTAATTCCCAGTATGGCGGGACTGACCTATGATGAAAGGATGTGTCGACTGGGCTTGTTTTCACTGGAATTTAGATGGATGAGAGGAGATCTTATAGAAACATATAAAACTTTTAAGGGATTGGTCAGGTTGGATGCAGGAACAATTTTCCTGATGTTGGGGGAGTCCAGAACCAGGGTTCACAGTTTATGAATAAGGGATAGGCCATTTGGGACTGAGATGAGGAAAAACTTTTGCACCCAGAGAGTTGTGAATTATCTGCCACAGAAGGCAGTGGAGGCCAATTAGACTTAGCCCTTAGGGCTAAAGGAATCAAGGGATATGGGGAGAAAGCGGCTAAAGGAATCAAGTGATATGGGGAGAAAGCAGGAATGGGGTACTGATTTTAGATCTTCAGCCATGATCATATTGAATGGCGGTGTTTGCTCGAAAAGCCGAATGGCCTACTTCTGCACCTATTTTCTATGGTACGGGGATAACTTTGGCATCATGTTTGGGACAGAAATTGTGGGCCATAGACCTGTTCCAGTGCTATGGGGACATCACCCATTCCTTCTCTCCAGAGATGTTGCCAGTCCCGTTGAGTTACTCCAGCTTGTTGTGCCTATCTCCAATGCCATGGGGGCCTGGGCTACTTCAGCAACTCCCCTCCCTGCTCAGCCCATCCACTACCCCTCAGGCCCACCGACTCCCTCCCTCCACCCTTATTCCCTCCCCTGCTTCCTTCCTCCCTCCCTCCCCTGCTTCCTCCTTCCCCTCCTCTCTCCATCTCCTCCTTCCTCTCTCCTTTCTCCCTCCCTCCCCTCCTCTCTCCATCTCCTCCTTTCTCCCTCCTTCCCTCCTTCCCCTCCTTTCTCCCCCTCCTCCCTCTTTCCATAGTAGTCCCTCCCTCCCTCCCCTGCTTCCTCCTTCCCCTCCTCTCTCCATCTCCTCCTTCCTCTCTCCTTTCTCCCTCCCTCCCCTCCTCTCTCCATCTCCTCCTTTCTCCCTCCTTCCCTCCTTCCCCTCCTTTCTCCCCCTCCTCCCTCTTTCCATAGTAGTCCCTCCCTCCCTCCCCTGCTTCCTCCTTCCCCTCCTCTCTCCATCTCCTCCTTTCTCCCTCCTTCCCCTCTTTCCCTCCTTCCCTCCTCTCTCCCCCTCCTCCCTCTTTCCCTAGTCCCTCCCTCCCTCCCCATCCACTACCCCTCATGCCCTCAGACTCACATACCCGGGGCGGGAGGGGAAACGAAACGAAAGCGAAAGTGAAGCCGAGGAGGAGAGCGGGGCCCGGAAGGGGGGGTGAAGGCTCCCTCGTCCTCCCCACCTCAAGCCCGGCCCGCGAACAGGTAACGGTGTTGCCCCCCATCATCACCAACTCCAACTGCGCCATCTCCCCGCCCCCCTCACCTCACCTCCCGGCCCGGGCAAGGGGAGACCCATCCCCTCCACCACCGCCTCCCCGCTCCCGCCCCGCTTGCCGCCCCGGGCCTAGTGGCGGGGGCGGGGGTGGGGGTTGGAGAGGATGGATGGATGGACGGGGGCTGCGGTGGACACTCACTGGAGCGGCCGGGGCCTGGATCCGGGTCGCGGGCGACGGCGGCGGCCTCCAGCGCGGCTCCTCCACTCGCCTGCCCTCTTCCCCTGCTCCACCAACAGCGGCGGAGTCACACCCACCGGCCCGCCCAGCCCGGCCCAGCCCAGCCCAGCCCGAGGAGGGCCACTCGGCCCACTGCCTCCATACAACAGTGTTTAACATCATGTGTCCCTGATACAACAATGACATTCTTCCTTGCAGCAGCACAACACAATATGTAAACATACTCTAATTCTACTCCTGAACTTGGGCAGGACATATTCAAAGAGGTTTCATCATAGTCAAGATTCAAAAGTGTTTTATTGTCATATGGCCCAGATAGAACAATAAAATTCTTCCTTGCTGCAGCCCAACACAATATGTAAATATAATACACACGCACACACAAAAAACAAAAGTATATGTATATCTACACACACTGACCTTTTTTCTCTCGTTTATGATATTGTTTATAGTGTACTATGTTTACATATTCTGTTGTGCTGCTGCACGTAGGTATATATACACATATATGTGATATATATGTGCATTTCCCCCCTCGTTTATTATATTGTTTACAGTGTACTATGTTTACAGATTCTGTTGTGCTGCTGCACGTAAGAATGAAATATATATATATATGATCTATATATATGTGTATTTGTGTGTGCATGTACAGTGCATTCGGAAAGTATTCAGACCCCTTCACTTTTTCCACATGTTGTTATGTTACAGCCTTATTTTAAAATTGATTAAATTTTTTTTTTATCATCAATCTACACACAATACCCCATAATAAAAAAAGCGAAAACTGGTGTTTAGAAAAATTTCAAAGTAACAAAAAATAAATAATTGAAATATCACATTTACATATGTATTCAGACTGTTTGCTATGACACTCAAAATTGAGCTTAGGTGCATCCTGTTTCCATTGATAATCCTTGAGATGTTTTTACAACTTGATTGGATTCCACCAGTAGTAAATTAAATTGATTGTGCATGATTTGGAAAGGCACACACCTGTCTATATATGGTCCCACAGTTGACAGTGCATGTCAGAGCAAAAACCAAGCCATGAAGACAAAGGAATTGTCCGTAGACCTCCAAGACAGGATTGCAGGTCCCAAAGAGCACAGTGGCCTCTGTCATTCTTAAATGGAAGAACTTTGGAAACACCAGGACTCTTCATAGAGCTGGCCACCCGGCCAAACTGAGCAATCGGGGGAGAAGGGCCTTGGTCAGGGAGGTGACCAAGAACCCGATGGTGAAGAAACTTGATACGAACGACCAAGGGATAAAGCCGAGTAAGATTCTGCAAAAAAAATTCACGCTATTGTGTACCGTTTTGGCGTAGCTCTTGAGATCATAGATAGACAAACAAGTTGAGATTTTTAATAGTATACATACAGGTATTAGGCCCCCTTTGGTCATGGCTGACCATGGGTGTCTCCAGGATGATATTCCCTATATGGAGGACGCCTGTGCGTGACTTTGCTTAACGTGGGGAGACTGGTGCACAGACAGCCACCCCACAGTCCTTGACAGATCTGGGTCAGGATCCAGTGGCATGGAGTCCAAGGCGACCGGAGACTCTTTCCTGCTGCAGCCTTCATTTGCCTTCCCAGTCGTTGTGACGCTCCACTAAGGTCAGCCATCATCCTCCGCCTGTTCCACCATTGAGGTCTTGATTGGATTGGTCTTTGTCAGAGACCTCCACCTCGACCTTACCGCCAGGGGGGGCCCTACTAGGAGCATAACTCCAGATGGACTATTATTGTTTTTTTGTGTGTACGTATATGTGCATCTATGGATATATTCAGAGAGCTATGAACGTGGACGTCAAGATCCCTTTGTACCTTAATACTGTTAAGGATCTTTCCATTAATTGTATATTTGACTTCCCAAAGTGTAGAGCATCACAAATGCTCAGATTAAACCTGTAATTTCTCTATATTTCTAATTGAAAACGCAACATGGAAACGGGCCCTTCGGCCAACCGAGCCCACACCGACCATCGATCACCCATTCACACTAGTTCTATGTTATTGCACTTTTGCACAGACTCCTTGCACACTCGGGGCAATTATTACAGAGGCCAATTAACCTACAACCCGCACACTTTGGGATGTGGGAGGAATCTCACATGGAGAAGTCCAGTGTTTTTTTAATACCAGGGACTGTTGCCGAGAATTTCTACAGAGAAAGTTATTTCCAACTAGCATGATTGAATTACTTGAGGAGGCAACAAGGAGGGTTGATGAAAGTGATATGTAGGATATAGTCTTTCTGCATTTCAGCACATTGATGAAACAATGGGAAGTCACAAGTTGAATCCAGAGGAGGCACATGGAACCGGAGATGCTGGAATCTTGAGTAAAACACGAAGTGCAGGAGGAACTCGGCACGGCAGGCAGTATCTGTAGAGGTATAGGAAGGAACTGCAGCAGATGCTGGTTTAAACTGAAGATAGACACAAAAAGCTGGGGTAACACCCCTGGAGAGAAGACATCGGGTCACGACCCGAAACGTCACCCATTCAGTCTGAAGAAAGGTCTCGACCAAAAACGTCACCAATTCCTTCTCCAGGGATGAAGCATCTGTAGAGGAATGGATATATGAAGTTTTGAGTTGGACCATTCTTCAGATTGATGGTAATAGGAGGGCAAATGCTGGAAAAGAGGTGGGGGGTGAGACAAACCCTGGCGAGTGGTAGGTGGATATTGGTGAGAATAGGTAGGAATTGATTGGCATATCGGTGGATTAAAGTTTGAGATGAAAAGAGACAAAAGGGTATCAGATAAATGGTGAACATTGAATGTTCCAATTTTAGGTAACACTCCCTCCTTTGTTCATCTACTTCTACTATCATCCCCCCTTTCTCGTTCTACCCATATCCCTCCCTCTAGCTTTACATTTCACTCGTCTTCTCTCCTTATCTGACACTCTTTTCATTTCTGGTCTTTGTCCACCCATCTGCCAATCAGATTTCCATCCCCTCTATCTACCTATCACTTGTCAGGCACCATGTAATAACAAGGAACTGCAGATGCTGATTTATACTAAAGATAGGCACAAAATGCTGGAGTAACTCAGCAGGGCAGGCAGCATCCCTGGAGAAAATGGATCGGTGACATTTCAGGTCGGGATCCTTCTTCAGACTTGCCAGGCACTGTCAATTCCTCGCCTCACTTTCAGATTTATTTTCCCCACTACGATCAGTCTGAAGAAGGGTGCATTCTCTCCACAGATGCTGCCTGGCCCGCTGAGTTCCTCCTGTACTTTGTGGTTTGCTCAAATTGAATCCAAAACAGGCTCAATGACAGAAAGCAAAAGGACAATGGTTGATGGTTTTGTGACTGGACACCTGCTATCTGTGATGTTTCATAGGGCCGATGCTCTTTGTAATTTATATGAACAACATCTTAAATATAGTCAAATTTTTAATTGTCATATGTACCAATAACAGAACAATGATATTCCTATGTATGATGAAATAATGGATTGATTGGGCTTATCACTGGAATTTAGAAGGATGAGAGGATATCTTATAGAAACATAAAATTCGTAAGGGATTGGACAGGCTAGATGCAGGAAAAATGTTCCCGATGTTCGAGGTGTTCAAAACCAGGGATCACAGTTTAACAATAAGGGGTAGGCCATTTAGGACTGAGATGAGGAAAAACCTTTTCACCCAGAGAGTTGTGAATCTGTGGAATTCTCTGCCACAAAGGCAGTGGAGGACAATTCACTGGATATACTGTATTCAAGAGTTAGATATAGCTCTTAAGGTTAACGGAATCAAGGGATATGGGGAGAAAGTAGGAACGGGGTACTGATTTTGGACGATCAGTCATGATCATATTGAGTGGTGGTGCTGGCTTGAAGGGTCGAATGGCCTACTCTTGCACCTATTTTCTATTTCTACATTCCTATGTTACTTGCAGTAGGTCAACAGATCTGTAAACACAGTACCCATAGTTAAGACAATAAACAAAAAAAAAGTTCAATACATTTGGAAGAAACAATATTAGCACAAAACAAGAGGCCAATTAGTGCAACCATGACAGTTCATTGTTTAGTTGATGTTTGTAGTGTTCAAGATGGTTGTTGGGAAGAAGCTGTTCCTGAATCTTGGAATTTTTAGACTCCTATACCTTCTTCCTGATAACAGGAGTGAAATTAGAACGTGGCCAGGAAGGTGACGATCCTTGTTGCTGGCTGCCATTTTGAAGCAGTTCCTCCTATAGATCCCCTTGATGGGGTTGAGAGGTCAGTATCCGTGATGGACTTGCCAGTGTCCACCACTTTTTGTAATCTCCTTCGTTCCTGGGCATTGGAGTTACCGAACTAGGACGAGATGCAACCAGTCAATATGACCTCCACAATACACTGTAGAAGTTCATTGGAGTCATAATAAAGCAGTTTGGAGCTGATACACTAAAATGGCTGTGTGTTTGAGAGGGAGGTTAAGTGTTTTAGACTGTAGGGAGATCTAGATGATCTGGTCAGTCAGGCATTGTTCTGTCCCCATCATGAGACAACTAATTCTGTGAAATTCTCTGCCTCAGAGGGTGGTGGAGGCCAGTTCTCTGGATACTTTCATGGGGATATGAGGAGAAGGCAGGAACGGGGTACTGAGGGGCTAAGTGAAGTTCCCATAGTGCGTTCGGCCGAACGCACTACTCTCTGCAGAGCCTTCTTGTTCCGGGCAGAGCAGTTCCCAAACAAATCGTGATATTTCCAGACAAGATGCTTTCCACAGCTGCTGAGTAGAAGCACTGGAGAATCCTCAGAGACACTGAATTTCCTCAATTGCCTGAGGTGGTAAAGGAGCTGTCTTGCCTTACTCACGAGTGCTGCAGCGTGTGATGTCCATGTCATATCCTCAGAGATGTGGACTCCCAGGTATTTAAAGCAGCTCACCCTATCCACAGTATCCCCATTTATCCTCAATGGTGTGTACGTCCTCGGATGATGTGCCCTCCTAAAGTCCACGATCTGCTCCTTAGTTTTTTTGATGTTCAAGAGGAGGCTGTTGTCCTGACACCAGAGTGCCAGATCAGCCACCTCCACCCGGTAGGCCTTCTCATCGTTGTCTGAGATCAGGCCCACCACCACAGTGTCATCAGCAAACTTGATTATCGAGTTGGAGCTGAACCTAGCCACACAGTCATGTGTGTACAGGGAGTACAGTAGGGGGCTGAGGACGCAACCCTGGGGCGATCCTGTGCTCGGGGTGAGGGACTTCGATGTATTTCCCCCCATCTTGACTACCTGGGGCCTGGTGAAGAGAAACTCCAGGACCCAGGCACACAGATCAAAAACCTATGTCTGCCTTAAATATATCCTTTGACTTTGCCTCCACAGCCTTCTGTGGCAAGGAATTCCACAGATTCACCAACCTCTGACTAAAGAAATTCCTCATCTCCTTCCTAAAATTATGTCCTTTAATTCTGAGGCTATGACCTCTAGTCCTGGACTCTCCCACTAGTGGAAACATCCTCTCCACATCCACTCTATCCAAACCTGTCCGTTCCCTCCACAGATGCAGCCTGACCTGCCGAGTTCCTCCAATACTTTGTGTTTTTCTCATGACTCCATCATCTGCAGTTCCTTATATCAACATCTTGCTGAACCTCCTCTATGCTCTCCCCAAAGCCTCCAGAACCATCCTATAGTGGGGACAACCAGAACTACACATGCTACTCCAAATGTGGCTTACCAAAGTTTAAACAGCTGCAACATGACTTCCCAACTTTTATAATCCACACCCTTCTTCCCTCTTAAACTTCTCCCCCTCTCATTTTTCCCTTGATGTCACCCACTCCCCTTCTATTTACTCCACCCTTGCCTTCCAGCCTCTCTTCTTCCTCCTCGGCTTACTACCTTCCCAATTTCCCCTCCAGTCTCCTTAAACCATTCTTCTATTCCTCTCCATCCACATGCCTCCCCATTCCTTTCTCTCCCCCTCTTCTTTACCTCCATTTGTCCCTATTTCTTCTTTCCAAAATGTTACCTCATCTTCCCCCTTTGCACCCCTTCCTTGCTCCACATCCTTTCCTTGTCCCTCCCCCTTCTTCTTTCATCTTCCCTCCTTGCTTCTCCTAACTCGGTTCTTTCTCCTTAGCTCCCTTCACCTGACGCCCTCCCTTTCCATTCTGTGTTTCTCCACCCTCCCTCTCTAAGGGGGGGGGGGGTCTCCAACCCCCCTTAACCCAATTCCCATTCCACTCTGCCTTATCCCACTTTACCCCACCCATTCATCCCATCTCCTCCCTCCATCATCCCTCTCCATTCTTCCACCTTCCCTCATTACCCTCTTACCCCTCCCCTCTGGTCCTCTCAATTCATTCCTCTACTCCAACGCCCTCCCCTCTTTTTCTGACTACGTCCCCTCTCCCCTGAATCCTCCACCGTCAATCCTCTCTCCTGTATCCTCCATCCCTCAATCTTCTCTCCTCAGTCTCTCTCCCCCTCAATCCTCTCTATCAGTCTTCCACCCCTGAATCCTCTCCCCTTCAATCATCCTTTCCTTAATCCTCTCTCTCAATCCTCCATCCTCAACCTTCTCTCCTCCATCCCTCACCCCCCTCAATGCCCTCTGCAATCCTCCTCCTCGTACCCTCTCTCCCCTCCCTCATCCACCTCTCAATCCCCTCTTCTGTCAATCCCGCTCCCCTCAACCCCTACTCCCCTCATCCTCTGCCCTCAACCCCCTCTATCCTCCACCACCTCTCCACTCAATCTTCCACCCCTCAATCCTCTCTCCCCTCTCTTCCACCCTTTAATCTTCTCTCCCCTCTTATCATTCAACCCAATGATCATAGAAGGCTCTTGCTCTAGTATCTTTGTTTCAACCCTCTCCCGTAAATACCCCCCATACCCTCATCCTCCACCCCCTCTCCTCTCATCCTCCACCCCCTCTCCCCTCATCTTCCACCCCCTCTCCCCTCCATCCTCCACCCCCTCTCCCCTCATCCTCCACCCCCTCTCCCCTCATCCTCCACCCTTCATCCTCCACCCCCTCACCCTCCATCCTCCACCCCCTCTCCCTCCATCCTCCACCCCCGTCTCCCCTCATCCTCCACCTCACCCTCCATCCTCCACCCCCTCTCCCTTCACCCTCCACCCCCTCTCCCCTCATCCTCCACCCCTCACCCTCCACCCCCTCATCCTCCACCCCCTCACCCTCCACCCCTTCTCCCCTCATCCTCCACCCCCTCCATCCTCCACCCCTCATCCTCCACCCCCTCATCCTCCACCCCTCATCCTCCACCCCCTCTCCCTCCACCCCTCACCCTGCACCCCCCTCTCCCTCCACCCCTCTCCCTCCACCTCCTCTCCCTCCACCCCTCACCCTCCTCACCCTCAATCCTCCACCTCCTCTCCCTCCACCCCTCACCCTCTCCTCTCCTCCCCTCAACCCCCCCTCCCTCCAACGCGCCCCCTGGCGTCGCAGGCGGTGTATTTCCGCTGCGCGCCGCCGCCGATCGGGAGCGCGGATCGGGGACGAGCATCGGCGGCGCGGCTCGGACACAGCGGCAGAGAGAGGGAGAGAGACCGCGGACAGCACAGCACAGCACAGGGAGAACCGTCGCTGGATCGCGATCGCTGGGCCGAGGCGGAGGCCGGTCGGTGAGTCCATGGGGCGGCTGGGCCCGAAGCCGGGGCCTCGCCTGGGTCTCACTGCGAGCGGGGGCGAGGGGTCGGGGGAGCGGCGGCTGGGCTGACGCGGTCCCCAGTAACATCATCATATAAATCCGATTTAAATGTAATAATTCCCCGCCTTTTGCCGTGAAAAATGCCTCTGCTTGGTGCGTCAGAGGGGATTAGGATTAGTGGCCGGCGAGGGAGGGGGAGATGGAGATGTGGGGGGCGGGGGGGGGGGGGAGATGGATGGAGAGGGGATGTGGGGGTGTACGTGGGGAGGGAGGGTGGTTTAGGAGAGATGGAGGTGTCTGTGGGGAGTGTGGGGGAGAGATGGAGGTGTCTGGTGGTGGGAGGGGGGGGGGGAGATGGAGGTGTCTGGTGGGAGGAAAGGGAGAGATAGAGGTGTCGGGGGGGAAGGGGGAGAGATAAAGGTGTCTGTGAAGGGGGGGAGCGGGATATGGAGGTGTACATGGGGAGGTGGTTTTGGGGAGAGGGAGAGATGGAGGTGTCTGGGAGGGGGAGAGATGAGAGGGAGGGGGAGACTTAAGTGTTTGGGGAGGGAGGGGGATATGGAGGTGTACGTGGAGAGGGGAAATTGAAGTGTACGTGGGGAGGGAGGGGGGATGTGGGTTTGGGGAGAAATGGAGGAGTCGAGAGGGAGACGTGTGTTTGGGGGGATGGAGGTGGCTGGGCAGGGAGGGAGGGGGAGATGGAGGAGACTGGGGGGGGGGAGAGATGGAGGTGTCTGGAGGGAGTGTGGGTGAGAGATGGAGGTGTCTGGTGGTGGGAGAGAGATGGAGGTGTCTGGGGGTGGGGGGGAGATGGAGGTGTCTGTGGGGGGGGAGGGGGAGAGATGGAGGTGTCTGTGGGGGGGGGGGGGGGGAGAGATAGAGGTGTCTGTGGGGGGCGGGGAGGGGGAGAGATGGAGGTATCTGGGGATGGGAGAGAGATGGAGGTGTCTGTGGGGGGGGGAGGGGGAGATATGGAGGTGTCTGTGGGGGGAGGAAAGGGAGAGAAAGGTGTCTGGGGGGGGGAGGGGGAGAGATGGAGGTATCTGGGGATGGGAGGAGAGGGAGAGATGGATGTGTCTGTGGTGGGAGGAAAGGGAGAGATAGAGGTGTCGGGGTGGGGGAGAGATAAAGGTGTCTGTGAAGGGGGGGGAGCGGGATATGGAGGTGTACATGGGGAGGTGGTTTTGGGGAGAGGGAGAGATGGAGGTGTCTGGGAGGGGGAGAGATGAGAGGGAGGGGGAGACTTAAGTGTTTGGGGAGGGAGGGGGATATGGAGGTGTACGTGGAGAGGGGAAATTGAAGTGTACGTGGGGAGGGAGGGGGGATGTGGGTTTGGGGAGAAATGGAGGAGTCGAGAGGGAGACGTGTGTTTGGGGGGATGGAGGTGGCTGGGCAGGGAGGGAGGGGGAGATGGAGGAGACTGGGGGTGGGGAGAGATGGAGGTGTCTGGAGGGAGTGTGGGTGAGAGATGGAGGTGTCTGGTGGTGGGAGAGAGATGGAGGTGTCTGGGGGTGGGGGGGAGATGGAGGTGTCTGTGGGGGGGAGGGGGAGAGATGGAGGTGTCTGTGGGGGGGGGGAGGGGGAGAGATAGAGGTGTCTGTGGGGGGCGGGGAGGGGGAGAGATGGAGGTATCTGGGGATGGGAGAGAGATGGAGGTGTCTGTGGGGGGGGGAGGGGGAGATATGGAGGTGTCGGGATGGGGGAGAGATGGAGGTGTCTGTGGGGGGAGGAAAGGGAGAGAAAGGTGTCTGTGGGGGGGGGGAGGGGGAGAGATGGAGGTATCTGGGGATGGGAGGAGAGGGAGAGATGGATGTGTCTGTGGTGGGAGGAAAGGGAGAGATAGAGGTGTCGGGGTGGGGGAGAGATAAAGGTGTCTGTGAAGGGGGGGGGAGCGGGATATGGAGGTGTACATGGGGAGGTGGTTTTGGGGAGAGGGAGAGATGGAGGTGTCTGGGAGGGGGAGAGATGAGAGGGAGGGGGAGACTTAAGTGTTTGGGGAGGGAGGGGGATATGGAGGTGTACGTGGAGAGGGGAAATTGAAGTGTACGTGGGGAGGGAGGGGGGATGTGGTTTTGGGGAGAGATGGAGGTGGGGAGAGATGGAGGAGTCTGGAGAGGGAGACGTGTGTTTGGGGAGGGAGGGAGGGGGAAATGGTGGAGACTGGGGGGGGGAGGCAGAGATGGAGGTGTCTGTGGGGTAGGGGGAGAGATGGAGGTGTACGTGGAGAGGGGATGTGGAGGTTATGTGGGGAGGGAGGGTGGTTTAGGAGAGATGGAGGTGTCTGGAAGGAGTGTGGAGGAGAGATGGAGGTGTCTGGTGGTGGGAGAGAGATGGAGGTGTCTGTGGTGGGAGGAAAGGGAGAGATAGAGGTGTCTGTGTGGGGGGGGGGAAGGGGGAGAGATTGAGGTGTCTGGGGGTGGGGGAGAGATAAAGGTGTCTGTGAAGGGGGGAGCGGGATATGGAGGTGTACGTGGGGACGTGGTTTTGGGGAGAGGGAGAGATGGAGTTGTCTGGGAGGGGGAGAGATGAGAGGGAGGGGGAGACTTAAGTGTTTGAGGAGGGAGGGGGATATGGAGGTGTACGTGGAGAGGGGAAATGGAAGTGTACGTGGGGAGAGAGGGGGAGGTGGAGATGGTGAAGACTGGGGGTGGAGAGGGAAGGGGGTAATGGAGGTGGCTGGGGAGGGAGGGGGGGGAGATGGTGAAGACTGGGGGTGGGGAGAGATGGGAGGTGTCTGTGGGGTAGGGGGGAGATGGAAGAATCTGAGGGGTGGGGGTGGTGCCATGTTACAGGAGCAGAATTAGGCCATTCGGCCCATCAGGGCTACTCTGTCATTCAATCATGGCTGATCTATCTCGCCATCCTAACCCCATTCTCCTCTCTCCCATGGGGAGGGGTGATGGAGGTATCTATGTGGCCTAGGGGGGAGCTGGGGGTTTGTGGGATGGGAGGTGTGGAGATGTCTTTGTGTGGTGTGGGTGGGGGGGATAATGCAGGCGTCGCTCCGGGGTAGGGGTATCAGTGAGGGAGGGGGAGATTGTGGTATCCATCTGGGCCATCAGTGGGACGGTGAAGTTGGTGGAGGAAGTATCTCTGTGGGTCACGACCACAAGCGTTAGTGGAGGAGGTATCGGGTTAGCGGTGAGGCGATCAACAAGACGATGGTTGAGATTCCTTGACTGGATGAACAAGCCTGCCATGTGAGTTGACAAGGCTCCTCCTCCAACATACACCTTGTAGCAGGCACTTGCTTCTGAAGGAACTTGGCTGGCTGGACTTTTGCTGATACAGTGCTGCTCAGAGCAGTTGGCATTTCATTGAATTCCTCATCACAGAAGAGCACCAAGTATTTAAACCAGCACTTGAATGAATGGCCAAGGCTACGGGCCAAGTGCTGGAAAATGGGATTAGTCTGGATGAGTACAAGATGGTTGGCACAGAGGTGGTGAGCCAAGGATCTGTTTTGTGTATTGTGACTCGGTAGAATATTAACATTGGGCCTTGGAGCTTGAAAGGTGATGTGGCTTTGCTGTAATTTCTCTGGTGAATGTCGGAGCCTGGTGTTTGGAAATATCATTTATTTGAGATTTGGAGTATTGTTCACACCAGCGTTTCTCAACCGGAGTTCCCCGGAACGCTAGGGTTCTGCGAGAGGTTGCTGGGGGTTCCGAGAGAAATAGTGATAGTTAGGCTAATCATATGTAAAAATGTTTAAGAAAGATCTGCAGATGCTGGAAAAATCGAAGATAGACAAAAAGCTGGAGAAACTCAGCAGGTGAGGCAGCATCTATGGAGCGAAGGAATGGGTGACGTTTCGGGTCGAGACCCTTCTTCAGACTGGTGTGGGGGTGGGGGGGGGGCGGGAAGAAGATGGAAGAGGCGGAGACAGCGGGCTGTGGGAGAGCTGGGAGGGGGAGGAGGGAGAAAGCAAGGCCTATCTGAAATTGCAGGTCAATAATCATACCGCTGGGTATGAACATATTTGTAGATTGGCTATTTCATACTAGCCAATTATAGTGTTTGTTAGTAGTAACTCTGCCTATGTGATTCATATTATCAAGAGTCTGCTTACGCTAGTTAGAATGAATAGCAGCTCGGAGATGCGATGACTGCAGATCCTTGCTGTATGTAGATTTAATAAATATGTGTTGTATCTTGATGTGTGTTTGAGGTGATCTTTACATGGTGTCAGAAGTGGGATCAACAGAAATGTGGTATTTGATAGGCAACTTGCCCTGCTCATCGTTAAACAGTTATTTACATTGAGAGAGTAGCTGTTGTGTGGGCCCGTCAGTGAGACAGACTTTATGGACAGCACGGCCAAAGTAAACCAGGCCTAGTTCGTGACATGCATTGATACCGAGCAAAGTCTCTGAATCTCCCTTAACAATATAAAAGGGTACGGTATGGGTCTGTTTGTCGATGGTGCACTTTAAATCAGCTTGTCCAAGTGGGTGTAGTACTTCTCCTCCGTAAGCCCGAAGCGTTGCGGAACAATACGTTCAGCATTACGGATTTATAAAGAATTTCTTAATGAGATGACGTTGCATTTGGCGCCAGTATCTACCTTGGCGATCAAAGGCCTGTTATTCACAAACATGGTTACCTCAGGGTCAAGTTGCTCGTTAGAGAGTGTCAGAGAGTGAATCTTGCCCACTCCGCTCATGTTTATCGGGTTTTAATTCTCGTGTCGCCGTCCAAGTCCTCTGATCTTTGATTCTGACATTGCTGAACGCTGGCGTCTTTTCGAGCGTGACTACACTCATTATGCTCGCATTGTTCATCGAAATGACCCCCCCCCCCCCCCCCCCCCCGAGGTGTGTGCCTCTGTACTGCTTAATTTGGCGGGTCCTGAAGCAATGAATCGTGCCGACAACTTCACTTTTGCTCCTGCTGTTTTGGAAGATGACGGTCAGGTTAGAGTGCCTGCTGAAACAATCGACGACCCTGCGATTTTGTGTTATTCTGCAAATGTATTATTAACATTCCATCTATATTGCTTAGCCACCGATGCTTCTTTTGTTTCTACAAGGAAGGATGTAGGTTGGTTAGTAAAGTAAAGTAAATTTTATTTATATAGCACGTTTAAATCAACTCGCGTTGAAATCAAAGTGCTTTACATAAAAGAAATAATAAAGTTTCCGTACATCTATAGAAAAATTAAAATTAAGAAAAATGACACAACACATTATAGAATTCAACATGAACGTCCCCCCACAACAGAATCAAAATTTTCCACTGTGGGGAAAGGCATCAAAACGTTAAGTCCTCTTCCTCTGTGATCACCGAGGTCGGGGCCTATTTGCGACCTCCGCAGCCAGACCAATGTTTTCAGGCCCTCTTTGCCAGAAAGCTAGAACTCCGGCGTCGGGTGAACACTCCTCGGCAGCTTGGAAATGTCTGGAGTGGCCGCCTCCTCCCCAGAGGCTGCGGCACCCGTAGTCCTCAGACCGCATTGGCCGGAGCTCCGACTCTGGCGATCTCGGATCCAAATTCAGCGCCGCCTGTGGCTGAACGCCTGCAGCCACAGCTCCTCGGATGTTGGAGTTGGCGGTCACAGCATTCCCGAGCTTACTGCACGGCGACCCGGTAAGGCATCGCCCGCTCCGTGACGGTGACCCAGCGCTGCACCGCCGTCGCCGAAGCTGTAGTCCCGGCCGGTCCCGACAGGAAACGCCGCTCCAGTCTCGATGGTAGGCCGCGAGGAAGGGGCGAAGAAGCAGCTCGGAGGGAAGCCGCCTCTCCGACCAGGTAGGGACTAGGAAATAAAGTTTCCCCCTTCCTCTCCCCCCACCCACCACATAAAAGACCTCCAGCTAACATTAGTTTTTGAACAGGACTAAAAATCAAAATCAAAAATGGTGAAAGGGCGGACTGCAGGCAGAGCAGCCATACACAATGGCGCCCCACTCCTGAAGTCCGCCAGCTGGAAACACATTGTTTAAGAATAGGAATTTGATTTAGTTAGCTGCCTTTGGATATAAATAGAATCAAAACTTAATTACAAAGCAAGCATCAATACTGTTTCATACATTTCATACTAGCCAATTATAGTGTTTGTAGTAACTCCGCCTATTTTGTGCTTCATATTATCAAGAGCCTGCTTACGCTAGTTAGAATGAATAGCACCTTGGAGATGTGATGATTGCAGATCCTTGCTGTATGTAGATTTAATAAACATGTGTTGTATCTTGATGTGTGTTCGAGTCTACATTACAATATTAATCATATGTAAATGCATTTTGGAGTCATTTTTGTGTTTAATTTCATATTCGTAATTTTATTATACATGTACGGCATATTTAGCGACGTCATATTTAGCGACGTCTATACGGCGCCAGTGTGAAACTGCCTTTAGTGGTCAGTGGACAGGAGCTGTACGTGACGAATTAGTGTATCATCAAATGACTCACTCGAGTACAGACGCATGCACGGTCTCCATCAGTCCTGTCTGTGCTTCCTGGTGTGCAGGTACAGTCCCTCATTCGCCACGTTATTTAGTAATTTTTACCCATCGTTTAGGGATGTTATATGAATTTTTAAATTTAGGTATGTTTATGTTTATTTTCGTTAGTTTATCAAAAGTTTATTTATGCTTGTTTTTATTAGTTTATGAAAAGTGTATGTGTGTTCTCTCTCTGTGTCTCTCTCTCTGTGTCTCTCCCTCTCTGTGTGTGTGTCTCTCTCTCTCTCTGTGTCTCTCTCTGTGTCTCTCTCTCTGTCTCTCTCTCTCTGTGTCTCTCTCTCTGTGTCTCTCTCTCTGTGTCTCTCTCTCTGTGTCTCTCTCTCTGTGTGTCTCTCTCTCTGTGTCTCTCTCTCTCTGTCTCTCTCTCTGTGTCTCTCTCTCTCTGTGTCTCTGTGTGTCTCTCTCTCTGTGTGTCTCTCTCTCTGTGTATCTCTGTCTGTCTCTCCATCCTCCCTCTCTAAGGGGGGGGGGGGCTCCACCCGCCCCCCCCAACCCTATTCCCATTCCTCTCGGCCCTCCCCTCGCACTTTCTATTTACCTCTTCATCCTCTCACCCCTCAATCCACTCCCCTTCATCTGTATCCAAATTCAACCCCCCGCCTCCCCCTTTCCCACTCCACCCCACCCATTCATCCCATCTCCTCCCTCCATCATTCCTCTCCCTTCTTCTACCCTCCCTCATTACCCTCTTACCCCTCCCCTCTGGTCCTCTCAATTCATTCCTCTACTCTAACCCCCTCCTCCCTCTCTTTTTGACTACGTCCCCACTCCCCACCATCTCTCCTCTGAATCCTCCGCCGTCAATCCTGTATCCTCCATCCCTCAATCTTCTCTCCTCAGTCCTCTCACCCCTCAGACTCACTCCCCCTCAACCCTCTCCCTCAGTCTTCCACCCCTAATCTTCCGCCCCTGAGTCCTGTCTCCCCTCAATCCTCCACCCTTCAATCATCCGCTCCTTAATCCTCTCTCTCAATCCTCCACCCCTTGCCCTGCTCTCAGTCCACTCTCCACTCAACGCTCTCTCCCCTCAATCCTCCATCCTCAACCTTCTCCCCTCCATCCCTCACCCCCTCTCTCCCCTCAATGCCCTCTTCAATCCTTCTCCCCTCACTCCTCCACCTCTCAATCCCCTCTTCTGTCAATCCCGCTCCCCTCAGCCCCTTCTCCCCTCATCCTCCGCCCTCAACCCCCTTCTCCACTCAATCTTCCACCCTTTAATCCTCTCTCCCCTCTTATCATTCAACCCAATTATCATAGAAGGCTCTTGCTCTAGTATCTTTGATTCAACCCTCTCCCGTAAATACCCCTCTTCCCCTCATCCTCCACCCCCTCTTCTCCATCTTCCACCCCTAAATCCTCTCTCCCCTCTATCCTCCACCCTTTATTCTTCTCTCCCCTCATCATTCAACCCTCTCCCGTCAATGCCCCATCTACCCGCAGCCCTCCACCCCTCATCCTCTCAGCCCTCACCCCTCCACTCTGTCTCTGCCTTTTTTGCATTGTCAATAAACTTCAGAAAAACATGAAGTTTTTTTGTTGTTGCCTTAAACCAATATTATCTTTGCTTATGAACTTTAACTTTATGAACGAGATAGAAAGAGATTAATGAAGAAATATAATTTTTAATGTAGGGGTTCCCTGAGACATGAAAATTATTTCAAGGGTTCCGCAAGGGTAAAAAGGTTGAGAAACGTTGGTTTACACTATTGCTTGCTATGTGGCTTGTTTTACACACCAGCAGGCACAATCAAATTCTGTGCTGGTTAGTAGTGATCAAAGGCCGTGCATTTCTTGCACAAGTGTACAATGTCTGGCCGCATTGAGAACATTGTTTTCTAAGCCGGGCAACCGTTTGAAAGAGGATTTTGATATTTAAAGTTCCCATGTGTGGGAGGTGTCCTTGATTTACCAGCATACTAATTTCTAAATTGAAGTGGGATGTAACACTTCTTAAATAAGCCAGTAATCTTAATTATCTGTGCATGTGGCAATCCTTGTTTTTAATCAGGTGCTTTGCCATGGATTAATTAATTTCTATAGGTGAGTTGTGATGTCTAGATTATGAGGGAGATCTAGAACCTTTATCTTAGCAAACAATATCTTGTGTTTTTTCTTTGGATCATTTGCTGTCCCCCTTATTCACAGTATCTCTTGTGAGCTTGGCTAAAGATGCACCTGTGCCAATAGGTAGCACACATTTGAAGTTGCCAGTATTTGTGTGACTTCAAGTAATGGATGAGCGGAAATTTCACATAACTAAAGTTTGACCAAATTTCCATCACCACCTTAATCCCTTTCCTGTAGACTGTGTAACTCTCCCTGACCGGTGTTTGGAACAGAGCTACAATGTCCAATGTTAGCATCATGTTGATCCTGATATGAATTTCAGACCACATATCCACCCATGTGATTACAGGTCCTCCCCAGGTTACATACAGCAAGTGTTTGGGAGACCAGCGGCTTGGATTTGCAGATACCCTCGTCATGTGGGAACTCAACTTCCAGCAGTATCATTGCATCGAGCATCGGCATTGATAGGGTAGACGGCCTGAACCTTTTTCCCAGGATGGAAAAATCAAATACCAAACGGCATAGCTTTAAGGTGAGAGTGGCAAAGTTTATAGGGTAACTTATTTTTGCACAGAGGCTGGTGGGTGCCTGGAACACACTGCAATGGTGATGGTTGTGGCAGGTACGATAGTGGCATTTAAGAGAATTTTGGATAGGCACATGAATATGCATGGGATGGAGAGATATTGATTATGTGCGGGTAGATAAGAGATGGCCTTGGCATCATGTTCAGCGCAGACATTGTGGGTCGAAGGGCCTGTTCTTGTATTGTACTCCTTGTTCTTGCAGAGAAATGTGGATGGTTGAGTTAAACTCCCTAGTTTAACTGCATCTTGCCCTGGATTAGTTTAGTTTAGAGATACCGTGCAGAAACAGACCCTTCGGCCCACTGAGTACCAGCCAACCAGTAATTCCTGTACACTAGCACTATCCTACACACTAGGGACAATAAACCCTCGCAGAAGGGAGAACGTACAAACTCCGTATAGACAGCATCGGTAGTTGGGATCAAACATGGGCTTCTAGCTGTGTAAGGCAGAAACTCTACCATTGCGCCACCGTGCTAATCTATGTTAGCCTATGTTTTAATTTAAATATATTGGCAAGCAATCGCAATTCTGACTGATGAACTGTTCGGTTTATGAATATTTCTCTGGAATGAAAAACTGTCATAACCTGGAGAAGAGTTGAACTAAGACTTGTTGCCATCTCCATGATATAGGTCTACCCTGCCCTGTATCATCTGCTGAGACTCTTATCTCTGCCTTTTTGTTATTTCTGGATTTCAATATTGTCCTGGCTGATCTTTCCTATACCATCTGAAGCTCGTACTCCTATCTTCACTTGCACTAAGCCCAGTTCATCTGTCGTAATTTTTGCAGATGTAATGATATTGGTTTATTGGTATTGCTTTATTATTGTAGAAACAAGGAAAGGCAGCTGCAGGTTTACACATGGACACAAAGTGCTGGAGTAACTCAGCGGTTCAGGCAGCATCTCTGCGGAACATGGATAAGTGACATTTTAGATTGGGACACTTCTTCAGATAGAATCCATGTTCTCCAGAGATGCTGCTTGACCTGGTGAGTTACTCCAACACTTTATGTCCCTTGGTTTATTGTTGTCATGTGTACCGAGATAGAGTGGCAAGCTTTAGCTTGTGTGCTAACCAATCGTATGTGTAAGAATGAACTGCAGATGCTGGTTTAAACCGAAGATAGACACAAACAGCTGGAGTAACTCAGCGGGACAGGCAGCATCTCTGTAGAGAAGGAATGGGTGACGTTTTGGGGCGAGACCCTTCTTCAAACAGGTCTCGAAGTGAAACGTCATCCATTCCTTCTCTCCATAGATGCTCCCTGTCCCGCTGAGTTACTCCAGATTTTTGTGTCTGTCTTCAAATAATACTATGCATTCATATATCAACCCATAGGCAAGTATAACAGGTAGAATGAAGTGAAAATTGTTCATTGCCTCCTAGTTTGGGGCATCCTCCTATTAAAATGTTGTTCTTATTTTTTAATTTCCTCTGTTTCCTTCACTTTTCAGTTGTACATCTCAAGTCAAGTTTATTGTCATAGTGCCTTAAGGTGCACCTGTGTTCATGGTCTTTGAGGAGGAGATGTTTCATTATACCTGCACCTTATTGTATGCGTGCGTTTGACAATAAACTCGACATGACATTGTTGCTGACACGCACTGATTGAGATCTGCCGATGAGGAAGTCAAGGACCCTTTGCAGCATTTCCATTTTGCTGCTCTGCTTTTAACTGCCTTTTGAAAGCAGGGTCATGCCATCGTTCTCTCCACTTCTCATTCACGGTTCTCCTTTCGGTTATCTTATGTTTTTTTGGTGTTAAACTTTGTTCCTGTGACATTTTGTGGAAATTAAAAGTTATCGTGGCCATAAACCATTCTCAGCCCTGCAGTTCTTTAATTTAAGAACCTTACCAATCCCTCGCCTCATTCACGTGGTCAATAAATCTAAGTCTCTATTTGTTTCATCAAAGCCTTCCATTTAAAAAAAAAAGTCACATCTAGAATTGTTTACTCTGGAGCTTATGTCAGAAGCTGAGGGGAGACCTGATAGAGAGATATATAATTATGAGAGGCATTGATAAGGTAGACGGTCAGAACCTTTTCCCCCCAGGGTGAAAATTTCAAAGACTAGAGGGCGTAGCTTTAAGGTGAGAGGGACAATGTTTATAGGAGAGGTGGTGGGTGAAAGTGATGAGTGCCTGGAACACAGTGGAGGGAATGGTGGTGGTGGAAGCAGGCAGGATAGTGCTATTTAAGTGACTTTTAGGTAGTTGCATAGATATGCAGAGATATGGTTCGTGTGCAGGCAGATGAGGTTAGATTCACGTGGCATTGTGTTCAGCACAGACATTGTGGGTCAAAGAGCCTGTTTCTGTGTTATGTTCTATGTTTCATATTTATTCTATTGTTGATCCATCTTGTGAATAATCCTGTACAATAATTCAATAATAATATTGAACAGTTGCTGTGGATTTAATATATTTTTAATGGATAGTTCAAAACATCACTCAGCTCTTCTCCGTTATTTCCTAAAGATGAAAACATTCCCTGTAGGTCTTTCTGTTTGTAACATATTTTGTCCTTTGATAATTTGGGAGGGACCTTTAGCGCCATACGTCTGACTCGTGATAACCCATTCTAATCGGCGTGAAACTGCAGGCCTGCACAGTAAAGTGATGCAATGCACCAGAATGCAGAGATTGTCCTTGGTTAGGGTGAGAGTTTTTATGTCCTGGATCATCATTCTACTCTCCTTCTGTTAATTAATTAGACACCATTTCTAACTGAATTTACTGTTCGGTTCGTGGAAGGAATTAATCTATCTCAAACGTGGATCAATGCTCTCTTCTGTTGCTGACTTCAGCTTGAATGTGGATAAGGGAAAAAACATAATGCTCTCGTTGCCAGGCATTTAATTCACTCGTGTTGTAGTTGCTGGGCATTCTCCCTTGAGCTGTGGAAGCAAAGTAACCAGGGGTCGGTCCTTTTCACTGCTTTATTTCATGTGGTAAGAGCCTCATGTTTTACACCCACCTCCCACGTTTTTGCCCGTCTGCATTGAATAATTTGGTCATTACAATCAATTAGCATTACTAACTTCCTTATCATCCACATATCTCTTTTGAGATCAACAATTTTGCTGTTGTGGTACTGTGCAGAAGATGCACATATAACAGTAACTACAGTAATCTGCTTGGGTGACTGAATAACTGGGATTGGTTTAATGACACATTCTTAGCATCTTGCCCATTTGCCATATCATGGTGTTGCATAATATTGATATATCGTTTCTGAGCGATCTGGGCAGTAGACTTATTTCCTCTGGTACACAAAAATGCTGGAGAAACTCAGCGGGTGCAGCACCCGCTGAGTTTCTCCAGCATTTTTGTGTACCTTCGATTTTCCAGCATCTGCAGTTCCTTCTTGACGACTTATTTCTCTCTGTCTGGTTTCAACAGAGCAGGATCGTGAATAAGCAGTGGGAAGAATGAATTTATTTTGTATGATTTTTACAAGCTTTTCTTTGGTCATAACCAGAACATTAAGAAACCCTATTCTTTAAGTAATGAAATCTTTGCCTTCTGGAACCAGCAGGAAGATTTTTGGTGTGCTGATTCATCAAGAAGATGGCAGCACTTTCTATGTGCCTCTGAAATGTTAATCTGGAGTCTATGAATGGTGGTTAAGGAACCTTAGTCAGTGACCTGTTAACTGGAGCTGAGGATGTTGTTGCTGTTGATTGGTGATGAAGTGCTGAACTCTGTCCTGTGGTAAATAATCTATTTTATTTTAAAAGGGAAAAAGCCTTGTGGCGATTGTAGAATGGCCTTCAGATTATACATGGCCTTCTCCTTACATCTCAATCTCCTTTTTTGCTTTTTATTTTATTTACCCTTGCTTGTTAACTCCCCTAAAAAATACTTCCCTTCAGACTTCTGATTTGGCTATTAATTTGTATATTTTGCTGCCGTCAGTGATAGGGCAGTGATTAGTTACGGTGTCTGTGAAGGATGCAGCACTTTTGGAAAAGTCCAGGACCTGCCAGGAGAAGTGGAGTAGGCAAGTACTGCTCGGCCAAACAAGAGGAACATTACTTGCTACTCCCATGATACAGGATATCGTAGAGCCCTGAGGTTGCTATAAATTATTCCTGACTCTCCAGTGCTAATAAAGTGAGCTCACTTACATTGCTTGCCCAGCCAGCAGTGGTTTTGTAGTACTTGTATCTATGATGTGGCTTATTCTTGTCTGAAGAAGAGTCCTGATGTCACAGGTCCATGTTCTTCAGAGACAATGTCTGACCTGCTGAGTTATTCAAACATTTTGTCTTTTTTTTTGTAAATCAGCATCTGCAGATTTGTTCATTTTTGTTTCGATTGATTAGGTTTAACACTGTCGAATATGGCTCCGTAGGTGGTGATTTGCAGTCTGAGTCAGATGTGTGGGGAATGTTGCACCATTGGAAGTCCCTTGAGATGTTAAGCAGAAGTGTGTGTGCCTGTCTGTAGATACAAGGAAATGCAGATGCTGGTTTAGAAAAAAAGTAACTCAGCGGGTCAGACAGCATCTCTGGTGTACATGGATAGGTGACATTTCAGGTCGGGGTTCTTTTTTATGGACTGAAGAAGGGTCCTGACCAAAATTGTCCCCTATCTATGTTCTCCAGTGTGTCTGTCTAGTTAGCTGGGAGGAAGGATTCCATGGGGCTTGTTTGAAGAAGAGTTCCAGGAGAATTATCTTTTTATAGTCAGCAGTCACTTGTGTTTATTCAATAAAGAAGAAGCAAATGAATTGATTATTAAGTTAAGTCTAGTTTATTGTCCCATGTACAAGGCAAATGAGGTGCAGGTATAATGAAAATCTAGAGGTAGTCTAGATGTTTTGTTGCTGGGGTAGGATTGGATTTGTGCATGTTAGTTCAATGCTTTAAAGCAACTGTTACCTTTCCAATCACCACATCACAGACATTTCCTTCCGTATATCCGCCATCTCCTCTCCAATATAAAACACATTTGTCCACTCGAAAATCAACACAAAACTGCAGATGCTGAGAATCAAAATACAGGAAATGTTGGAACTACTCAGCTGATCATATAGATGTACGGCACAGAAACAGTCCTTCGGCCCACCTTATCCATCCCTATCAGGTCGGCCTATTGGGCTTGTCTCATTTTCCTACATTTTCATTTCCCTCTAAACTCTTCCTATCCATATATCTGAACAAATGTATTTTTAAAAGTCATAATTGTATTTGCTTCGGCTAGAGAAACTGAGTTTGTCTCCTATATGAGACCTGTTCTGACAGAAGGTCATCGATCTAAAATGTTGACTGTTTCACTTCCCACTGAATCTATGTAAGAGATAGAGAGACTGGCATGGAATCCTGAGCAAAGCACAAAGTACTGGAGGAACTCAGTGGGTCAGGCCGTATCAGCGGAGAGAATGATGATAATAACAATCTGAAGAAGGATCCTAACCTGAAATGTCGTCTGTCCAATTCCCTCCACAGATGTCGAAACAAGGAACTGCAGATGCTAGTTTATTTTTTTAAAAGGACACTGTGTTGGAGTAATTCAGCGGTACAAAAAAAGCAGTGTGGAGTGGCAAAAGATCCCTCCACAGATGCTGCCTGGCCCACTGACTTCCTCCAACACTTTGTATTTTGTTATTTAAGCGTTAACCAGCTAATTCCACTTCCCTGAACTTCATAACTCTGCACATTCTTTCCATTGCAGGCCATTGTCCTAATTGTCAATTATCAATATAATTTGCATGTCGCTAGCAAAAATGAGCATTTCTTTCCTACCCCTACTTGCCTTGTGAAGATGATGGTGATTCAACAGCTTGACCTTTTGCAGTCCCACAATGGTGCTGGGCAGGACCCGGACCCAGTGATGATGAAGGACAGGTAACATATCTCCATGTCAGGATGATATGTGACTTGGAGGGGAGCCTGCAGATTGTGGTGTTCCCATATCCCTGCTGCCCTTGTCCTTCCATAGGATGGGAGACTGTTTGTGAGCAGCTTTCCTGGGCATTTTGTAGGTAGCATGTGCTGCAGGCATTGTGTGCAGGTGGTAGAGGGAATTGATGCTTAGGGTGTGAATCAAGCCATGGTGTTGAATTGCTTAAAAGTTAATGGAGCTGCATTTACTGGAGCTAGTGAAGACTATTTCACAGTGTTGCTGATTTAGTGTCATAAAGTTATACAGCTTGGAAACAGGTCCTTCAGCCCAAATTGCCCACACCAGCTACACTAGTCCCACCTGCCTGCATATCCCTCCAAATCTGTCTTAACCATGTACCTGTCTAACTGTTTCTTAAACGTTGGGATAGTCACAGCCTCAACTACCTCCTCTGGCAGCTTGTTCCATGCATCCACCACCCTTTGTGTGAAAAAGCTACCCCTCAGATTCCTATTAAATATTTCCCCTATACCTTGAACCTATGGCCTCTGGTCCTCAAGACTGGTGTCTTGTAGATGGTGGTTTGGCCTTGTAGTTCAAGGAAGTTGCTCCCTCGATGTTGGATCTGCTCTTGACGCTTTGCTATATCTGTCCGTTCCTGTTAAATTTGTGGTCAGCAACCCCCAGGATGCTGGGTTTGGAAGACTAGATGATGATAATCCTGTGGACGATCAAGGGCTGATGATTAGACGCTCCCTTGGTAGAAACCGTCATGCATGACACTCATGAGTTGTGATGACTAGCCCATATATCCTCATGTGTCCAAGTCTTGCTAAATGCAGGAACTGGGTTGCTTCCTTTTCTAAGGAGTCGCAAATAATATTTTGTATGACCAATGTTGAGCATCTCGATCTTCTCCCTTATTTAGCATCTTAAAATGCTAATCATAATCATAATAGCAATTTATTAACCAAGTATGTTTTGCAACATACGAGGAATTTGATTTGCAATACAGTCATACCAATAAAAAGCTACAAGACACCCAAATAAATGTTTAGCATGAACATCCACCACAGCGACTCTCCCACTGTGATGGAAGGCAAAAAAAACGTTCAAACTTCTTCCTTCTTTGTTCTCCTGAGGTCGGGGCACTCAAATCTTCCGTAATTGGGGCGATCTTCGTTCCTGCAGCCAGCGGTCGAGCCCTCCGCATCGGGGCGATCAAGCTTCCGCATGGGGGGGGGGGTCACTTCAGCTCCCTGCGCCGGGCGATCAGATCTAGTCGAACCTCCTGCGGCTTGGAGCTTCCCGACATCAGTCTCTACCTGAGACTGCGAGCTCCTCGATGTTGAAATCCGTGGGCCGCGGTTGGAGTGTCGGTCCCAGGCTAGGGATCGCAGACTCCGATGGTAAGTCCACGGCCCCACGGTAGGGCTCAAAGTCAG
Organism: Amblyraja radiata; assembly: GCF_010909765.2. Taxonomy (NCBI): domain Eukaryota; kingdom Metazoa; phylum Chordata; class Chondrichthyes; order Rajiformes; family Rajidae; genus Amblyraja; species Amblyraja radiata. Next base: position 5,938,197 of record NC_045957.1, read on the forward strand.
TCTCGAGCAAGGCCGCCAGCTCTATGATGTTAGGCTGCAGAGCGACCGGAGATATGATCCGGAAACATCTCCCGCAAGGAAAGAGATTGGGGAAAAAAAGACTCCCCACAACCCCCCACCCCCAAACCACCCCCCTTATAAAACAAAACCAGAGAACATTAATACATACTTTTTAAAACACAATAAAAATAACAAAAAAGACGAAAAGACAGACAGACTGTTAGCGAGGCAGCCATCACTGATGGCGCCACCTGTTGGCCGGTAAGGAATTTTATTTCATTAACAAACTTAAAATGGGAACTATCTGCTTGAAGATGGACACAAGATGCTGGACTAACTCAGCAGGACAAGCAGCATCTGTGGATAGAAGTAACGGGTGTCGTTTCAGGTTGAGACCCGAATCTGAGTCTGAAGAAGGGTCTCGACCCGAATCATCACCCATTCTCTCCAGAGATGCTGCCTCTCCCGCTGAGTCACTCCAGCATTTTGTGTCTATCCTCGGTGTAAACCAGCATCTGCAGTTCCTTCCTATTCCTTTTTGCTTGAAATCTTATTCCATGTTTGGTTTTCGACAAATGAATGCTGTGTCCTCAAATTAAACAGTTCTTTTGTTCACCTATCAATTAAATTTTATGATCTCCTGCATTTTTGTATCGCAACACACTCGTGATGTTCTTTTTTTCTGTTCCCTTGTCCTTTCTATTCCCTGATTGTTGGCTGATTGTTCTGTGCAGCTTTCAAGAAATCCTCTGCTTGTCACATGCTGTGAAGAAACCTAGATATATATGTTGGCTTAATCTTCAACAAAAACCTGTGTCCTTTCTCCATTTCTCAAGTGATTGGATGCAGTCTAAATTACATCCCAGAGCTAACAGACGTTGTAGTGGTGGGGAGGAGAGTTGCGCAAAACTAATTGGTGGTAATTATTGTGCTTATAGTGGGGAGAAGAATGAACAAATCTTCTATTTAAACATTTGTGAATTAAAATAACCATTACATTTAGAAAGCCTTTTTCACTTGCATTTTGTAAAAATATAAATTTTAATTTAATACCTATGCAGGGATTAAAATAGAAGATGTATTAAATAACATTCTGATGATTTAATCCTGTCAGCACTGTGGCCAGCACACTGAGATGTCCTTCATTTGGGCTAAGTAGGATAGCATAAATATTGCGTGAATGGGTGATCAGTGGTTGGCCTGCACTCGATGGGACAAAGGGCCTGTTTCCGTGCTGTATCTCCATTGTAAACTAAACTGAATCTGTGGAATCTTGTTCTTTTCAATATATAACTGATGACTCTTCCAACTTTCCTATTTAGTTGAACTTGGGAAAACTTGTGATTTTTCTCTTCTGTCCGACGTTACAGTGCCTTTGGTTTGTGAGTACACTTCATTGTATTCAGGTGTAAGATGGAACTGCAGATGCTGGTTTAAACCGAAGATAGACACAGAAAGGAGGGTCTCGACCCAAAATGCCACACCTTCTCTCCAGAGATACTGTGTGTCCTGCTGAATTACTCCAGCTTTTTGTGTCCATCTTCATTTTATTCATGTTGTGCAATGAATGACATTGGCAATGCCAGTGTTTGTATTATTGTGACATGAAGATTGGCTTCCATTCAAATGGATAATTCCTTCACCATGTTCAAACAGAATTGGATTAACATTCAAATCATTAGGTTATGGATAACAAATTGCTGGTAAAACAGAGCCACTTTGCTTTCTGAGGTACAGAATAGCATGTGTCCCTTTATAATTAGTTTTGTTATGCTGTGTTTCTGAAGCACCCACACATTGATGTAACTTCATGTGATCAGTTCTTTCTTCTTCTCTGTTGGGTGAATACTGTGGGTTTTCTGAAATGTTTCATTTGGCAGCTGTGTTCAGAATGCTGATTTGAGCCACAAACAACGTTTTCTACTGTTATCTGGCTGTAAAGTACTGAATAATTCACTTCAATTGTAATTTTCTATGTGAAGGGAAAATTGTGGATTTTCTTTCCTTTTCAATATTTTTATTCAAATGTTTCATTAATAAGCCAAGGCCCAGCTAATGTTAAGCATCGCCTGAATTCTGGCTTGTTTTTGATGGATAACATGCAGGATGACAGTAAGTATTTCATGCTACTATCATAGACCCAGGGATTTTTGAGACAGTATCAGCATTTAGTAATGTTAACATATCGAATCTGAGGATCTTGATGTGATGCTAATTATGAGCACTAAGATTCACAACTGTAGACTATTCAACTATCTTGTCAGATGTATGGCAAAGATCTTTATCGGCACAGTTTTATATCTACTATGTTTCAGATCAGGTTTACATGCTGGAGGGCCAGCAAGCGGTTGTACCTTCTAGTACACCTTTGAAGTTAATTAATCAAACCTGGATTTCTGTGTTTAAGTGGATTTTTTTGCTGTTGGGGAAGAAGGATCTCGATTCTGAAGAAGGGTCTCGACCTGAAGCGTTACCCATTCCTTCTATCCAGAGATGCTGCCTGTCCCGCTGAGTTACTCCAGCAGTTTGAGTCTATCTTTGGTATAAACCAGCATCTGCAGTTCCTTCTTACTCAAAATTCATTGGATAGCCTACTCTGACTCTGTATGTAGACTGAGAATATTTCTAGTGAAGGTGCATTGAGTTTGTAATAGATGGTGAATATGTAGCACTTCCGTGAGCACGCTTTAGAAAATGTTGAAGGATGGCGTGACTAATCTGTAATGACTACTTGGGGTTGAAAATCTTTATTCTCCTTTCAACTTGTATTTTGCAAGTGTTTAAGGAAGAAAATAATTTCTGGTTGGGTAAGACCAAAGGGGTTTCAGGCTTGTCATTCTGATAGTCACATAACACACTATGTCCATTGACTATTCATACTGTTCCTTCATCTTTTTTAGTCAGCCAGGAAATGTACATTGTTGGAGTCCTTTGAACTGTGGATCCAAATTCCAGACTTGGCCTGTTATCTTTCAAGAATGTTAAGCTAATCATTAATTTTGCTGAATGATTACCAGAAAATGCTGTCTTTGCAAAAGAAAGCCTATAGAAATGAGAAAAAACGAATTCAGATTTCTAGCAATGTTGCATTCCCTTCTAGAATGGAGTTTAATTGTCAGTCACCACTGTTGCTGGCTGAATCATGGGTGGTGATGAGTCAGTGTGCAGGAGAAAGGTAGAACAGCTGATTGAGTGTTGCTGCAGCAACAATCTTTTGCTCAAAGTCAACAAGACCAAGACCAAATGCAGTCACAGTGGCGCAGCGATAGAGTTGCTGCCTCACAGCCAATGCAGCGCCGGAGACTCGGGTTTGATCCCGGTTATGGGTGCTGCCTGTACGGAGTTTGTACGTTCTCCCCATGACCTGCGTGGGTTATCTCCGAGATCTTTGGTTTCCTCCCACACTCCAAAGACCTTCAGGTTTGTAGGTTAATTGGCTTGGTAAATGTAAAAATTGTCCCTTGAGGGTGTAGGATACTGTTAATGCGCGGGGATCGCTGGTCGGCGCGGACCTGGTGCTGTATCTCTAAACCAGTGGTTCCCAACGTGGGGCGTACGCCCCACAGGGGGGCAATTTGATTTTTAAGGGGGGCAATTGAGCGCGACTGAGGAGGTCTGGATCCAAATTTTCGATTTTTATTTTTTTGGATTTTCCATCAGGTAAACATATGCAGTTTATGTTTCAGATGTTATTTTGAGTAAATAAATTTTTTTGGGGTAAAAAAGGGGGAGGCATCAGGATTTTAGAGGTGATTAGGTTGGGCATGGCCAAAAAAAGGTTGGGAACCACTGCTCTAAACTAAACTAAACACTAATCATTGACTTCAGAAAGGGGAAGTTGAGAGACCACGTGCTGGCTTTCATTGGTGGGTTAGTGGTGGATAGAGTTAGCAGCTTCCGATTCCTGGGCGATAACATCTCGGATGACCTGTCCCGGCCCCAGCACATAGATGTAATCTTGAAAAACACCCAGGAACACAAGAGGCTGCAGAGAGTGGTGGACTCAGCCCGGTCCATCACGGGCACAACCCTCCCCACCATCAAAAGCAAGTACACGAGGTACTGCCTTAACAAGGTGACATCTATCATCAAGGATCCCCACCATCCATCCCATGCCTCTTCCAGCTCCTATCATTGGGCAGGAGGTGCAGAAGCCTGAAGTCGCACACTACCAGATTTCGGAACGGATACTTTACTACAACTGTCAGGTTGTTGAACCAGCCCACACAACCCTAAACCTACCTGGACAATGGAACACTATGGTCCACCTCTTCCATTTCCATGGCACTTGTTGTTTTCTTCAAATTATTCTTTTGCACTAGTGTCCTTTCTTTTTCTTTAAATAATATGTCATTTATGTATGTTTTATGTATTATCTGCTTGTGTCTGAATCTAATTCTGCTGCAAACAAGATTTTTCATCCACGTCCTTGGCATTTGACAATAAGCTCAACTTTCCTTAGTCTAATCAGCAAGTAGTAATTGAAACTTGGTCAACTTGAAGGTAGAGCGATGCTATCAGCACATGAAATAAATTTGATTGAATGTTTGTCAAGATGAGTTATTTAACGAGATGAGATGAATATGTCAAATTCACTTCATTGCATGGAATCATGGGATTTTTCTGCATTTTACCATCATATATTCTGTGGTCCTATCCATTGGAAATTTGAACCACTGTAATATGATAGACACAAAAGGCTGGAGTAACTTGGCAAGACCACAAGAAATTGCAGAGAATCGTAGATGTAGCTCAGTCCATCACACAGATTAGACTATCTGCCATTGACTCCATCTACACGTCATGCTGCCTCGGGAAAGCAGCCAACATGAACAAAGACTTGTCCCACCCGTCATTCCAACTCCCTGCTTCAGTTCAGCAGAAGGTATAGAAACTTAAAAGCACGCACCACCGGACTCTGGAACATCTTCTTCCCATCAATCAATCAATCAATCAATCAATCAATCAGATTTATTCATCACATACACAATAAAGTGCAGTGAAATGAACTTGCCAGCAGCGGTACAATCAAGAAGAACACACAATCTATATTACTAAAAGTCTGAACTTGACCACTTCCTGTTGTTCTGTATATTGATTATAGAAAAAACGCTGCCACTTACGGCTGTGATTTTTGGTCATCTTAGAGTCCCCCTCCGCTGTGCAGGACGAGGATTTTCCCATCGAAAAATAAAAGAGTTAATAGTGTTTAAAAAAAAATGTTGAGATTCTCTCTCCTGAAGGCCACGCCCCTTCCGGAGGGACTATAAAACCTGGAAGTGTTGAGTGCCTCAGTCAGTCTCTGCAAGATGGGGGGAGCGATAGGGTCACGTCTCTCAGTCTAAGCTGTGAATAACACTGAACACATGTCTACTAAACTGTGAATGCCCTTAATGTGGTTTGAAAATGTAGTTTGAAAATGGAAAGTGGTTGGTGTTGCCTCTGCTTTGAAAGTGCCTCATTGGAAAGTGGTGGGTGTTGCCTCCTATATAATTAAAAGTCTAATCTTGACCGCTTCCTGTTTGCCCTGTATATTGATTTTTAGAAAAAACGCTACCACGTACGGCTGTGATTTTTGGCCATCTTAATCAGTCCCCCTCCGCTCATCAGGTGCCGAGGACCCATCGATGAAAAATAAAAGAGTTATTTGTGTTTAAAAAATGTTGAGATTCTCTCTCCTGTCCATCACGCCATGAAGGCCACACCCTTTCCGGTGGGATGGGGGAAGGATTATAAAACCTGGAAATGTGGGCGTGGCTCAGTCTCTGCAAGATGGGGGGGGGAGATGTCACGACTCTGTCTTTAGTGGCCTTACACCCTGCTTGAAATGGCATGACACTGCACTTGAAATTGGTGGCCTTGCACCCTGCTTGAAGTGGCATGAAACTTCACTTGAATTTGGTGGCATTGCACCCTGCTTGAAGTGGTATGAAACTGCACTTGAAATTGGTGGCCTTGCACCCTGCTTGAAATGGAATTTCAAGGAATAGCCATGAGTCAACTGCCAGCCCATCAGCCGTGAGTGAGCTGCCAGCACAACAGGCTTGAGTGACTGAGCCGCCAGCCCAAGAATCCATTCGGACACAATGTCCATACTAGCCCTCTGGAAACCAGTCCCTTCAGCCCACAACTCCCATACTAGCGCTCCAGAAAGTCCCACCCCCCACACAGGCCACCAATATTGGAATTGGTGGAGAGGTGGAATATTGCTTTGGGGGACCAGCCCTCCCGTGTGAACCTGGGACCCAACGGGTCCCATTTAGTCTAGTACACAATAAAAATTTAAGACAAACATCCACCACAGCATTCTTCACCGTGGTGGAAGGCACAAAGTACAGTCAGTCCTCCTCCATTGTTCCCCCATGGTCGGGGCCATAAACCTCCGCAGTCGCCGCTGCGGGTGGCCAGATGTACAGGCCCTCTCGTCTGGAATGTAAGTCCCGAATCGGTGCTTCCGTACCGGAGACCGTGGCTTCGGGATGTTGTAGGCCGGCGGTCGGAGCTCTGAGTGGTGCTTCCACAAGGTGGGTAGTGTCTGATTCATCTCTACCCCATTGTGGACATTGGACTTTGTCTATAGAACTGATGCGCTACAATGCTGAGAATTATACTCTGCACTCTTTGGTCTACCTTTCCCCTTTGCTCTACCTATCGTACTTGAGTTTGAACTGATTGTAACTTACGTATAGTACATCTGATCCATTTGGATAGCATGAAAAAGCTTTTCACTATACAGACAATATGTGACAATCATAAACCTAAATCTAAAATGTGAAACTTTTTAACTGAGAATAAACATTTTGTAAAGTATGCTGAAAAATTGCATATCAGTTGTCGTGGGTATCACCATGGTTGACTTGGCCAAGAAAAAAAACTTCAAAATGTACTAAAATTTAATGCAGCAGGGAATTCAGTTTGCTGATATCTGGAAGTTTGGCATAAAAGCTGACTTTGAATATGACTGAGAAAATATACCTCTACTAACAGTATCCTTCTGTGCTGAACAGTTGGATAAGATTTCTCCAATTTAACATTGTTTTCAAACTCATGTTGTAGTTTGCATAGAAGATAGACACAAAAAACTGGAGTAACTCAGCGGGTCAGACAGCATCTCTGGAGAAACGGAATAGGTGGCGTTTTGGGTTGAGACCCTTCTTCAGACTGTTTGCACATATCCATGCTTTCATAGGAATGGCCAGAATGCTGCTGGAGGTGTATTTGTTTATGTGGTTTGAGTGCACAGGTTGTATTAATGGTAGCAAATGTTTTGTTCAAGTGGTGTCCATTCTCGAGTTTCTATGTTCCTACTAGAACTCATAATATTGCAAAGCACTTTATTCCTTTTGTTGCAGAAACAACTTCACAATGAGTATTATGGAATCCATTTTAATCCCACTGACCATTTCCATTTTAATCTCGACTCCCTTGATTGATCGACCATTTCCAAGTCAAGAGTGTTTTATTGTCATATGTCACAGGATGGGACAATGAAATTCTTACTTGCTGCAGCACAACAGAATATGTGAATATGTAAACATAGTACATAACGGGGGAAAAGAAAAAGTTCAATAAATAACAATTATAGTGCAATAATAATATAGTCTTTTGCAGTTCAGAGCTCAGAGCTTATTTGTTGTTGTGTTTAATAGCCTGATGGCAGTAGGGAAGAAGCTGTTCCTGAACCTGGACGTTACATTTTTCAGGTTCTTGTACCTTCTTCCTGATGGCAATGGTGAGATGAGTATGCGGCCAGGATAGTGTGGGTCCTTGATTATTTTGGCTGCCTTTTTGAGGCAGTGACTACGATATATCCCTTCGACGGTGGGGAGGTGAAAGCCGGTGATGGACTAGGCAGTGGTCACAGCTTTATGCAGTCTTTTTTGCTCCTGGACTGGGTTCGAGTTGCCGAACCAGGCAACGATGCAACCAGTCAGAATGCTCTCTACCGTGCACCTGTAGAAGTTTAGGAGATTCCTCTTCGACATGCCGAATCTCCGTAAACTTCTCAGGAAGTAGAGTCGCTGATGTGCCTTCTTTAAAATTGCATCGGTGTGCTGGGTCAAGGAAAGATCTTCGGATCCATGACTGGAATGGGGCATTTGAGGTGCAGTATTTAGAAACATAGAAACGTAGAAACTAGGTGCAGGAGTTGGCCATTCGGCCCTTCGAGCCTGCACCGCCATTCAATATGATCATGGCTGATCATCCACTCAGTATCCTGTACCTGCCTTCTTTCCATACCCCCTGATCCCTTTAGCCACAAGGGCCACATCTAACTCCCTCTTGAATATAGCCAATGAACTGGCCTCAACTACCTTCTGTGGCAGAGAATTCCAGTGATTCACCACTCTCAGTGTGAAAAATGTTTTTCTCATCTCGGCCCTAAAAGATTTCCCCCTTATCCTTAAACTGTGACCCCTTGTTCTGAACTTCCCCAACATCGGGAACAATCTTCCTGCATCTAGCCTGTCCAACCCCTTAAGAATTTTGTAAGTTTCTATAAGATCCCCACTCAATCTTCTAAATTCTAGCGAGTACAAGCCGAGTCTATCCAGTCTTTCTTCATATGAAAGTCCTGACATCCCAGGAATCAGTCTGGTGAACCTTCTCTGTACTCCCTCTATGGCAAGAATGTCTTTCCTCAGATTAGGAGACCAAAACTGTACGCAATACTCCAGGTGTGGTCTCACCAAGACCCTGTACAACTGCAGTAGAACCTCCCTGCTCCTATACTCAAATCCTTTTGCAATGAATGCTAACATACCATTCGCTTTCTTCACTGACTGCTGCACCTGCATGCCTACTTTCAATGACTGGTGTACCATGACACCCAGGTCTCGTTGCATCTCCCCTTTTCCTAATTTAATGCTATTTATAACTGATCACACTTCATTCACTCTGTGAGACACTTTGCAGAAACACTATCAAAACAAATATTTTATTCATGAGATGCTGTAATTGAATGTCGCGAACTGCACCAAGGTTATAAGTGCTGATCTTTCACTTTGCCCTCCATCCCAGTTAAATATATTAACACGACTATTTATAGACCCAGTTTGCATCGAGCACTGTGACTGGCGGTCTTAAATTCCATTGCTATGACTGTCCTTGTTACAGGAAAACCTGTTGGGAAATGGGAACTGCAACTGGAGAGTGTACACATTATATACTAATAGACTTGTGCTTCTAATCTGCAAACGGTACACTTGGTTCTAAACAAAAGAAAATTGTGGAGATCAGGGAGCGGAACAAAGTGGAAATTTGATAGTTATTCAGGAGAAACAAGGAACTGCAGATGCCGGTTTACAAAATGATGCACAAAGGGGGTCAGCAGGCAGCATCTCTGGAAAATATGGATAGGTGACATTTCCGGTCAGGACCCTCTTTAGACTGATTATTGGGTAATTTGGTCAAATAATTTTGGAAATAGGTCTCGTTTGACCAGTGAGTATCTGATTAAATTAGATTTATTTCCTAAGAACAAAGGGAAAAACTTGGAGAAATGTTTTGTACTGAGATTTGTTGTGACATATGACGCCAGAAGTGAGTTTTAAAATTGCCGCCTTATAAAATCTGCCAAAAATATGTTTTTTAAATATTATGGGGTCGGCAAAGTCGGGGAAATGAAACAATGTGGGGTTTGACATAAGCATTGCTCTCTTCTTTCCGTGTTGTAAAATTCCGAAACACTTGAACAAACTGAATATATGTACATTTTCTATGATAAAAGTGTTTAAAATAGATACACTTTTCCCAGATTTGTGAGCTTTCACAGAGATTTTGTACAATATCACAGATCATATACAGCAAATGATTAGAGTAATTGTCTCTGAATTTTAATTTTGTACTATGTTTGAAGGAAAAATCCAGAACATATTACAATAAATGCCTTTCCAAAGAGCACAGTGGCCTCCGTCATTATTAAATGGAAGAACTTTGGAACCACCAGGACTCTTCATAGAGCTGGTCACCTGGAAGGGGCTTGGTCAGGGAGGTGACCAAGAACCAGATGGTCACTCTGACAGAGCTCCAGAGTTCCTCTGTGGAGATGGGAGAACCTTCCTGAAGGCCAACTATATCTGCGGCACTCAACCAATCAGGCCTTTATGGCAGAGTGGCCGGACAGAAGCCACTCCTCAGTAAAAGGCACATGACAGCCCGCTTGGAGTTTGCCAAAAGGGTTATTTTCTCTGGTGCACTGGCCTGATGAAACCAAGATTGAACTCTTTGGCCTGAATGCCAAGCGTCAAGTCTGGAGGAAAAGCAGGCACCGCTCATAATCTGGCCAATACCTTACCTACGGTAGACAAAAATGCTGGAGAAACTCAGCGGGTGAGGCAGCATCTATGGAGCGAAGGAATAGGTGACGTTTCGGGTTGAGACCCTTCTTCATCATGCTGTGAGGATGTTTTTCAGTGGCAGGAACTGGGAGACAAGTCAGGATTGAGGAAAAGATGAACGGAGCAAAATACAGAGAGATCCTTGATGATAACCTGCTCCAGAGCATTCTGGATCTCAGACTGGGGCGGAGGTCACCTTCTGACACGACACGACCTTAAGCACACAGTCAAGACAATGCAGCAGTGGCTTTGTGACAAGTCTGTGATTGTCCTTGAGTGGCCCAGCCTGAGTCTGGACTTGAACCCGATCGAATATCTCTGGAGGGACCTGAAAATAGCTGTGCATCGACGCTCCCCATCCAACCTGACAGTGTTTGAGAGGATCTGCAGAGAAGAATGAGATAAATTACCCAAATACAGGTGTGCCAAGCTTGTAGCGTCATACCCAAGAAGGCTTGAGGCTGTAATCGCTGCCAAAGGTGCCTCAACAAAGTACTGAGTAAAGGGTCTGAATACTTACGTAAATGTGATATTTCAGTTATTTCATTTAAATACTCTGCAAGCATTTCTAAATACCTGTTTACGCTTTTTTATTATGGGGTATTGTGTGCAGATTGATAATTAAAAAAAAAAAAGAATTTAATCAATTTTAGAATGAGGCTGTAACGTATGAAAATGTGGAAAAAGTGAAGGGGTCTGAATACACTCTAAATGCACTGTACCTTTTACCTGATGCGAGAGGGGAGAAGAGGGAATGTCCTGGGTGCGACTTGTCCTTGATTATGCTGCCTCTATTCCCATGAGGCTGAGGGGTGACCTTATAGAGATCTAAGATCGGGACGACAGATGGCACAATGGGCTAAGTGTTCGGCTGGCAACCGGAAGGTAGCCGGTTCGAATCCCGCTTGGAGTGCATACTGTCGTTGTGTCCTTGGGCAAGACACTTCACCCACCTTTGCCTGTGTGTGAATGTGTGTGAGTGATTGGTGGCGGTCGGAGGGGCCGTAGGCGCAGAATGGCAGCCACGCTTCCATCAGTCTGCCCCAGGGCAGCTGTGGCTACAGAAGTAGCTTACCACCACCGAGTGTGACTGAGGAGTGAATGAATAATGCGATGTACTTACTTCCCCTTTAACTCCATCTTTATACTCCCAATTTGTCAACCCCTCCCCCCCCCCCCCCCACTATTTAGTTTAAACCCACACGCGTAGCACTAACAAACCTGCCTGCCTCCCACTGCAGTTAAGGTGTAACCCGTCCCTTTTGTACAGGTCACCCCTCCCCCAGAAGAGATCCCAGTGGTCTATGTCTAAATCCTTGCTCCCTGCACCAGTCCCCCAGCCACACATTCAGATCCCCTATCTCCCTGTTCCTGTCCTCACTAGTACGAGGTACTGGAAGCAATCCAGAGATAACCACCCTAGAAGTCCTGCATTTCAGTCTTCTTCCAAACTCTCTAAACATACGTTGCAGACCTCCTTCCTCTTCTTCCCGACGTCGTTTGTGCCCACGTGCACAACTACTTCCGGCTGTTCACCTTCTCTCGAGGATGTTCTGAAATCGGTTTGTGATATCTTGAACCCTAGCACCAGGGTTCCATCCTCGAGTCTTGCCTGCCGCCTCAGAATCTCCAGTCTGTACCCCAAACAATGGTGTCACCCACCACTATAGCTCTGCCCGACGTCGGTCTCGCCAGTCGAGTTTCATCGCTAGGATTGGAACCACCGACCTGTCCGCCACTTGGACTGGAAGTGTCATCTGCCCCGACAACTCCCAAAAGGATGTACCTGTTTTCATTTGGCACAGCCACTGGAGTCTCCTGCACTCCACGGTTACTTCCCTTTCTCCCAGACACCCACCTTCGCTCTTCCTGTATCCTTGGCGTGACAACCTCACTGTAGGTCCTGTCCACGAAACTCTCGTTTTCCCGGATGGCCCGGAGGTCATCCAGCTGCTTCTCCAGTTCCCCAATACGTTCATTCAGGAGCTCCAACGGGACACAATTTCAGCAGTCTCGAGTCAACAAAATCATTAATCATCAAGCATTTTAAGCAGTGTTTCCACTTTGAAGGAAATTTCCCGAGATTTGGGAAATTCTGGTTGTCTTTGGGTCATTTTAGGGAAATTGAATAATTTCATGGAAATTTCCGCATCCGGCCCGCGAAGAGGTGTAAAGGGCCTGTCCCACTTGGGCGTAATTTGCGTGCAATTTACGCAACATTCACGCATCACGACACACGCGTCGTGATGCGCGCATGGTGTGCATTGCGCGCGCATGGTGTGTGGTGACGTAGGGAGTGATGTGCGGTCACGCGGCGCCCCAGGATCTTGGGATGTACAAAATCTTCGAGTGCCATCTGTGTGATGCGCAAAGGACGCTCAAGTGGGACAGGCCCTTAAAGATAATACACACAGCCCTGCCGGTTTGGCGCTCAAATGTTTAAACAGAGCGCTGTCAGTTTAATTCGTGGGAATTTAAACGAAGAGCTGTCGGCTTCAGCGCGATGGGTTCTAAATATAGCGCCACTGGTTGCAGCACTATGGGCTTTAAACATAGCGCTATGGGTCACAGCCAGTGGGTTTCAATCCACCCCCCACACTTCTGGAGACCTGATATCATTTGGAATTCTCATTCTAAGTGGAAGTTGAGCCTTTGATTATTTTTCAGGCAGTGTGAAAAGTTACCAGTGGGCGTTGAGATTGCAGTTACATTGGGATTGGTCTTGATCTTACAGAACGGTGGGTGGGCTCAAGGGGCCAGGAGGGAGGCGTGGAGAGAGGAGGAGAGAGGGAGGGAGGGAAAGAGGGAGAAGGAGGGAGGAATGGAGGGAGAGGGAGGGAGAGAAAGAGAGAGAGAGAGAGGGAACGAAGGAGGGAGAGTGGGAGGGAGAGAGCAGAGACTGAGACACATGAGAGCAGGTTGGAAAAAATGACAAAAGCTGTTGTCGGCAATGAAAGCTGCCTTGCATAACACTATACAAGTGAGTAACAGAAGCAGGCAAATACGGTGTAGTTACATAGATCTGTTTTGCCTTGTTCTTCTTTGTGTTAACGTGTGTCCACGAATGAATCATTTTTGAAAATTTCAGGAAATACCATCAAATTCGGAATTTTAAGGACATTTTTTTTTTTGGAAGTACCCTGTACTGAATTTAAGTCAGTTACTGGGGTCAAGGAAAGAGCACGGCCATGTTTCCACCAACCTTTCCACCACTACGCACAAGAAGCACATGAAGCGCAAGACGCCATTGTATGCAGGTGCTGAGAAGTGGCCGAACAATTTCTAATCTTGTGATGTGGACTTGATAAGAAGAAGATGAAGTCTGTTTTTTTTACATGGAGTGGAGGAGGGGCAAGATCAAATGAGGAACCAATTTCAGATGCAGTCTGAAATTAAGGGCTTAGTATATGGAGCTGAGATTTTGATTGAACAGAACATACAATCGGAGTCTGTCTGTTATATCAGGTCTCCAGAATTGTGGGGGTGGATTGAAACTCACTGGCTGAATCGTGGCCATTGAAAATGCTATTTGCTAATGGACCAATGCGTGTTTTTGGGCGGTGGGGGGGAGTTGCAAATGTAATGACAGAGTGAAGCAAGATAGTGGTCAGATATTACCGTACACAATCCCTCTTCTTCCTTTGTGGGAAATGTAGAAGTCGTTTGGGCTAAGTTATTATAAATTCTGCACATTTGCTTTTTGAAACATGCTTAATCTGAAGTTAGTGATCTTTCATTTGCATATGATGAAATACGCCTGTTGGTTGGGAAAGAAATGACATCAGCCTAGGCTAATGTTTATTGCAAACTGAATCAAACTGAATCCAAGGGACATCAAAGAGGTGGATAGTAGTTCAGCGCTGCTCTCTGCTTGTGGTACGATGATTCAGTTGCCTGATAACAGCTGGGAAGAAACTGTCCTTGATTATGCTGCTGGCCTTGCGGAGTTATAAATGGAACCAGCATAATCAAGGACGAGTCGCACCCTGGCCACTCCCTCTTCTCCTCTCTCCCATCAGGCAAAAGGTACAGAAGTGTGAAAACGCACACCACCCGAGTCCGGGACAGTTTCTTCCCAGCTGTTATCAGGCAACTGAATCATCCTACCACAACCAGAGAGCAGCGCTGAACTACTATCTACCTCTTATGTGACCCTCGGACTATCCTTGATCGGATTTTACTGGCCTTACCTTGGACTAAACGTTATTCTGTACACTTTACACTGTAAATGGATTGATTATAAGCATGCATTGTCTTTCTGTTGACTGGTTAGCACGCAATAAAAAGCTTTTCACTGTACCTTGCTTGGTACACGTGGCAATAAACTAAACTGAACTGAAATAAACCACCAACACAACCAGAAAACCTAGGTTGATTTGTGTGATGGCCTGGGCTGTGCCCACAATTCGCTGCAATTTCTTACGGTTCTGGATGGAGCAGTTCCTGACATCTCAAGGCTTTTCCATAATCTACAATGCCCAGACCGGGAATGCGGTGGAATACACTTTCCTTGCCTGGATGAGTGCATTTCGGGGTGGGGGTGGGGAGGAGAGGGAGGGGAAGAAACACTCAAGGCCCCATCCCGATCAAAGCAGCCTCAATTGCCAGCTAATGCACCACCTTAAAGTCATTTGTTTCTATCATTCGTACACAGAGGGTGGTAGGTATATGGGATCATCTCTCAGAGGAAGTGGTTAAGGCAGGTACAACCACAATATTTAAAAGGTATTGGGCAGGTACAAATAGGAAATGTTTAGTGGGATAGGTCAAATGTAAGCAAATGGGACTAACTTAGATGGACATCTTGGTCGGTATGGACATGTTGGACTGAAGGGACTGTTTCTGTGGTCTATGACTAGGGGTGCCTGGAATGCACTGCCAGGAGAGATGCATTTAAATTTATGCCACATGGTCTGATTTCAGACTGGCCCTCACAGTGTGTTTCCGTCTATCCTATCAGCTCTACTTAATTCCATTAATAATTAACCTTTTAGATTGCAAGTACAGCCCTATTTGCTCTAATCTCCCCTTGAAAGTTAATTGGGTCGACGTGTCATTCACATTGCACTCCCTCAAAGCCGATATATCTTCAGAGATGTGATGTTCAAATATCCTCAATCTGACTAGGCCTATTAACAGTAATAGCATATACAATTCAATGTACCAGTTGATTTTATTTTTATATCTTTCTATTTACAAAAAGGCACTGCTGGCTTTTTTTTTACTATGAGCAAGTACTTGTTCAATGTTTAATGAATCCAAATTGGATAATCTCATTTTTGGCATTGAAATCTAGCTTACCACTTTTTTTTGATATTGTGTTATTTAGTTCTTCAGCATAAAACATAGAACAGTACAGAAAACAAACTGACCCTTTAGCCCACATGTCTGTGTCGATCATGATGCCAATTTCTATATAATTAAAAGTCTTTGTCTTGTTTGTGCCCACGATGTGTCAATCTGGTTAATTCCTATCTTCTTCCAAACGCTTGGCCACAGCCTTCCCATTTTTCACACATCCTACTCACATTTTTCCCGTTGGCAATAAACATCCTCCCGTCACATTTCCACCGATATTTCCGAAGTTATTAATTGTTGAAATGTTGAAAAACAGCCTGATTTCTTCAAAGTCACCCATTTCAGAAAAATAATAATCCGAGTGACGTCACAATGCACTCGCAAGGCAAGACGAGCCACTCCGGGAGGGAGGGGCACTCCAGAGTGTGCAGAGTGCCACACCCCCTGCCCCCTCCCCTCCGGGTTATTCATGATTAAAGTTTTTAAAAAAGCCAAACTGGTTGCGTTGGAGGAACGGGTGAGTGCTGGAATATTGCGTTGGGGAGCAGACCAACGGGTTTGCACTTGGTCTAGTTTAAACTAATTCCTTCCCCCTGCACATGGTGTTTATCCCTCTATTCCCTGCTTGTTCATGTCTATCTAAATGTTGTTTAAACATTGCAGTCAAATCTGTTTCCATCAACTCCCCTGGCAGGGTATTCCAAGCACCTACCGTCTTCTATATATTAAAAAAATGTGCCTTGCGCATCTTTCATTTGAAATTTCCACCCAGAGTAGACTCTGTTGACCCTATCTGTGCCTCTCATGATTTTACAAACTTTTATCGTCAGCCTTCAATACTTCAGAGAAAACAAAGCAAATTTGTCCAGCCCTCTCCTTGCATCAATTTCCCAATGGGATAAATATTGTATAGTAGCCAATATTCTCTAATCCAGGCAACATCACGGTGAACCTCTTCTGCACCCTCTCCAAAGCTTCCACATCCTTCCTGTAAAGATGAAATCTGATCTTCACACAATACACTAAATATGGCCTAATCAAAATTTTATACAGATGCAACATGACCTCCCAATTTTTATACTCGTCGTCCTGATTAATAAAGGAAAGTATACCGTACACCACCTTTATAACTATCTACTTGTGTTGCCACTTTCGGGGAATTATGGACTTGGACCACAAGATCCCTCTGTACAGTAATTCTCCTAAGGGTCGTTCTACTTACTATAATCTTTCATCTACATTTGGCTTCCCAGAATGCGGCGTCTCACATTTATCTGGATTAAACTCCATCTGATACACAAAATACTGGAGTAACTCAGCGGGCCAGGTAGCAACTCTGGAGGGAAGGAATGGGTGATGTTTCGGGTCGAGACCCTTCTTCAGTCTGAAGAAGGGTCTCGATCTCAGGAGTTACTCTAGCATTTTGTGTCAATTTTCGATTTAAACCAGCATCTGCAGTTCCTTCCTGCACATTTAAACTCCACCTGCCTTAGCAACTGATCTACATTGTGCTGTATCTTTTTGAGAACTTCCTCACTATCCGCAGCTTTGCCAATTTTCATGTCGTTTGCAAACTTACCAATGAGTCTGCCTACATTTTCATCCAAGTCCTTTTATATTACACACATCAGAGGTCCCAGCAATGATCCCTGTGGAAGATCACTGGTCACAGTTTTCTAGTCTGAATAACATCCCTCCACCACTACCCTCGTCTTCTATCGTCAAACCAATTTTAGATCCAACCTACCAAAGCTATGCAGGACTTATGGGAAAACCTAGACATGTAGCAGTCACCCAGCCGGTTAATAAACACATTGTACAATTACAGCTGCAACAGTTACAGATCCTTGCCCATTTGACACATGTCCCTTATCAACACTTCACTTCCTGCAGTCCAACTGACTTCCAAAGGTTTTCACTTTTAGCTAGGTCCCTGAGCTTTAATGAGTGTGATCCAGACTGTTTACCCTCCTACCATCCGGGAGGCACTACAGGTCTCTCCGTTGCCGGACCAGCAGGTCCAGGAACAGCTTCTTCCCTGCGGCTGTTACATTACTTAACTCTGTACCTCGGTGATTGGCAGTCACCCCCACCCCACCGGACACTCCTTCCACCAGAAAAAATTGCACTACTACGACTGTATGTGCGTAAATATATTTATTGCTCATATTCTATGTCGCTCTTCTAGGGAGATGCTAACTACATTTCGTTGTCTCTGTACTGTACACTGCACAATGACAATAAAGTTTGAATCTGAATCTGAATCAATGTGTAAGGATATAATATAGCTGCTGAAATTTGGCATGAGCTTATAGCAGGGAAGGTCAGTCAGAAATAGGCAAAAGCTGGCAAAGGCATTAGTGAGCCTTTCAGCTGCCCTTGGTTGGAGACATGGGGTTGGAATCTTTCATTAAGGTTTGGGATTTTGTTTGATGAAGATGCTTGCCAGTGGCCTCACTAAGCCCAACTTGGCAGTGGGAAGGGAGCCTTGGGTGGGAGGGAAAGTTGGAGAGGGTTACGATGGAAGGTGGAGGTTGGGTCTGATGGCTAAACCCGCCAGGAGCCAGAATATGTCTGGAGTGTGTGAGAGATTTGCTTGGAATTTATAGGGATGGAAACGTTTAGCATGCTAGATTTTCTAAAATGTTTTCCCTCTTCAGCTTAGATTTTGATTGAAAGTTCGTAGACATTCATAGACGTACAAACTAATAATGTCTTGGTGAGTGATCATGGCAAACAACAACTTTTTACCTTGAGCAGCTGGTCGAGCTGTGCCTCACAGCGCCAGAGACCTGGGTTTGATCCTGACCTCTCGTACTGTGTGTAGAGTTTGCACGTTCTCCCTGTGACCGTGTGGTTTCCCTCCAGGTGCTCTGGTTTCCTCCCAGATCCCAAAGACGTGCAGGTTTATTGGTTAACTAGCCTCTGTAAATTGCCACTAGTGTGTAGGAAGTGGTCAATAAAAAGTGGGATGACATAGAACTTGTGTGAGCTGTTAATCGATAGTCAGCATGGAATTGGTGGGCTTAAGAGCCTGTTTCCATGCTGCACAGTGGCCTCCATAATGTTTGGGACAAAGACCATTTATTAAATTATTTGCCTCTGTACTCCACAATTTGAGATTTGTAATAGAAAAACATCACATGTGGTTAAAGTGCACATTGTCAGATTTTAATAAAGGCCATTTTTCTACACTTTGGTTTCAACATGTAGAAATGACAGCAGAGTTTATACATAGTCCCCCCCATTTCAGGGCACCATAATGTTTGGGACACAGCAATGTCATGTAAATGAAAGTAGTCATGTTTAGTATTTTGTTGCATATCCTTTGCATGCAATGACTGCTTGAAGTCTGCGATTCATGGACATCACCAGTTGCTGGGTGTCTTCTCTGGTGATGCTCTGCCAGGCCTGTATTGCAGCCATCTTTAGCTTATGCTTGTTTTGGGGGCTAGTCCCCTTCAGTTTTCTCTTCAGCATATAAAAGGCATGCTCAATTGGGTTCAGATCGAATGATTGACTTGGCCACTCAAGAATTTACCATTTTTTAGCTTTGAAAAACTCCTTTGTTGCTTTAGCAGTATGTTTGGGATCATTGTCTTGCTGTTAAATGAACCGCCGGCCAATGAGTTTTGGGCATTTATTTGAACTTGAGCAGATAGGATGTGTCTATACACTTCAGAATTCATTATGCTACTACCATCAGCAGTTGTATCATCAATGAAGATAAGTGAGCCAGTACCTTCAGCAGCCATACATGCCCAGGCCATAACACCCCCACCACCGTGTTTCACAGATAAGATGGTATGCTTTGGATCCTGGGCAGTTCCTTCTCTCCTCCATACTTTGCTCTTGCCATCACTGATATGTTAATCTTTGTCTCATCTGTCCACAAGACCTTTTTCCAGAACTGTGGTTGCTCTTTTAAGTCCTTCTTGGCAAACTGTAACCTGACCATCCTATTTTTGCGGCTAACCAGTGGTTTGCATCTCGCAGTGTAGTCTCTGTATTTCTGTTCATGAAGTCTTCTGCAGACAGCGGTCATTGACAAATCCACACCTGACTCCTGAAGAGCGTTTCTGATCTGTCAGACAGGTGTTTGGGGATTTTTCTTTATTATAAAGAGAATTCTTCTGTCATCAGCTGTGGGGATCTTCCTTGGCCTGCCAGTCCCTTTGCGATTAGCAAGCTCACCGGTGCTCTCTTTCTTCTTAATGATGTTCTAAACAGTTGATTTTGGTAAGCCTAAGGTTTAGCTGATGTCTCTAACAGTTTTATTCTTGTTTCTCAGTCTCATAATGGCTTCTTTGACGTTCATTAGCACAACTTTGGTCCTCATGTTGATAAACAGCAATAAAAGTTTCCAAAGGTGATGGAAAGACTGGAGGAAAGACTAGGTGCTGAGAGCTCTCTTATACCTGCATTAAGGAGGCATTTAAACACACCTGAGCAATTACAAACACCTGTGAAGGCACGTGACCCAAACATTATGGTGCCCTGAAATGGGGGGACTATGTATAAACACAGCTGTAATTTCTACATGGTGAAACCAAAATGTATAAAAATGGCTTTTATTAAAATCTGACAAAGAGCACTTGATTTTGTGATTTTGAAAACCACATGTGATTTTTACTATTACAAATCTCAAGTTATGGACTACAGAGGCAAATAAATAAGGGTCTGAAGAAGAGTTTCGACCCGAAACGTGGCCTTTTTCCTCCATTCCATAGATGCTGCCTCACCCGCTGAGTTTCTCCAGCATTTTTGTCTACCTTCGATTTTCCAGCATCTGCAGTTCCTTCTTAAGCAAATAAATAAGTGATGGGTCTTTGTCCCAAACATTACGGAGGACAATGTATATCAAAACTCAATTGAAAGAGTGACTCAGGAAATAACTGAGTTGGACATTTCAGGTATGGAAATAAATTGGATTAATCGGAGAATAGAAACGCAAGCAGAAATATTAAATTTAGTAAATCTTCAACTATTAACATTATGGGGAGCAATGTTCTTCCACAAGAGGTTGTGAAATCGTGTTTAAAAAAAAAAAACAAGGTTATACTTGCACTAAGGTACACAAAAATGCTGGAGAAACTCAGCGGGTGCAGCAGCATCTATGGAGCGAAGGATTCTCCCCGCCTCCCCCTATCAGTCTGAAGAAGGGTTTTGGCCCGAAACGTTACCTATTTCCTTCGCTCCGTTGATGCTGCTGCACCCGCTGAGTTTCTCCAGCATTTTTGTGTCCCTTCGATTTTCCAGCATCTGCAGTTCCTTCTTGTATACTTACACTAAGCTGAGTTTATCATCAAATACAACAAGTTCTTAACTTCCTGAGGCTGCAGGAGTTGTTTGATGATGAAGTGATAACTTCCCCAACAACCGGCGGCGGCTTTATCTGTTCTCCACATTTTGTTGCAGAGTTAACATCTCAAGTGCTGTTGTTGTATTAAATAGTGCAATTTTAACAGCAATCTGTTGGTTTTCACTTTAACTAGCAACATCAGACAGAGTGGCAAGGGTGTGGGGAGATACAGTTGGCAGAATCAATTCTATTGTCGGGCAAAGCCTGCCAGCAGCCAGGTCTGCCAGCCAGTGAAAAATCTCCCAGGACTATTTTCCAGTACTTCCATTTTAAGGCTGTCAATTTAGTGGGCTCTTGAGTGTGACATAATGTTTTTTTTTAACTTAAATGAGGACATGCCATTAAGGTATTCAACATGGTGTTACCATGGAGATACACGAGACTGCAGATGTTGGTATCCTGAACAAAACTCAAAGTGCTGGAGGAATATGGTGGGTCAGGCTGCATCTATGGAAGGAATGGAGTAACAACTTTTCGGGTTGGGACCTTTGAGTCCGGAGGGTTGAGAAAGCTGGAAAAAAGAGGTGGGGGAGGGACAAAGCCTGGCTCTGTAGATGCAGGTGAAGCAGGGGGAGGAGGTGCTTTACAGTAAGAGGCATAGGCTAGAGATGAAAAGGATGTCAAAGATTAGTGGTGAAATGTAAAGCCAGAGGGAGGGATATGGGTGGAGATGGACAGGGGGTGAAGAGTGGAGATAAAAGGGAAATTGGGTTTTTGTACTAGGGAGATGAGCATATGGACGAGTGTAAAGGGGCGAGTGTAAAGGGGTACACAAAATTGCTGGGGAAACTCAGCGGGTGCAGCAGCATCTATGGAGCGAAGGAAATAGGCGACGTTTCGGGCCGAAACCCTTCTAGCAATTTTGTGTACCTTCGATATTCCAGCATCTGCAGTTCCCTTTTGAACACCGAGTGTAAAGGGGCAGTCTGGTTTAGAGGAGTAGGAGATGGTGGGAGAAATGTGTGGCGGGTGGGGGGGGGCAGGCTAAAGGGAGGGGGGATATTATTTGAAATTGGATAATTCAATGTTGATACCGTTGGGTTGTAAGCTACCCAAACATGAGGTGCTCTTTGTACTTTGGTTTTTGTACTTTCATGGTCCAGTTTACTCAGTATATTTATTAACTAATCCAGGAATCTAATGTGCCTGTAAACCTGCAGCAAGTAAGAATTTAATTGTTTGGTTATATAACCGGTACATACATTCTTGTTACTTCTGCCATGAATTGCCTTGCAAATTTCCCCAAAAGATTTTGAGGCTGTTGTGTACTCTCATTGAAACTGTTGAATGACTTGTGCTGCAGATTTGTTCATGCGCTATGCTTCATGTTCTCTCCTCTACTCAAACGCTGCAGGGTGGAGGGAAATAAATGACATGTTTGTGTGGCAGCAGAGACCTGTGAGGTTCACACGTGACCCATTGTTCCATGAGTATAATCCATTCATGTGACTCTTTGAACTGATAAACTCAGATTAGAATGTTTAATTGATTTCTGCATCATTTATTTTCCACATAGTCAGAGAGAGAGAGAGAGAGAACATCGATGACATGGTTACTTTTTTTCACCGATGCTATGTTTATCTGCCTTGACAGTCTCGTGATGCTTACTAAAGCACTGGGCTCAGTTCTTTCATTAATTTACCCGGCAAAACACAGGCTTTGCTTTATGCCGAGTAACCACTGCAGTTGCAGCAGGGGTTTTGCCCTAATGAAAAGGGGCTTGCATTTGGCTTGGCAGACGACATATTTGCATTCAGAAATGTATGGACTGATTGGAGAGAATCATTGTGGTGTTGTGTCTGGGAATTCGTCTTTCTCAAATTTGATTTGAGTTTCTTTTGAGAAGATGACTACAGAAGATGGCATATCTTCAGCCTGAGCCTGGAGAGGGTTACTGTGATGTGGAAGACATCCTGCCTGGTCCTGAACCAAAGAGGATGTGCCCCAGCTCTTCCAATGACTACAGACCTGTGGCGCTGACTTCACACATCATGAAGTCCCTGGAGAGGCTGGTGCTCACTCATCTGCGACCCCTGGTAAACCCTACCTGGACCCCCAGCAGTTCGCTTACCAAACAAAGATGGGGGTTGAGGATGCCTTCATCCACCTGCTCCATTGCTCCTAAGAAAGACTGGATAGGCTCGGCTTGCACACGCTAGAATTCAGAAGATTGAGGGGGGATCTTATAGAAACTTACAACATTCTTAAGGGGTTGGACAGGCTAGATGCAGGAAGATTGTTCCCGATGTTGGGGAAGTCCAGAACTAGCGGTCACAGTTTTAGGATAAGAGGGAAGTCTTTTAGGACCGAGATGAGAAAATCATTTTTTACACAGAGAGTGGTGAATCTGTGGAATTCTCTGCCACAGAAGGTAGTTGAGGCCAGTTAATTGGCTATATTTAAGAGGGAGTTAGATGTGGCCCTTGTGGCTAAAGGGATCAGGGGGTATGGGGAGAAGGCAGGGATGGGATACTGAGTTGGATGATCAGCCATGATCATATCGAATGGTGGTGCAGGCTCGTAGGGCCGAATGGCCTACTCCTGCACCTATTTTCTATGTTTCTATGCTCACATGGATAAGCCGGGAAGCATTGTGAGAGTCATGTTTTTTTTATTTTGCCAGTGCTTTTAAGTAAAAGCCCTTAACACCATCTGGCCTGCACTGCTAGGGAGCAAACTGACAAAGTTGCGGGTGGATGCTCCATTGGTGTCCTGGGTCACCAACCACCTGACTGGACGACCACAATATGTCAGGCTACAGAACTGTGTCTCGGACATGGTGTGAGCAACACAGGGGACCCACAGGGGACAGTTCTCTCTCCCTTCCTGTTCACCTCGGACTTCAGATATTACTCCATCTCCCGCCCACTGCAGACGTTTTCAGATGACTCTGCAATTGTGGGTTGCATCAGTGAGGGGAAGGAATTAATATAGACATGTTAACGACTTTGTTGAGTGGTGTGGGCTAAATCACTCAGCTCAACACCGACAAGACTAATGAGTTGGTGGTGGACTTTAGGAGGAGAGGGACACCCCTTGTCCCCTGTCTACATCAATGGTGTGGATGTGCAGTTTACCAGGGACTACAAATACCTTGGAGTGTACCTGGACAGTAAACTGGACTGGTCCAGGAACGCTGAGGCCCTGAACAAGAAGGGACGGAGCCGGCTGTACTTATTGAGAAGGCTCCGCTCCTTTAACGTCTGCAGTAAGATGCTGCAGATGTTCTACCAATCGGTGGTAGCCGGTGCCATCTTCTTCACTGTCATGTGCTGTGGCAGCAGGGCGAAGGCTGCAGACGCCAACAGGATCAACAAGCTCATCAGGAAGGCTGGCTCCATCCTGGGGGTGGAGTTGGATTCATGGGAGGTGGTCTTGGAGGGAAGGATGCTCCTCAAACTGCGGAGCATCCTGGACAATACAGCTCACCCCCTCCATAACACATGGGTCAACTTGAGGAGCACCTTCAGCAACAGACTGGTTCCATGAAGATGCAGGACAGAACTCCACAGGAGATCCTTCTTCCCTGTGGCTATCAAACTTTAAAACTCCTCCCCCTTCTGTCATGGGCTAGACTGAGACTGACTCCCCTCCCCCCTCTTCAATCTTTGCACATCCCCCAAGCCTTTCCACTCGTCACTTTAATTGCATGTTTCATGTTTATTTTATGACTGCTGGCAGATCAATTTCCCTCCTGAGATAAATAAAGTTATATTGTATCATAAAGGGATAGATGAGGGCTGAGCTGTAGACATTGTCAACGTGGGCTTTGGCAAGGCCCTGCACAGTAGGCTGGTTTGGAAGATTGTCGCGTGGGATCCAGGGTGAGCCAGCCAATTGCATCCAAAATTGTCTCGGTCGTTCCAGGCAGTGTGGTAGTGGAGGGTTGATATTCAGACTGGAGGACTGTGACCAGTGGTGTGCCGCAGGGATCTGTGCTAGGTCCACTATGGTTTGTCATCTATTTTAATGATGTGGAAGAGAATGTAGGTGGCATGATGGACAAGTTTGCAGAGAATACCAACATTAGCGGTATTGTGGACAGCGGAGAGGGTTGCAACAGGACATTGATTAACTGGGAAAGTGGGCAAAGGATCGACATGTGGAATTAACTTGGACCAGCGCGATTGAAATGCATTTTGGAAAGTTGGTGACTGGATACTGCATGTTGTTGAAGAGTGAGACCTTGGGGTACAAGTACATAGTTCTCTGAAAATGGAGCATGGGTACATAGGGTCGTGAAGAAGGCGTACGGCAAGGCTTGCTTCATCGGCCAAGGCACTGAGTATAAAAGTTAGGACATCATGTTATTGTTGGTGAGACTGCACCTAGAGTACTATGTGCAGTTCTGGTCACCATACTTTTGGAAGAATGGATTAAAGGGAATCTAAGGAGCAAGAATTGTGGATCTATGAATGAAGCCACCAAAAGAGGCAATAGGGGCAGGAACAATTGGATTAAAAAAAAACATTTGAACATGTACCTGGATAGGAAAGGTTTAAATAGATATGGGCCAAATGGAATTAGCTAATATAAGCATTTTGGTTGGCATGGATGAATTGGGCCAAAGGGCCTGATTCTGTGTGGTGTAACTCCATGAATCTGAGGCTGTGTTTTTAAACTTGAATGTTTTAAATTTGCAGGAAGCAAGAAGACAATGGTTTATGATCAAACTGAAGTTCTTGTGTCTAAATTTTAATGGAGAAAAAAATTTCAACTTCTGTTTTGCCATCATGAATTACATGTAATAGTGACAATATTTGTAATGAAAGTCAGTATTTGAATGTTTGCATTTTATTCACAATCCTATAATCATTTTGATACAGATTGTTGACTTAGCAATACTTTCTGTCGGTTTTCCAATGACAGGTCCAAGCTAAGTATGACATCATGGACACAAGGAATTGCAGATGCTGGAATTTTGAGCAAAATACAAGGTGTTGGAGGAATTCAGTGGGTCAGGCAGCATCTGTGGAGGGAATGAACAAATGACATTTTGGGTTCGGTGAGAAGAAGGGACACGACCCAGAATGTCGCCTATCCATTCCCTCCACAGATGTCACCTAACCTGATGAGTTCCTCCAGCACTTTGTGTTTGTTTTATTGATTGTTGTCTTCACTTATGAATTAATTAGACTTCTTCTTGCTTTGTAGGTGAAGGATAAAGATCGGTGTTGTTGATGATGTCCCAGGAGAAGGCATACCTGGTCTCAGGAGATCCACAGCAGCCTCCATATCCACAGAACGAGATGTCTTTTGGAAACGAACACTTTCCACAACAGCCTCCACCGTACGGGCAGCCGGCTTTTCCTCCCGCTAACTACGGGCAGCCTGGATTTCCACCGGCTAATTATGGACAGCCTCCGTACCCAGTCGCAGGCTATGGGCAGCCTCCCTTTCCACCGATGGCCTATGGGCAGCCTGACATGCCGCAAGGATCATTTGGAGAGCCGCCACAACCGGTGTATCCACAGGCACCATTCCACCAGCCACCCATGCCACCACCTCCCATGATGCACGCAAATGGTAAGAGTTTCCATCTTTCAAATGTTTCAGTCATTTTACTTCTTTCACTTTCCTTTTTACTTGGGATTTTAACTGCGATCTGCATTCTTGTGGCGTGCAGTCTGCAGCCTGTAGTTTGCTGCAAACAAATGTTGGCTCATTTTGATGGATCGCTTTATCTTTGTTAGAAGAAATATAAATGTATATACATAACCATATAACAATTACAGCACGGAAACAGGCCATCTCAGCCCTACAAGTCCTTGCCGAACAATTATTTTCCCCTAGTCCCATCTACCTGCACTCAGACCATAACCCTCCATTCCTTTCCCATCCATATAACTATCCAATTTATTTTTAAATGATAAAATCAATCCTGCCTCCACCACTTCCACTGGAAGCTCATTTCACACAGCTACCACTCTCTGAGTAACGAAGTTCCCCCTCATGTTACCCCTAAACTTCTGTCCCTTAATTCTGAAGTCATGTCCTCTTGTTTGAATCTTCCCTAGGAAAGATGGGAAAAGCTTGTCCACGTCAACTCTGTCTATCCCTCTCATCATTTTAAAGACCTCTATCAAGTCCCCCCTTAACCTTCTGCGCTCCAGAGAATAGACCTAACTTATTCAACCTTTCTCTGTAACTTAGTTGCTGAAACCCAGGCAACATTCTAGTAAATCTCCTCTGTACTCTATTTTGTTGACATCCTTCCTATAATTGGGCGACCAAAATTGTACACCATACTCCAGAATTGGTCTCACCAATGCCTTGTACAATTTTAACATTACATCCCAACTTCTATACTCATGTGGAAAATTGCAGGAGAAGGGAGGATTCTTTTTGGGATATAGAGTATGGCTTGGCACAAAGTGGGTAATGGATCTTCATGAGAGAAAGCTATTAGTTTTAAGTGGAGGTGGATGGAAAAACTGGATAAAATATTAAAAGGTGGTGTTTAAAAAAAACTAACAATGCAAAAATCGCTTAATTTGTATGGGATTCTAGATTGCTGCAAAATACACCTGTGTAAATTGTGGATTCCGTCTCTTAATTTTTAAGAAATGGAAATACCATTGGAAGCCTGAAGAATTGTGCTCTTTTTTATATTTGAGTGAAGCGGTAAATCTGGCGACCGACAGTTAGCCTACGGTAGAGAAGATTTGAGGCAGTAATCTCGAGAATATAATGAAGTTTTACTTTTGAAAGACATTAATAAATTTAGTTTATTGTGACGTGTACAGTGAAAAGATTTTTGTTGTGTGTTTTCCAGTCAGCGGAAAGACAATACATGATTACAATTTAGTCATTTGCAGTATATAGCTAGTTATAAGGGAATAACGTTTAGTGCAAGGTAAAGCCAGCAAAGTCCAATCAAGGAGAATCCGAGTGGCACCAATGAGGAAGATAGTAGTTCAGGACTGCTCTCTGGCTGTGGTAGGATGATTCAGTTGCCTGATAACAGCTAGGATGAAACTATCCCTGAATCTGCAGGTGTAAATGGTATGTTGTGGAGATTTCGTAAAGACAAATTAACAAATGATGTCCCAAATGTAAAGGGTGGAAG
The DNA here is from genome assembly GCF_010909765.2 of Amblyraja radiata. Taxonomy (NCBI): domain Eukaryota; kingdom Metazoa; phylum Chordata; class Chondrichthyes; order Rajiformes; family Rajidae; genus Amblyraja; species Amblyraja radiata. The sequence goes on from NC_045957.1 coordinate 5,966,266, forward strand.
TTGGTATAAAGGTTTGACAAAGCTGTTGGTAGATACGGAGCTCTTAGCTTGTGAACAGAGGCATAAATCCACAAGTAAGTTAGCTGTAATAAACCTTTAAAGGTCATAGGATAGGGCTTTGTATTTCAATTTGGGTCTGTTTGCTTTCGGAAGGACATCGAAGCATTGGAGTGGAGCAGAGATTTCCCAAATAATACTTGGCTTTCTTGGTGTAGAACAATTGGGAAAGCTGATTTTGTGCTCCAGGTATTAGGGAAGTTCAAAGGTTCAAAGGTCTGTTTATTGTCATGCGTACTAATTAAGGTACAGTGAAACTCAAATTACCATACAGCCATACTAAAAAAAAGCAACAAGACACACAACTACACAAGTTAACATAAACATCCACCACAGCGGATTCCCCACATTCCTCACTGATGGAAGGCAATGAAGTATAATCTTCTTCCTCTTTATTCTCTCGCGGTCGGGGCAGTCGGACCATCCGCAGTCGGAGCGATCGAAGCTCCTGCAGTCGGCGATCGAAGCCCCCGCGTCAGGGCCATCGAAGCACCCGCGTCGGGGCGGTCGAAGCACCCGCGTCGGGGCGGTCGAAGCACCCGCGTCGGGGCGGTCGAAGCACCCGCGTCGGGGCGGTCGAAGCTCCTGCGGCTTGGAGCTCCCTAAGGGTCTCTAACCAGGGACCGCGAGCTCCACAATGTTAAAGTCCGCAGGCTCCCGCGGTTGCAGCTCCCAAAGTCAATCTCCAGCAAGAGGCTGCCAACTCCACGATGTTAGGCCACAGTGAGATATGATACATAAAAGTTGGTGAGTTAGGACGGAGTTAGGACGGAGATACGATACGGAAATAAATCGCATCTCCGTTGAGGTAAGAGATTAAAACCAGTTTCACCCAACACCCCCCCCCCCCCCCCCCCCCCCCCCCACATAAAACAAGCTAAAGAACACTAAAACATACATTTAACATTTACAATAAAACAACAACGAAGGAAGGGACGAGACAGACTGTTGGCGAGGCAGCCATTGCGGGCGCCACCTGGTGGAATGTTCTGCGCCACCAGGAAGTTAAAAGGAAATGTGCAAGAAATGTGTGGAATCTCTGTGGTTTCGTATTGTACAAAGCTTTAGAAGAAGAATGATCCTGGGGGTGATTGTGTTAACGTATGATGAGTGTTAGAAGGCTCCGGGCCTATACTCACTGAAGGATGAGGGAGGGAGGGGGGGGAATAATGAAACTTACCGAACAGTAAGTTTCCACTCGGGGGAGAGTCTTGGATCAGAGGGCACAGCATTAGAATAAAAGGACATTCCTTTACTCAGATAAGGAATTTATTTAGTCAGATGAGGAATTTCTCTAGTCAGAGGGTGATGAATCTGTGGAATTCATGGCCACAGAGATGGCCCTGGAGGCTAACTCAATGGGTATTTTTAAAGCAGATATTGATAGAGTCTTGATTAGTGCGGGTGTCAAAGGTTATGGGGAGGAGGCAGTAGAATGGGGTTGGGAAGGAAAGATAGATCAGTCATGATTGAATGGCAGACAAGAAACTCGATGGGCCGAATGGCCTAATTCTGATCCTGCGACATGAACTAATGAAGCCACTAAAGTTCATAGGCTGGAGGGGAAGCGGTTATAGAACCAGGGATGGTGGGAATTTATTTGCATAAAGTTGGCATTATGACACATTGTTTGAGAGAGTGGCAGGAGCAACTTGTACAATATCCTTTCAAAACTGTGAGAACTTATAAATAGGGAAACATTAAAGAACCCCCTAGACATGATGAGCTCAATAGCCACTTCCTGTTTCTTCGGCCACACAATAACCGCGTACAACGTTTAACTAAATGCTGCCTTGTACCCTACATGGGATGTTGTATAAAACTGTTTGCTATGCGGGCCAAGCAATATTATTTGAGCTATTTAGATTTGAAAGAAGCAGTAGCTGTCTGAAGAGAGAAAATAAAAAAGGGGTGAAACTAGAGCTTACACCAATTAAGAACTGGCAAGTTTATTCGATAATCATTTATTCTAGCTGTGCTCTAGCTGTGACGACTATGAATGTGCAGAATAGATACAGTGAATTAGGAAATAATTAATTTAAATCTTTTTTTCAAAAATAAACCTTATTCCTTTAAAAAATATACAAAAGTACAAAAAGCACATTTCATGGTTCTCTTTGCAGTTGTGGTGTGGTGTGGTGCAGTGAAATGTTTTTATTTACAAATTAAACCTTATTCGTAATAACAATATATACAAAATAGAAGCCATACAAAAAACTCTTAATACATTATTAGTGTCCATACATTCGATATTGCTAGTGTCATTCTCAGTAGTATATGTTCACGTTGTTCTGCCATCTAGTGGTAAGGAGTTTTATTTCCTTCCTTACAGTTGGCTCGGGAAGCCCTGGCTATCACGATGATGTCCCTCCATCTTATTACGACAACGAAGAATTCAGTGCAGCAAACTTTGAAGATAAGAACATCCGCCGAGCATTTATTAGAAAGGTGATGATCTCTTGCTTGGAACCTTGAAAATGTAACAACAAACCAATACAGGGCCTCTGCAGGCAACGAGCCATCAGCATATGGACGCCCCATATGTTTGGAAGACTGGTGGGATGGATTTGCCGGCTCCTGTGGGGCCAGAAGGATTTTCTGCCAGGGGGAATATTCACCAAAAAAAAGCTTTTTACTGCCCAGCTGTCCCTATCCATTCATCACCAACTCTGCTCTCTTCCAGGCACAGTGACAAACCTCCGTTTCTGAAAATATTTATTTTGTGCATCCTGCTGATGCATTAGTTTGCTCATTTCTCATCTGTTCTGTTCTTGTAAATGTGCATCTGTTTAGTACTGTTCATAACACCAAGGCAATCCAAACAGCAACAAAGCCATTACTCTGTGCATTTTCCTAAATGCATATTACTTTTGCTGAAGTGAGTTTCCACAGGCAACAGTGCGGCAGCAGCCAAAACAGTCACTTCCACAACCTGTAATCTCATTGAATGAATGATCCTCACATTATTGAACCAGGGAATCAATCCTGGTTCAATAAGGAGTGTAGAAGGGGATGCCAGAACACCACTAGACATAACTAAAAGTGAAGAAACAAAGAACTGCAGATACTGGTTTACCAAGGATAGGCAGAAAATGCTGGAGTAACTCAGCCAGTCAGACTGCATCCCTGGAGAATGTGGATAGGTGACGTTTCAGGTCGGGACCCTTCTCTGCCCGACCCACTGAGTTATTCCAGCATTTTGTGTCTTTCCTCTGTAACTAAAAGTGAGAAGTTGACCCAATGAAATTACAATGCAGCACTCGTGGCACGCTAAACAACACGCACTAGACAAAACTAAATATTCTTGCAGCTTGTGGATCAGATTAAAGCTGTGTAGCCCTATCACATCTGGCTGACAATGTCAATAAACAACAGCTAACAGAAGATGTCCCCATCCTTCATAATTTATCGGCCCAGCATGTGAGCACTAAAAGCAAGGCTGAATCATTTGCAGACTTAGAGTCATAGAGTGAAGACAGACTCAAAATGCTGGAGTAACTCAGCAGGACAGGCAGCATCTCTGGAGAGAAGGAATGGGTGACATTTCAGGTCAAGACCCTTCTTCAGACTCAGGGGAGGGAAGGGGGAGATACAGAGATAAGGAAGTGTAAGGTATGAGAACTAGACATCAAAGGGGGTGGAGATCAAGGAAAATGTAGAATAGATCATTGTCAGCTGGGAGAAGGTAACAACAAAGCAAACAGATAAAATGTAATCGGAGACAGTCCGACTGGTCGGAGAACTGGGAAGGGGGAGGGATGAAGTGGGAGGGAAAGCAAGGGTTACTTGAAGTTAGAGAAGTCAATGTTCATACCGCTGGGGTGTAAGCTGCCCAGCTGTTCTTCCAATTTGCGCTGGGCTCACTCTGACAATGGAGGACAATGGAGGTCAGAAGGGTCAGTGGGAATGGGAGGGGGAGATAAAGTGTTTAGCAACCGGGAGATCAGGTAGGTTTAGGCGGACTCAGCGGAGGTTTAGTTTAGTTTAGAGATACAGCACAGTAACGGGCCCTTCGGTCCACCAGGTCCACGCTGACCAGCGATCCCCACATATTAACATCGATCCCCACATATCCTACATACAGTAGGGACAATTTTTACATTTACCAAGCCAATTTGGAATGGAATGGAATCATTTATTGTCACATGTGACTAGGCACAGTGAAATTCTTTGCTTGCACACGCAATGTATACAAATGCATTGGGTATGTAAGCAAAGAATTTCACTGTGCCAATTTTTACATTTACCAAGCCAATTAACCTACAAACCTGCACGCCTTTGGAATGTGGGAGGAAACTGAAGATCTCAGAGAAAACCCACGCAGAGCATGGGGAGAACGTACAAACTCCGTACAGACAGCAACTGTAGTCGGGATCGAACCCGGGTCTCCGACGCTGCAAGTGCTGTAAGGCAACAACTCTACCGCCGCGCAACCGTGCGCAAAACGATCGGCGAGCCTGCGCTTGGTCTCACCGATATATAGAAAAATATAGAAAATAGGTGCAGGAAGAGGCCATTCGGCCCTTTGAGCCAGCACCGCTCCTGGCACAGCGGATACAATAGATGAGTCATACAGTGTGGAAACAGGCCCTTCGGCCCAACTTACCCAAACCGGCCAACATGTCCCAGCTACAATAGGCCCACCTCCCCGCGTTTGGTCCATATCCCTCCAAACCTGTCCTATCCATGCATCCAACTGTTTCTTAAATGTTGGGATAGCCCCTGCCTCAACTACCTCCTCTGACAGCTTGTTCCATACATCCAACACCATTTGTATGAAAAAGTTCCTCTTCAGATTCCTATTAAATCTTTCCCCCTTCACCTTAAACCTATGTCCTCTGGTCCTCGATTCTCCTACTTTGAGCAAGAGACTCTGTGCATCTACCCGAACTATTCCTCTCATGATTTTATACACCTTAATAAGATCACCCCTCATCCTACTGTACTCGAAAGAATAGAGTCCCAGCCTACTCAACCTCTCCCTATAGACCCTCTAGCCTTGGCAACATCCTTGTAAATCTTCTCTGTATCATTTCCAGCTTGACAACATCTTTCCTATAACATGGTGCCCAGAACTGAACACAATACTCTAAATGTAGCCTCACCAAAGTCTTATACAACTGCAACATGACCTCACAACATCTATACTCAATACTCTGACTGATGAAGTCCAATGTGCCAAAAGTCTTTTTGACCACCCTATCTACCTGCGACTCGACCTTCAAAGAAACATGCACCTGTACTCCTAGATCCCTCTGCTCTACAACACTCCCCAGATGTCTACCATTCACTGTGTAGGTCCTGCCCTTGTTAGACGTCCCAAAATGCAACACCTCACATTTTCTCTGTATTAAATTCCATCAACCATTCCTCAGCCCACCTGGCCAATTGATCAAGATCCTGCTGCATGTTGAGCCAATGGTGCAGATTTGCAGATCCATGTTTCAGCTCGGTAAGTCGGTCGAGTAGTGGCAAATACCTTTCAGTTCAGAAAAATGTGGGGTGCTGCGTATTGGGAAGTCATACCAGGCTGGACCTTCACAGTGAATGTGAGGGGCAACCTTGTCAAAAACCTTATTAAATTCCATATAGTTAGTTTATTGCCATGTGTACCGAGGTGCAGTGAAAAGCTTTTTTGTGGCATGCTATAACTACATGATTAAATCAAGTCATCCACAGTGTACAGATACAGGATAAAGGGAATAACATTTAGTGCAAGATACAGTCCAATAAAGTCTGACTAAAGATAGTCCGAGGGTTTCCAAAAGGAACACTCTCTAGTTATTGATAGGATGGTTAAGTTGCCTGATACCAGTTGTGAAGAAACTGTGCCTGAAGGTGGAGGTGTGTGTCTTAAAACTTCTGTACCTCTTGCCTGATGGGAGAAGGGCGACTGTCCGTTGTGAGACGTGTCTTTGATTATGCTGGTGGCCTTGCCTTGGCAGTGTGAAGTGTAGATGGAGTCAGTGGAAGGCAGGTTGGTTTGCATGATGATCTGGGCTGCGTCCAAGTCTGTAATTTTTCACTGCCTTGGGTGGAGCTGTTCCCAAACCATGCAGTGATGGCATTGGACCAATCTACCATGCGAACATTATCAAAAACCTTATTAAAGTCCATATAGTCAACATTTTACTGTCCTGCCTTCAGCAATCTCATTGTTACTACCTCAAAAAAAAACCTCAGACATCTCCCCTGGACAAAACCATATAACCTATCCCTGCCTTTCCAAGTGAAAATAAATCTTGTCCCTCAGAATCTTTTCTAACAATTTCCATGCCAGGATGGAAATTTCTAACAATTTCCATGCCGTGGTTTTCAGGATTATTCCCACTGCCTTTTTTGATCAATGGGACAGCATTAGCTTTTCTTCAGTCTTTTGTTACCTCACCTGTGGCAGACAAAGATACACAAATGTTCATCAGAATCCCAGCAATCTCCTCCCTTGCTTCCCTTGGCATCCTGGGATGGATCCCATCTGGCTCTGGCTACTTGTCCATCCTAATGGGCTGAAGTATTTCTTGCATTTCCTCCTTCCTGGTATAGATGTGCTGTAGAATATTGGTGTACCCCTCCCTTAACTCTGCAGCTTCCATGTCCTTCTCCTTGGTGAGTACCGATGAGAAATATTCATTTAAGACAATGCTCGTATCCCCTGGCTTTACACACAGATTAGCCTCTGATCCATGGCGGGACCTTTCCTTCCTTAGCTTCCCTCTTGCTTCCAATGTATTGACAGAAAGATTTTGGGATTCCCCTTTATTCTACTTGCCAAGGTCAATTCATAGAAATTTTGGCTTCCTTGTTGTGTCATTACATATGCTACTTAATTTGCCAGATTAAACCTTCAATATACTGGACCTCTCTTAATAATATTATAAACCTCTCTGGTCTCCCCTCAACCACTGATGCTGCAGAGAAAACAATCCCAGATGTCCAACCTTTCTTTATAGCCAATATCCTCTAATCCAGGTAGCATTCGGGTAAACCTCTTCTGCATTCTCTCCAAAGGCCCCACATCCTTTCTGTGATGGGGCGATTTAACTGCGTGCAATACTCCAAGTGCAGCCTAACCAAAGTTTTATGAAGCTACAACATGACTTCCTGACTCTTATACATAGTGTTGCGACCGCTGATTAATATTGACTTTGTCTGGAATTTGAGAGAGTAGGAGGGGCGAATAAGCGTAATGTCTGTTGGAAGTGTTGAGTTTTGTGCATTGATTTTCACAGGAATGATTATTGTCTTCCTTTGCAGGTCTACTTGGTGTTGACTGCACAACTGATGGTGACGTTTGCCTTTGTGTGCGTCTGTACGTTCGTTTCTGATGCTAAGAAGTTTGTCAGGCACACTCCCTGGCTTTACTATGCGTCGTACGGGGTATTCTTCGTCTCACTTATTGCACTCAGCTGTTGTGGAGAATTCAGAAGGAAGCATCCCTGGAACCTCATCGCTTTGGTATGTAACCGTATCATCAATGGCTACTTTCCTTGCCACTGTTTACTTAAGTTGAAAAGAAGGCAGGAGGTGAGAAGGGAGGAAGACCAATTGTAAACTGAATTAGTATGTGTTATATTCCGGACGGCAGAATGAATAACAACTTACACGCAGGTTGCCTGGATCACGAGAGAGAGATTTATTGCACAACATTCCCTGCTTATATTGAACACCAACTCATTAACATATACATGAATATATATGAATACATTACAATGCTCTTCATTTTTAAAGTATTAAATCTAAGTACTCAGTTACAATGTTGGTGTTGTGATACTTGATTTAACCAAAAATTTATGAAATCTTAAATGACAAACATAATATATTTATTTTACATATTTACACATTTTCATTTTACTTATACAGTGAGTTATTTAACTAACCTAACCTGATACTGGTTTACGGATCCTGCCAGATCAGCTAACAGTAACATGTGTAACAGGTTTAGGTGTTGACTCAACTGTTGGCTTGTTTGGCTCTGTTTTAGTACCCTGACTTTGACCAGAGGAATCTGTTTCTTTGTCTGTACTAACTGAACTTTGTGTTTCAATCACAGTGGACTCTTCCAACTCACTTTCAGATAAAAACTCAAGGATTAGGACTTCATGCTCATTTTTTGGTTCATCTTTGGCTGTAATCATTTGATCAACATGAATACTTTTGATCCTATCTCCAACTTCAACAAAGTATCTTTTTGTTCCACACACTTCCACTATTTTCCCAACATCCCATTTGTCTCGACTGGACGTTGGGAGGACTGAGAACACGAATCTGCTCATCTGGCTTGAAGTACCTCTCCTTTTTGTGGGAGTCAAAATGGCGTTTTTGTCTTAACTGTTTTTTCTCTACTCTCAAGGCCAAATTGGGTTGAACTAGACTTAGGCGTATTCTTAGCCTTCTCTTCATCAACAGTTCTGCATGTGAGTAACCCGTTGTGTGGTTCTGTACTTCAGCAAGAAACTAGCCAAACGATGTTTCATGCTGAGTTTTGAACAACCCTGCAAAACCTGTTTCTTGAGAGCATCTTTGACAATTCTAACAAACCTTTCCGCCGCCCTGTTGGAAGCTGGATGGTATGGGGGAACTGTGTATTTTATACCATTCCGCTGCATGAACTCTTTGAACCGTTCTGAACTAAACTGAGGCCCGTTATCAGAAACACGTTCTTCCAGTAAACCATGACTTGCAAAGATTGATCTCATCTCATCTATGGTACACTCAGTAGTAGTGCTTGACCCCATATGCTTAACCTCAATCCATTTGGAATGACTATCTACTAGTACCAAAAAGTAATCATTACCCTTTTCACAAAAATCTACATGAACTCTCTGAAAAGGTCTACTTGGCCATGACCAGGGTTGCTGTGGTGTTTTTGATGGTTGATTCCGGCAATTTTGGCAGACGCTACATTTGCTCACCTGTGACTCGATGTCACTGTCAATACCTGACCAATACACAAAACTTCTTGCAATTGATTTCATGCTTACTATGCCAGGATATTCTGCATGAAGTTCATTCATAATTTTGTTTCTCAAAGACTCTGGTACAACCACTCTGTAACCACACTTAATGCATCCCTGCTCACATGATAATTCATGACATCGCTTATGGAAAGGCTTCAGCTCTGAGTTCAGAACTGAGTTCAAACCACTATCGATTTCAGTCCGACAGTTCAATGTCTGTTCAGCACTTCAGCACATTGTCTTTCTTTGTTTCTGCTGCAATTTCTGTTGCAGTCACTGGAAAGTCTTCATCTACAACTTGCAGTGTGTAGATTGAGTTCTCACTTCCCACGTCAGAGTTCTCATGCGGCAACCGGGACAATGCATCTGCAACTGCGTTGCACTTGGAGCTTCTGTACTCAACCTTGTAGTCATACTGGGACAGCAAAATTGCCCACCACTGCATCCTTGATGCCACCGTGGAAGGTATAGCTGACTTGGGACCAAGTATCACCAGTAGTGGCTTGTGATCAGTCACTAGGGTGAATGGTCTGCCGAGAAGAAACTGATGGAATTTCTTGATTCCAAACACGATGCTGAGTGCTTCTTTTTCTATCTGTGCCTAATTGCGTTCACTCGGTGATAAGGTGCGGGATGCAAAAGTAATAGGCTTTTCCTGTCCGTCATTCATTACGTGGGAGATCACTGCACCTACACCATAACTTGAAGCATCACAAGCAAGTTTCATCTCGCGTGTCATATCGTAGTGAACAAGGAGTTTGTCACTTGTCAAGTTTTCCTTGCAGATGTCATATGCATGCTGCTGTTCCTTTCCCCACGTCTCTTTCACATCTTTTTGTAGCAGATGATGTAGTGGCTTTAGCACAGTTGCTAAATCTGGAAGGAATCGTGCATAGAACTGCACCATCCCAAGGAATGATCGTAGCTCTGACACATTGTTAGGTTTTGGAGCATTCACTATTGCTTCAACTTTTGCCTTCACAGGGCAAAGTCCGTTGGCATCTACTTTGAGTCCAAGGTAGACCACCTCTGACTGCGCAAATGCACATTTACGTTGTCTCAGTTTGACATTGTGGCAGTTCAGTCGTGTGAGAACTTGCTCGAGGATTTCCAGATGTTCTACCATGCCCTCTGTGAATATCAGTAGATCATCCTGGTTGTACACACAGTGCGGAATGCCTTGCAACATTTTGTCCATGACAGACTGAAAATTTTTTGGGGATGATTTCACACCATAGGGCAGCTTTGTATATGACTACAAGCCCTTATGTGTGTTGATAGTCAAGTACTGCTGACTTTCCTTGTCGACATTGAGTTGGGCATAAGCGTGAGACAGATCCAGTTTAGTGAAGACTCTTGTCTTCGTTCTGTTCTGCGTACAGATCTTGCGAGGTTGGTAACGGATATTGTTCATCATCAACGGCTCGGTTGAGTGTGACTTTGCAGTCACCACATAGCCGAACAGTTTTGTTAGCCTGGGGTACGGCCACAATTGGCGTTGCCCAATTACTCTGGTCTGTCTTCACGAGTACTCCATTCCGCTCTAATCTGTCGAGTTCTTCCTCCACTTGTTGCTTTAGTGCATATGGTTCAGGCCTTGGTCGACAATACACAGGTTTCACATCTTGCTTAAGTCGAATGTGTGTAGAGTACCCTGTTATTCCCTTGTAACTGTCAGCAAAAATGTCTGCATGTTTGCTTATGACGTTTTCAAGACGTGATTTGGACAAATCGACGCTGAAAATATTTATCCAGTCTAATTCTCTTCTACTCAGACAATCCTTTCCAAGGAGGGTTGGTTTATTTCTGTAGCTGGTCACTATGATGGGCAGTGTTACTGACTGACCATTATGCTGATCTTTACAGTTTATTTGGCCACATGTCTACCAAAACTTCGTCCGAGTAGGTTCTCAGCTTGACCTTACTCTCAAGCAATGGTATCTGTGGGAACTTTGTTCATGACCGAACAATCTGCTGCCGTGTCAATACACATATCGATTAACTGTTCATTAATCAATAGTTTAGTTCGAAAATCCTTGCTTTGGCTGGTTGTAGGCTTATCGATGTTGGTTGCATAAATGGTGTACAACCCAAATTCATTTCCATCTAGGTTCACCTCCAAGTTGTGAACTCCTCTCTGGTGTTGCCGCTTGATTCCCGCAAATTGTTGGTTTCCTGTTTTAAGCTTGGCCCGATATGCTGAGGCGATATGGCCTTTCTTCTGGCAGTTATAGCACTTGGCCACTTTGAACTGACAAAATTGGGATGAGTTATTACCGTTGCAACGATAATAACTGGCTGAACTCGGCTCCCCGCCATACTTTGGTTTTGGTTTAACGCCTCTTGGTTTGACCTTGTGACTGTAAATGCCCACTGCAGTCTGGTGGACGAAACTCGCGAGCATTCTTTGATGCCACCTCCATTGTGGTAGCAATCTTGCATGCTTTCTCAAATTTAAGATCTGGAGTGTTCATGAGTTTGGACTGAATTTGTTCATCCACTAGACCACAAACAAATCTGTTGCGTAGTGCTCTTCCGAGAAAGGTTCCAAAGTTACATTGCAAAGTTAAGTTTTTCAAGGCAACAATGTACTCATTGATTGTCTCATTCTGCTTCTGGATTCTAGTGCCGATTTTATAGTTTTCTGCTATTTCCAGAGGGTTTGGGTTGGTGCTCCTCCAACTTCTTCATAATGTAATTGAATGGCATGTCTTTTGCCTTTATGGGTGCAAGCAGATTCACGAGTGTGCTGCCTACTTCAGGACCGATCTCCGTGAGCAGAATCGCTTTCATGCGTTCGCAAACGGCCTTATTTGTTTCAGTCACTATCTCTCCTTCACCACTTATCTCCATTATGTTGTTTGCAGTGAAAAACATGTTTGCTCTCTCCATATAGGTGCTGAACGGCTCTCTACTCTTGTCGAAAGTGCCAAGGTTTCTAATGCAGCCCATGGACGCTGCCATCGTGTCGTTCTCTTTCTTTTTTAAAGTCCGTTCAAAAACCGCGATTTCCTGTCTGTTCTGGTGTAACAATTCACCTAAAACTTAGCTGTACAAAGGCTATTCAGCTTGAGGAACTCGACAAAAAAAAACCCATATGCAATCCCAAGGACAGCATCTTGCCGCGTAGACACAACATAGAGATAGCCTGACAAACTCTCGACGGTTTGTCCAGCTGCTGTTTTAAACTACGGTCCCCTTCATAGAAGGATCTGCGGCCTACAAACAACTGCGACGCAACTCCGTATTTACTGTTTAACATGATAAACAATACTGCATGTTGTAAAACAGTCCTGCACTGTATTTAAAGGATGAGTTCACAAACTCTATTGAATTGAATTGAATTGAATTGAATTTCCTTTATTGTCATTCAGACCTTTCAGTCTGAACGAAATTTCGTGCCTGCAGTCATACATACAATAATACAATAATAGACAACAGAACAGACAGTAAACACAAATTAACATCCACCACAGTGAGTCCACCAAGCACCTCCTCACTGTGATGGAGGCAAAAATCTTAGGGCTGCAGTCTCTTCCCTCCTCTTCTCCCTCTGCGCTGAGGCGATACCCCACCGGGCGATGGTAAATCAGTCCCGCGGCTCACCGAGCTCCGCGAACAGGCCGGTTCAAGCCCGGGGTGGTCGAAGCTGCCGCCCTCCAGTCCAGCGGACGCAGCTGTTGACGACGTCGTCCACTGGCCCGCGGCCGAACCCCGGACTCAGGCCGCCGCCGCCAGAACGCCGTCTCAGCCACCGGAGCACCGTTCCAGCCCCGAGCCGGGTCGTCCTCACGGGAGCGTCTCAGCCCCGCGCCAGGCCGCCCTCACGGGAGCGCCGTTATCCTCGAGCTGGGCCACCCCGACGGGAGCGCCGTTTCCCTCGGGCTGGGCCGCCCTCACGGGAGCGCCGATACCCCCGAGCCGGGTCGTCCTCACGGGAGCGTCTCAGCCCCGCGCCAGGCCGCCCTCACGGGAGCGCCGTTACCCTCGGGCTGGGCCGCCCACACGGGAGCGCCGTTACACCCTCGAGCTGGGCCACCCCGACGGGAGCGCCGTTACCCTCGGGCTGGGCCGCCCACACGGGAGCGTCTCAGCCGCTCGCCAGACCGCCCTCACGTGAGCGTCACAGCCCCTCACGGGAGCGCCGTTCCAGCCCCGAGCTGGGCCGCCCTCACGGGAGCGAGCCCAGGGCGAGTCCTGACAGGCTGCCTCCGGAGCCTCGAGGTCGCCAGCTCCGCCATTAGGCCTCAGGGCAGACGGAGGCAGAGAAGGGGGATACGACAAAAAAGTTGCATTCCCCCGAAGGGAGAGACAGCAAGACCTGTTTCAACCCTCCACCCCCCCCCCCCCCCCACATAAACACAACCTAAAAAAACAAAAACGTAGCTAGACAAACGAAAAAAACAACACAAAAAAGTAAAAGCAAACGGACTGCAGGCGAGCCATTAGGCCTCAGCGCCGCCACTTCCCATCCTCGTTGCCAATTTTGTTATATTCCGGACGGCAGAATGAATAACAACTTAAACGCAGGTTGCCTGGATCACGAGAGAGAGATTTATTACCCAACATTCCCTGCTTATATTGGACGCCAACTCATTAACATATATACGAATATGTATGAATACATTGCAGTATGTATATTTTCCCTTTGATCACTAAACACCTTGTATTTTGAGAAAATTCAGGCTTTTCTTGCAGGCTGTCATCTTGCTTGAGGGGGTACAATAAATGATCAGAATCACAAGAGATCGCAGATGCTGGAAATGAGTCCAGATGAATGGTCTTGACCCAAAATGTCGACTGTTCATTTCTTTCCATAGATGCTGCCTGACCCACTGAGTTTCTCCAGCACTTTATTTTTCAGTCAATGTTGCTTCATCTGCTTCACCTGAGCCACCGGAAAGCCATTAAACTTAAAGACATCCTCCCAACCTAAAGCGGTAGACAATATCTGTACAGTTATTATAGAGTCTTACAGCACCCAAACAGGTCCTGAGGCCCAAATCGTACATGCCAACCAAGATGTCTCGTCCAAGTAGTACCATTTCCCAGTGTGTGACTCGTATCCCTCCAACCTTTCCTATCCACATACCTCTCCAAATGTTTGTTAATGTTTTTATTGTATCTGCCTTAACTACTGCATCTCAGAGCTTGTTCCATATGCACATCACCTCTCTGAAAAAGTTATCCCTCAGGTTACTATTAAATCTAACTCCCTCGTACCTTAAGCCTATGTCCTCTGGTTCTTGATTCCCCTGCCCTGTGCATGCACTCTATCTATTCCCATCATGATTTTATACGCCTCTATAAGATCACTCCTCAGCCTCCTAATCTCCAAAGAATATAGTCCTAGCCTGCATAATCTCGCCCTATAACTCAGGCCCTCAAGTCCTGGCAACATCCTCGTAAATCTGCTCTGCAATTTTTCAAGCTTAATGGCATCTTTCCTATGGCAGAGCTGACCAAACCTGTTCACTGTTGCTCGACAGAACGTTGTCATTCAAACAACACCTGGAAGGTGCCAAGGCAACGACAAGCGCCCGTGCCGCACTGATATGCCGCCTAGCCGGCACCACATGGGGAGCCACGACGAAGTACTGTGCCCCGGTCTGGTGCTGTAGCCCTTACGCCAAGAAGCTGGATGCTGCCCTCAACAGCGCCCTGCGGACTGTCTCCGGAAGCCTACGAGCCACCCCAGTAAACCAACTGCCCGTCCTCGCTGGCATCGCCCCAGCCAACATCAGACGAGAAGCAGCCACACTGGCCCTCTCTCGAAAGGCACAGACCAGTGAATCCCACCTCCTCCATCAGATTGTCACAGAGACACCACGACGAGTGCGCCTCAAGTCACGGCGCCTCTTTGCCACGCAAGCCCAAGAGCTGCTCTGCACAACACCGGCTGACGCTTCTAAGGCCGCCTGGGTCAAGACGAGATGGAGAGACCAGTGGAAGTCAGCTGAACCATCTAGGCTACACCATTACATCAATGACCCCATGGACGTCCCTGGCCAGGACCTGCCCCGAAAGCAGTGGACAACCCTCAACCGCTTCAGGACAGGCATCGGACGCTGTGGATTAGCGATGAAGAGGTGGGGCCTCGTGGACAGCGCCTCCTGCGAGTGTGGGGACCCAACACAGACAGTGGAGCACATAGTCACCAGTTGCCCCAAACACCGGCCACCGAATGGTGAATGAGGTCTGATTGACCTGGACTATGACACGTTGGCCTGGCTCGCCTCAACGGAGCTGCAGGTCTAAAAGACATACGGCTGAAGAAGGGTTTCGGCCCGAAACGTCGCCTATTTCCTTCGCTCCATAGATGCTGCTGCACCCGCTGAGTTTCCCCAGCAATTTTGTGTACCTACGGCAGAAGATGACTATTTCTTTTCTGTCTGAAGTACACTAATTAATACAAATTCTCATAGCTTGGTTGTGCTTTGTCTTGCAGTCCATCCTGACTCTGAGCATGTCGTACATGGTGGGAATGATCGCTAGTTTCTACGACACGGATTCGGTAGTGATGGCCGTTGGGATCACTGCAGCCGTTTGCTTCACCGTTGTCCTCTTCTCCATGCAGGTGAGCATTACAAACACCTCGTGTACAGGAGCGTGACCCTGATCAGCGGGCCACCTACAGGCAATTAAAAACAAATCTGGAGGGAATGCTGTGGATTCCAACATGTGATTTCTAAATTTGGCTTTTAGTTTTATAAATATCTTGCCCCAGATACGGAGGCTGGAACATAATTGCTTCTTATTCAATGTTGAAAGGATAACAGCTATTGCAGCTGAGCCTCAGGTATATACTCTTTAATTCACATTTGAAACTTTCCATTACGGCTCATTGGACTGGGGGTTGGAATCCATTGTTCATTCCACAGAGACCAGTTGTTTCATTGTCTTGCAGCTGAGATCAACTTGATAAAAACAATGAAACCTGGTGCCTCCTTGTCTCCTAACATTGTGTTGCGTCTACAGTTGTTTAAACTCTTGCAGAGCACAACCCTCTCCAACCTCAGTCAGTGCTGAGTCCCACCGAAAAGAAACGGCAGTGCTCGAATCTTGAGCAAAACACAAATTACTGGAGAAATTCAGTGAGGTTAAGCAACATCTTTTGAGGGAATGGATAGATGATGTTTCAGGTTGGGGTCCTCTTTCAGACAGATTGGAATAAAGAGGGAGATAAATGGAAAAGAGGTGGGTGTGGGACCAAGCCTCATCTTCTCTCCTTATCTGACACCCTTTTGTCTCCATTTCACATCTGGCCTTTGACCCTTACTCCACCCATCTACCAATCAACCCCCCTCACTTGCATCCACCTATCACTTACCAGCCTTTATCCCATCCACCTCTTTTTCTGCTTTCTCCCCCAATCTATTAGTCTGAAGACCCAAATTGTCATCTATCCATTCCCACAGACGCTGCCTTACCTGCTGATTTCCTCCATCTCTTTGTATTTTGTTGAAAATATTGACGCTGTTGTGTTCTTTATCCTAGATTTACATTATTAATTATGAATTGTAAAAAATAATAGAGTGCCAGGTGGGATAGTTAAAAGGGGAAAGCACAATATAATCTGCCTGAATCACTTAAAAAAAAAATGGTTGCACTATGGCACTATGAAACGATAAGTAATGAGAAATGGGTAGGGATAAAGGATCAGTGGAAACAAGGAACTTCAGATGCTGGTTTTCAAAAAAAGTGAAGAAAGCGAATGGCATGTTGCCCTTTATAACAAGAGGAATCGAATATAGGAGCAAAGAGGTCCTTCTGTATTTGTACAGAGCCCTAGTGAGACCACACCTGGAGTATTGTGTGCAGTTTTGGACCCCTAATTTGAGGAAGGACATTCTAGCTATTGAGGGAGTGCAGCGTAGGTTTACAAGGTATGGCGGGATTGTCATATGCTGAGAGAATGGAGCAGCTGGGCTTGTATACTCTGGAGTTTAGAAGGATGAGAGGGGATCTCATTGAAACATATAAGATTGTTAAGGGCTTGGCCATGCTAGAGGCAGGAAACATGTTCCCGATGTTGGGGGAGTCCAGAACCAGGGGCCACAGTTTAAGAATAAGGAGTAAGCCATTTAGAACGGAGACGAGGAAATGCTTTTTCTCACAGAGAGTGGTGAGTCTGTGGAATTCTCTGCCTCAGAGGGCGGTGGAAGCAGGTTCTCTGGATGCTTTCAAGAGAGAGCTAGATAGGGCTCTTAAAAATATGGGGATATGGGGGGAAGGCAGTAACGGGGTACTGATTGTGGATGATCAGCCATGATCACATTGAATGGCGGTGCTGGCTAGAAGGGCCAAATGGCCTACGCCTGTACCTATTGTCTATTGACACAAAATGCTGAAGGGGTCGTCTAGAAAACACGGATAAATTATGTTTCGGAAACCGATCCGAAACGTCACCTATCCACATTCTCTAGAGATGCTGCTTAACCTGCTGAGTTGTTGCAGCACTTGTGTTTTTATATAGGGATAAAGGTTCAGTGTTTCATGGGTTAAGTGTGGTTAATTGTCATGTGCACTAGTTGTGGAACAATGAAATCTCTCTTTGCTGGAGTTTTACGTGCTTTACTAATGCAACAATACATAACAAAATATACAATAATTAACAAAGCAATAAATTAATATTTTGTAGTATGCGGTAACCAGACCATAGTAGTGCAAAACCAAGTAGTGCATAATAGGGAAAGATATAGTGCAACCAAAACAAGCTAGACAACTGGGTGGCACAGCTGACAGAGCCGTTGCCTCACAGCGCCAGAGACTAGGGTTCGATCCTGCTCTCGGTGCTGTCTGTGTGGTGTTTGCATGTTCTCCCTATGACTGCATGGATTTCCTCCATCCTCAGTTTCCTCCCTCTTCCCAAAGACGCGCTGGTTTGTAGGTTAATGTGTTTCCATAAATTGTCCATAACGTGTAGCATATAGAACTAGTGTGAACGAGTGCTCGATGGGCTGCAAGGACTCGGTGTGCCAAAGGGCCTGTTCCCACGCTGTAAAAAAAAAACTTTTTTTAATTAGACTGTTGCCTTACTGATGGATTGTCTTCTACTTTACAGACAAAGTATGACTTTACTTCCTGTATGGGTGTGATGCTGGTGTCTGTGGTCGTGCTATTTTTCTTTGGAATTCTGTGCATTTTTATCCAGAACCGGATTCTGCAGATTGTGTATGCCTCTGTTGGTGCACTGATCTTTACAGTGGTAAGTATGAATGCGTCATTCAAGGACAAAGTCCCTCTTTTTTACTGCCTCGATTCCCTGATTGATTTTGTACAATCTAAAATAGAAGTTAAACGATCAAAACCTGTGGTGGGGAAATAGGATTGAAGAAAAGATGAAAATCTGATTGGAGTGCAGGGAAGTGTGAATTAATGGCATTATATCAACACGAGCTTAGATGAGGCATCTTGGTCACTGTGGATGAATTGGGCCAAAGAGCCACTTTCTAGGCTGTGACACTCTGACTAACACTGATTGAAGAGGTTTGGGAGTCTCAAGAGAGGATTGGAGGTGGTATTTGCTAATGGCTTCTTATTGTCAGATACAGGGAAAAGGTTTGTTTGTGTGCTATTCAATTAAATCATAACATATATGAGTATATTCAAGCCATACACAAATATAATGGGAAGAGCAAAGAGAAAAATATAAGAGTGTAGAATGTAGTGTTACAGTAGTTTTCAGATTGTAGGTGATAGGAGTAGAATTAGGCTATTTGGCCCATCAAGTCTACTCTGCCATTCGATCAAGGCTGATCTATCTCTCCCTCCTAACCCCATTCTCCTGCCATCTCCCCATAATCTCTGACACCCGTACTAATCAAGAATCTATCTATCTCTGCCTTAAAAATATCCTCTGGCGGCCTCCACAGCCTTCTGTGGCAAAGAATTCCACAGACCCTCTGGGCCCTCTCCAGAGCCAGCACATCCTTCCTCGGTTATGGTGCCCAAAATTGCTCACAATATTCCAAATGCGGCCTTACCAGTGCCTGATAGAGATTCAGCATTACACCCGTTTTTGTATTATAGCTCTCATGAAATAAATGCTAGCACTGAGTTTGCTTTCTTTACTCCTGATTCGACTTGCAGATTAACGTTTTGAAATCCTGCACCAGAACTCCCAAGTCCCTTTGCACCTCCAATTTCTGGATTATCTCCCCATTTAGAAAATCGTCTACACCCTTATTCCTACTAATAAAATGCATAACTCCACACTATATTCCATCTACCACTTTTCTGCCCACTCTCCCAACCTGTCCAAGTCCTTCTGCAGAGTCCCTGCTTTCTCTACACTACCTGGCCCTTGACCTATTTTCTCTACACTAACTGCCCCATGACCTATCATCTGGGACCATTACTGACTAGTGATTCTTGAAATATCACTATCAATGCCTCCACAATCTTTGAATCCACCTTTCAGAACCCTATGGTGCAGTAATAACATCATAGTAGAGTAGAATTAGGCCATTCAGCCCATCAAGACTACTCCGCTATTCAATCATGTCTGATCTATCTCTCCCTCCTAACCCCATTCTCTTGCCTTCTCCCCACTCTTTCACCTGTACTAATCAAGAATCTATCTATCTCTGCCTTAAAAATATTCACTGACTTGGCACAGAATCTGTGGTAAAGAATTCCACAGCTTCATCACCCTCAGACTAAAGAAATTTCTCCTCTTCTCCTTCATAAAAGAATGTCCTTTAATTCTGATGCTATGACCTCTAGTCCTAGACTTTCCCACTAGTGGAAACATCCTCTCCACATCCACTCTATCCAAGCCTTTCACTATTCTAATTCACTATTCACAGTCCATCCGGTCCAGGTGACTTATCCACCTTCAGCCCTTTCAGCTTCCCTAGTGATAGGCACTCCATTAACTTCCTTGGATTTCAGGCATGTTGCTGGTGTCTTCCACTGTGGAGACTGATGCAAAAATGTTACTTAGGTCCTCTGCAATTTCTTTATTCCCCATTATCAATTCTCCTGCACCATTCTCCAGCAGTCCAATGTCCACTCTTGCCTCTTTCTCACTTTATATAACTGAAGAAAATCTTGCTATCCTCCTTTATATTATTGGCTAGCTTAACATTCGTATTTCATCTTTTCTCCCTGTATTGCCTTTTTAATTACCTTCTGTTGTTCTTTAAAAGCTTCCAAATCCTCTGGCTTCCCACTAATCTTTGCTGTATTATACGCTTTCTCTTTTAATTTTATATACTGTCCTTGACTTCCCTTGTCAGCCACGGTTGCCTTTTTCTCCCCAAAGAATCTTTCTTCCTCTTTGGAATGAAAAGATCCTGCATCATTTTGGATTATTCCCAGACATTCCTGCCATTGCTGTTCCACCGTCATCCCTGCTCGGGTCCCTTTCCAGTCAACTTTGGCCAGTTCCTCCCTCATGCCTCTGTAGTCCCCTTTGCTCAGCTGCAGTAGCGACACATCCGAGTTCATCGTCTCCCACATGAATTGCAGATTAAAACTTATCATATTGTGGTCGTTATCTCCTAATGGTTCCTTTACCTTGAGTTCCCCTATCAAATCTGGTTCTTTATATAACATTAAATCCATAATTGCTTTTTCCCTGGTAGACTCCACTATAAGCTGCTCTAACAATCCATCTCACAGGCACTCTATAAGTTCCCTTTCTTGGGGTCCAGTACCAACCTGATTTTCCCAGTCTACCGGCATATTGAAATCTCCCATGACCATCGTAGCATTGCCTTTTTTACATGTCAATTTTATCTTCTGATGTAACTTGTACCCTATATCCTGGCTACTGTTTAGGAGCCTGTAAATTAGGATCTTTTTACCCTTAATTCTCAGCTCTGTCCACAATGATTCCACATCTTCTGATCCTATGTCACCCCTTGCTAAGAACTGAATTTTATTCCTAACCAACAGAGCTGCACCACCTTTCTGTCTTTCTGATAGGACGTATAACCCTGAATATTCAGCTCCCAGCTCTGATCTTCCCACAACATCATACCTACCAATCTCTAACTATGCTTTTGTTTCTCTATTATGCGCATTCAAATACACCTTTAATTTGGTATTCACCTCCCTTCTCAGATCCGTCCCATTTTTACCCGACCTTGCTCTCTTATACCTTCTTAAACTTTCTGTCCCATTAATCCGGGAGACATTTGTAACATTTCCTGCACTCTGGTTCCCTTTAACTCTACCCTTATACTTCCAATAGAATGACCCCACCCCCTCACTATCGAGTTTAAAGTTACAGAGAATGTGCAAATTTTAAAAAGCGCAAGGTGCGTATCAAGCTAGTTTGGAAGATCGGACTACCCTAACGCATATGAGGACTATTCATTAGTCTGATAACAGTGGGAAGAAGCTGTTCCTGAATCAGGTGGTATGTAATTTCAAGGTTTTATATATTCTGCCTGATGGGAGAGGGGAGAAGGAATGACCGGGATGTGAATGGTTCTTGCTTAACTTGGCTGCTTTCCTGAGGTAGCGTCAATGAATGCTGATGATGCTGCAGATGGTGTCGATGGTGGACACCTAGTTTGTTGGCTGCACTGGGCTACATTCACAACACACTGCAATTTCTTGTGGTCTTGGGCAGCCAAATAGGATGCCTTCTACAGCGCATCAGGCACCAATGATCAGGGCTGTCTTATGTAAGTGCCTGGGACCATTGGTAGTTGCATGGAAGCAAGTTTCGGAGGATGGTTACAGTATTGAAGCTGGCTCTGGCAAATTGTAGTGTAGTGAAAAAGTATAGGGGGTCGGTATGTCCTAATTTAAGCCAATGACCTATTCATTTATAGTAAATGCGCAATTCATTGAGTCCATAGCTTCTTGAAAATGGCGACAAATGAATAGGGTAGTGAAGAAGGCATGTAGTATGGTTGTCTTCATAGTCAAAGGCATTGGGGTGTCATGTAGCAGTTGTACACATATTGATTAAATGGTATTTTATTATGTGTAGTTGTAGTTGCCACTCAGGAAGGATGGGAGTAGATGGAGTAGTGCAGTAGAGATTCACATGGATATTGCCTGGAATGGAGGGTTAGTGATATAAAGAGAGGTTAGCTGGGCTGGGTTTACTTTCACTGGAATATAGGAACTGGAATAGAAGGCTGAGGTATAGAGGGTTAAAATTATGTAGAGCATAGATAGCCAGAATCTTTCCCCCAAGACAGGATAGTCCAGAACTGGAAGGTTCAGCTTTTAAGATGAGAGGGAGAAATTTAAAAGAGAGCTAAGTGAGACATTTCTATACATAATGTAGTGAATATCTGCAACGAGTTGCCAGAAGAGGTGGGGAGACAGATATAATTACAATGTTTAAAAGGCATTTGGACAAGTACCTTGATGGGAAAGGCGTAGCGAGATACAGGTCTAATGGTGACATAGACATCCATCGTGATTAACATGGATGAAACGTGATAAAAGGGGGCATTTTGGTGCCGTATGTTTCTGTGATTTCATGAAACGATCAGGGGATGTGTACATGTACATAGATAGGAAAGCTTCAAAGGGATATGGGCCAAATGCTGGCAAACAGAGTCAGCTTGGATGGAACATCTTGGTTGGGATGAATGTTGGGCCCATTTTCATACTGCATGACTATATACTTTAAAGATTTTTCTGGCCAATTTAACTCGGTTGCTGTCCTTTTGCAGTTTTTAGCCATTGACACGCAGATGATCCTGGGGAATAAAAAGCTGGTTATCAGTCCGGAGGAATACATTTTTGCAGCACTCAACCTTTATACCGACATCATCAACATATTTATGTTCATCATGACGATTATCGGGCACAGCAGAGAGTGAGATCTCAGTGGATGAGGAAGATTGTTCTCCTGGCGTTATGAAAAATGTATCCCAAAGCCATCTTTCCTTGTATTGTCTAGGTCAATGAATCTTCCTTTCGAACAAATGCCTCCCCTGTGAATAAGCATGTTTGCATGGATGGGCAAATGTGGATGTACAGCTTCACTAGGGCCATCAGAGCTTTCAATCTCAGTCGCTTGGTGGATCAGGTTTACCTGATATTCTCCTTCACATGTATAGTCCTGTCAGTTTAAGGACTCATTACTCCAGATCAAAGATCTGAAGATTAATTGCAAATAGTTCACTTTAAAAAAAATCATTTTGAAAGAGTAAGATTGAATAGTAATAAATTGAAGTACACTGAGTTGAAGGCCACTTGAGGACAAAAAAATCCTCTGCCTGCAAACATGCTGATTTCTAGTTTGGGGGTCTGTATAATCCCAAGTGAACCTCAACCTGCACGTCTAGAGTTGACAACATTAGAATTCAGTTACTAAATGTGAAACCTGTAAAATTGTGAAGTATGACAGTTTGATTTAGTTAAAAACTGCAGCTTTAATATACTAATCTTGTTGACCTATGCAGGCTATCTATATGTAGAACATAGCAGGAATTTTACAGTGCAGGCTGGAGTGTGATTTTGCAAGGCAGTAGTAATTGTTTTAAATGAGTATTTAAGACAAGCAAGAACATTTGTCAAAATCAAGCAGTTGCAATGCCTGCTAATAAAGTTAGCATTAACTGTCCCTTGACCCTGAATGAAGCTAGTGCTTAATGAAGAAAGGGACTTTTTTCCTTTATCATATGAAAACAACTTATTTTCACATATTGGGAGAGCTTTGGATTTACTTTCAAGTTAGTGCCCACTAGCATATTTCCATTTGAGAAATAATGCCCCTCTTTGGCTAGCTGAGTTAGGGATATGTTCTTCGAGTGCTATATGTATTTTTGGGTTAAATAGTAGTAGTTTCCAGGTAATGTTGCTGTGTACCATTGTAAATTGATTAAGATTGAATTGCATGCTCACAATTTATTTTAATTCTTCTCAGATTTATAGATTGGAGTTTGTGATGCCATGCTTTCACCATTATTTGGTAGGCTATCAGATTAAAGAGAGCAGGCTTTGAGTCCACGTGATAGTAGCTCAAGAGACATTAATGGTTTTTTTTCTGGATAGTAGACTGCTTAAAAATATTTTTGTTGCACTTGAATTCTTTCATTAATGATCGAACAGTTACGATCTGGGCTTAAGTCATTGTCCTGCCCTCTTTCTCCCCCCCCCCCCCGCTCAATTTGAAATGTTTGTGACCAGTTGAAGAAATCTGGTCTTGTCAATTAAGATTTAGAGCAGTTGGGAGCAGAAGAGGACCCTGCATAGGACAACAGATGTTAACGCGATGCACCTAGCTCCAATTACACTAATCATGTAGGATTAACTTTGGTGTACATTTTTTTTTGTCTTTGTTGTAACTGCATTACTGTCAACAGTCACAGGGACCAGGCATCAGTAATGACACAGCTGAACAGTCAGAGTTGCATGCATGTAACGGTAAAGATTCTGTAACTAGCAAGCATGAGGTAATGAAGGATTTGATTTGTTTAAAATTGAATACAATGAAGGAAGCTGGTCCAAAGAAATTAAGAAAAGAGTTTAATTTGTTACTGTGAAATGAAAGTGAGAAGAATGTATTGTGCTTAAATTTCTAAAATGTTATTTTTGATTGTGAATCAGAATTTGTACAGCTGTTCAAAAATGCATGAGTAAAACTAGTTTTAAATAATGATGTTTGAAGAAGTCTGCTGTAGGACTTGAACTTGCTGAAGTTTAGGTATTTATTTCTAATGACTATTCTAGGTATTTCTTTCTAATGTATAATTTAATCCATTTAGATATTGACAAAGTGAAGAATGTTCTGGCCAACCTGCTTTTGTTTTGAAACATTCTTTTAGTTTAAAGGGAAAAAAATGCATTTCTCTTCAAAGGTGGTAGTGGGACATGCAAAGGCAATTGTAAGGTGCTTACTGAAGAAATGAGGAACTGCAGATGTTGTTTTACAGAAAGAGATACAAAGTGCTGGAGTAACAGTGGTTTCAGGCAGCATCTCTGGAGAACATGGATCGTTGATGATGTTTCGGGTCAGGACCCTTCTCCAGACTGGTCCTGCTGAGTTACTCCAGCACGTTGTAAGATTCTTAATTTGTCTTTATCTCCTAAAATAATCCTGCTGACTCTTGTCTGATGATTTCAGGCAGTGCTTTTTGTAGACAAATTAGTGCTGGTACGCATGTAAATTAAAAATTAAGCTACATTTATCAACAAATTATTTCTATCAACATATGCTCTTCTGTTTTGACTTTGTAACCAACTAATTTAATAAAATAACTAAAATGTTACTAAAACTATTTAACATAACTTTTGTGAGGTGCCATTGCATTGTACCGGCGACTACTGTCATGAAAAGGGCATTGGTTTTGGGCCGAAATCAATTGTACCATTGAACAAACTCACTGATATTTTCGACTCACATTTTTGGAATTTGCTTGTTCCTCAATTGTAAAGTTTTTTCCAAATGTTTTGGTTATAGTGAGTTAATACATATTCCTTTTGCTTTTGACTCCTTGGATCCTGCTCCACTGAAAAGGGGAGATGTGTGTCTCATCCTTCTGACTTGGAATCTTTGATTAAATGCTTGGCTTCTAAAATGGATTTGTGAAAATAGTCTTGACAGCAAGTAGGCATTCTCATTCCAGCCGCAGCTGAAGAAAATAATGAAATTGGAACTGCAAAAGGTGTCCTTTAAAATGTTTTGGGTGAAGCAGATTGAGGTGGTGTGGTGAAACAAGAAACTGCAGATGCTGGTTGACAACAAAGGGCACAAAGTACGGGAGTAGCTCAGTTGGTCTGGCAGCATCTCTGGAAAACATGGAGCAGCAGGAATCACAGAGGGGAAACAATCTGAAGGGTCTCGACCCAAAACATCACCTATTCATGTTCTACGGAGATGCTACCTGACCGCTGAGTTACTCCAGCACTTTGTATCTTTTTTTTGAGGGAATATGGGAGAGTTGTAGACAGTTTGTATTGTAACGCTGACATTTGCTGTGTAGTTGGGAAAATGTGCCCCTTGGAATTATTGTGCAATAAAACCAAATTTCATTGCAAAAACAAAAATCTAAACTTTTTCAAAAATAAAAATTTGCAGTCCAGAAATGGAGGCGTTTCTAACTTTACATAATCATTGATTGCATGGGTCTACTTTCGTAACGTCCAAAATGAAGGAACCTATAGTGCTTAGTAATTTTAGCCCCTCTCGGATATAATCTTTTGATTTGCCTCTTAATTTGTCTGATTTTTGCTTTTGTCGGTTTAATCCAGATTATACCTGTTAATTTGAGAATGATCTTGCTGCATTCTTCGCACAATGAAGTAGTTATTTATACAATATTGTCTCTTTAATGTTGACGTGATTTGACGTGTTTTTAAAAACGATACATGGAACCTCTGGCACACCTTTGCAAACATTTTCAAAGTTAGTTTATATCCCTTACTTCAGTTACAGTTTTCAACTAAACACAGCCCTGGTTGTATAGAATTTATAAGATTTGAGACTATTTATTGCTTATATTTTATGCATGATATTTAAACCCGCAGCATTTGAAATTATTTCAAAACAATTGTTTTTAAAATATTTGGTAAGCTTTAACTCTGGGATAAATTTGAGACTGCTGGAAGCTTTTCCTTTTTTATCCTTGATTATTATCCTGAAGTGGCAGGATTTTTTTTCAATCATTTCTCTTTATGAATTATTGGGTAGGAGAGTGAGCTTTGGATGTGTTCTTTGTTTGATGTAAGCTATGCACCTTAAAACAAGTTTGCTGCATTGTTCTTTCGTGTTTTAAATTGGCTAAAGGGTAGAGCAAAGCCACACTTAACAAGTCCAGTTTTCTAAACACCTCAGTATTTACTGTTACCGAAGTTAAATGTCCAGGTGATGAATCTGAAAATGCGATTGCCGGAGATCTGTAAATACAGAGGTAAATACACTTCAGAGACATTCTGTATTACTATATTAACTTGTGCCCTGTTGCAGTGATTACATGAATAAACTCTTCATGCACTAACTGGTTTCATCATTTGAAAGTGAGTTTCTGAGCCAGCTGCTAATTCTCCATTTTCCTACTGAATTTTGTTATTCTCTTTTGACCAAAGGAAAAAAATAAGTCAAATCAAAATGTTAAAATGTCTTTAGTTATAAATTTACTCATTGATCTTATTGGATTTTCTCTATATTTAAAATATTTTTGTAATAGTTTAGGTTTATTATAGCCACGTGTACAGAAGTACAGTGAAAAGCTTTGTTTTGCTAACTATCCAGCGGTTCAGATATACTATACATAAATACAATCGTCAAACTCAAGTACAATAGGTAAAGCAAATGATAATTTTCACTTGTCCCTCCTCCAACCTCATCTACTGTATCTGCTGTCCAGGTGTGGACTCTTGTACATCGGCAAGACCAAGCGCAGGCTCGGCGATCGTTTCGCTGAAGACCTCCGCTCAGTCTGCCTAAACCTACCTGATCTCCTGGTGGCTCAGCCCTCCCATTCCCAATCTGACCTTTCTGTCCTGGGCCTCCTCTATTGTCTGAGTGAGGCCCAGCACAAATTGGATGAACAGCACCTCATATTTCGTTTGGGCACCTTACACCCCAGCGGTATGAACATTGACTTCAAATAGCCCTTGCTTTCCCTCTCTCTGCATCCCCTTCCCAGTATCCCACTAGTCTTATTGTCTCCGAATACATTCTATCTCTGTCCCACCCACTGCCCTGACATCAGGCTGAAGAAGGGTCTTGACCCGAAACGTCACCTATTCCTTCTCTCCAGAGATGCTGCCTGTCCTGCTGAGTTACTCCAGTATTTTGTGTCTACCTTTGATTTAAACCAGCATCTGCAGTTCTTTCCTACACAAGCAAATGATATTACCTATCGTCCTTTATTTGGTGATGGGATCTGCCGGTCTAACATACCTCTTAAAGGTTTTAAAAACTAGATTTTCTTGATCTTTTTACTTCACTGAAATGTTGATTGATTGGTCACAAAGTCAAAGCAGAACAGTGGTCAATAATGGGAAAAATGACATTGATTAATAGATTTTTGTTGTACCTGTTTTGTCCACAAAAAACATCCGTTCAGCATCCCACGCATCAAAGAAAAGTTTTTCCAACAACTCAAGCCTCCAAGTCCAAATAATATCCTGGTGAATCTTTCCTTCACCTTTCCAATTTAATTATGTCCTTCCTATAGCTGGGCAATCAGAATTGTTCACAGTACTCAAGTGTGTTCACACCAATATAGACCATTGACCTGCATCATGATGTTGAAAATCTTTGTATTCAATACCCTTCCCAATGAAGGTAAGTGTACCAAACACCACATTCCACCTGACTCGCCACTTTCAGGGAACCACGCACTTGTACTTCCAGATCTCTGTTCTACAACACATTCCAGGGATATACCATTTACTGTGTAACTCCTGCCTTGGGTTTGTTGTTTCCAGATCTAATACTCTCTCTTTAGTCTGGTTCAGTAAAACTACTGAGTCGAACGCTGGAGTCCAGACCCTTCTTTATTTGTATATAGCACCGCGGGGCCAGCCTCGGATCCACTCACCCGCAGCAGCCTCGCGTAAACAGAACAGCAGGAAAGACAACTGACATGCCCTAACGAATTACCCACTCTTGAATGCCCCTATACAGTGGTGGGAAAACTAACGGCGCAAAAGTACAGAGGGGAGGGGGGGGCAACCCCTTCAGACCAATCACGGCACCTATTCAGTACACAGAATACAAAGTAAATACATATTAGGTGAAGTAACCCCTCTTAGACCAATCAAATACCGGCGGGAAGGTAGAAAAGTAGAAACATAAAGCTTCTCCAACCAATCACAAACATGCATTAAGTGTCAGTGTACTGAAACATTAACAGAAACCACTTTAGGAACCCAGACTTGGTTGGGACAGGTGGGTCACATGGGCAGAAGCTTCCCGGGGCTTCTTCAGAGGTCCAGACTTACTGGACCCAACTAGGTCATATTGGTCACTTGTCCTACAAAATGAAGACCATTATCTTAACTTAGCTGAATCGGAATAAGCTAGTTCGGTATTCCGAAATACGCAAGGAATCATGGGATTTGTGAAAGATCATTCGAGAATAAAAAATTGAATGGGGTGCCTGGTAGCGGGGGAGAGCAGGGTGTAACAGCGAGAGAGAGGGGGTAGATGCGAGTGGGAGACACGGAGAGACGATGGGAGGTGGGGGAAGAGAGGTTTCAGTTAGACAGACAGATAACCACTGGTAAAGCCATGGTCTTTGCTTTTAGGAGAGTCGAGAAAATGTCCTCAATCGAGAGAATACAACTTCAGAACCCCCTCGTCTCAACCGCGCTGGAGATTTCCGCGGGTGCAAGGAACAAATGACCTAAAGTTCGTGTTGTGTGAACTGAGTGTTCTTACCGTACTCGTCATACACCGGCATTTTGTGAGAGCGGTTGGATCCCGGATTGAGGAGTCAGCGCCCGACAGGTGAACGGGCCTTGTTAGCTTGTGCCTCTCCGCTCGTCGCTGGAAGAACTGTCACCTCTACTCCCTGGGTTGGGTGCTGCCTCCTCGACCCACCGCTCAGCCGCGGCCAACTAGGATTCCAGAGCATCGCCGATGCCTCACATCACCTCCTGATCCCCCGCCCCCTGTCCGGATAATGTGACCGATGTTGGTTGAGCTGAAGCTGGGATCCAACCACACTCACAAAATGGCGGTGTACGATGAGGACACTAAGAACACTCAGTTCACTCAACGCAAACTTTAGGTCATTTGATCCTTGCGCCCGTGGAAATCCCTGCTCCCATCAATCCTAACCACAGCACAAAAGTTAGTCTGAAGGAGGGCCTTCTATTCAGTGATCCACGAACGGGAGTGTCGGCCCAGGCCCGTAGGCAACACGGAGGGGAGGCACCTCTCTTCGCTCCAACGCTCCCGTCTGGGGCGGCCCTGGGCCAGACGGGAACGCAGAGGGACGCCGGCTCCAGCTCGGCTCTGCCTGTCCCGGCAAGGTGCTGGCCAGTCGCAGTGGCGGACCAGGCCCACAGGCGGCGCGGGAAAGAAGCACCAACTCCAGCTCAACCCCGCGCGTCCCGAGATAGTTTGGTGCCTGGACGTGTTGGAAGAGTGGGAGACGATGGTCATCCTACTGCTTGGTGCGTACTGCCTTGTTAGGACTGCAAACTCAACACCTCACCATGGCTTGCCAGAATAAGTATGAAATATATTTGTTAAACCCTAAATTGCAGTTCAAATATTGTACTACCATCATTCTGGCATCCTTTCTCGATAAACCATCAGAAGAACAGACAAAATCGGCATGACAGCCTGTTCGTAATCAAGGAGAACACTTCTGTTAGGGTAGATTTAACAGATATTCCTATGGCAGACCCTGGCCCTTAAAATCCAGAAATAGCTTCCTTGCAGTTCAACCCCTGAATGATAACCCCCGCACCTGCAGGATAGATGCTTGGGTGACACACCTACAATTAAAACCCCACACACTGACACTATACCCTGAGGAGTCCCTTCCATTGGGAGTGAAGGAGACATGGCCAGTCTGACTCTGCCTCAATCACCCCAGAACACGGGTCGGACGGTGGAAAGGCCTCATGCAGAAGTGGGGGTACAATAACGATGGACCAACCCAATGTGACTGCGGGGAGACAACCCAAACTGTGGAGCACTTACTTACCTGCCCCCTCCTCCTCCCAGAGCCCTGCAAACCAGATGATCTCAATGAATGTGCCAGAGCCTGCGTTATGCAGTGGCTTGGAAATGTGTAGTGACACGCATGGGCGTAAAACCTGGGGAGGGGATGTGGGCACGTAAGTAAGTGCTCCACTTACAATCTCCCCCATGCTTTGTAATCCGGATTTTGAAATTCAGTGAAAAAAAATTAAAATCTACGCTTTCCCCAAGACAGTGGGGGTGTCAATGTTAAGCGCTTATTAAATGTCTCTATTAACACCGTATTAACACGATGTGTCACCAGTTGTGTTTTGACCTTCCAAAGCTGTCTGATGCGGGTACGTACAATTACCATTTGAACGAATTGGATGTATTGGTGGATGGGAAAGATTTAAAGGTGGTATGGCACTTCCAAATTTTAGGATATATTTCTATGCAGCCTAACTTTGACCACTATTGGTGTGAGTACAGCTACAGTGGCTTGCAAAAGTATTCATACCCCTTGAACTTTTCCACATTTTGTCACGTTACAACCACAAACGTAAATGTATTTTATTGGGATTTTATGTGATAGACCAACACAAAGTGGCGCATAATTGTGAAGTTGAAGGAAAATGATACATGGTTTTCAAATTTTTTTACAAATAAAAAACTGAAAAGTGTGGCGTGAGAAAGTATTCAGCCCTATTTACTCTGATACCCCTAAATAACATCCAGTGCAACCAATTGCCTTCAGAAGTCACCTAATTAGTAAATAGAGTCCACTTGTGTGTA
Organism: Amblyraja radiata; assembly: GCF_010909765.2. Taxonomy (NCBI): domain Eukaryota; kingdom Metazoa; phylum Chordata; class Chondrichthyes; order Rajiformes; family Rajidae; genus Amblyraja; species Amblyraja radiata. The sequence goes on from NC_045957.1 coordinate 5,997,643, forward strand.
ATCTAATCTCAGTATAAATACGGCTGTTCTGTGAAGGCCTCAGAGGTTTGTTAGAGAACATTAATGAACAAACAGCATCATGAAGCCCAAGGAACACACCAGACAGGTCAGGGATAAAGTTGTGGAGAAGTTTAAAGCAGGGTTAGGTTATAAAATAATATCCGAAGCTTTGAACATCTCACGGAGCACTGTTCAATCCATCATCCGAAAATGGAAAGAGTATGGCACAACTGCAAACTTACCAAGACATGGCCGTCCACCTAAACTGACAGGCCGGGCAAGGAGAGCATTGATCAGAGAAGCAGCCAAGAGGCCCATGGTAACTCTGGAGCTGCAGAGATCCACAGCTCAGGTGGGAGAATCTGTCCACAGGACAACTATTAGTCGTGCACTCCACAAATCGGGCCTTTGTGGAAGAGTGGCAAGAAGAAAGCCATTGTTGAAAAAAAAGCCATAAGAAGTCCCGTTTGCAGTTTGCCACAAGCCATGTGGGGGACACAGCAAACATGTGGAGGAAGGTGCTCTGGTCAGATGAGACCAAAATTGAAGTTTTTGGCCTAAATGCAAAACGCTATGTGTGGCGGAAAACTAACACTGCACATCACCCTGAACACACCATCCCCACTGTGAAACATGGTGGTGGCAGCATCATGCTGTGGGGATGCTTTTCTTCAGCAGGGACAGGGAAGCTGGTCAGAATTGATGGGAAGATGGATGGAGCCAAATACAGGGCAATCTTGGAAGAAAACCTGTTAAGAGTCTGCAAAAGACTTGAGACTGGGGCGGAGGTTCACCTTCCAGCAGGACAACGACCCTAAACATACAGCCAGAGCTACAATGGAATGGTTTAGATCAAAGCATATTCATGTGTTAGAATGGCCCAGTCAAAGTCCAGACCTAAATCCAATTGAGAATTGCTGGCAAGACTTGAAAATTGCTGTTCACAGACGCTCTCCATCCAATCTGACTGAGCTTGAGCTATTTTGCAAAGAAGAATGGGCAAAAATGTCAGTCTCTAGATGTGCAAAGCTGGTAGAGACATACTCCAAAAGACTTGCAGCTGTAATTGCAGCGAAAGGTGGTTCTACAAGTATTGACTCAGGGGGGCTGAATACTTTTGCATGCCACACTTTTCAGTTTTTTATTTGTAAAAAAATTTGAAAACCATGTATCATTTTCCTTCCACTTCACAATTATGCACCACTTTGTGTTGGTCTATCACATAAAATCCCAATAAAATACATTTACGTTTGTGGTTGTAACGTGATAAAATGTGGAAAAGTTCAAGCGGTATGAAAACTTTTGCAAGCCACTGTATATAGCTAGGTGGAAATGATTGAGACATGTATCCCTGACTTCCTCATCCAAACACTCTTGGGAGAAAAAGCGCTTCATGGACATATCAGGAGTATAATCGATCCAATAACGATATTTACTTTAGAAACCTGGTTCACTCTTATCAGACAACTTAAACTGAATAAACGACAAAAAGTTTTAAGCTTTGGATAATGAATTTAAACCAGGGATGTATGACTCAACATTTAAAGAGTGGATGAAGAAAGGAATGACTGCATTTTGTACTGTTACTGAAAATGGAGACCTAAGAAGTTTTCAAGATTTGAAGGATAGATTTGCACTTGTTTAGATACCTCCAACTGAGAGATTATTACATAAAAAAAGTAAAAAGGGAGGCACTAGAAGAAAAGAATCCAGTGATAGTTAATGCGTATCATCAAAAAATATTAAGGATTATTTCTAAACTTTATCATAGTTGAATGGAATGTCAAGCTAAATTTACATTTTATGTAAAATTTAAGTGGGAAGAGGAATTGAACATCACAATCTCAGAAGAGGAATGGCATCATATGTGTGTAACATTACAGACATCCGCTATTTCACAAAAATAGAGAGAATTTAATTTTGATTTGTTTCTTTATTACGCCTAACTTAAAAAGGAAGCAAATTCTAAGGCAGCAAACATGCCGGAGGCAATGTGGCCAAACAGACGCAAATCATGTACATATCTTCTGGTGTTGCCCAAAAATAGAACCATTTTGGGACAGAGTGAATTCAGAATCTAACCGGTTAGAAAATGGGAAAAATGGATTAGGTATAGAAATAAAGACATCAACACTATCATTTTATTGACAATAATGTAAGTTATTGGAAAATGTTTTAATAGGAAAATAGTTCTGTATACTGCATCATTAATTGTAAACTGAACCCCCCCCCCGCTGCACTGTTGTACGTTTCACTGCATTGTTGTACGTTTCGTTGTTATATTTGTGTTTTATTTGTGTATGCATAAAAGCAATAAAGACCAAAGTAAAAAAAAAAAAAGCTGTCTGATGCGGGTACAATTACCATTTGAACTAATTGGATGTATTGGTGGATGGGAAAGATTTAAACGGGTATCGGATTTAAACGGGTCAAGTCATTAGGCTCCGGTCGAACGAGTTTCCTGGCTGGCTTGCAGGTAAGTCTCTCATTCGGTCACTCACGTTATTTAGTATTTTTTTCCCCATCTCTCTCTCTCCCCCCTCCAAGGTTGGTTCTTCTGTTTGCCTTTATTTGCTTCAGTTTTATTTGTTTGTGTTATTTATCACATTGTAGCTTTGAAATATTCAAACGGGTATCGGACACTTTCTAAGGGCTGAATCGGAGCGGCTTAAAATCAAACTGCTGCATCGAGGCGATTGAGGCTCCTGATGTTGAAGCCCCCACTGGCCGATTTTAAGCCGCTCCGGGCGATGAAAGGCCCCGCGAAAGGGCCGATTCAAACCCCACGATTTGGGGCGGACGAAGCTGCTGTTGTTGGAGTTCGGAATCGGTCACCAACCAGGTTGGCTCCCGATGTTACCGTCCACAGGGCCCACGGCCGAAGCTGTGTGTATGTGTGTGTGCGCGAGCGGCCGCCAAGAAATTGTGTCACCCCTCCCCCCATGTTTTAATAGCGATATCCGCCCCTGGTGACACGAGAAGAAGAAGCAACTGAGTGAGAACTATATATTGTTACTAGACTAAGTGGGATCCGTTGAGTCCCCAACGCTATATTCCACCTCTCCACCAATTCTAAAATTGGTGGCCAGTGGGAGGGGGCTTTCTGGAGCGCTAATATGGGTGTTATGGGCCGAAGGGACTGGTTCCCAGTGCTAGTATGGACATTGTGGGCCGAATGGATTAGAAACATAGAAAATAGGTGCAGGAGTAGGCCATTCGGCCCTTCGAGCCTGCACCGCCATTCGATATGATCATGGCTGATCATCCAACTCAGTAACCCATCCCTGCTTTCTCTCCATACCCTCTGATCCCTTTAGCCACAAGGGCCACATTTAACTCCCTCTTAAATATAGCCAATGAACTGGCCTCAACTACCTTCTGTGGCAGAGAATTCCACAGATTCACCACTCTCTGTGTAAAAAATGATTTTCTCATCTCGGTCCTAAAAGACTTCCCTCTTATCCTTAAACTGTGACCACTAGTTCTGGACTTCCCCAACATCGGGAATAATCTTCCTGCATTTAGCCTGTCCAACCCCTTAAGAATGTTGTAAGTTTCTATAAGATCCCCCCTCAATCTTCTAAATTCTAGCGTGTATAAGCCGAGTCTATCCAGTCTTTCTTCATATGAAAGTCCTGCCATCCCAGGAATCAGTCTGGTGAACCTTCTCTGTGCTCCCTCTATGGCAAGAATGTCTTTCCTCAGATTAGGAGACCAAAACTGTACGCAATACTCCAGGTGTGGTCTCACCAAGACCCTGTACAACTGCAGTAGAACCTCCCTGCTCTTATACTCAAATCCTTTTGCTATGAATGCTAACATACCATTTGCTTTCTTCACTGCCTGCTGCACCTGCATTCCTACTTTCAATGACAGGTGTACCATGACACCCAGGTCTCGTTGCATCTCCCCTTTTCCTAATCGGCCACCATTCAGATAATAGTCTACTTTCCTGTTTTTGCCACCAAAGTGGATAACCTCACATTTATCCACATTATACTGCATCTGCCATGCATTTGCCCACTCACCCAACCTATCCAAGTCACCTTGCAGCCTCCTAGTATCCTCACAGCTAACACTGCCCCCCAGCTTCGTGTCATCCGCAAACTTGGAGATTTTGCATTCAATTCCCTCATCCAGTATCATTAATATATATTGCAAATAGCTGGGGTCCCAGCACTGAGCCTTGCGGCCTTGCGGATTCTTGGGCTGGCAGCTCAGTCACTCAGGCCTGGTGGGCTGGCAGCTCAGTCACTCAGGCCTGGGGGGCTGGCAGCTCAGCCACTCAGGCCTGGTGGGCTGGCAGCTCAGTCACTCGTGCCTGGTGGGTTGGCAGCTCAGTCACTCAGGCCTGGTGGGCTGGTAGCTCAGTCACTCAGGGCTGGTGGGCTGGCAGCTCAGAAACTGCCAGAAATTCTGCTCAAACCAGGTGAGAGACTGGGGAAGGGGGAGAGGGTGGAGAATCAATTTTAGACATTTTTCATATTTTTCTGCAGATCACAGCAATGAAGGAGGGAAATCTATCCTGGCCTGGATCTCACAGGGAGCCAATGAAGGGAGGGAAAAAAAATACTGGGGTGAGGTTTAATACTTGCAGGGGGAATACTTAGTGATGGCCCGAAGGGACTCATCCTGGGATAGTACAGGCCTGATGGGCCGAAGGGGCTCTTTAAAAAATATCTGAGTGAAATCTCAGTGAAAGGCAATTTGTGCCAGGCCAGGACTTTTCCTGGCCAGGCACAGGCCCTTTGGACCAAAATGCTCCTCCTGGAATCATAAGGGCATTTTGGGCAAAAGGGACTGGTTTCTCGACTAATAGGGGCCTTGTGGGCTGAAATTAGAGATTTCAGGCACGCCAAACAACTCATTTAATTTCAATTTCAAGCAGAGGGCAGACCAAACAACTCATTGCATTTTCATTTCCATTTCCATTGCAGTTTCAAGCACAGGGCAGGCCAAACAACTCATTGCATTAGGTACACAAAATTGCTGGGGAAACTCAGCGGGTGCAGCAGCATCTATGGAGCGAAGGAAATTTTGTGTACCTTCGATATTCCAGCATCTGCAGTTCCCTTTTGGACAACTCATTGCATTTATTACATTTCCATTTCCATTGCAGTTTCAAGCACGGGGCAGGCCAAGTAGCTCATTACATTTTCAATTCATTTCCATTTCCATTGCAGTTTCAAGCATGGGGCAGGCCAGACAGCTCGTTGCTTTTTCATTTAATTTCCGTTTCCATTGCAGTTTCAAGCACGGAGCAGGCCAGACAGCTCATTGCATTTTCATTTATTTTCCGTTTCCATTGCTGTTTCAGGCACGGGGCGGGCCAAACTGCATATTGCATTTTCATTTCCTTTCCATTTCCATTGCAATTTCAAGCACAGGGCGGGCCAAACTGCTCATTGCGTTTTCCTTTCCATTGCAGTTTCATGCACGGGGCGGGCTAAACAGCTCATTGCATGTTCATTTCCTTTCCGTTTCCATTGCAGTTTCAAGCACGGGGCGGGCCAAACAGCTCATTGCATGTTCATTTCCTTTCCGTTTCCATTGCAGTTTCAAGCACGGGCAGGCCAGACAGCTCATTGCATTTTCATTTCCGTTTCCGTTGGGTTCGACGAATCTTTAAGAATAACATTCACTGTGGTGTTTTGCTTGATTTCTGGATCATTAGCAGAAATTTCAAATCCCAGTTCAAAGCTTTGGCCACTCTGTCTGGCTTACAGAGAAACACTGGTCCATTAATTCATCTCATCGCTTAAGAAGCTTCATCCGCAGGATTTTCCTTTGTGTGAACATATCTCCACTGTGATACATTAGTAGCACCCCTTACATAAGAGATTCTGTTTGCTACAAATGTTAGAAAATGTTTGTTTTCATTGTTGAAGTACTTAAGCACTGTAGTACTATCAGTAGAAAAGACAGATTCTTCCAGTTGAAGCTGTAGTTCTTTCCGTAGCATTATGTCAATTTAACAGCTAAGACTGCGGCAGTAAGTTCCATTCTGGGAATCGTCATTTGCCTCAATGGTGCCACTCTGGCTTTTCCCATTAAGAATGCAACGTACTTCATTATCATCATTTTCCAGTCTTAGATACAAAACTGTACCATAGCCATTTAGACTTGTGTCTGAAAAGTGATGCAGCTGTGTTTATCTGATTTGACCAAATTTAATGGGTTCATGCACCCATTCTGAATTCTGAGATCTGCTAACCATTCTGTCCATCGGTGAGAGGAAGTTTGCGTTATACTCTCATCTCATCCAAGTTTTTCCTTACAAAAATCCTGTAAAATCAACTTGGCTGGCAGTGTAAATGGTGCGAGAAATCCCAGAGGGTCATAAACAGAACCAACCATGGATAGGAAGGATGCCTCTTCTTGTACATGGTCGCTCTTGAATCGAGATTCTGAAAAAAACACATCTGATTTGACGCACCAGTGCAGTCCCAGTGCCCTTTCTATTGGCAGACTGTCTTTGTCCAAATCCAACTCCCTGGTCTCATTGACTCTGTCATCTAGTGGAATGCTTTCCAATACAACACGGCTGTTGCTGATCCACTTGGGAACCGTGAATCCTCCTTTATTGCAGACCGAAGTCAGATGTTTTACCATTTGAATTGCTTCCTGTTCCGTAGACATGGATTTTAAACAATCATCCACATAGAAATTATTCTTTACCATATTTGTCACTTCTTCTTGAAAGTGAGCTTTATTGTCCTCGGCAGTCTTCCCTAATGCAAAGTTTGCACAACTTGGTGATCACACTGCTCCAAAGAGACGCACCTTTATCCGGTATTCCACGAGATCTTGTTGTGCATCACCATCAGACCACCATAGGAATCGCAAATAGTCAATATGCTTTTCTGATACTTTGACTTGATGAAACATTGCTTTAATATCAGCCATCAAAGCAAACGGCTCTTGTCTGAATTTAATAAGAACTCCAATGAGTGAGTTAGTAAGGTCCGGGCCCTGTAGTAGTTGCCAGTTAAGTGATGTTCCTTTGAAGACTGCAGCACAGTCAAAGACCACCCTCAAGGTCCCCTTCTTTGAGTGATACACCCCATGGTGTGCAATATACCATAGCTCTCCATCACTTCGATTCAGCTGATCTGTTGGTACCATTTCGGCATAATCATTGTCAACCATGTCCTTTAGAAAAAAAGATATATGTTCTTCATGAAATTTCGTATTCTTGCCAAATCTGCGTTTCAGATTCTGAGTGCGTTGCTCTGTGGTGCGACAGTTATTCGGCAGACTAACACTTACTTGTTTGAAAGGTAAGTCCAGACAATAGTGTTCGTCCATCATCTTTACTGAGTGATTCATAATATCTAAAAACTTTAACTCTTCTCTGGACATTTCTTCCGATTCCCTACTGGTACTTTCATTGAAGTCATGATTGTATTGGTTGATCAATAGCTCTTCTAATTTACCAGTAGATATTTGGTTGACAGCAGCAGCAGGGTGGTTATTCTGGTTCCTGCTTCTGTTGTAACCCATCCGAGTAGGGTTCCCACGGCAATAGTCCATCCCCTTGACTGCAGACAAACTTTTTAGGTTCCAATGTCTTCGAAGCATTCGTTCCGATAAGTAGGCCAATACCAGAGTATATTTTAGGAATCTTGACATCCTTCAATTAAGGCCATTGTTTCAAGTCTTCTTGCTTGGGTATATTGAGATGAAAAACAGGTATGGTCTCATGTGTAAACCCCTCAGATATTTGTATGAAGTTGTCTTCATCCAGACTAGATATTTCCATACCTGTAATATGATGACTAATGCAGGATTTCTCCTCATTCTTGGTATGCAAGAAAATCTTAATCTTTTCTCCTGTAATATCCAGCCTTCTCATCAAGCTTTCTGTGCAAAAGGTGGCCGAACTCCCATGATCCAAAAATTGATATGTTTTCAACACTGTATTCCCCTGGCTGCTCCTTACCTTGACCGGTAAGATGGAGAAAATACAGGTTTCTACCCCGGCCCCGATATGTGCACTTATCTGAGGTGAGGTGACAGCATCACTAGTAGCTGGCTTCTCCTTCTGTTGGCTTTACTCCGGCTGTTTTTCCATATTCTTCTGTTCAGTATGAAGTAATTCAGGATGATCTTGTTTGCACTTATTACAAGTTGTACGATTCTTGCAGTATTTAACCATGTGTCCTTTCTTCAAACATCCAAAGCAGATTCCCTTCTCCTTTAAGAAGTACATTATTTCTTTATACTCCTTGAATTTTCGAAACAACCTTATGGTGTGACCAACCTCATCACATGACAAACAGAAACCTTATGGTTTAATAGTAGATGCGTCTCTTCTCTTCTCACCTGTTGTTTCTACAGGTATTACAGCGGTAGCAAAACTGCTTCCCTTGGGTCCTGATCTTCCTTTTTTCTTAGTAAAGGTAGAACCTTTGACAGTTGCAATTGGTTTAGGATCTTGAATCCTCCCAAAGTGTAAATTTGACATTAACCATACATCCTTTTCCATGAAACACACCAGATCAGGTGCACAGCCTCTCAAAACTCCTTTTCCTCTATCAGACTTGCTTTAACCCTCCACTTTTCTCTGTAGGACAGTTTTTGAGCGATAGTTATCATATTGCTATCACCATTCATTTCTTGCACGTGGTTGAGATGTCTCATTGAGCTACAACAACTTCTAAGAAATATCGCTGTAATGTATTCATATATATTCATGTGTATGTTAATGAGTTGGTGTGCAATATAAGCAGGGAATGATGGGTAATAAATCTCTCTCTCGTGATCCAGGCAACCAGTGTGTGTTTATCGGTGGCCCAATAAGAAAAACACACTCATGGTAAAATCCAACTTTATTCCATTAAATACACAGGAACATTTCAACATCCAGCTGCTTGCGTCTGGCTTCACTGCCTAGTGTGCCTGAGTGAGAGAGAGAGAGATGTAAAGGGTGGCATGCACATATGTGTGGTGAAGGTTATAAATGGCATGAATTAATAATTAATCTACAGTGTGTAAGTCTTGTTCTTCATTCTGCCGTCTGGAATATAACAAAATTGGCAACGAGGACGGGATAGAGTTTGTGAACTCATCCTTTAAACACAGTGCAGGACTGTTTTGCAACATGCAGTATTGTTTAACATTTAAAACCGCAAATACGGAGCTGTGTCTCAATTGTTTGCGAGCTGGACACGATAGGTCACAGATCCTTCTATGTATGGGACTGTAGTTTAAAACACCAACTGTACAAATCGTCGAGAGTTTGTCAGGCTATCTCTATGTTGTGTCTACGGGGCAAGATGGCATCCTTGGGATTGTATAGTACTGACTTTTTTGACTTACTTTTTTTTGTCGAGTTCATCAAGCTACATAGCCTTTGTACAGTTAAGTTTTAGGTGAATTGCTACACCAGAACAGACAGGAAATCGGGTTTTTTGAACGCTTTAAAAAAAACACGACACGATGGCAACGTCCACGGGCTACATCGGAAACCTTGGCATTTTCGACAAGAGTAGAGAGCCGTTCAGCACCTATATGGAGAGAGCGAACATGTTTTTCACGGCAAACAACATAATGGAGATTAGTGATGAAGGAGAGATAGTGACTGAAACAAATAAGGCCGTTTGCGAATGCATGAAAGCGATTCTGCTCACGGAGATCGGTCCTGAAGTATATGGCACACTCATGAATCTCCTTGCACCAATAAAGGCAAAATACGTACCATTCAATGACATTATGAACAAGTTGGACGAGCACTTCAACTCAAAGCCTCTGGAAATTGCAGAAAGCTATAAATTCAGAACTAGAAACCAGAAGCAGAATGAGACAATCAATGAGTACATTGTTGCCTTGAAAAACTTAACTTTGCACTGTAACTTTGGAACCTTTCTCAGAAGAGCACTACGCAACAGATTTGTTTGTGGTCTAGTGGATGAACAAATTTAGTCCAAACTTATGAACACTCCAGATCTTAAATTTGAGAAAGCATGCAAGATTGCTACCACAATGGAGATGGCATCAAAGAATGCTCGCGAGTTTCGTCCGCCAGACTGCAGTGGGCGTTTACAGTCACAAGGCAGTGCCTATGGCAAAACCAAGAGGCGCTAAACCAAAACCAAAGTATGGCAGGGAGCCGAGTTCAGCTAGTTGTTATCGTTGCAACGGTAATAACTCATCCCAATTTTGTCAGTTCAAAATGGACAAGTGCTATAACTGCCAGAAGAAAGGCCATATCGCCTCAGCATGTCGGGCCAAGCTTAAAACAGGAAACCAACAACCTGTGGGAAACAAGCGACAACACAAGAAAGGAGTTCACAACTTGGAGATGAACCCAGATGGAAATGAACTTGGGTTGAACACCATTTATGCAACCAACATCGATAAGCCTACAACCAGCCAAGGCAAGGACAATCGTATTAAAGTGTTGATTAAATGAACAGTTAATCGATATGTGTATTGTAGCAGATTGTTCAGTCATGAGCAGAGATCTATACGAAACAACGTTCCCACAGACACCATTGTTTGAGAGTAAGGTCAATCTGAGAACCTACTCGGGTGAAGTTTTGGAGACATGCGGACAAATAAACTGTAAAGTTCAGCATAATGGTCAGTCAGTAACACTGCCCATCATAGTGGCCAGCTACAGAAATAAAGCAACCCTCCTTGGAAAGGATTAGCTGAATAGAATATGTAGATTGGCTATTGCATGCTAGCCAATCCTAGTGTTTGTCAGTAGTAGCTCCGCCTACGTGCATTCAATTATCAAGAGTTTTAAACATCTTGGAGTATCGCTGCAACGCGGCAGATACTTGTTTTAAAGTTTTTCTGCTTGTTTTGGGACTGCGAGTAGTCTTATCAACTGACTGTGTAGCTCCCACTACGGTGGCTGGCAACCTGCCAGGAAACTGTTTTGTGTACCAAAAGAGGGGAGAAAATTATTTCTGGACTTGTACAACTGCGTCCAGAACAACCCCCTTACTGACTCGTTGAGGCTGTCCGGCCTGGTCTGGTTTTCGTGGGGTGTGGGAGGTTTTCTGCACCCCCACCATCTCGACCTTCTTTTGCGGCCTTGGAGTTTGGAGCTGACGACGAAGCCTCCTTTCTCTCGGCAAGACCGAGAGATAAGAGGCTTCCAACAACAAGACTGCAGGCAAGTCCCCTTTTGTTGCTGTAGGAGCGGCGAAGAACAGCTGGGATTGCCTGCGAAGGTCAGCAGCTCGCCAGGGAACGCAGGAGAGCCGAGAGTTTCCAGCGAAGAGGTGGTGATGCAGCAGTTTTCCGGTGGAGCTGCCATTATCAGCGTTTGAGGCGACACCAATTTGCCTCCCTCTCTCGAACTTCCATTCGTTTTTTTGTCTTTGGACTTGGCCTCGTGCCATTTGGACTGTCTGTGTCGTTTTCAGTGATATGTTTTAAAATTGTAGCACCTGATACTATGCTGGGTCAGTGTTCTGGGGGAGCGGGGCCCTCCAGGAGCTATGCAAAGGCGGCTGCTTCAGCTGCTTCGGCTACTGCTCTGGGGGCCCGGTTCCCCATGAAGAACCTGCCGTTTGAGCATGGGATAAGGTGCTACTTGCCCCCCCAGATCAACCTGGAGGACTGCTCGGCTGCCGTTGCCGTGGCGGCCAAGGCCGCAGGTGTCCTGTATGTGGGCAAAATGTTTGGGAAGGCCGTGCTCTTCCTTGAGTCTGTTTAGGGGGTGAATGCGGCCGTGAGTAAAGGGGTCACAGTGGGGGGAATGTTTTTGCAGGTTGAGCCCTTGGTGACCACTGCGCAGCGGGTGGTCCTGTCCAATGTCCCACCCTGCATCACAAATGAGGCCCTCCTTCCCCACCTTCACACCCTGGGGAAGGTACTCACGGACATCACCCCGATATCCCAGGGGTTCCGCAGGAAGGAGCTGCGGCACGTTCTTTCCCTCCGGCGCCAGCTGTCAATAATGCTGGACCAGGAGGAGGTAGTTGACGGGCGCTTCTGTGTCCAGCAGGATGGGCGTGAGTTTACCATCTTCTGGACATCGGAGCGCCCAAGGTGCCATGCCTGTAAGGAAGTGGGGCATATTCGGAGGAATTGCCCCAAATCCCGGGCGGGGGCCTCCGCCTCCAGTGCCACTAATCCCCCTCTCCCCCCTGCTCCTACCCCCCATGTAGTTGAGGCAGCGAACCCTGGGGTTGCGCAGAGCGTGGGTGGGGGTGGGGAGGTTCAAAAGAAGGGGGGCAAGGTGGCAAAGAGGGTGAAGCACCTGGGGAACAAAAACCCCAAGGACAAGAGCAATCCACCCATCCCTTCACCTCCCATTAGGGAGTCCGCAAGCCCCATAATCCAGCCAGGGGCAGTGGGGATCGGGCGGGAGGAGGGGGAGCCACAGAAAAAGGCTGCTAAGGCGACACCAGAGTCTGTGAGCTCCTCCCCTGTGAAGAAAAGGAGGAGGAATCCCTCTGGGGACGAGCAGAAGGGGGACGAACGGGAATCCTCCAGGGTGGAGGGAAGTACTGTGGTGGAGGAAGACTCCCACCCTCTGGTTCAGGCCCTGGTCCCATGTTCTGGAGGGGATTCTGGGGAGGGTGGTGATGGGGACCACTCCGGTGCTATGGAGCAGGGGGAGATTCCTGTTGGGGAGGGAGTCCCGCATCAGGCACCTGAGGAAACCCAGAAGCAACCCACCCAGGACGAGGCGCAGAGCACACCTCTGGAGTTAGAGACTGTAGATGGAGAGGGGGTTGGGGAACCCAGCCCTTCTCTGCCTCAGGACCTGGCTCCAGAGGGACTCCCTGAGTCTGATGCACCAGAGTCCTCTCTGGGCCCAACTGGGGGAGGGATAGTCACCCCCACTGCCGATGGTCTTGAATCTCCGGGTACATCTGGGGAAGGCCCCTCTACCACTGATCCCAAGGTTGGGGCTGACGTGGAGGAGAGACCAGCAGGTGGGGCAGAGGTAACCGCTGCACAGGGTGAGGCGGGTGTTTTAAGCACAGAAGGTTTGTCCGGAGTTGGGGATGGTGATTCCATCTGCAGTGAGCAGGTGGAAGGGGACTCCTCGGGCAATGAGTCAATGGATGTTCTCGCTCCCCCTGACGCCACTCCACTCATTTCAGTGGAGGAGATCCGCGAGTTCATCACGGCCACCAAAGGAGCCCAACATCGGCCCAGACTGGCCTCCCTTCGGTGGCCGAACATAAAAGGGCTCACTAGCTCGCTAAAACTCATCCTCAAAAAGAGGGTGAGGGGCAAGGGGTCAAAGGGGGTGAAGGGGAATGACCGGCGTGGTCAGGATTCGGTGAAGAGGTTGAAGGAGCTCGTGGGCTCCTTTGACTTGGTAGACACTTGGAGGAACCTCCACCCCGACTCTAGGGCCTTCTCCAGGAGGTCAGAGTGGGGTGGGTCTCGCATCGACCGCCTGTACATTTCTAGTGCGTACGTCTCCCGCGTCTCGGCGGCCTCCATGCTGTCGGTGCCGTGCTCGGACCACCACCTGGTGTGGGCGGAGTTTAACCCTCTGCGCACGAGGGGAGGGTCCGCGTACTGGCATTTTAACAACCGGCTGCTGGAGGATCGCCGCTTCCGGGACTCGTTTGCGAGGTTCTGGAATACCTGGAAGAGGAAGCGGGGAGGATTTCACTCCCTGCGGCTATGGTGGGATGTGGGCAAGGCCCACATCCGGAGTTTCTGTCAGGAGTACACTAGAGGGTCGACCAAGAGACGCGATTCCAAGATCAGACAGCTCGGGAGCGAGCTGCTCGATTTGGATTCGCGTCTGTCAGACCGTCGGGGACACGATCCTCTGGAGGGAATACCAGGAGAAGAAGGACGCGCTGAAGGAGCTACAGTTGGAGCAATCTCGAGGCGCGTACGTGAGGTCGCGGATCCAATTGCTCCACGATTTGGACCGCGGTTCACCCTTCTTCTACTCGCTGGAGAAGTGGCGGGGAGTCCGTCAGCAGTTAGTGGAGCTGCTCGCTGATGATGACTCCTCCGTCACTGAACCAGAGGACATTAACGCAGCAGTTCGTTCCTTTTATGGGACCTTGTTCTCACCAGATAGCTCTGGCGGGGACGAGTGCAGTGAACTGTGGGAAGGTCTAGCCACGGTCGACCCGGAGGGTGCCGAGCATCTGGATGCCCTCCTGACACTGGATGAACTGACCGCGGCCCTCCATCAGATCCGAAGGGGCAAATCCCCTGGCCTAGACGGACTGACAGCAGAGTTCCTCCGCACTTTCTGGGGGATCCTTGGGGAGGACTACACCATGGTATTGAGGGAGAGCCTGGCGACCGGAGAGATGCCCCTGTCTTGGCGAAGGGCTGTCGTGGTCCTTCTGCCCAAGAAGGGCGATCTCCGCCGTCTAAAAAACTGGCGCCCAGTCTCCCTCCTCTGTACCGACTACAAGGTCTTTGCCAAGGCAATGGCAAACCGTCTGGGCCCAGTGCTGGCTCAAGTGATCCACCCTGACCAGTCTTACACGGTCCCAGGCCGGTCCATCCAGGACAATATCCATTTGGTCCGGGACCTGGTCTACCTGGCTCAGGAGACCGGTGTACCCACTGCCTTTCTCTCCCTCGACCAGGAGAAGGCTTTTGACTGGGTGGATCACGAGTATCTGTTGAGGACTCTGCGGGCGTTTGGGTTCGGACCGCACTTTGTGTCCCGGATCCGACTTTTATACGCCACCGCAGAGTGCCTCGTGAAAGTCAATGGATCCTTGACGGCCCCCATTCCCTTCCACAGAGGAGTACGTCAGGGATGCCCCATGTCTGGCCAACTTTACGCCATCTGCGTGGAGCCATTACTTAGTCTGCTTCGGTGGAAGTTGACGGGCATGGTTCTACGCGAGCCGGACATGGAGGTGGTCCTCTCGGTCTACGCCGATGACGTGCTCCTCATGGTCACCGACCCCGTCGACCTGCAGAGGATGCGTGAGTGCCAACGATTTCTCTCGGCAGCCTCCACTGCCAGGATCAACTGGGGGAAATGTTCTGGACTCTTGGTGGGTCCCTGGCAGGTGGACTCCCTCCCGGAGGAGATGAGGTCTTTCACGTGGAGTACCACACACCTCCTCTACCTGGGAGTCTACCTGAGTCCCGGTGCGGAGACCTGGCTGGCGAACTGGCAGGAACTGGAGGTGAAAGTCGTCACCCGGCTGGGGCGCTGGGCGGGTCTCCTCAGAGTGCTTTCGTACCGGGGCAGGGTGTTGGTCATTAACCAACTCGTGGCCTCCATGCTCTGGTACAGATTGACCACATTGGTCCCATCAGCCACCTTTGCTGGGATCATCCAGAAGAAGTTGGTGGACTTCTTCTGGGGCAACGGAAAGCACTGGGTCTCTGTAGCGGTCCTGAGTCTCCCGATCGAGGAGGGCGGTCAGTCGCTGGTGTGCATTCGCACCAAGTTGGCGGCTCTCCGCCTCAGGACCTTGCAGAGATACCTGTACTTAGGGCATCCTCCCAGGTGGCACGTGCTGGCAACGCAATTTTTTCAACGGAGCCGCTGCCTTCAAGGAGGTACGCGGATCCCGATGGTGGGGGTCAGCCGTGCGGTCCTGATGGGGATGCCTGGCTTCTACAGGGACTTGTTGAGAGTCTGGAACCTGGTTGCCGTTGACCAGGCCCCACCTCCACCAGCGGAGGGTGACGGCCCGGGCTTGAGAGCAGCCGGTCCTTGTCCCGCCCCATCGGTTGACCGGGGGGCTCAAACGTGTGGAGTACTTGTGGTTGAGCAAGCCCCCGCTCAGCCGGAAGTACTCATCAGACCCAGGCGCCGTAATCCATCCCGGGAGCCGGTCCCACACAATTTGAGCCGCCTTTCCTCGACACCCTTCGTCTCCCTCCGAGACGCAGGGAGGCGTGTCCTGTACAGGCTCCTCCTCCACACCCTGCCATTCCTCGCCCTGGTCCACCGTCCGGACACCAAGTGGTGGTCGGTGTTGCCTTCCGGTCGCGAGGGGGGCCTCCGGTGGGGGTCCCTCTACGCAGGGATTCTCCCCCTCTACATTGGGGACCTGGGGTGGAGGGTATCGCACTGAGGTGTTCCCTGCAACCTGTTTCTCTCGCGGTTCACAGACTCGCCAGCCGCCTGCCACTTTTGCGGGCTGGAGGAGTCTGTGTACCACGTGTACATGGAGTGCGTGAGGCTGCAGCCACTGTTTGAATATCTAAAGGGGCTGCTCCTTGCCTTCTGGCTGCATTTTTCACCCACCATCCTCATCTTTGGACACCCTGTGCGTAGGGGAGAGGGTAGGGCTGAAGATGTCCTGGTTGGGTTGCTCCTGGGCCTGGCCAAGCTGGCCATCCGCGAGTCACGGCGCCAGACGATGGAGGGCTCTACCCGAGCCAGCTGCCTGCCCCTTTTCCGGGGTTACGTCTGTGCCCGGGTGGGATTAGAAAGTGAATACGCCCTGTCTGCCCTGAGGGAGTTCCAGGACCGCTGGGCTCCGCAGGGTGTTGAATGTATCCTCAATAAGGATTGTATCATAGTTGTATAGTAGTTTATTATGGATACATGTTTGTATTGTATTATGGTGGTGGGTTCTGGCTTGTTTTATTGTAGTGTAATATTATTTTTAATAATTGAATAAATTAAAAAAAAAAAAAAAAAAAAAAGTCTTCTGGTGCGCGCACCTGATTTTGAGCGTCCATTTAAGCTGGTAGTGGATGCTAGTGATCGTGGGGTTGGTGGAGTTCTTCTACAGGATGATTCAGATGGGGTGGAGCATCCAGTTTCGTACTTCTCTAAGAAGTTTAATCGTCATCATAAGTGGTACTCCACCATTGAGAAAGAAGCCCTTGCTATTTTAAAGTCTCTGAATCATTTCGAGGTTTATGTTGGCTCCTCAAATGTCCCTGTCATCGTACTCACGGATCATAATCCTTTGGTATTTTTGCAGAGTATGAAGAATAAGACTACAACGTGGAGGTCAGGCATATCCGTGGCAAGGATAATGTCTTGGCTGACGCCTTGTCGCGCCAGTAGTGTTTTAGCTACTGAATAGTTTCTGGGATTTGGTGGTGTTCTTTCTCTCTTCTTCCGAAACTTATTCAGTATCTTTGGGTGGGGGTGTTAGGCGCTCCCCCCCCTGGTGAATGCTATGTATTTACCTTTCTCTGTTTCTCTCCCGAGTACAGGCCTCGTGGCTGTGAGTCTGGAATCAAGGGGTTAAAGGCTCCTGTACCCGATTGGCCAAGCTGCGTCAGGTGACGGGTGACTCATCTGAAGCTTGAATACCAGAGTCTCCCAGGATTCTCCCTCTTCTTCGTCGACCCTGACTTGTGAGCAGACTGCTGGTGTGAGCTGCGGAAGGCCTGGCCACATGGCATAGAACTTTGTGTACTTTCACCATTACTTGTTAACAAATATTGAATTGGGACGGATAAGGGCTGACCTTAGTGTTTTCGTGTATTTTGTTTCAGGGTTATATCTCTTTAGGCAGGTTTTAGAGTCTCCGGTTCGACGGTCCATCACGTGGCTGGCTGGAGCACTGTTAAATTGTTTGTCAGTCCATCCATATCCCTGACTGGGTTGTTTGAATCAGGTTTGGGTTTTGTGTTCCATTGAATAATTAAAACTATTTTTGAACTTGAACCTGGTTTTTGAATTATGTTACGCGGCTCTGAAGTACCTGCATTCGGGAGTCGTAACACTCCTACCTGCAATATACCGATCCTCAGTACTTACCCCGCTTAGTAATGAACCTTCCCAGTATCGTCTTTCAAGGTCCCCTGTCAATTAGTACCCCAATATCGGGTGGGGACTCTAACCCTTTAATCTGGGGACTCAAACCTTCTAGGAACTGACCTTGTGAGCCCGACCCTCACCCAAACCTAGGTCTATAATCGTTCAAGGTGGGGACTCGAACCCTACAGGGACTCCAACCCTCACTCAAACCAGTGTTTGCCAGACTACTAACCTTAATCGATCTCGTCTGGATTCAACGCACAAGTCAGCAAATGACCAATACGTTGTCAGATTAGCGGAGCGGGGAAAACCGATGCAGCAAAAACTATTCACACCGGGGGCCCAATTTCTTCTCCCACGACCCGAGATGAGTTAGCTACTCGGACACATACTCACAGTGGCAATCCATTGAGATCCCGGACGAGCCCCCAAATGTTGATTCTGGATCTAATACTCTCTCCCTAGTTTGGTTCAGTAAAACCACTGAGTCGAACACTGGAGTCCAAACCCTACAGCACCACGGGGCCGACCTCGGATCCACGCACTGGAGCCCTCAGCAGCCTCGCGTAAATAGAACAGAAGGGAGGACAACTGACACACCCTAACAAATTACCCACCCTAGCCCTATACAGTGGTGGGAAAACTAACGGCGCGAAAGTACAGAAGGGGGGGGGGGGGGGGGGCAACCCTTACATGGCACCTATTCAGTACACAGAATACAAAGTAAATGCATATTAGGTGAGGTAACCCCTCTTAGACCAATCACAAATACTGGCAGGAAGGTAGAAAAGTAGAAACATAAAGCTTCCCCAACCAATCACAGACATGCATCAGTGTACTGAAACATTCGGAACCCAGACTTGGTTGGGACAGGTGGGTCACATGGGCAGAAGCTTCCCGGGGCTTCTTCACAGGTCTTCAGAGGTCCAGACTTACTGGAGCCAACTAGGTCACATGGGTCTCCAGCACATTGCAATGTATTGCCACTATCAGTGAAGCCCAGTCTTTCACTGATACCAGTCGTTTCCAAAGTACCCAAATCTCTGCATATTCACAGGTTGACATACTAAAGTGTCACATCTCACACTTGTCAGAGTTAAATTCCATTTGGCATTCCTTGTTGCTTTTGGTAACTCCTGTTATAAAATTAAATATTCTTCCTCACTGTCCACCATACCACCTATTTAGGCTTATATAGATGAACAGACCTCCAACAACACTCAACAGGCTTAGTCCCATCGGGAAAAATGCAAATTGGTATTCCATCTACCATTCTTAAACATTAATTCTCTTCACAAGTAGTAGCCACAGTGTGCACCATCCATAAAGTAGACAAATTGTATCTCACAAACCTATGACCTGTGTTATGTAAGGAGAGGGAGAGAGAGAGAGAGAGAGAGAGAGCTCTTCCATGGTGTGTGCCAGTGACAGGACTCTCGAATTCTCCAGACCATCCATTGCAGTGGGATTTGTTGCATTATTAATTATTTTCCAGTATTTTGCATTAATAACCATAGTTGTTCGTAATTAAATATCCATTCATTGATCCGAAGCCTAAAAAAACTGCTATATTTCCTTACAACCTATCTGACCAAGAAGGGCTAGGGTATCAAGTGAAGGGGAACACCACCACCTGCAGGTTTCTCCCCAAGTTGCAGACCGTCCTGATTTGGAAATGTATTGTGGCTGGGTTTAAATCCTGGTACAGCCTTGTGGAAATAGTTTCAGAGGGACTGCAGGACTCTACAACAACAGCACGCCACCACCTTCTGGAAAATAATTAAGGAATGGCAATAAATGCTGACCTGACCAAAGGCATCTCAACTCAAAGAAAAAAGAATCAAATAATTAAAAAAAATAACCAGTGCTTTATTAACGTTGGTTGTGTGATTTAAATATTGGCCAAGACACCAGAACTTCCTTACTCCTCTGCAAAATAGTGCCATCCTTATCCTTCTGAAATGGTCAAGCTAGGCAGTCAAAGCACTGTTACAGCGCATAATCAAACAGCACGTCAGCCATAGTCGTAGAGCTATACAGCATGGAAACAGGCCCTTTGGCCCAAGATGCCAACCAAGATGCCTCATCTAAACTAGTCCCATTAGCCTGCATTTGGTCAAAATCTCTAAACCTTTCCTATCCAGGAACCTGTCCAAATATATTTTAAAAATTCATTATAGTACCTGCCTTAACAACCTCTGGCAGCTCATTCCATATTCTCACCACCCTCTGTATGAAACCCTTTATTGATTAAGGCTCTTGATTTTGCAATGACAAAGATTATCTGAATACTTTTACCAAAAAACCTCAGGGGGATGATGAAACACCACTTTCTCAAGAAAAATGAACACTGGTAATACACATTGACTGTTGGGTAACGGAAATCAATTTAATCTTAATATTAAAACTTGCCCCACACATTTCCTTAAAATTTGCCCCTCTCACCTTCAAACTGTGCTCTCTAATATTTGAACATTTCCCACCCTGCCGAAAAAAGGTTCAGACTGTCTACCCTATCTATGCCTCATAATTTGAAATACTATCAGATTTCCTACAACCTCTGGCATTTTGGAATAAACAATGTCCGACCTCTCCCTGTATGAAATTCCCCATATCTAGCACTTTTGCATGTCCTTTGTGTCTGGTTTATTTCCAGCAGGTTTCATTAATCTGTTAAACCAGAGTTCTCCATAAACAGTAGAACCACCTGGGCAAATACGAGAGATTTGCGCTTTGCCATATCCATCCTACCCTCACTCTCTATGTAACTATGTATCTTTGGTTCGGCTACACTTGGAGTACTGTGTAGTTCTGGTCACCCCATTACCGGAAAGATGTGGAGGTTTTGGAGACTGTGGGTGAAATTTCCCAGAATACAGCCTGTATTGGAGGATATTATCTATGAGATCACAAACAAGCTTGAATTGTTTTCTCTCATCAAAGACCCACACCATCCTGGCCACACACTCATCTCCCTGCTACCTTCAGGTAGAAGGTACAGGAGCCTGAAGACGGCAATAACCAGGTTCAGGAATAGCTACTTCCCCACAGCCATCAGGCTATTAAACCTGGCTCGGACAAAACTCTGATTATTAATAACCCATTTTCTGTTATTTGCACTTTATCAGTTTATTTATTCATGTGTGTATATATTTATATCATGGTATATGGACACACTTATCTGTTCTGTAGTATATGTTCTGTGTGCTGAAGCAAAGCAAGAATTTCATTGTCCTATACAGGGACACATGACAATAAACTCACTTGAACTTGAACTTGGAACATCAGAGGTTGAGGAGACAGCTGTTGAAAGTATATTACATTTTAAGAGGCTTAGATAGGGTAGACAGTAAATCTTTTTCACTGGGTGGAAATGTCAAAGACTAGGGAGCATAGTTTTAATATGAGAGGGGGAAGATTTACATGAGATGTATGGAGTAAATAGTTTTACATAGACTGACTGTGCCTGGAATGTGCTGCCAGGAATGCTGGTGGAGGGAGATAGGATAATGGTGTGTAAGAGGCTTTCAGACAGGCACATGGATATGCAGAAAATGGAGGGGTATGGATTATGCAGGTAGAAGAGATTAGTTTAATGTGGCATCAGGTTCGGCACAGACATTGTGGGTTGAAAGGCCTGTTCATCTGCTGTACTGTTCTGTTTTATTGGGGACGATCAGCCATGATCACAATGAATGCCGGTGCTGGCTCAAAGGGCCGAATGGCCTCCTCCTGCACCTATTGTCTATGTTTCTATCTTTATAAAATTAGTTGCTCCCTGAAGGTATAATTTTATGAAAATGACCATGGCTCTGAATGTTTGCAGACGTGAGTAGTTCATTACAATTCTCCTAATTTCTGATGAGTGGACACATACATGGGCTCCAAGCTACATATTCGCTCTTCTTTCTCTTCCCTCGACATTAGCCTAGCACGGGCCACGCATCAAAGGGGATTTTGGACGGTACAAGTCAGCCGCATTGCAATTAGACAAGTCCATAGAATAGTAAGATTAAACGAGAACTTACCAGTTTGAAGTTTGATCTTTATTTTATGAGGAGGAACGTTGAGGGAATACGTGAAGAACCCCGCCTACGGCGCATGCGTGTCATTCTTCAAAGCAGCGGTGTGAGGTCACAGATAGAAAATAATGACCTAAGATAGTAAGATTATTAAAGAGATACCAGTTTAAGATATGACCATATAAGGGTGGGAGCGGAGGGCACGTATTCCCTCAACGTTCCTCCTCATAAAATAAAGATCAAACTTCAAACTGGTAAGTTCTCGTTTAATCTTACTATTTTACTTCGGAGTCACGTGAGTGACTTCGTGAAGACTTCAAAGCTCTGTGACCTCATGCCGTGGAACGAGTCCAATCTTCACAACTGCCTTGGTAGTTTGGGAGAAATTGTTACTGGTATTTAAAAAAAAAAACACAATGATACCAACATTTTCAAGCAAAAATTGTAAATAATATTTATTAAATCAATTTATAAACCTTATAAGCTTCAGGTGTAAATTAAATAGAACTCAAAATTTTGCCCGAAAACGTTCCTTCTTTTCTAACTGGTTTGTTGTAATATGTGCGAAACGTTTTCTCTGATGACCATCCTGCAGTTCTGAGGATATTGTCCATCGGTACCTCCAGGCGATTAGCTGCTGATGTAGATGCAGCCCTGGTGGAGTGAGATTTGAATACATTAGTGTCCACTCCTGCCTGAACTAAGCAATATCTCAGCCACCGTGAAATGGTCTGAGTCGAGACTTTATGGTATGGCTTCTTATGGCTAATTAAAAGAGCCTTTTCATTGCCTCTGATAGCCTTCGTTCTGTCCATATATAACATGATGTGTTTTACTACACAGAGACGTTCATCCTGTGGATAGGCTATGAACTCTATCACCAGCCCCGCTGATCCTGGTCTATTTTGCTTAATAAGGCCCTGGATCACGAAAATCAGCCTTCCTGTCGCCTCCGTCAAGTTATCCAATCTTAACTTCTGTAATGACTGGACCCTTTGCGCTGTGACCAGCGCCATAAGCATAACCATTTTCATAGTTAGATAGTTTAGCGGTAATGCCGTAGCCGGTGACCAATTCCGTAACATATTTAGGACTACGCTCACATCCCAGATTTGGCTATATCTAGCCCTTGGTGGGTTAGTGTTAAAGATGCCTCGTAGCAGTTTTATTACTAGAGGATGTGAGCCGACACCCTGTCTTTCTGTGCCTTCCCATAAATAACTGGACAAGGCACTCCTAGCACTATTGACCGTGCTGTAACTGAGTCCTTCAAAGTGCAGGCTTGTGAGGAATTCTAGGACAGCTGGAATATCCACCGTTCTGTGGTCTAGATTGTTGTCCAGGCAGTATTTAGTCCATTTCTTGACATGACATAAATATTGTTTTTGAGTGGAAAGTCTCTGTGCTGCTGTGATCATGTCCACAGTTCTATCAGATAAACCCATATGCCGAAATGGTTCCTTCAGAGTCTACAAACCAATAAATTTAGATAATTATGGCAAGGATGGCTGTCCCCAGTCACCGGATGCACCAGCAACTGAGGACTATGTTTTAAAGTAATATATGGTGTAAGCACCAAATCCTGCAGCACCGAGAACCATGGTTGGGTAGGCCAATCAGGTACTATGAGAATCCCAGATGCCGAGTCTAGCTGAATTTTCCGTAGTACCCGATTGATGAGGCAGAAAGGAGGAAATGCATAAATGAACCATTTCCCCCAGTGCAAAGAGAATGCATCTGTAGCTTCTGCCTCAGGATCTGGTTCCCATGATATATACCTAGGTAACTGATGATTTAACCTGGATGCAAAAAGATCAATATCCGGCCTTCCGTACTTTGCTGTGATATCAGCAAATATCTTTCTGTCTAACATCCATTCCATATTTTCATTAAATTTTCGTGACCTGGCGTCTGCCACTGAATTAAGTATCCCTGGTAGATACGTAGCCGATAACCAAATATTCCTTTGGATACACCATTCCCAAATATGGTTTGCCAATTCATCACAGGATATTGATATATTTCCACCCATATGATTTATATATGCCACCACCGTGGTATTGTCTATCTGCAATCTAACATGCTGGTTAATCATTCCCGAGCAATAAGATTTTAAACCATAAAAAGCACTCAACATTTCTAAGTAATTTATACCCTTTGTGGTAACTCTCCCGTTCAAGGGGACGTCCTCCCCAGGTCCGACACGTTCAATGCGTGTATGCGATATGACACGCATGCGCCGTAGGCGGGGTTCTTCACGAAGTCACTCACGTGACTCCGAAGTAAAATCTGCAGTAAAATACAAAGTGCTGAAATTGCACTAGTTATACATACTTCATTTTTCCAACGAAATGTTGGAAATTATAAAAACAATAGTATATTATATCAAATAAATCATATATGTCAAATTTCTCTCTCTCTCTCGATATATATATATATAATCAATTCTATATTGTTTTTTTTCTATCTATATTTAAATTGAATTGACTTTAAGCTTTGGCATGTGAGAATTTGTGGTGGTGAATTACCCGGCTGGGATTTGAACTCGCCACTCAGCGCGCTTCGCCCCGCTGCCGGGGTGGGTTGAAAGCGGACACGGCGGTAGCCTCAGGCGGGGGACGGTTGGTGGAGCTCGAGCGAGCGGGAGACCAGGGGGGCGGCTCGCGCTCTGCCCAGGGGGCGGCTCGCGCTCTGCCCAGGGGGCGGCTCGCGCTCTGCCCAGGGGGCGGCTCGCGCTGCAGCATTGGATCTAACGGCCAGAGGAGGGGAAGCAGAAATGGCGGGAGAGACGGAGGCGGGACGTGGAAAAAAGCACGGGGTGAGTGGAGTGAAGGGAGGGATGGACGGAGAAGATAAGATTTTTTTTTGGGGGGGGGGGGGGGGGAAACCCAACTAGTCACCCAGAGGTACACAAAAATGCTGGAGAAACTCAGCGGGTGCAGCAGCATCTATGGAGCGAAGGAAATAGGTGACGTTTCGGGCCGAAACCCTTCTTCAAGTCTTCTCCCAGAGAGTCGGACGTATTTTAACAGTTGGGTCTGAAGAGTCTGAAGAAGGGTCTCGACCCGAAACATCACCCATTCCTTCTCTCCAGAGATGCTGCCTGTCCCGCTGAGTTACTCCAGTATTTTGTGTCTACCTGTAGTCACCCAGAGAGTTGTGAATCTGTGTAATTCTCAGCCACAGAAGGCAGTGGAGGTCAATTCACTGGACGTTTTCAGAGATATTTATATCTAGCTCTTTGGGCTAACGGAATCAAGTGATATGGAAGGGAAAGCAGGAACGGGGTACTGATTTTGGATGATCAGCCATGATCATATTGAATGGCGGTGTTGGTTTGAAATTCCGAATGGCCTACTCCTGCACCTATTTTCTATGTTTTCTATCTTTCAACAATTTCTCCTCCCTTTTCCTCCAAATCCAAGGTATAGCTATGGGCGAGCGCATGGCCCCCAGCTACGCCTGTCTCTTTGTAGGGTACGTTGAACAATCTTTGTTCGAGGCGTACTGTGGGCCCCATCCCCAGACTCTACCACCGCTACATTGACAACTGCATTGGTGCCATCCCCTGCACCCATGCAGAACTCACTGACTTCATCCATTTCACCACTAACTTCCATCCGGCACTCAAATTCACCTGGACCATTTCCAACATCTCCCTACCGTTTCTAGACCTCACTATCTCCATCGCAGATAACAGACTACTGACCAAAATCTACTATAAACCCACTGACTCCCATGGCTATCTGGACGACACTTCTTCCCACCCTGTTTCCTGTCTCCTATTCCCAATTCCTCCGTCTACGGCGCATCTGCACCCAGGATGAGGTGTTCCAAACCAGGGCATCGGAGATGTCCTCATTCTTTAGGCAACGGGGGTTCCCCTCTTCGACTATAGATGAGGCTCTCACCAGGGTCTCCTCTATTTACCAAAGCTCCGCTCTCACTCCCCATCCCCCCACTCGTAACAAGGACAGAGTCCCTCTTGTCCTCACCTTCCACCCTACCAGCCGTCACATACAACTGATAATCCTCCGACATTTTCGCCATCTCCAACGGGATCCCACCATTGGCCACATCTTCCCATCTCCTCCCTTTTTTGCTTTCCGTAGAGACCGCTCCCTCCATAACTCCTTGGTCAATTCGTCCCTTCCCACCCAAACCACCCCCTCCCTGGCACTTTCCCTTTCAACCGCAGGAAATGCTACACTTGTCGCTTTACGTCCCCCCTCGACTCCATCCAAGGACCCAAGCAGTCTTTCCAGGTGAGACAGAGGTTCACCTGCACCTCCTCCAACCTCATCTATTGCATCCGCTCCTCTAGGTGTCAACTGCTCTACATCGGTGAGAGCAAGCGTAGGCTTGGCGATCGCTTCGCCCAACACTTCCGCATAGTTTGCATTAACCAACCTGATCTCCCAGTGGCTCAGCACTTCAACTCCCCATCTCATTCCGAATCCGACCTTTCTGTTCTGGGCCTCCTCCATGGCCAGAGTGAGTCCCACTGCAAATTGGAGGAGCAGCACCTCATATTCAGCCCAATGGCTCCACCTCTTCCTTTCTTCTCCCCGCCCCCCCCCCACCCTCATATCAGTCTGAAGAAGGGTTTCGACCCGAAACGTTGCCTATTTCCTTCGCTCCATAGATGCTGCCTCACCCGCTGAGTTTCTCCAGCATTTTTGTCTACCTTCTATATTTAGTCGATCAGCGCCTGTGAGGGGAGCAGCACAGTCAGGAAACAAAAAACCAAAAAACCTGCAGATGCAGCAAATGTGAAGTAAAATCAGAGAATACTGGCAACATTCAGCAGGTCGGGCAGCGTCAACCTGCAGACGGTGCAATCTATCTATACATAACTAAAACTCTGATCTTGTTATCTTCCGGTTTAGCGGTCATTCTATTTGCGCAAAAACGGTTCACGAAGCAACCAGTGCCCGCTGTGAGTCCCCATTGCACCGCCAACCCCTTCCCCTCTGGTCCCCCTCGCTGGCTCCTGCTCCCCTCCCCCATGATATCCCCCTCTCCCCCATGGCTCTTTCCCAGTCTTTTCTCAGAGCACTCTCCCCCCTCTCCACCCCGCCCACAAACCCCCCCTCTCCCTACAACCCCCCCAGCCCACACCCCCCCGCCCATATCCCCCTCGCCCACATCCCCCTCCCCATACAAACCCCCTGCCCACACACCCACTCCCCACACAACCCCCTGCCGCCCACAAACATCCCCCTCCCACAAACCCTCCCCCCTTCCACACACACCCCCAAACCCCCCCTGACCACATCCTCCCCTCCCACACACCCCTCCCCTGCCAACCCACCCCTTCCCCTGCCAACACATACCCCATCCCCCACAACCCCCCTCCACTCTCTTCCCCCCTCCTACACCTCTCCTCCCACCCCACATCCCTCGCCACACACCCCACTCCCCCCCCCTCCCCTCCTCACCTCACACACATGAAGAGGAGGGGGAGGGACTGCTGGTGGGTGAGAGGAAATGAGCCACGCCTGCACTGTTAGGGGCTATGGGTGAGTGGTGGAATATTGCGTTGGGGGAATGGGTTGTGTTGGGTCCCACTTAGTCTAGTTCTGAGGTAAAATCAGAGGATGCTCAGCAGCAGGCCAGGCAAGGCTGTGAGGAGAGGAACATAGTCATAGAGTGATACAGTGTGGATACAGGCCCTTCGGCCCAACTTTCCCACACCGGCCAACATATTTCAGCTACACTAGTACCACCTGCTTGTGTTTGGTCCATATCCCCCCAAACCTGTCCTATCCATGTACCTGTCTTACAATTTCTTAAAAGTTGCAACTGCAACTGCACTCCTAGATCCCTCTACTCTACACCAATCCCAGAGACCTACCATTCACTGTGTAGGTCCAATCCATATTAGACTTCCCAAAATACATTACCTCACATTTTTCTGTATTAAATTCCATCAACCATTCCATCTTCACTATCTGCAAAATCGCCCACTTTTGTATCAGCTGCAAACTTACTGGTCTTGCTATTTATGTTCTCATTGATATAGATGAGAAACAATAACGGGCCCAGCATCGAACCATGAGGCATACCAGTAGTCACAGGCCTTCAGTGTCAGTAGCAACCGTTCACCATCACTCTCTGCTTCATTCCATGAGGCCAATTTTCTATCTATCCAGCGGTCTCCCGCGCATTTAAATTTAAATATTGTCAAGCAGGTGTCAGCGGGTGAAGGAGTGATATGTTTAAGACAATCTAATTAAGGATTGTCTGAAGAAAGGTCCTGACCAAAACATCCTCTATTCATGTTTTCCAGGGATGTTGCCTGACCTGCTGAGTGTTGCCAGACTTTGTTTTTTCTTTTATAAACCAACATCTGCTGTTTCTTGAGTCTCCAATTGAGATATTGGGAATAGCATTTTGGATAAGGTTAAGTTAATCAGAGTGGAAGATAACTAACTGGCTATTAACAGTGGAGTAATTAATCTTGCAGTTATGATAATGTTGATGAGAAAAGCTTCCTATTTGTTTAAAAAAATATTGTTTATTGTAATATACAAAAAGTTGAGGTTTAGGACATATTAATCAACAATAAATAAGCTTTTAAATACAATTTCACAAGCTAAATGTGTTTGGAACTATTCTGGGCTTTCATTTGCTTCCTTGAAACTTGGTGGTTTAAATGATCCAACTGCTGATATTATCATTGGAATTTATAAAATAAATTTTGTGTCATAGTTTCATACAAATTCATCCCTAAATGTCCAGAATATTCAAAACACAATACAATTTCAGGAATAGAACATAAATATATAAATTGTACATAAGCTACAGAGCATATTTTGTAATAATTGCTGATATGTTCCACGGCATTTTGGTGTATACAGCGGGTAAATAAGAACCCATATCTCAGCAATAATCGTTGAAATATCATAGCATTTTTACTAATCGTTAGTCATGGGTCATATGTTCATCAAGCTAATTTTTCATATGAATCTTTTCCTCTGAAACATGATTGTCTAACCAGTAAAGCAAAAATTATAAGACTGAAGAGAACAATGTTGGCAAACCTATCATTAGCCGCAAATAACGCATCATGTTTTCTGTTAAATCTCAAAGTGAAACTCCATGTGAGAATGGGGACTTTAAAAAGGAAGAAGTCATGCCACCAGATAGATTGGCAAATTAGGAATGCTAAACATTCTCGTTGTATTAGTCAAGAACCCGATATTTTTTAATGGTGGTATTGAATATCACTTGGATCTGACTGGCATTAAAAAAATTTGCCCTACAAACCAAATATCTGCTTGATGTGTAGAATTTGATCTTTAATATGGTTAAAGAACATGAACACAAATACTTCATCTTTAAAATTGAAATGGCACATTTGTTCTGCCTTGATATCTTAAACACATAGTAGCAGTATTTGGTATAACTTTTTATCACATATTAATACATTGCTGTACCGATGCAGTATGCCAGAATTTAACCTATACTTCTATATGGAGAATTCCCAACTTCAGTGGACGTGGAAAGAAGTACAGAGCAGAGGCAACATTCTCTTCAATGATCAGCAAGTCAGTTATTTGAGCTGTGTTGGGCTCATGCCACGTGTATAGTGACATAGGTGTAAGGCTGAAGAGATGGTAAAATTGTTTATTATTTTAATTTTTAAATATTACCATCATTGAATGAGTCAGTGAATGCATTCTCGACTGTAATTAATACACCTTCCAACTTGAGCCTTCATCTGAGGCAATGCATGTGTACCAGTGTTTAGAATTTAGCATTTGAAGATTAGCTGTGCCTATGACGTCGATGCTTGTGCCGTGTAGCACTTTCTTCTGCATGTTCTTTTGCAGCAGGAATGCGAGTGCTTTTCACTTTCTCTGTTCTTTTATCATGTTGCCAATCGTCGGGACTGCATTGTTTTGGGTTGCATTTATTTGTTCTTCGGTGCCCCGAAGCTCCATTTGGTGATGATTCCCTTCCTTTCTTCCTATGTTTGTTTTGAGTCTGTTTCAAAGCTTGTTTCTTCTTTTCCCATTCTTCTTCTTGCAATTCTCTCTCGATCTTTTCCTTCTCAGCATGCTCAATGTCTTTCCTGTCTCTCCTCTCAAATGCTTCTGCAATTAATCTCACTCTGTCCTTTCTCCTCATTCGAGGTGCGAGCTTCTCAAGTGAAGATGTTGGTTCCAACCTGGATCGTCTCGGTTTTGAGTTGTTTCTGCTTTGCTTGTATTTCACCTCTTGGCCGACTTGTTTTGGGATGTGATGGCTAAGGCATTTTTCACAAAATCTGTGGAGAAACTGAATAAGAATCTTGAATGCATTGGTATCATTAAAATCAGAATTCTGTGCTATAGGTTGTGGAGAAAGGAAATATTTTATTTACTTAGTCTCGATGTGGAATTTTATTCTGTGGAGCGTTATTTGAAAATTAAATATGCACATTTAAACATTTGATACTGATTTTCACAAATGTGAATTTTTGTAAAAGATTTTAAAATAAATAGATCCAGGGATTCACATTTGCAACTTAACGATGAATGAATAAATTCACTAATAAGGCTCTTTTGAACAATAAAGAAATTATGTGAAATCTTTATTAATCTAAGGTTAATAGAAAGGATGTCGAGACATTGAATATAGAACATAAGAGTGCAGTGAAAGTGGTAGAGGATTCCGTTGCAATGTTCCAGGCATTTGGATAGATACATTGAAAATAAAGGGTGTAAGTTGTAGCCCTCTCTCCCCTTGTACCATGGAAAAGAGATTCTTACTAATCCACCCTTCCATAATTTTATATATATATTTATATCAGATCACCCTTTAGCCTCAGGTAAAACAAGCCCTGCTTATTCATTCTTTCCTCATAGCTGAAATGCTCTAATCCAGGCAACATACAGTACTTGGGAATCTCCTTTGCACTCTCCCAAGCATAATCACATCCTTCCTATGATTTTAGAAGTTGCCAGAGGTCCATATTGATGTGCTATAAAATGGTGATCAATGAAACACAGTAATATTGTGGTTAGCGATTGAATGGACATCAACAGTTTCCTCAAGTTTATTCAACTTATATTTGACAATTTTGTAATATGTTTTAATTTATCTCGATTTGTGTTTTTTGGTTTACATTTAATTTTGATTCTGCCTGTGGCTTCTTTCAGATAGTAAACTGACAATACTGTTAACGCTAATGTTTGTAGAGTGGACACATTTTTATCAGAGAGCTTTGAAAACTTAAATTACAATGCCAAAGATTACCGACCTACATATTCCATTAAACAAAATGCAGCATAATTCAAGAAACAAACAAACCTGATTAACTGAATCTTTTGTAGAGCCATGCCAACTTTTGCTTGGTTTGCAGTAGACATTGGAATCAACAGATTCCAAACTGTCTTTGCATTTTTGAATACTTTTTCGTGGGAAGTTTGGAATTCTTTCACTTTTTTTGGTCAGCAACCTACAGGTGTTGCATGGACATAGCTGAGTACAATCACCACAGGGTTGCCCCATTAATATTTTACCAGAATTATAATTTTTAACCAATATGTCTGAGAATTTCCTTGCACCTGAATCAACATGTTCATCACTACTTTCACTCAGTTTTTTCTTTTCCATTTGACACCCTTTTAGCAAATTTGAAGGTCTTTTAGCCCAAGAAGAACTGTGTTGTTTAAGGGTGGTCTTGCAATTCCTGTCATCCTCACAAATGGAAGACCCAGTTGACGAATCTTTGGAACGGTTATTTGTATTTTGGCAAGTGTCACATTGCCTGATGTGTTGACACATGTAGTTGTCAAATGTTTGATCACTTGTGTTGTATTTAAAACAGTGGTTTTTGATTTTGTCAGACTGTATAAAATCTTTTGTTTGAGAATATATTTTACTCTGTGAGAAACTCTGATTTTTGCACTCTGAATCGCAACCAAGCTCATTATGAAACATTCTCTTGCATTTTATACATTTGCAGAGATCTTCTTGTGTAGCCTTGTCCTGTTTTGCTCTATTTCTTTCTTCTTGACCTTTGGTATTATATTGCCTTTTAACCAATTCAGCAGATTTTCTCCTTGAGATTTGTTGCTCCTTTTCTTTTTGTTTGTTACTCTTTTGGATTTGTTTCTCAAAATGAACCTGCAGATTTTGAATATGCTTAGTTTTGTCCATGACTTGGCGAATATTTTCCAGTGAGCTTGAAGCTACTAAACGATGTGAATCATGCTTGGAACCCAGTTGCTTGGTTTGACAAGTATAGGGTCTTTTTGCTTGATGACACTTTGTGTTGCTGCCTTCATACAGATCATCAGTATTTTCATAAATATTTGAAGCATCTAGATGTGAATCTAGAGGACATGGTGGACTGTTCTGAGCCTCCAGCTTTCTACGTAAAAATCTATCCAATTTCTGTGCAGCATTGGTACTGAAGGTGGAGGTGCGATCAATACCTGAGACCAGTGATTCTGTTTCATTGTAATCCAGTTGATAATTATCTAAAGTAAAATAATCAGTTCTTACAGCATCAGGCTTTAAGTGATATGCATTGTGGGTTGGAATTCCTTGGTAATCTCTACCATGAGATTGGAAATGGTCTGGCCTGCTTTTGTTTAGAAATGATTCTGAACCAATGTGGCCTGAAGATGCTGAAGTGGAATTACTTCTACTTTCTGGGTAATAACTTTGAGCTTTTGTGAATGGGACAGATCTCTCAGTATCTATGTTCATGTCAGCTTTGTGAAATATTCTGCCTTTTCTACCCTGAAAGTTGTTTTCTCTGTTGTGGTATTTATGATATATGACATTTTGATAGGGGTCTTGACTATTTGAGAGTGCACAGTCCTTCATTCCAATAATGCCACATGTCTTGTTATATTCTGGAAACTCCGAACTCTTTAGCTGTTGGAAATCAGAAACTGATGAGGTTTTGCTATGATGCTTATTGAATCCTTCACAATTCCTGATGGACTTTGATAGTTCTAGAAAAAAAAATAATCTGCAGTTAATTATATAAAAAGTATTAGTCATAGTTATACAGCAATATAGATCAGAAACAGGGTGTTCAACCCACGGTGTCTATGCCAATCATCAAATACTTATCTACATTAATTTAAATTACGAGCGCTTCATCTAGCATTCAACACCATGGTAATTTAAAGTCTCGTTAAGATATTAAAGAGAGAATATATATGTACAAATATATACATTGTAAATTATAGCTACCTTCTGTCAAACAAAATCTTCAGAAGCTAAACACTTATCCCAAAACACTGCCCTTTAGATTGTGACATCTCTGTTACTGGGAAATGTTTCCTATCTATCTGAACCTGTCTATGCCACTCAGAATTTTGAATACCTCAAATCAAGTTCTTGTCACACATGCCACGCCTCCAGATAATCGAGACTCTCCACATTCCTCACCCGATCTAATCATGAGTTACACCTGCATTCACTCTGCTCCCCTCGTCAGTCAAGGGTCATATGCCTGCTCGACTTACAATGCTTCGACTTACGATATTTCAACTTTACAACAGTGGAAAAGCGAAACACATTCAGCAGAAACCGTACTTTGAATTTTGATCTTTTCCCGGGCTAGCGATATGCGGTACGATACTCTCTCTTGATGCTGGGCAATGGCATTGAGCTGTAGAAAGAGTGTGCCAATGATCCTACGTATATGCAAGTGTTTACAACAGGTCATGGATGGTTCCATCACTTCAAAAAGCGTCATCATTTTCATAATGAGAAGGTTAGTGGTGAGGCAGTAAGTGCTGATACTGAAAGTACCGAAGCTCATTAAATGCATTTTCGACTTACGATATTTTCGATTTACAATGGGTTTATCGGAACGATGGATTTATCAGAAGTTGAGGAGCACCTGTACATTCACTTCCTGCCGAGTAATCAGTTCAGTAGGTTACATTCGGGTTTGGATTTTAGTTTTCTCCTGGACTTGTCTAGGTGTGCTCGCATTCGAGTCCTCTCCATTCCTGAGCCTTCTGACAGATTAGCCGGCCAGTATGGACTCGGCAGGCAGTCCTGGTCAGCCCGAGATTAAGGATTTATTGGCTCATTTATGCTGGGCTGTTCAACACCAAGGCTCCACTCTCGGCGCCCATGAGCCTCGAATAGACCAACTTACTGGTCGAATAGACCAACTTACTAATACGGTCCAGCAGTTAACAACCAGTGTCAACCAGCTCCTGTCAACAACCAGTGTCGCACCGCGCCAGATCCTCCCGACTCCACTGTTACCTCTCTGCCTTAGCCAGCCCTTTAAGGAAGCAGTTCTTCCGATCTCGGAAACATACCATGGCGATCCAATTACCTGCAGGTCATTTTTGTACTAGGGCTCCTTGGTATTTGTACTTGGGCTCCTTGGCTACAACTGTCCTCAGCGCAGAACGCTCCAAGGTTGCCTATGCCATCTCCCTGCTGTCAGGATGTGCTTCAGCCGGGGGTACAGCTGCCTGGGAGAGACAGCTAGATTTCTATCAGGACTTTGCCCATTTTTCAGCTGGCTGGGAAGGATTTTGATCACCCTTTAGTCAGAAGAGAGGCAGGCCAGAGGATGCTGCATCTTCGCCAGGGGGCAGGCTCTCTTGCTGATTATGCCACTGATTTTCGGACCACGGCTATAGAGAGCGGTTGGTAACTTCATTGGTGGCTGCTCGGTGACTTCATTCATGGCCTCAACGATAACCTGAAGGATGAGTTGGCCTCTCGTGACTTCCCCTCTGGTCTGGACTTGCTGATTGATGTAACCATTCGGTTAGATAACTCCGAGAGCGAAAGCATGCCAAGCTATCAACAGCTCTTTACCAGTCACCTAACCCTTCACACTCCTCTCTCGTCACGGTGAGTCTATTGTTCCACTTCCATCTGAAGCTAGAAGCCTCACACATCCCGGCCCTGATCCAGTGGATGGGGAGCCTATGCAGATCGGCCTCACCAGGCTGAGTGAGACCGAGCGCCTGCGACGCATACGGGGGAGGAGTTGTCTCTACTGTGGAGGTTCCAGACATTTAATCGCTGCCTGCCCAGTAAAACCCAAGCTCCCCAGTTAGGGAGCAATTATGGTTGAGCAAAGTTTATTCCCTCCTCTTTCCTGTCACTGTACTCATTGGAAACAAGTTGTTGAAACGATGCTTTCATTGACTCAGGGGCAGATGGTAGCTTCATTGATATCACTCCAACTCAGAAATTCCAGATTCCCACAGTAAGGGTAGAAGAGCCCCGCCAAGCCAGTGCACTTGATGGTACAACCATTGGTATGACCACTCACTACTCTCCCCCAAGAACTCTGTGTTAATGGTAACCACCGGGAGAGCATTATTTTGCTCTTACTAAACTCACCTCATGTTCCAATCGTTATGGGTCGGTCTTGGCTGACAACTCACAATCCCACTGTTAAATGGTCCACTGGCAAGATCTCCACCTGGGGACAACATTGTCACGTTAATTGTCTTCACTCTGCTTGTCTTCCACGCACTTCTGTGTCTGTTGCTCCTAATGATATCCTGCCCTGTGCAGGGTACTGTCTTGAGTATCATGACCTGGAAGAGGTATTTTGCAAGTCCTGAGCCACCTCTTTACCTCCTCACCGCACTTATGGTTGTGCCATTGACCTATTATCCGGTACTTCTCCACCCTGCGGTCGTCAGTACTCACTTTCTGCTCCTGCGATCATGGAGAGATACATTTCTGAGTCTCTGGCAACTGGTACAATCCGCCCATGCTCCTGCCAGGGCGGGATTTTTCTTTGTGAGTAAGAAGGATGGCAACCTTCATCCTTGCATTGATTATCGAGGTTTGGATGACATGACTGTCAAGAATAGTTACCCCTTGCCACTCATCTCCTTTGCCTTCAACCGCCTGCAGAGTGCCACCATATTCACTAAGCTGAATCAGCGTAATGCCTACCACTTGGTTCGCTTCAAGGAAGGAGATGAGTGGAAGACAGCCTTCAACAAACTTTGAGGGTATGAGACGTGAATTGGCCAAGATTGACTGGCAATTAATTCTAAAAGGGTTGACGGTGGATATGCAATGGAAGACATTTAAAGACTGCATGGATGAACTACAAAAATTGTTCATCCCAGTTTGGCAAAAGAATAAATCGGGGAAGGTAGTGCATCCGTGGATAACAAGGGAAATCAGGGATAGTATCAAAGCGAAGGATGATGCGTACAAATTAGCCAGAAAAAGCTGTATACCGGAGGACTGGGAGAAATTCAGAGACCAGCAGAGGAGGACAAAGGGCTTAATTAGGAAAGGAAAAATAGATTATGAAAGAAAACTGGCAGGGAACATAAAAACTGACTGCAAAAGTTTTTATAGATATGTGAAAAGAAAGAGATTAGTTAAAACAAATGTAGGTCCCTTGCAGTCAGAAACAGGTGAGTTGATCATGGGGAACAAGGATATGGCGGACCAATTGAATAACTACTTTGGTTCCGTCTTCACTAAGGAAGACATAAATAATCTGCCGGAAATAGCAGGGGACCGCGGGTCAAAGGAGTTGGAGGAATTGAGTGAAATCCAGGTTAGCCGGGAAGTGGTGTTGGGTAAATTGAATAGATTAAAGGCCGATAAATCCCCAGGGCCAGATAGGCTGCATCCCAGAGTACTTAAGGAAGTAGCTCCAGAAATAGTGGATGCATTAGTAATAATCTTTCAAAACTCTTTAGATTCTGGAGTAGTTCCTGAGGATTGGCGGGTAGCAAACGTAACCCCACTTTTTAAGAAGGGAGGGAGAGAGAAAACGGGGAATTACAGACCAGTTAGTCTAACATCGGTAGTGGGGAAACTGCTAGAGTCAGTTATTAAAGATGGGATAGCAGCACATTTGGAAAGTGGTGAAATCATTGGACAAAGTCAGCATGGATTTACAAAAGGTAAATCATGTCTGACGAATCTTATAGAATTTTTCGAGGATGTAACTAGTAGCGTGGATAGGGGAGAACCAGTGGATGTGGTGTATCTGGACTTCCAGAAGGCTTTCGACAAGGTCCCACATAAGAGATTAGTATACAA
Source organism: Amblyraja radiata (assembly GCF_010909765.2). Lineage (NCBI taxonomy): Eukaryota > Metazoa > Chordata > Chondrichthyes > Rajiformes > Rajidae > Amblyraja > Amblyraja radiata. The sequence goes on from NC_045957.1 coordinate 6,034,327, forward strand.
ACTTAAAGCACACGGCATTGGGGGTTCAGTATTGATGTGGATAGAGAACTGGCTGGCAAACAGGAAGCAAAGAGTAGGAGTAAACGGGTCCTTTTCACAATGGCAGGCAGTGACTAGTGGGGTACCGCAAGGCTCAGTGCTGGGACCCCAGCTATTTACAATATATATTAATGATCTGGTTGAGGGAATTGAAGGCAATATCTCCAAGTTTGTGGATGCCACTAAGCTGGGGGGCAGTGTTAGCTGTGAGGAGGATGCTAGGAGACTGCAAGGTGACTTGGATAGGCTGGGTGAGTGGGCAAATGTTTGGCAGATGCAGTATAATGTGGATAAATGTGAGGTTATCCATTTTGGTGGCAAAAACAGGAAAGCAGACTATTATCTAAATGGTGGCCGACTAGGAAAAGGGGAGATGCAGCGAGACCTGGGTGTCATGGTACACCAGTCATTGAAAGTGGGCATGCAGGTGCAGCAGGCAGTGAAGAAAGCGAATGGTATGTTAGCTTTCATAGCAAAAGGATTTGAGTATAGGAGCAGGGCGGTTCTACTGCAGTTGTACAGGGTCTTGGTGAGACCACACCTGGAGTATTGCGTACAGTTTTGGTCTCCAAATCTGAGGAAGGACATTATTGCCATAGAGGGAGTGCAGAGAAGGTTCACCAGACTCATTGCTGGGATGTCAGGACTGTCTTATGAAGAAAGACTGGATAGACTTGGTTTATACTCTCTAGAATTTAGGAGATTGAGAGGGGATCTTATAGAAACTTACAAAATTCTTAAGGGGTTGGACAGGCTAGATGCAGGAAGATTGCTCCCGATGTTGGGGAAGTCCAGGACAAGGGGTCACAGCTTAAGGATAAGGGGGAAATCCTTTAAAACCGAGATGAGAAGAACTTTTTTCACACAGAGAGTGGTGAATCTCTGGAACTCCCTGCCACAGAGGGTAGTCGAGGCCAGTTCATTGGCTATATTTAAGAGGGAGTTAGATGTGGCCCTTGTGGCTAAGGGGATCAGAGGGTATGGAGAGAAGGCAGGTACAGGATACTGAGTTGGATGATCAGCCATGATCATATTGAATGGCGGTGCAGGCTCGAAGGGCCGAATGGCCTACTCCTCAGGAACTACTCCAGAATCTAAAGAGTTTTGAAAGATTATTACTAATGCATCCACTATTTCTGGAGCTATTTCCTTAAGTACTCTGGGATGCAGCCTATCTGGCCCTGGGGATTTATCCTGGAGCATCCTGACCCGGCCCGTCAGTTTGTGTTGGAGGTTGACACCTCTGATGTTGGAGTTGGGGTGGTGCTTTCCCAACGCTCCTCCAAGGACCAGATGAAACACCCCTATGCCTTCCTCTCTCGCTGCCTTCTCTCCGGCTGAGAGGAATTATGACATCGGCAACAGAGAACTGCTGGCAGTGAAGCTGGTTTTGGAGGAGTGGAGGCATTGGTTGGAGGGCACTGAGCAACCATTCCAAGTCTGGACAGACCACAAGAACCTGGAGTACCTGTGTTTGTTAAAATGAGTTATTTTTGCCAGTCTAATTCAAGAAAACTTGATTCAAACCATCGCTGCTAAAATCAATTCTTTATTCTGACAGCGCTGGATAATTCTTTAAACCTTCCAACACAGAGTTTGAAAATCTGGAGCAGGTCGAAAGAACTACTGACTTTGGCATAAATGTAACACATTATATAGGTAAAAGACAAGGATGGTAAAAAGGAGTAGCAAACTATTAACCAATCATTATGGTTTACCATACATTTAACTTATTTGCATTAACCAATCAACTAAATCCTTTCCATTGATTGACAACACGTATAGTCACATGATTTTCCCTTTTCCGGCCCCTTTACAACCTTCTTCCCCTCTGTGGTTTCTTCAACCTCTTTGCTCAAAATCATTTTATTTCAATAAAGTAAAACCGCAGATATAAAACTAATTCTCAGAGAATACTTCTCAGAATATACACATAATATAGCAATCACACAACACATGCATACAAATATTTTCACTTTTGGAAAATAAAGTTATTTCTAAAACTTCAGATTTAAACAAAGTCTAATACTTACAATCGTAATTAAACACAATACACTTCACAATTAATTTCCTTACAACCACATAGTTAAAATAGTTACTTATGGATTACAAAGCTTAAATCTGAGTTTTGCCTCATTCTTACAAAGTGGTAAAGACAAAGTTCTAATCACACAATTCCCAACTACAGACACATAAAGGCCATTAATTGTCACACTTGATTGCTTCTTCCCAAGCTCGGGTCTAATTTCATTTTGTATTACAACCTCCCCCTTCTATCTCTGGAGGAAAGGAATGTAGGGCCTCTTTACAACTTCTTATCAATAGCATTCCACACAGCAATTTGAAGATTACTATATGCAAACCCCAATCGTTTGGCTTAGATCAAAACAGAGTTACATTCTCAGTCTTCTATAGCATAAGAAATCCTTTTGCAAAGGTCACACAACCATCACCTATGCCTTATCTCTTATCCCAACATAAATACATTTAAACAGCACAAACCACCTCACAGACTAGTATCTACCCTTGGTGCCTACAATCCAACATAGACAAGCATAAATCCCCATCCTGACACAGCCAAGCTCAGAAGATGTGTCACAAAAAAAGAAGGATGGTGCCCATATCATGGAGAAAGATCCCATTAACAACCATCAATTATAAATGCCAACCTAAACCAAATACAACTTCTGACAGCAGGATTATTGCTTCAAAGCAATAAATAAAGATATGCCTATTCAGATCAACATTTCCATGTTATGATAAGCCATCTGTTCTCCTGTGTGTGCTCTTTGTTCGTTATTTCTTTGTGGAGACATGTATTTCTGAAAGCCCCAACTCCAAGCTCTTCTCTTGCAACTTAACACAAGTTCCTTAAGAACTTATCATTTGAGCAATTTTATTATATATTTCCTCATGTTCGGCGAAGCAACTCAACCCCCTTCAAGCCCGGTGGGCCCTGTTTTTCACCCGGTTTAAGTTCACCTTGTGTATCAATGTCTGTGTAATTTGAGCATAGGAGCTGTACTCATACTCGTGCATATAATTATGTAAATGAGGTCAGCGACTTTTGACCTGGAAATAAATAATTCTTGCTTTTGATCCCAACATGAGTGTGAGTGGAGCCATCTTTCTCTGTCCAATATGTGCTAGTTTTGCCTATATTGTTAGCAGACATATCAAAACATGGTGGCAGTGGGAAAAGCGAAATTTGTGGATCAAACGGACGCCAAGATGAATAGCGAAATGCTTTGAAAAGCTTTCAGGAATCACTTTTCTCAACGTTCATCGACCGGACTCGCTGACTGATTTCGTCGTAGGTGCATGCATGAGATGGACTGTATGCAAGGCTAAGATGCAGTGTAAATCAGTGCTGTGGAGCTCGAGGGTTGTAACAAGGGTTATGTGAGACTGCTCGAAGATGTGTTCGCTGCGTGGATCCAGGGACTGGAAAAAAAAGTTTTGTTTTGAAAGTATTTGAAAATAATTATTAAGAGTGACGGGTTAGGCTGATATTTCAAAATGGAGCAGGTCAGTCCATTTTTCCACGTGGCTCCACCACCCAATCTAAAGCTCAAAGAGAACCGGGTGGAAGAGAGGACCATGTTTAACCAAATGTACGAACATTATGCAGTGATAACAGAACTGGATAAGAAGGAGAAACAGTATCAAAAAGCAGTATTCCTGCATATGGTTGGACCGGAAGGACTGCGAATCTTCAATACCCTGACATTCGAAACGGTAACAGATGAGACGGATGTGAACGTCATCATCGACACGATGTCTTACCATCATCATAAGGGAGACGAATGAAACCTATGAACGATTCATTTTCAATAAACGAGACTAGAAACCTGGGGAAAGCATTGAATCGTTTGTTGCAAAGCTGAAGGAGCTTGCTAAGAAATGCAACTTCTGCAATTGCCTAAAAGAAAGCCTCATTCGAGATCGCATTGTCATTGTAGACCAGTCAACCAGGAAGACACTTCTTCAGAAGAGGAATCTGACACTGCAGGATACTGTGGACATATATAGATCCTCGGAGGTAACAGCGACATGAATGCAAATCATCTGCGAAGAGCCGACAATACACAAGGTGGAACGATTCAAACCAAGGGAAATGATGGTTGATTTTCCTTCGCACAGGAAGAATCAAGGACTAGTCATGCGCAATTTCTGTGCGAGGACACACAAGCGCAGGAAGGAGGAATGTCCAGTGTATGGGAAGGACTGCAACAGATGCGGACGACAAAACCTCTTCGCCTGCTGCTGCAAGCAGAGGAAGGAGAGCACGCCGAAACGGGATCTGCACAATGTCGTTGAGACATCTGACACAACGTCCATTTCCGACGCAGAGTCTGTGAGTTGCATTGGGATCAATGCAGCTGGAAACAATTCCTCTTCAGGCTTATTAGCTGAGATGCAGGTCGGCGCAGAAGCCATCATATTGACTCTGGTGCCAGTGTTAATGTGATTCCCAAGGATTGTGTACCCCACAAAGAAAACATTAGATGAGAAAAAATCGTCTTAAAGATGTACAACGGATCCAACCTGCTGAAGGAAGGTAGGACTAAAGTCATACCCCAAAACAAAATGAACAACAAGAAGTACCATGTTCATTTCATAGTGGTAGAGGAAGGCTGGCTCACACCACTCCTGAGCGGCAAAGCTGCACAACAGATGAAACTCATCACGGTTCACTACGAGAATTTCAAGGGCCTGAATGGTGTTAGAGTGGCTGACTCGTTACTCAAGAGCTACAAAGATGTCTTTGATGACGAAAAACCGGGGAGACTTCTGGCAAGGTCAAGTTGGTACTAGGACGGAGGATGTGACCCCATCACAGTGTCCTGCAAAGCCGGTGCCTGTAGCCATAAAAGAGAAGGTCAAGAATGGTCTCATGGAGCTGGTCGAGCAGGAAATCTTGACTCAAGTCAAAGAGCCGATTGAGTGTTGTAGCAGGCTGGTCCTTACAGAGAAAAAGGACAGCACAGAGTTGAGGTTCTGCATAGATCCTAGATCCCTCAACAAAGTCCTGAAAAGGGGGATCCACAGACTTCCAGTCATAGAGGACTTACTCCCTGAGCTGTCCAAGGCGAAGATATTCTCCAAATTTGGTCTGAAGTCAGGATACCTCCACTGCGAACTAGATAGCAGTCTCCTAACGACAATGAACACCCCCTTTGGGCAATATCGCTGGAAGAAGTTACCATTTGGACTGAAAGTAAATGCAGAGATCTTCTAGAAGAAGCTGCAACAAGCCCTAGAAGGATTAGAGGGAGTGGAATGTGTTGCAGACAACATCATCCTATTTGGAGTTGGGGACACCAGAGAAGATGCAGAAAGGAATCACGATGCAAGACTGCAAGATCTTCAGAGATGCAGAGACAAAGGCATCAAGCTGAACTGGAAGAAGTCGGCAGTGAGAACTACTTGTATCACATTTCTAGGACATGTAGTTACAGATCGTGGCCTTGAAACCGGATTCAAAGAAGATCCAGGCTATCCGAGAGATGCCCAACCCTACCAATCCAACAGAAATCCAAGGACTACAAGGCAGAAATCCAAGATTACAAGCCCATCAGGGAAGACAAAACACTACAGACCGTTAAGACAGTAATAATAATAATAATAATAAACTTTATTTATAAAGCGCTTTAAACAACCACAGTTGCCACAAAGTGCTGTACATGAGAACTCATGGACAAAAAGTTATTACAAACCATTAAAAACCGTAAAACGAAGGACTAAAAACAGTAAAAATTAAAAGACATTAAAAGCACTAAGAACAGGAGCAATGTCTCAGCCAGTGTCGAAAGCCAGAGAATAAAAATGAGTTTTTAGGGAGGATTTGAAGATGGACAGTGAGGGGGCCTGTCTGATGTGCAACGGCAAGGTGTTCCAAAGTGCCGGAGCAGCAACAGAAAAGGCTCTATCCCCTCTGAGCTTCTGCTTAGACCTCGGTACCTCAAGGAGCAGCTGATCAGCAACTGATCAGTAATCCAAAACGGATGGCCAGATCACAAAGCAGAAGTCCCAGAGGCAGCACAGCCGTATTTCAACGTCAGAGATGAGTTGAATATGCAAGACGGCCTAGTATTCAGAGGAGAGAGAGATGTAATCCCTATCACTCTACGCAAAGATATGAAGGAGACATTCCACACTTCTCGCGTAGGAGTATAAGGAATCCTCAGATGTGCGAGAGAATGCATTTTCTGTCCCGGAATGAACTCCAATGTGAAGCAGTTCATTTCAAACTGTGAAGCCTGCAGGACGTGAACAACATAATCAGAAAGAAACTCTGATGCCCCATGACCTCCTAGATCGCCCATGGGAGAAAGTGGGAACCGATCTGTTCGAACTTGAGGGAAAGCATTATCTAATCACAGTTGACTATCTAATTTCTGGGAAATAGACAGACTGTACGACCTGACCAGCAGGACAGTCATTTTGAAATTCAAGAACCACTTCGCAAGATATGGAATTCCCAGCACTATGGTAAGCGACAACGGGACACAGTTCTCCTCAGAGGAGTTTGCCAAATTTGCCAGGAAATGGGAATTTAACCACTACACAATTTCCCCAAGACACAGCCAAACTAATGGAAAGGTGGAATCGGCAGAAGGCAGCTAAGCGAACATTGAAGAAAACCACTCACTCCAAGACAGATGTCTACTTGGCAATACTGGAATTGCGCAACACCCCTGCGCAAGAAGTGAACAGTAGTTCTGCACAAAGACCACATGTAAGGAGAACAAGAACGACACTTCCAACTACATCAAACCTCCTAAAACCACGTGGTGCTGAGATACTGACAAAGAGGAAAAAGATGAAGGATTTGCAAGGAAAACAGTCAAAGATCTACAACCAACATGCCAAGGATCTACCAATCCTGGAAGAAGGTGATGTCGTAAGACTCAAACCCTATAAACTAGGAGATACCACATGGCAGAGAGCAACAGTTCAGAAACAACTGGATGAGAGATCATACGAAGTTGAGACAGTCAGGACTTCTAATCCGACGTAATCGAGTGGATCTGAAGAACTACCCCCACACATACCTCCAGAGAAAACACCAGACGCGGAGAAGACTGAGAAATCTTTGCAACCTCAGCTGACATAGGAAAAACCAACACAACATGCATTACCAGAAAACGATGCAACTCGTGAAACTCAGAACACAGAGAAAACTAAACTAAAACAAAGTGACACAAGAGAAGAAACTAGAAGTGATGCACAGAATGTACACACTGAAAAGAAAGACACTTCTGAGAGAAACACCATCACAAAGACTAGGGCCGGAAGAGTTGTCAGAATGTCAAAAAGCAAAGGATGTTTCAATGTCCGTGTAATTTGAGCATAGGAGCTGTACTCATACTCGCGCATGCTCATACTCAGGCATATAATTATGTAAATTAGGTCAGTGACTTGACCTGGAAATAAATCATTCTTGCTTTTGATCCCAACACGAGTTTGTGTGGAGCCATCTTTCTCCGTCTAATATGTGCTAGTTTTACCTATATCGTAAGCAGACACATATCAAAAGACATTGTCATACTGCCCTGGGTCCAAAAATGTCAAGCTTGACTCCCTCTACCGCCAGTTGAGTGCCGACCAGGACCACCATTCCCACGAACACATCCTGCCTCCCACCTGACTTGTGGGTTCCATCACCTGGGAGAACAAGACCAATGCCCAGCGTCATTACCCTGATCCTGGTTCTGGACCCCCAATAAGTTATTTGTCCCAGACTCCGCTCGCTCAAGTTCAGGTTTACATTTATTGTCACATGCACCAATTGGTACCGGGAAATTTCAGTACAGTGAAATGTGAAGTACTCCAGTGGGTCCATTCCTCTAATCTCGCCTGTCATCCTAGCGCCGGCCACACCCTCTACCTGAGCAGCAGTTCTGGTGGCCCATCGTGGAGGTCAACACCTGGTCTTTCGTCACCGCTTTCTCTGCCTGTGCACAGAGTAAGACTTCCCGTCAGCCTCCTTCTGGTCTCCTTCATCCCCTGCCTCTTCCCCGCCATCCTTGATTCCACATCACCCTGGACTTCATCACCGGCTTGTCCAAGGGGTATACTGTTATTCTAACTGTTGTTGACTGTTTTTCCAAGGCTGCTCATTTAATTCTTCTTCCTAACCTCCCATCTGCTCTAGAACTCGCTCACATCATTGTGAACCAGGTTCATCTCTAGACATCGTCTCAGACAGGTGTCCGCAGTTCATCTCACAGTTCTGGAAGGTTTTCGGATCCCTGGTAGGTTCCTCCATCAGCCTCTCATCTGGGTTCCATCCGCAATCTAATGGCCAATCAGAGAGAGCCAAACAGGACCTGGAGACCATGCTTCGTTGCCTGGTGTCTGCCAATCCTACATCCTGGTCTAGTAAATTGGTGTGGATTGAATATGCCCACAATTCCCTGCCCAGTTCTGCCACCGGTCTGCCTCCATTCCACTGTTCCCTAGGTTATCAGCCACCTCTGTTCCCACACCAAGGTCTCCATTCCCTCTGCCCAGGAATTTGTGCGCCGTGATCGTCGGACCTGGCGGGAGGCCCAATCTGCCCTACTCTGCCCTACTCTGCACCCCTTCCAGGTACAGACGGCAGGCGAATTATCACCAGACCCCTGCCCCTGGGCAGAGGGTATAGCTGTCCACCTGAGACCTCCTCCTCCGCGTTGAGTCCCGTAAGTTGGCACCCCGGTTTATTGCATAATCATTAATCGCTCTGCTGTCTGCTTTAGACTGCCTCGGTCTATGCGTATTCACCCCACCTCCCATGTATCCCGGGTTAAGCATGTGTCTTCCAGCTCCCTAACTCCCGCTCCTCAGCTACCTCTGCCACCCCGCATCATTGACGGTGTTCCCGCGAACACGGTGAAGTGACTGCTGAAGTCCCGGCGGCGTGGCAGAGGGATCCGGTACCTGATTGACTGGGAGGACTACGGACTAGAGGAGAGGAGCTGGATCCCTGCCCGTAACATCCTGGACCCTTCCCGCATCCGCAGTTTTCATCAACAGCATCTGGATCAGCTTAGGAGGACGACAGGAGGCGTCTATGGGAGGGCGGCTCCTGTCACTCCTGTCACACCTGCCACACCTCCAGACAAATGAGACTCTCCACATTCCTCCCCTGATCTAATCATGAGTTACATCTACATTAACTCTGCTCCCCTCATCAGTCAAGGTTTTATGCCTGCTATATACAGTGCCCTCCATAATGTTTGGGACAAAGACCCATCATTTATTTATTTGCCTCTGCGCTCCACAATTTGAGATTTGTAATAGAAAAAATCACATGTGGTTAAAGTGCACATAGTAAGATTTTATTAAAGGGTATTTTTATACATTTTGGTTTCACCATGTAAAAATTACAGCTGTGTTTATACATAGAACCCCCCATTTCAGGGCACCATAATGTTTGGGACATGTGCCTTCACAGGTGTTTGTAATTGCTCAGGTGTGTTTAAATGCCTCCTTAATGCAGGTATAAGAGAGCTCTCAGCACCTAGTCTTTCCTCCAGTCTTTCCATCATCTTTGGAAACTTTTATTGCTGTTTATCAACATGAGGATCAAAGTTGTGCCAATGAAAGTCAAAGAAGCCATTATGAGACTGAGAAACAAGAATAATAATATAATAATAATAATAATATATTTTATTGTCATTGCACGTCAGTGCAACGAGATTTAGTATGCAGCTTCCAACCGATGTAAAAGAAGAGTAAAATAAATAAATAAGCTGTGTGACGTGGTCCTCCAAGGGAGACAGTCCGGGGGGGGGGGTGGGGTGGGGGCACTCAGCAGGGCCGGTTCAGAGCCGCTATAGCTCTGGGAATAAAGCTGTTTCTGAGTCTGGAGGTTCGGGCGTAGAAGGCCTTGTAACGTCTGCCGGAGGGAAGTAGTTCGAACAGTCCGTTACAAGGGTGTGAGGAGTCTTTATGGATGCTGAAGGCCTTCCTGAGGCACCGTGTGTGGTAGATGCCCTCCAAGGCTGGTAGCTGTGTCCCAATGATCCTCTGCGCTCTGTGGACGACGCGCTGAAGAGCTCTCCTCTCCGCCTCCGTGCAGCTGAGATACCACACAGAGATGCCATACGTTAATATGCTCTCTGTGGTGCAGCGGTAGAACGTTGTCAGCAGCTGTTGGGGCAGACCAGTCTTTTTTAATGTCCTCAGGAAGAACAGTCGTTGCTGTGCCTTCTTGACCAGCGCAGCGGTGTTGGTGGACCATGTGAGGTCCTCAGAAATGTGAGTGCCCAGAAACTTAAAGCTGGACACTCTCTCCACACTTTCCCCATAAATGGAGATTGGGGCGTATTCTCCATTATGGGACCTCCTGAAGTCAATAATCAACTCCTTGGTCTTGGAGGTGTTTAGTGACAAGTTGTTACGTGTGCACCAGTCCGCCAGGTTCTGCACCTCCGCTCTGTATTTTGTTTCATCCCCGTTGGTGATCAGTCGATGGTGTTGGTGTCGAATGCAGGAACACAGTCGTGAGTGAAGAGGGAGTAGAGCATGGGGCTTAGTACACAGCCCTGTGGTGTGCCGGTGCTCAGGGTGATAGTGGAGGACATGTGCGGGCCCAGTCTCACTGCCTGCGGTCGCTCCGTCAGAAAGTTCAGGATCCAATCGCATATCGGCGAGCTGAGGCCTAGCTGGTGGAGTTTGGTGGTGAGCTTGTTGGGATGCCCGTATTGAATGCAGAGCTATAGTCAATGAAGAGCATCCTCACGTACGTGCCCTGTCTGTCCAGGTGAGTCAGGACAGTGTGAAGAGCCAGAGAGATGGCATCCTCTGTTGATCTATTTGCCCTGTATGCAAATTGATGAGAATAAAACTGTTTGAGACATCAGCCAAACCTTAGGCTTACCAAAATCAACTGTTTGGAACATCATTGCGAAGAAAAGAGCACTGGTGAGCTTACTAATCGCAAAGGGACTGGCAGGCCAAGGAAGACCTCCACAGCTGATGACAGAAGAATTCTCTCTATAATAAAGAAAAATCCCCAAACACCTGTCCGACAGATCAGAAAAGCTCTTCTGGAGTCAGGTGTGGATTTGTCAATGACCACTGTCCACAGAAGACATCATGAACAAAAATACAGAGGTTACACCGAATCGCGTCTTCGCCCTCTCCGTGCGGCCTACCTTCGGGATTGGAGCGGCGTTTCCTGCTGGGATCGGCCTGGACTACAGCTTTGGCGGCGGCACAGCGCTGGGACACCATCACGGAGCGGGCGATGCCCTACCCGGGTCACCGTGCGGTAAGCTCCGGAGTGCTATGTCCGCCGACTCCAACATCCGAGGCGCCACAGGCGCCGCTGGATTTAAAACACCGCGAAGCCTGGGATCCGAGAGCGCCAGAGTCAGAGCTCTGACCAGCGCGGCCTGAGGACTTCGGTTGCCGTGGTCTCGGGGGAGGAAGCAGCCGCTCCAGACATTCCAAGCCGCTGAGGAGTGTTCACCCGACGCCGGAGTTCCATCTTCCCGGCAAGAGGGCCTATAACATCGGGCCGCCGATGTGGCGACTGGCTGCGGAGGCCTCAAATAGGCCCCGACCTCGGGTGGACCAGGAGGAGGAGGAGGACTGGTCTTTTTGGTGCCTTCCCTCACAGTGGAAAGTGTTGATTCTGCTGAAGGAGGACGTTCATGTTGAATCCTATAGTGTATTGTGTCTCTTTTTCTTTTTTCTTTTATATGGATGTATGGTCATCTAATTTCTTCTCTGTAAAGCACTTTGGCTTCAACGTGATTTGATTTAAAAGTGCTATATTAATAAAAATTACTTACTTACTTACTTACTGGTTAGCTGCAAAAATAGGATGGCCAGGTTACAGTTTGCCAAGAAGTACTTAAAAGAGCAACCACAGTTCTGGAAAAAGGTCTTGTGGACAGATGAGACGAAGATTAACTTATATCTGAGTGATGGCAAGAGGAAAGTATGGAGGAGAGAAGTAACTGCCCAAGTTCCAAAGCATACCACCTCATCTTTGAAACACGGTGTTGTGGGTGTTATGACCTGGGCATGTATGGCTGCTGAAGGTACTGGCTCACTTACAGGGCTCGAAATTAGCGGTTGCCCGGGTGCCAATGGCGACCTACAGTCCCACCGGGTAACCTAAAAACCAGGTCATTTTGCCTGACTTGGCAAGCACCCGGGACACCTATCTTTTAATTCTGAGCGGGCCCCCTCTCTATCTCTCTCTGTCACTCTCCGTCTCCGCCTGCCACCCGTATCTGTGTCCGGGTCTCGGGTCTCCGCTCTCCGCCTGCTCCTCATCCGCCGGCACGGCCTGCCGCACTGCTACATACGCACTGCCACATCCTGCACATCCTCCCCCTCTACATGCGCACAACCACGGCCAGCAAATCATCGGCCGTGGTTGTGCGCATGTGCCGCCCTACACATGCGCACTGCCATGGCAACTGGTCGACGTCGGACACTTTCTCCCTCCCTTTACATTGTGGGAGATCTGGCCGCCATTGCTGTCCGGTCGCCGCCTCACCGCGACCGCTGAAAACCAATGCAGCTGGAGCTGGAGTAACTCCCTGGAGTAACTCTTGCTTCTTGGTTTCCTGGTCCTCCAAAAATATTCAAAATATTCAATATTCAAATTTAAATTGGAGTGGACCCACCACTGCCAAACTCCAAACTCTGAAAAATAACAGCCTATTGCATTTTATCTGTTTATTTATTGTGTATATGTATGGTCTATGGTATATAGACACACTGAACTTTTATCTCCTGTTCTGTATTGTGTTTACATATTCTGTTGTACTGCAGCAAGCAAGAATTTCATTGTCCTATCTGGGACACATGACAATAAAATTCTCTTGACTTGGACTTAAGCAAAAAAGGGTTCTTGGGGAAAAAAGAGCTACCTTAAATTTAGTTGCATCTGGTTGGGTACCTATGGTAGGGTGAAGATGCTTTAATTGTATGGGGGAACTCCATGGAGCAGCCAGCATCTCTGGATAGAAGAAATTGGGTGACGTTTTGGGTAGAGACCCTTCTTTAGATTTCCTCTGGTTTTAGTGTTTTTAGTTTAATTTAAAGACACAGCGTGGAAACAGACCCTTCGGTCCACCGAGTCCTCGCCGACCACCGATCACCAGTACACTCGTTCTATCCCACACATTAGCGACGTAAGTCAAGAGTCAAGAGTGTTTTATTCTCTCACGTCCCAGTTAGAACAATGAAATCCGTACTTGTGGCAGCACAACAATGTTATAAACGAGAAAACAAAACAGTGTATATTTATATATGAATATATAACTATACACACACAATTTCCCACCTGGGATTAATTAAGTTCTATCATTTAGTATTGTGTGTGTAGGAAGGAACTGCAGATGCTGGTTTAAACTGAAGATAGACACAAAATGCTGGAGTAACTCAACGGGTCAGACAGAATCTCTGGACAAAAGGAAAATATTACGTTTTGGGTTGGGTCTGAAAAAGGTTCCTGCTCACCTTTGGAATGTGGAAGGAAACAAGAGCACCCGGAGAAAACCCATGCGATCAAAGGGAAAAGGAGCAAACCATACAGACAGCACCTATATTCAGGATCAATTCCGGGTCTCTGGTAATTTTAGGCAGCAACCTATATGGCCAATGTACTGCCCCATAGTCTTGAACTAAATTCAAACATACAGTAGCTGTAAAAGGGGACATAGCATCATTTCGAAATTTAAGACTGAAAATGGATAGTTTCTTTTTTTTTAGTAACCAAAGTTATCAACGTATCATTTTTTGTGTGTTGGAAAATAAAATGTAGTGGCACAGCTGGTGGACTTGCTGCCTCACACGCCAGAGATCTGTGTTCAATCCTGTCTTCGGGCACTGTCTGTGTTGAATTTGCACATTCTCCCTATAAGCATGTGGGTTTCCTCCCACATCCCAAAGACTAATTGGCTTTGTAGGTTAACTAGTCTCTGTAAAATTGCCCCTAATGTGTAGGGAGTGGGTGAGGAAAGTTGGATAATAGAACTTGTGTGAATGGGTATACAAAAATGATGGAGAAACTCAGCGGGTGAGGCAGAATCTATGGAGCGAAGGAACCTGCTCTCATTTGTCTCAGTCTCTGCAATAACTACAAAGTGTTTCACTTTACGAATTTTGTTTCTTATCAAGAAGATTGCCTAGCAAACATTACTTTTATGCTTAAGTAAATACTTAAGTAAATACTTAAGCATAAGTAATACATTTTAACTTACAATCATTGGCTACAAGAAAAAACAAGGCTATTTTGGCTAAGATTGTTTTGGAGCCACACCTTTTCCATTAATAAACCATTTGAAATCGAACATTAGCAGACACAAATGTAGACCTAACGAAACAAATTGTAAATGTAGGCTACACAACTGCACCTAATTTTTATTAGCCTGCTTCCAACAATCAAACTCAGACAATGAACACAGCTAGCCTCTAATTCTTATTGATGTGTTCACATTTACAATAATAGAAGTCAGAAATGAATGAATCACAATATTATGACACTCAATCTTTGATAATGCATTTTGCTTATATGTTGTAGTGCATCAAACCGTGTCACTTATTTTTTACTTGCTGCTTCCAGACACCTGACATCTCTTGGCTTTAACCAGCCTGTCAACATCAGGGACCAGTTTTTGGGCAGTTTCCGGTGTCCAGCCGGCACACGCACACACACACTGTCTCTCTTTTTTTCTTTTCCTAGGACTTTTATTCAGCAAAAATGCATAGTACATCACATCAAAACCACATTCAGAGGTTATAATACATCAAGCAAACATTATAATACAATGATGCAATCATTATTTACAATTCTCTCGATCCCACGCGATGACCAACATTCAAGGAAGGCCTCCAGAGTCCCCGTGGACACCGCATGTTCCCTCTCCAGGGACATGCGAGCATGGACGTAGGCCTGGAAGAGGGGCAGGCAGTCGACTCTGGCATGACCATCGACCGCCCGCCGCCTGGACCCACGAATGGCCATCTTGGCCAGGCCCAGGAGTAAACTGACAGGGAGACTCTCACTCTCACTCTCTCACACACACACTCTTTCTCTCTCTCTCTCTCTCTCACCACACCCACACACTCTCTCGTGCTGCCCCTTTAACTGCTCATTCGGCCTCCGCCGCTCAACCGCCTGGAGGGCGCGCATGGGGAGGGGGTGGAGACAATCACGCCAAGGTCCCGCCCATCCCCCTTCTTCCGCCGCGCTGCGATTGCCCGACATCAGCGGATGCGTCCATCCAAGGTCCCGCCCAATCCCCATCCCCACCGCGCTGTGATTGGTCCACCCCGCTGTGTGACCAATCCCGGGGGGGGGGGACGACAACTATGTATAAACAATGTTGGAATTTCTAAATGGTGAAACCAAAATATATAAAAATACCCTTTAATAAAATCTGACAATGTGCACTTTAACCACATGTGATTTTTTCTATTATATAAATCTCACATTGTGGAGTAGAGACAAATAAATAAATGATGGGTCTTTGTCCCCAACATTATGTCGGGCACTGTACATTCCCTGCTGGTTAATCAGTTCAGTATTCAGTCGGTTACATTCGCGTTTGGATTTCTCCTAGACTTGTGCCTGCATTCAAGTCCTCTCCATTCCTGAGCCTTCTGACAGTTCTCCCTGAGCCACTACATTCCAAGGGAAACGAACCCAGCATATCTAGTTGTTTAAGAAGGAACTGCAGATGCTGGAAAATCGAAGGTAGACAAAAATGCTGGAGGAGCTCTGCGAGTGAAGCAGCATCCATAGATGCTGCCTCACCTGCTGAGCCTCTCCAGCATTTTTGTCTACCAGCACATCTAGTCTTCCCTTGTGTGAAATGCTCCATTCCAGGGAAGGTACTGATGAATCTCCTCTGTATTCTCTCCACTATAATCGCATCTTTCCTCCAATGTGGTGACCAGAAAAGCGCAAAGTACTCTGCTGTGGCTTAGTCAATGTTTAAAAAAGCAGTCCCATAACATCCTTAGTTTTATCTTCTATGTCCTCACTAATGAAGCCAAGTATCCAAGACATTGTCTTCTGAAGGGAACTAGCTAATGTAAAGAGGTGATAGGGAGAGGAGACAACAGACAATAGGTGCAGGAGTAGGCCATTCGGCCCTTCGAGCCAGCACCGCCATTCAATGTGATCATGGCTGATCATCCCCAATCAGTACCCCGTTCCTGCCTTCTCCCCATATCCCCTGACTCTGCTATTTTTAAGAGCCCTATCTAGCTCTCTCTTGAAAGCATCCAGAGAACCTGCCTCCACCGCCTTCTGAGGCAGAGAATTCCACAGACTCACCACTCTCTGTGCGAAAAAGTGTTTCCTTGTCTCCGTTCTAAATGGCCTACTCCTATTCTTAAACTGTGGACCCTTGTTCTGGACTCCCCCAACATCGGGAACATGTTTTTTGCCTCTAGCGTGTCCAAACCCTTAACAATCTTATATGTTTCAAGGAGATTCCCTCTCATCCTTCCAAACTCCAGAGTGTACAAGCCCAGCTGCTCCATTCTCTCAGCATATGAAAGTCCCACCCATCCCGGCAATTAACCTTGTAAACGTACGCTGCACTCCCTCAATAGCAAGAATGTCCTTCCTCAAATTAGGGGACCAAAACTGCACACAATACTCCAGGTGTGGTCTCACTAGGGCTCTCTACAACTGCAGGACCTCTTTGCTCCTATATTCAATTCCTCTTGTTATAAAGGCCAACATGCCATTCGCTTTCTTCACTTGCTGCTGTACCTGCATGCTTACTTTCATAGACTGATGTACAAGGACCCCCAGATCCCGTTGTACTTCCCCTTTTCCCAACTTGAAGCCATTTAGATAGTAATCTGCCTTCCTGTTTTTGCTACCAAAGTGGATAACCTCACATTCATCCGCATTAAACTTAATCTGCCACGCATCTGCTCAACCTGTCCAAGTCACCCTGCATTTTCACAGCATCCTCCTCACAGTTCACACTGCCACCCAGCTTTGTGTCATCTGCAAATTTGCTAATGTTCCTTTGAATCCCTTCATCCAAATTATTGATGTATATTGTAAATAGCTGCGGTCCCAGCACCGAGCCTTGCGGTATCCTACTAGTCACTGCCTGCCATTCTGAAAGGGTTAATCCGTTAAAACCCGTTAATCCCTACTCTTTGTTTCCTGTTTGCCAACTACTTCTCTATCCATGTCAGCACTCTACCTCCAATACCATGTGCCCTAATTTTGCTCATTAATCTCCTATGTGGGACCTTATCAAATGCTTTCTGAAAGTCCAGGTACACTACATCCACTGGTTCTCCATTGTCCATTTTCCTAGTTACATCTTCAAAAAATTCCAGAAGATTAGTCTGGAGACGGGCACTGGCAAATGATAGGTGGAACCAGTGAAGGAAGAGGATGATGGAGTGGAGTGAGATGGAAGGGGAGGGGTAGTAGTGGGATTCTGAGGTCAGACGGCAACGTGGATATAAAATAAGCTGCAGAAGCTAGAGTCTGATAAAGGAAGGTTATCTGCCACATCTGCAGTCTTTTGTGCTTCCACTTAGCACCTACTGTCCTCTGTATTTCCACCCTCCCCACCCCCCCACCAAGTAATTGGCAGTGAATTTCCTCAAAGGCAGGGAAATTAGAATGAGAAAGAGAAAGGGAGCTTACAGGTATATAACAGAAACTGAGATCCCAGTACTGATCCTGCAGAACACCACTGACTTTCAGTCAGAGGTAAGGGCCTGTCCCACCAGCATGCGATTGCATGCGTCTAGCGCGACCAACCGTGGTGGCTTGAGGGGTACGGCCTTGCGGGGCCGGTCCCACTTCCAACCGTGGAGCCGTCTCGAGTTGTGCGGGGCTGGTCCCGACATCATACTCACCAATCAGCTGGACAGGAGGCGGGCCAACTGAATTTGGACGGCGCACGGTGTTGGACGTCATCGCGCAACGTCACGCGCTAGGCTACGCTGTCAAGACGCTGCGTACGGCGTCGAGACGGTGCGTACGCCCGTCGAGGCGCTGCGTACGGCCTCAATGCGGCTGCGGGCCGACAGGCCTTGTCCGCGCGGAATTTTTGGACAGTGTCAGTTTTTCGGAGCCCCGTGCGATGTCGGGACCAGCCCCGCACAACTCCATAAGGCTCCGGCGATAGAAGTGGGACCGGCCGTGGCTCAAGCGACCACGTTAGGTCACGCTAGCCACATGCAGTCGCATGCTGGTGGGACAGGCCCTTAACACTCTTCCACCACTTAAGACGCAAAGTGCAGGAGCCGTCTTGACGCCACCTAACATGGAAATGCCACCTATCCATGTTCGCCAGGGAGACTCTACTCCAGCACTCTGTCCTTTTGTGTATTAACTAGCATCTACAGTTCCTTGTTTCTACGACTCCACTACTTCCCGGTCTTCTCTGGCCAAGCCAAATTTGAATCCAATCTACCAAAAGTCCATGGATCCCACGAGCCTTGAGCTGATACACCAATTGAGCTGATCAGTCCATATATATGGGGATCTGCTTTCCTACCCTCACCTTTCTATTTCAAATAACTCTGCAATAAGTCTGCAAGACCTGTCCTCCCCCACACAAAGCCAAGCTGACTATCCCAAATATGTCTATCTTTTTGCAGATGGAAGTAGATCCTATCCCAAAGAAATTATGATAAAAGATTATGGAAAGGAATACGACAAAAGCAGAGGGCAAATTAAAAGAGATATGTTTTCAAACACAATGCTCAGCGGGTCAGGTAGCAACTCTGAAGAACATGGATAGGCGACTTTTCGGGTCAGGCTACTTCTTCAAGGGAAGGCGTGCACACCTGCATGAGCACTGTGATCATTAGACAATAGGTGCAGGAGTAGGCCATTCGGCACTTCGAGCCAGCCCCGCAATTCAATATGATCATGCCTGATCATCCCCAATCAGTACCCCGTTCCTGCCTTCTCCCCATATCCCCTGACTCAACTATCTTTAAGAGCCCTATCTAGCACTCTCTTGAAAGCATCCAGAGAACCTGCCTCCCATCGCCCCCTGAGGCAGAGAATTCCATAGACTCACAACTCTCTGTGAGAAAAAGTGTTTCCTCATCTCCGTTCTAAATGGCTTACCCTTATTCTTAAACTGTGGCCCCTGGTTCTGGACTCCCCCAACATCGGGAACATGTTTCCTGCCTCTAGCGTGTCCAACCCCTTAACAATCTTATATGTTTCAATAAGATACCCTCTCATCCTTCTAAACTCCAGAGTGTACAAGCCCAGCCGCTCCATTCTCTCAGCATATGACAGTCCCCCTATCCCGGGAATTAACCTTGTAAACCTACGCTGCACTCCCTCAATAGCAAGAATGTCCTTCCTCAAATTAGGGGACCAAAACTGCACACAATATTCAAGGTGTGGTCTCACTAGAGCTCTGTACAACTGCAGAACTACCTCTTTGCTCCTATACTCGACTTCTCTTGTTATAAAGGCCAACATGCCATTTGCTTTCATCACTGCCTGCAGTACCTGCATGCTTACTTCCATAGACTGATGAACAAGGACCCCCAGATCCCGTTGTATTTCCCCTTTTCCCAACTTGACGCCATTTAGATAGTAATCTGCCTTCCTGTTTTTGATACCAAAGTGGATAACCTCACATTTATCCACAGTAAATTTCATCTACCATGCATCTGCCCACTCCCCCAACCTGTCCAAGTCACCCCGCATTCTCATAGCATCCTCCTCACAGTTCACACTGACACCCAACTTTGTGTCATATGCAAATTTGCTAATGTTACTTTGAATCCCTCATCCAAATCATTGATGTATATTGTAAATAACTGCGGTCCCAGCATCGAGCCTTGGGGTACCCCACTAGTCACTGGCTGCCATTCTGAAAGGGACCAGTTAATCCATACTCCTTGGTTCCTGTTTGCCAACCAATTTTCTATCCATGTCAGCACTCTACCCCCAATATCATGTGCCCCTAATTTTGCCCACTAATCTTCTATGTGGGACCTTATCAAATGCTTTCTGAAAGTCCAGGTACACTACATCCACTGGCTCTCCCTTGTTCATTTTCCGAGTTACATCTTCAAAAAATTCCAGAAGTTGTCAAGCATGATTTTCCCTTCATAAATCTATGCTGACTCGAACCGATCCTGTTACTGCTATCCAAATGTGCGGCTATTTCATCTTTTATAATTGACTCCAGCATCTTTCCCACCACCGACGTCAGGCTAACTGGTCTATAATTCCCTGTTTTCTCTCTCCCGTCTTTCTTAAAATATGGGATAACATTAGCTACCCTCCAATCCACAGATCCTGAGCCTATAGAACATTGGAAAATTATCACCAATGCATACACAATTTCTAGAGCCACTTCCTTAAGTACCCTGGGATGCAGACCATCAGGCTCTGGGGATTTATCAGCCTTCAGTCCCATCAGTCTACCCAACAACATTTCCTGCCTAATGTGGATTTCCTTCAATTCCTCCGTCATCCCAGATCCTCTGGCCACTACTATATCAGGAAGATTGTTTGTGTCCTTAGTGAAGACGGATCCAAAGTACCTGTTCAACATCAGCCATTTCCTTGTTCCCCATAATAAATTCACCTTTTTCGGTCCACAAGGGTCCAACTTTAGTCTTAACTATTTTTTTCTCTTCACATACCTAAAGAAGCTTTTACTATCCGCCTTTATATTCTTGGCTAGCTTACCTTTGTACCTCATCTTTTCTCCCCGTATTGTCTTTTTAGTTATCTTCTGTTGCTCTTTAAACATTACCCAATCCTCTTGCTTCCCGCTCATCTTTGCTACGTTGTATTTATCTTTTATTTTTATACTGTCCCTGACTTCCCTTGTCAGCTACGGTCGCCCCTTACTCCCCTTGGAATCTTTCTTCCTCCTAGGAATGAACTGATAGAAACATAGAAAATAGGTGCAGGAGTAGGCCATTCGGCTCTTCGAGCCTGCACCGCCATTCAATATGATCATGGCTGATCATCCAACTCAGTATCCTGTACCTGCCTTCTCTCCATACCCCCTGATCCCTTTAGCCACAAGGGCCACATCTAACTCCCTCTTAAATATAGCCAATGAACTGGCCTCAACTACCTTCTGTGGCAGAGAATTCCAGAGATTCACCACTCTCTGTGTGAAAAATGTTTTTCTCATCTCGGTCCTACAAGATTTCCCCCTTATCCTTAAACTGTGACCCCTTGTTCTGGACTTCCCCAACATCGGGAACAATCTTCCTGCATCTAGCCTGTCCAACCCCTTAAGAATTTTGTAAGTTTCTATAAGATCCCCCCTCAATCTTCTAAATTCTAGCGAGTACAAGCCGAGTCTATCCAGTCTTTGTTCATATGAAAGTCCTGACATCCCAGGAATCAGTCTGGTGAACATTCTCTGTACTCCCTCTATGGCAAGAATGTCTTTCCTCAGATTAGAAGACCAAAACTGTATGCAATACTCCAGGTGTGGTCTCACCAAGACCCTGTACAACTGCAGTAGAACCTCCCTGCTCCTATACTCAAATCTTTTTGCTATGAATGCTAACATACCATTCGCTTTCTTCACTGCCTGCTGCACCTGCATGCCTACTTTCAATGACTGGTGTGCCATGACACCCAGGTCTCGTTGCATCTCCCCTTTTCCTAATAGGCCGCCATTCAGATAATAGTCTACTTTCCTGTTTTTGCCACCCAAGTGAATAACCTCACATTTATCCACATTATACTGCATCTGCCATGCATTTGCCCACTCACCCAGCCTATCCAAGTCACCTTGCAGCCTCCTAGCATCCTCCTCACAGCTAACACTGCCCCCCAGCTTCGTGTCATCCGCAAACTTGGAGATGTTGCATTCAATTCCCTCATCCAAATCATTAATATATATTGTAAATAGCTGTGGTCCCAGCACTGAGCCTTGCGGTACCCCACTAGTCACTGCCTGCCATTGTGAAAAGGACCCGTTTACTCCTACTCTTTGCTTCCTGTCTGCCAGCCAGTTCTCTTTCTACATCAATACTGAATCCCCAATACCGTGTGCTTTAAGTTTGTATACTAATCTCTTATGTGGGACCTTGTCGAAAGCCTTCTGAAAGTCCAGATATAACACATCCACTGGTTCTCCCTTATCCACTCTAATAGTTACATCCTCGAAAAATTCTATAAGATTCGTCAGACATGATTTACCTTTCATAAATCCATGCTGACTTTGTCTAATGATTTCACCACTTTCCAAATGTGCTGCTATCCCATCTTTAATAACTGACTCTAGCAGTTTCCCCACTACCGATGTTAGACTACTGGTCTGTAATTCCCCGTTTTCTCTCTCCCTCCCTTTTAAAAAAAAAAGGTGATCCTGCACCTTCTGTATTATTCCTAGAAATACCTGCCATTTTTGTTCCACTGTCATCCATGCTAGTGTATCTTTCCACTCAACTTTGACCAGCTCCTCCCTCATGGCCCCATAGTCCCCTTTATTCAACTGCAACACTGACACCTCCGATCTACCCTTCTCCCTCTCCAATTGTAGATTAAACCTGACCATGTTATGGTTACTACCTCCTAATGGCTCATTAACCTCGAGGTCCTTTATCAAATCCGGTTCATTACATAACACTAAATCGAGAATTGCCTTCTCCCTTGTAAGCTCCTGTACAAGCTGTTCAAAGAATCCATCACAAAGGCACTCAACAAAATCCCTTTCTTGGGGTCCAGTACCAACCTGATTTTCCCAGTCTACCTGCATGTTGAAATCTCCCATAACAACCACAGCATTACCTTTGCTATATGCCAATTTTAACTCCTGATTCAACTTGCACCCTATGTCCAGGCTACTGTTTGGGGGCCTGTAGATGAGTCCCATTGGGGTCTTTTTACCCTTACAATTCCTTAGTTCTATCCATACTGACTCCACATCTCCTGTTTCAATGTCACCCCTTGCAAGGGAGTGAATTTTATTCCTCACCAACAGAGCAACCCCACCCCCTCTGCCCACCTGTCTGTCTTTTCGATAGGAGGTATAACCTTGAATATTCAGTTCCCAGCCCTGGCCCTTTTGCAGCCATGTCTCTGTAATTCCCACAATCTCATACTTGCCAATTTCTAACTGAGCCTCAAGCTCGTCCACTTTATTTCTTATACTTCGCACATTCATATACAACATTTTGACCTCTGTATTCATGTCCCCCCCTCCACCGCTTGCAATTGGCCCTGACCTTATTCTTTATCCCTTCTCGAACTTTCCTTCCCATTAATTCGAGAATCTTTTGTAATTTTTCCTGTAGTCACTTCCCCTTCAACTCCATCTTTATACTCCCAATTTGTCAATCCCTCTCCCCCATATAACCATATAACAATTACAGCACGGAAACAAGCCATCTCGGCCCTACAAGTCCATGCCGAACAACTTTTTTTCACTTAGTCCCACCTGCCTGCACTCATACCATAACCCTCCATTCCCTTCTCATCCATATGCCTATCCAATTTATTTTTAAATGATACCAACGAACCTGCCGCCACCACTTCCACTGGAAGCTCATTCCACACCGCTACCACTCTCTGAGTAAAGAAGTTCCCCCTCATGTTACCCCTAAACTTCTGTCCCTTAATTCTAAAGTCATGTCCTCTTGTTTGAATCTTCCCTATTCTCAAAGGGAAAAGCTTGTCCACATCAACTCTGTCTATCCCTCTCATCATTTTAAAGACCTCTATCAAGTCCCCCCTTAACCTTCTGCGCTCCAGAGAGTAAAGACCTAACTTATTCAACCTATCTCTGTAACTTAGCTGTTGAAACCCAGGCAACATTCTAGTAAATCTCCTCTGTACTCTCTCTATTTTGTTGACATCCGTCCTATAATTGGGCGACCAAAATTGTACACCATACTCCAGATTTGGTCTCATCAATGCCTTGTACAATTTTAACATTACATCCCAGCTTCTATACTAAATGCTCTGATTTATAAAGGCTAGCATACCAAAAGCTTTCTTTACCACCCTATCTACATGAGATTCCACCTTCAAGGAACTATGCAGTTATTCCCAGATCCCTCTGTTCAACTGTATTCTTCAATTCCCTACCATTTACCATGTACTTCCTATTTTGATTTGTCCTGCCAAGGTGTAGCACCTCACATTTATCAGCATTAAACTCCATCTGCCATCTTTCAGCCCATTTTTCCAAATGGCCTAAATTACTCTGTAGACTTTGGAAATCCTCTTCATTATACACAACGCCCCCTATCTTGGTATCATCTGCATACTTACTAATCCAATTTACCACCCCTTCATCCAGATCATTGATGTACATGACAAACAACAAAGGACCCAACACAGATCCCTGAGGCACTCCACTAGTCACCTGCCTCCAACCCGACAAACAGCCATCCACCATTACCCTCTGGCTTCTCCCATTCAGCCACTGTTGAATCCATCTTGCTATTCCTGCATTTATACCCAACAGTTGAACCTTCTTAACCAACCTTCCATGAGGAACCTTGTCAAAGGCCTTACTAAAGTCCATATAGACAACATCCACTGCTTTACCCTCGTCAATTCCCCTAGTAACCTCTTCAAAAAATTCAAGAAGATTAGTCAAACATGACCTTCCAGGCACAAATCCATGTTGACTGTTCCTAATCAGTCCCTGTTTATCCAGATGCTTATATATATTATCTCTAAGTATCTTTTCCATTAATTTGCCCACCACTGAAGTCAAACTAACAGGTCTATAATTGCTAGGTTTACTCTTAGAACCCTTTTTAAACAATGGAACAACATGCGCAGTACGCCAATCCTCGGGGACTATTCCCGTTTCTAATGACATTTGAAATATTTCTGTCATAGCCCCGGCTATTTCTACACTAACTTCCCTCAATGTCCTAGCGAATATCCTGTCAGGACCTGGAGACTTATCCACTTTTATATTTTTCAAAAGTGTCAGTACTTCTTTTACTTTGAAACTCATAGTATCCATAGCTACTCTACTAGTTTCCCTTACCTCACATAATTCGATATCCTTCTCCTTGGTGAATACCGAAGAAAATAAATTGTTCAATATCTCCCCATCTCTTTTGGCTCTGCAGATAGCTGTCCACTCTGTCTCTCCAATGGACCAATTTTATCCCTCGTTATCCTTTTGCTATTAATATAGCTGTAGAAACCCTTTGGATTTACTTTCACCTTACTTGCCAAAGCAACCTCATATCTTCTTTTAGCTTTTCTAATTTCTTTCTTAAGATTCGTTTTACATTCCTTATACTCCTCAAGCACCTAATTTACTTCATATTGTAGATCTCCCTCTTTTTCCGAACAAGATGTCCAATTTCCCTTGAAAACCAGGGCTCTTTCCAATTTTTACTGTTTCCTTTCAACCGAACAGGAACATAAAGATTCTGTACTCTTAAAATTTCCCCTTTAAATGTCCTCCATTTCTCTTCTACATCTTTCCCATAAAACAAAATGTCCCAGTTCACTCCTTTTAAATCATCTCGCATCTCATCAAAGTTAGCCTTTCTCCAATCAAAAATCTCAACCCTAGGCCCAGTTCTGACCTTCTCCATAATTATATTGAAACTAATGGTATTGTGATCACTGGACCCGAAGTGCTCCCCAACGCATACCTCCGCCACCTGTCCCATCTCATTTCCTAACAGGAGGTCCAGCACTGCCCCTCCTCTAGTAGGTACCTCTATGTATTGCTGCAAAAAACTATCCTGCCCACATTTTACAAACTCCAAACCATCCAGCCCATTTACAGAATGTGTTTCCCAGTCTATGTGTGGAAAGTTGAAATCTCCCACAATCACTACCTTGTGCTTACTACTAATATCTGCTATCTCCTTACATATTTGCTCTTCCAATTCTCGTTCCCCATTTGGCGGTCTATAATACACCCCTATTAGTGTTGCTACACCTTTCCCACTTCTCAGTTCCACCCAAATAGCCTCCCTAGATGAGCCCTCCAATCTATCCTGCCAAAGCACTGCTGTAATATCTTCCCTGACTAGCAATGCAACACCTCCACCTCTTGCCCCTCCAATTCTATCACACCTGAAGCAACGAAATCCTGGAATATTTAGTTTCCAATCACAGCCCTCCTGCAACCATGTTTCACTGATCGCCACAACATCATACTTCCAGATGTCTATCCAGACTCTAAACTCATCCACCTTTCTTACAATGCTCCTCAATGCGAGGCTACTCTAGGAAGTAACATCGGGGGATTAATGTCAGAATAAACCTTCTACATCACAGGCACATAAGCCCTACATTTTTCCGTTTTATGTGATACAATTTACGACAAGAAAAACACCCTGAAAAGATAAATGATTCTTATGATAAATTGGGCCATTAATAATTCGCCTAGTCATTATAAAGGACTTGTTTAATGCAACTTTTTGTAGTGTAGGCTTGACAGGTCACCTGTAGTTATTGATGATAAGGATTCCACGCTGCAGGACTGGCTGCACCGTCCCCATCTCAGATCTCTGTCGCTGCCGTAGTTAATCACCTCTGGGTCCGTTTCCCAGTCCTCGTCCACGTTTGCACACGTGACGTTGCTTTGACAATTCATCCCATACCCACGGGGCGTGAACGAGATGTCTTCCCTCCGTCTGTGCATCTTTTTTGGATCCGTCGCCTTTACTTCCTCGTGAGTGTTCTGTGGAGATCTCTTGGCTTCTGGAGAACATCGTCAGTGTGGAAATGCAAACGGGAGCCTGACATCACGGCCCATTGTGCCATTGTTGAGTAAATGGTGGCAATTCGTTTCAAAGTCCCGACTGCATATTGAAAAACCCAATTGTCTAAACAACGTCGTTTCATCTGCTAAAGTAGTGGGTAGGAGTAATCCAAAAAAAAGATTTGCCTCCCCATAATCTCACCTAAACTATGCATTTACCCAGAGCTCAACGTAAACATTTTAGTTTTGCCATTATCATTCTGATAACAATAAAACAAAAGCATTTTCATTGTTTCATCAGCGGGTTTCTCCAGGCGCGTCACAAAGCTATGAAGTTTGACGCGCCTCGGGGAGGTTTACCTGCATGCTGAATGTAGTAAGCTGACAAGTTCAGTCAACGTTGACCCAAGAGGAGGAGTGCTATGGATTCAGACGATGAAATGCGAGACAACTTCGATGAGCATGACATCGGAGACCAGAACGGAGCCTGCGGAAGACAAACGGGTCAAGAAAATCAAGACTATGTTCACCAGGGCGGCGCACAAGCGTTAGAAAACAGTGAGCGTCTCCATAGGTTTAGTTTACTGTCGAGCTTCTCTTTCGCGTCCCTGTAATTTTGAGCGTCTTTGGAGAACAAAAAAAGCCGGACAGTGGGATTTTTGGAAAGAACTGTCAAGGTTGCGAAAGGCCGCCGGTTACATAACATAATCAGGCGTGTTTAATTGCCATCTGTAAGCAAAACGGAACAATGAAATTAAGGGTCCCCATCCCAAACGTCACATATCCATAGGTACACAAAAATGCTGGAGAAACTCAGCGGGTGCAGCAGCATCTATGGAGCGAAGGAAATAAGCAACGTTTCGGGCCGAAACCCTTCTTCAGACTGATGGGGGGTGGGGGGTGGGGGGCGGGGAGAAGAAAGGTAAAAGGAGAAGGAGCCCGAGGGCTGAGGGATGAGACCGCTTTCGGTTTAAACCAACATCTGCAGTTCCTTCCTACTGTCATATATCCGTTCTTCCAGAGATGCTGCCTGACCCACTGAGTTACTCCAGCACTTTGTGTCTTTTTGTTTCTAAACCAACACCTGCAGTTTCTTGTGTTTACAATTAAGTTCTTTGTACTTAAGCGATTACTTAATAGAACTCTAAACATAAAAACTCTTATACAACATAATGAGCAAAAAAAATCAATAAATATAAAAAGCATAAGAGCAAAAAGTCCTTAGTGTGCAACCAAGATAGTTCATAGTTTAGTTGGTACTGTATTTGTTGGTGTTCAAGAGCCTGAAGTTTGTTGCGAAAAAGCTATTCTTGTACCTGGAATCATATACTGGTACAGCACAGGAACAAGCCCACACCGTTTGTGCCGAACATGATTCCAAGACCGACTCTTATCTGTCTGCACATGATCAATATCCTTCCATTCACTCATATCCATGTGCCTATGCAAAATTTGTTCGTGCAAGAATCTACGATTATACAATTAAAAAATCCAACTCGAGTTCATAATATGGGAAATGCTGAAGTAGACATAAAGTTTCCAAGTAGACATGGAAAACAAATGGATTTCTGGCCAAATGGTGATTCCTCCTTAGAATGTTGATGGTGGGAGACCCAATCATGGTTGTCAAAAGTAGAAGGTTGGATTCTCTCTGGATGACATTTGAGGTTGTAATGGCAGTTTCTATACCTTCTCAAAGTCCAACTTCGATAGCCATTACTTCTCGGGGATGTGGTGGAGACATAGCTTATGCACTCGCCGCATTCACAGACAGCAGAGAGTAAACCACGAATCCTCCAGTCATTGTCTTGATTATTATTCTTTATTGTAGTACAAAACAAAGAAGTAATTCATAACTTTTCCCTCTTATTAACAGTTTCTTCTTCTGACCGTGCGGTCGTTACTGTGGTAAAAAACTGTTGTTCTCACCATCCCTCAAGGTGAATCTAACTCCCAATCTATGAGTGTGCTAGTCTCCCCCAAATTAGACACATCCCTCTACGTATCAAATCCTACCTACAAGCGTACATACAGATAAGAACTAGAAATATTAAGCATGGCTATAATATACTGACGTAAGCTTAAATGGCTCCTACATACCGGCCCCTAATTGTTCTACGTATATAACGAAGCAATTAGCAATAGACATTAAGAAAGGAGCTAGAAAAGCTTAACATATATCAAAAAACAAAAGTAATATGCACTATATATTAGCATTCAGACTTCTTTAGCAATTCTTCTGTCTTCGCCTTCCAGAAGCAGACATATCTTGGTTATCGCTCTTACCAAGTTCTTAGTCTGAAGTTGTACTGTACGCACAAAACCTTTAACGCCTGGCATGATCTCCAGTATCCTTCCCATCAACAAAGAACCTCATGGTGCAGTAGAGTTAACCACCAAAATTATATCACCTGGAATAAAATGTCTTCTTACTCTCAACCATTGTTGTTGTTCTTGGATTAGAGGCAAATATTCTTGTGTTCCGCCCCCCCCCCCGTCCCCTAGAGAGGAGTGCATTTATGAAATCGTAAGTTAAATCCCTACCGAAATTGTAAACATCTCCGGATTTTTGCGTTTGGTTTTCGAGAAAATACATTTCACATGCAAAATTATATACACACATCCACACAAACGCACACGCACACGCACAGAGTTTTAATAGATATATGATATGATATATATGATATGATATAAGATATGGTATGAAGAGTGCTGCTGTAAGTTCCATTCTGGGAATCGTCATTTGTTTCAATGGTGCCACTCTGGCTTTTCCCATTAAGAATGCAACATGTACATCATTGTTACCATATTCCAGTCTTAGATATGAAACAGTACCATAGACAATTTCACTTGCATCTGAAAAGTGATGCAGCTGTGCATACCCGATTTGACCAAGGTTTGTAGGCATCATACAACGGTCCACTTTGAATTCCGAGATCTTGTCGAGATCCGCTAACCAAAGATCTTAGAGCGGAGCAAGATGGTTCACTCCGCGAGAAAGCCATAGTAGCTGATGGGTTTTCTTCAGCGACATTCCCGTAACCGGCTTCTGTCATGGTGGCGTCATCTACAAGCGGAGCATACTGCTCTGCTATAATTGCAGGGTTCTTCGTAAATGCAGCAGTTCCACACTTTAATTATTTTTTAAATATATAAGCGTTCTAACAATAGTAAGAAACTGCGGTAATTAAAACTATCGGAATTACTTTGGAGGCACCTCTGCGATTCATCTCCTGTCATTACACCCCCCCTCTGAATATTTTATCTGGGGTTTTAGACTGAGCTAACCTGCAGAGGGTTGACGGATTTTCCTTGCTAAAGGATTACCTGCGACCCTAACAAAACCTCAAATCCTCTGTACGCAGGATCAGACATAACTCAGGACAGTTCTTCGATCTTCACAATGATGTACCTTAATGTCAAGGATAGACACGAAAACCTGGAGTAACTCAGTGGGTCAGAAGAAGGGTCTCAACCCGAAACGTCGCCTGTTCCTTTTCTCCAGAGATACTGTCTGACCCGCTGGGTTTCTCCAGCTTTTTGTGTCTATCTTCAGTTTAAACCAGCATCTGTAGTTCCTCCCTACACCTTAATGTCAATACGTTTCCGAATTTGTATTCATTGATATTTTATTCACAATATTAGGATTTCGTAGAGGGAGAGAGTGAGAGATAGGTTGAATAAATGAATGAAAGAAAGAAAAAGGTTGCTCAACAAATCCCAAGAGATCACAAGAAACAAGAAAATATATATATGTGTGTAATATATTTATGTATGTATATGTCACATATATATATGCGCATATATATATATATATGCATATATATATATATGCGCATATATATATATATATATATGCATATATATATATATATGCACATATATATATGCGCATATATATATGCATATATATGTATATGCATATATATATGCATATATATATACGCGCATATATAAATACGCGCATATATATATACGCGCATATATATATACGCTCATATATATATACGCGCATATATATACGCGCATATATATATACGCGCATATATATATACGCGTATATATATATACGCGTATATATATATACGCGTATATATATATATACGCGTATATATATATATACGCGTATATATATATACGCGTATATATATATACGCGTATATATATATATACGCGTATATATATATATGCATATATATATATATATATATACGCATATATATATACGCATATATATACACGCATATATATACACGCATATATATACACGCATATATATATACGCATATATATATATATATATATATATATATATATAAATAATATATATTTGTTATATATGTGTGATACACACATATATAATTGTGATATAGATGCAGATAATTATATAACACACATATATTTTTCCAGTTTCTTATATATATGCATATGCATTATATATATGCATATATATATATATATATGCATAATATATATATATGCATATATACATACATATATACGCATACTATACATCTACATATATATATACATATATATGCATATATACATATATATGCATATATACATATATATGCATATATACATATATGCATATACATATATGCATATACATATATATGATATATACATATATATGCATATATACATATATATGCATATATACATATATATGCATATATACATATATATGCATATATACATATATATGCATATATACATATATATGCATATATACATATATATGCATATATACATATATATGCATATATACATATACATATATACGCATATATATATACGCATATATATATACGCATATATGCATATATACGCATATATGCATATATATATATATGCATATATATATGTATATGCATATATATGTATATGTATATATGCATATATATGTATATATATGTATATATGCATATATATGTATATATGCATATATGCACACATATATTTTTCCAGTTTCTTATATATATAAACACATATATGTTCATTATATATGCATTATATATATATATATGCATATATATACATACATATATGCATATATATATATATATGCATATATGCATATATACATATATATGCATATATACATATATATGCATATATACATATATATGCATATATACATATATGCATATATACATATATATGCATATATACATATATATGCATATATACATATATATGCATATATACATATATATGCATATATACATATATATGCATATATACATATATATGCATATATACATATATATGCATATATACATATACATATATATGCATATATATATATACGCATATATATACGCATATATACGCATATATGCATATATATATATGCATATATATATGTATATGCATATATATGTATATATGCATATATATGTATATATGCATATA
This sequence comes from Amblyraja radiata, assembly GCF_010909765.2. Lineage (NCBI taxonomy): Eukaryota > Metazoa > Chordata > Chondrichthyes > Rajiformes > Rajidae > Amblyraja > Amblyraja radiata. The sequence continues at coordinate 6,066,435 of NC_045957.1, forward strand.
TATGTATATGTATATATGCATATATGCACACATATATTTTTCCAGTTTCTTATATATATAAACACATATATGTTCATTATATATGCATTATATATATATATATGCATATATATACATACATATATGCATATACATATATGCATATATATATATATATATATATATATACATATATATATATATATATGCATATATATATATATGCATATATATATATACATATGCATATATACATATATGCATGCATATATACATATATGCATGTATATATGCATATATATATATATGCATATACATATATACATATATATATATATATATATACATATGCATATATATATATATGCATATATATATATGCATATATATATATGCATATATATATATGCATATATATATATATGCATATATATATATATGCATATATATATATATGCATATATATATATGCATATATATATATATGCATATATATATATATGCATATATATATATATGCATATATATATATGCATATATATATATGCATATATATATGCATATATATATATGCATATATATATATATGCATATATATATATATGCATATATATATATATGCATATATATATATATATGCATATATATATATATATGCATATATATATATATATGCATATATATATATACATATACATATATACATATACATATATATATACATATATATATGCATATATACATGCATATATACGTATATACATGCATATATACGTATATAATGCATATATACATACATGCATATATACGTATATAATGCATATATATATATATATATATAATGCATATATAATGAACATATATGTGTTTATATATATAAGAAACTGGAAAAATATATGTGTGTTATATAATTATCTGCATCTATATCACAATTATATATGTGTATCACACATATATATAACAAATATATATGTGTTTATATATATTATATAATTGCCTTTATGGGTGCATTCAAGCAGTTGTGAACAATGGGATTAGATGAATTACAGAGTGCAAGTTCAATACAGAAATCAATTCAAACACAGGACATGTCATTTAAAAATAAAATAATTTTTTTTAAAAAACATTTAAAAACACACAAACTGTTCCCCCGCAACGCTGATTACTGCAAGTTTAATACAAAAATCAATTCAAACACAAGACATGAGCCATTTAAAAAGAAACATTAAATAAAAATTTAAAACATTTAAAAACACGCAAACTGTTCCCCCGCAAAGTTGATTACTCTGTGAGAGGCATAACTTAAGTTGGGTCGGGTTACTGAAATGGCGGAAGTTACGCTCCGTTGTGTACTACACGTCAGCCCATTGGATTTTGCAGGAGGGGACCATCTTGCTCCGCTCTAAGATCTTTGCCGCTAACCACTCTGTCCATCGCTGAGAAAAGGTTTGCGTTATACTCTCATCCCATCTAAGTTTTTTCTTACAGAGATCGTGCAAAATCAGCTTGTCTGGCAGTGTAAATGGTGCAAGAAATCCCAAAGGGTCGTAAACAGAACCAATCAAGGATAGGATACTCCTTCTTGTACATGGTCGCTCCTGAATTGGGGTTCTGAACTTGAACACACCTGTTTCAATGCATCAGAGTAATCCCAGTGCTATTTCCATTGGCAGATTGTTTTTGTCCAAATCCAACTCCCTGGTTTCCTTGGCTCTATTACCTAGTGAAATGGTTTCTAATACAACAAGGCTGTTGCTGATCCACTTTGATAACATGAATCCTCCCTTATTGCAGAGGGAAGTCAGATGTTTTACCATTTGAATTGCTTCCTATTCTGAAGACATGGATTTTAAACAATCATCCACATGGAAGTTGTTCTTTACTGTGTTTGTCACTTCTTCCGGCAAGTGAGCTTTATTGTCCTCGGCAGTCTTCCTTAATGAAAAGTTTGCACAACTTGGTGATCACACTGCTCCAAAGAGATGTACCTTCATCCGGTATTCAACGAGATCTTGTTGTGCATCACCATCAGGCCACCATAGGAATCGTAAATAGTCAATATGCTTTTCTGATATTTTGACGATGAAATATTGCTTTTATAGCAGCCATCAAAGCAACCGGTTCATGTCTGAATCTAATGAGAACTCCAATAGTGAGTTGGTACGGTCCGGACCTTACAGTAGGTGACAGTAATATGATATATCTTTGAAGACCGCAGCACAGTCAAAGACCACCCTCAAGGTCCCTTTCTTTGAGTCATACACCCCATGGTGTGGGATACACCAAAGCTCTCCATCACTTCGATTTGGCTGGTCTGTTGGTACGATTTTGGCATAATCATCGTCAATCATTTCCTTTAGGAAAGATGTATATTCATTATGAAATTTTGTATTCTTGCCAAACTTGTGTTTCAGATTCTGGGTGCGTTGCTCTGCAATGCAACGCTTATTCGGCAGATTAACACTTTCTTGTTTGAAAGCTAAGTCCAGACAATAGTGTCCGTCCGTCATCTTTACTGAGTGATTCATAATATCCAAGAACTTAATCTCCTCTCTGGACATTTCTTCTGATTCCATGCTGGTTTTTTCATTGAAGTCGTGATTGTATTGCTTGATCAATAGCTCTTCTAATTTTACGGTAGATATTCGATTGGCAGCAGTAGAAGGGTAGTTATTCCTATTCCTGTTTTTGTTTTCCCTTCTCAAGGAGCTATAGATAACCCATCCGAGGAAGGTTCTCACAAATGGCCCGTCCTCTTGACTGCTGACAAACTCTCTAGGTTTTAATGCCTTCAAAGCACTCGTCTGATATGTAGGTTGATAGCAGAATTTATTTTAGGTATCTTTATATCCTTCAAGTAAGGCATTGTTACAAGTCTTCTTGCTTGGGTATATTTGGATGAAAAACAGACATGGTCTCATGTGTAAACACATCAGATGTATAAAATTGTCTTCATGCATGGGAAGGAATTAGCTCAACCCATAACGAAAGATATTTGGGACGAAAGCCTACAACATATACACCAATGTTCGTTAAATGCCAGACATTCTTTAATACAATTTAAAGTACTACATAGACTGCAGTATTCTAAAACAAAATTAAGTAGAATTTTTCCTAATATCTCTCCTATCTGTGATAAATGTCAATACCCCGTGGCTAATTTAACCCATACTTTTGTAAATTGTATAAAAATAAAAAATTACTGGATGGATATTTTTAAAATAATCTCTGTAGTTGTTAATATCCAACTGGATCCCGATCCTAAATTAATAATATTGGGCATATCAGAACAATACCTAAAACTTACAATAAACCAAAGAAATTTCCTTGATTACAGCATGATAATTGGGAAAAAATTGATATTAAAATTTTGGAAAAACCCAACCCAATCAAGATGTGGATTATGGAGATGTTGGAGACCTTACATTTGGAAACAATTAGATTTGTCTTAATTGACAAACCAGAATTATTTACTAGAATATGGTCTCCATTTATAGATTATCAAATCTATTTATTGATTAGCAAAATCAATAACCCCACTCTCACCATCGACGGCACCACTGTCTCCCCATCTCCCCAGGCCCGCAACCTTGGCGTGATCTTTGATTCCACCCTCTCCCTTGAGCCTCACATCCGCCATGTCATTAAAACCTCCTTCTTTCATCTCCGCAACATCGCCAAACTCAGACCCTCTCTCACACCGCCCGCTGCTGAAAGACTCATCCATGCCTTCATCTCCTCCCGACTGGACTATTGCAACTCACTTCTCCTTGGCATCAGCTCCACCTACATCAACTGACTCCAACTGGTCCAGAACGCAGCCGCCCGACTCATCACCCACACCAAATCCTGGCATCACATCACTCCAGTCCTCAAACAACTTCACTGGCTTCCCATCTCCCACCGGATCACCTACAAAATCCTGGTCCTCACCTACAAAGCCCTCCACCATCTGGCCCCCCCATATCTCACTGACCTCCTCTCCCTCTACCAACCCTCACGGTCCCTCAGATCCACATCAGCCGGTCTCCTCTCCATCCACAAGTCCAACCTCCGCAGTTTTGGGGACAGAGCCTTCTCCAGGGCAGCTCCCAGGCTCTGGAACTCCCTCCCCCAACTGATCCGCAATTCCGTGTCCCTCACCTTCTTCCAGTCCCGCCTCAAGACCCTTCAGCTTTGCCTATCCTTAGCCCCACGTCCCCGTCCCTTTTCATCTGTGCATTAATTGCCTCATACTGTGTTTTGTATTGAATTCTGTCTTTACTTTGTGTACTAGTCATGTCTCTACTATTTATTTCATTCCCCTTACACGTTTTTCCTCTACATGCTCAATTTTTGTAAGGTGTCCTTGAGACTCTTGAAAGGCGCCCATAAATAAAATGTATTATTATTATTTGAAGGGGTAGATTGGACCGGCGCAGAGGCCGGACTGAAGCCTGAACCCAGGACTAGATGAATAGTTATGTTCTCTGACCTACGGACCTATCTCCTAAGTTGTATTATTGATAGTTTATCCTATTTTTCTAATTTCTTTCTTTCTTTCTTTATTTTTCCTATCTATAAATATAAATAAATAATTAGAGGCAAGGTTAATATGTAACCGATAAAGGAGGATCCCAGCTACTTTGGTAACTGGGTCCCTGGAATCCTGGATATTTAATATGTAACCGTTAAACAAAGTTTGTATTGGTTTGGACTATGATATGCAGATGCCTCTAATAAAAATGTAGTAAAACATTTTTTTTTTGTCTTCATCCAGACAAGATATTTCCATACGTAATAAGATGACATTGGCAGCATTTTTCTTAATTTATAGTACGCAAGAGAATTTTAGTCTTTTGTCCTGCAATATCCAGCCTTCTCATCAATCTTTCTGTGCAAAAGGTAGCCGAACTTCCTTAATCCAAAAATGCATATGTTTTCAACACTGTATTCCCCTTGCCGCTCCTTACCTGTACTGGTATGATGGAGAAAATACAGGTTTCTACCCCGGCCCCAATATGCGGATTTATCTGAGGTGAAGTAACAGCATCACTCATAGTTGGCTTCTCCTTCTGCTCTACTTGATCCGACTTCTTCTCTGTAATCTTCTGTTCAGTGTGAAGTAATTCAGGATGATCTTGTTTGCACACATTACAAATTATACGACTCTTGCAGTCTTTAACCATGTGTCCTTTCTTGAAACATCCAAAGCAGATTAACTTCTCCTTTAAGAAATCCATCTTTTCTTTATATTCCTTCGTCTTGAATTTTCGACACCACCTTAAGGTGTGACCAACTTTATCACACGACAAACAAAACCCCTGTGACTTAATAGTAGATGCATCTCATTTCATTCCACGTGTTGTTTCTACAGGTATTACAGCGGTAGCAAAACTGCTTTCCTTAGGTCCTGATCTTCCTTTTGTTTTAGTAAAAGCAGAACCTTTGACAGTTGCAATTGGATTTGGATCTTGGATACGCCTATGACGTGGATCTGACATTAACCGTACTTCCCTCTCCATGAAATCTACCAGGTCAGGAAACATGGCTCCTCAATTCTGGTCTTCCGGTATCTGACCTGCTCTATCTCTCCACCTTTCTCTAAGTCTATAGGTCAGTTTTAGAATGTTAGTCTTCATATTTCTAACAACATTCGTTTTTTCCATGTGGTTGAAAAATTTCATCGAGTTACAACAACCTCTAAGAAATATCGCAAACTCATGCAATGCTTTCACATCTTCTGCCTTGATAACTGACCAAGCATGTAAGCATTAATAATAATAATAATAATACATTTTATTTATGGGCGCATTTCAGGACTCTCAAGGACACCTTACAGATTACACTTACAAGCAAATTACAAACATATAAACAGAATTAAACAAAAAAGAAGTAGTAGGGACATCAACAATACACAATTCAAAGAGAAAGAACATCGGCAACTAATCGCGCTAGCGTTTACTCTCACTTCCGGCAGCCATCTTAGAAACAGAACAATCAAAACACATTTTAACATGAACATCCACCACAGTGATTCCTACACACTCCTCACTGTGGTGGAAGGCAAAATAAAGTTCAAGTCCTTCCCCTAGCACTTCCTCGGTCGTGGGCTTCGAGCCCCCGTTGACAGGATGATCTTGACTCCCGTAGCCGGCGGCGTTCGGGCCCTCCGCGTCGAGGCGATCCGCTACTGCATCGGGGGGAAGTCAGCTCCGCCGCGCCAGACATCGAACCTCGCGTCGGGGCTGGTCGAACCTTCCTCGACGTTGGAACTCCCGACTCGGCCTCATCCGAGACTGCGAGCCTTTGATGTTAAAGTCCGCGGTGGGAGCGATCCCAGGCAAGGGATCCGCTCCGATGTTAAGGCCACGCCCCGCGGTGGGGCTCTCGACAGTCCGAGGAGGCCTCCAGCTCAATTGATGGTAGGCCGCAGAGCCCGGAGAATGTGACACAAAAATTAATTGCATCTCCAGCAAGGTAAGAACCTGAAAAAAAAAGTTTTCCCTGATCCCCTTCCCCCTCCCCCACATAAAACAAACTGAAGAACATTAAAACAAACAAAAAAATAACAAAAAGAGTGAAAAGACAGACAGCCGGTAGGGATGCCATCTCCCCGTGGCCACGCCACAAAATGCATTAGCAATCTTGTGTTCATTACCAAAATGTTCTTTAAGCAATTCTCTTGCCGTTTGATAGCCCTCATCTGCAGGCAAATGTCGGCAACGTTTAACAAGCTGCTTTGAATATTCGCTGGTGTATTGCTCCAGATAGCGCAAGCGATCTCTCTCATTAGTAGTTTTCATTTCCACTCCTTCCTCAAATACTATTATGAAAGTTTCATACTGCAAAGAATCACCGTTATACTTAAGAATTTCTCTTGTAGGTAAGGTAAAAAGATTTTGGTGAGCTAGAGTTGGCTAATTTTATTTTGATTCCTCACCAATTCACAGAATTCACGTTGAAATCCCTCATTGGGCACAGAGCGACGGTAAACAGGCCTCTGCCAACCTTGGCTCATTCGAGCCTGTACATTAAGCCTCTGAGAAGAGTGCCAAGTTGCTGGCTTGTCACGATCCTCAATAGATAGCCCATAAGTTGTTTGCTTCGGTCTAGCAGCCTGTTGCTGAGATGAAGTTTTGTCGATCATCCTCTTAATCAGTGCTAATTTTGAACGGCGAGACCAGTCTTCATCTGGCTGTGGATTTGATTTAACTGCTGTTTCCAGCTTAGCTGCTCCTTTTCCTAATGAGGAACTTTTCTTCCAGGATGCTTTCGTACCGCATCTTGAACCTTGGCCTTCCAGTATCTCCATCTATGTCCTGGATGCTGCCAACTTTGTGTCCAGTTCCAACTGTTCCTACTCTCTACTCAACTGCCTTTTTTGTTCCTCAGCCTCTCTCTTCATCTGTTCCGCACGTGCCTCAACCTCTCACAGCTGTTTTTCCTGTGGTTCAATCTCATGCTTCTTCTCCAAGGTGGCAGCTTGTAGCGAAAGAGCAGCCATAACTGCATCAGCTTCCATATGAGCAGAGACCCCTGTGGTTGAACTGGCTACAGAACCAGATTTATGTCTTGATCTTCGTGTTGAGACATTTGAAATACTACCTTGGGGTCTAATTTCTTCTCCAATTTCAACACCTTGTTGCATAGCTTCTCCCACTGTAGAGTATAATGTTTGTGCTACGATTTCAGACAACCTCTTCTCAGCGTCTTTCATGAAACCTTCGGAAAAAATTGTCTTTCATGAAACCTTCGAAAAAAATTGAAACCACTGAATTTGCATTTCATGTTCCTCCTCGGGCAGTCAGTATTAAGTCTTGTTTAGCTCCAACCTCATGGCAGAGGTTGAGTAATTGGTCCAGATTAGATTGTACTTTCCTCGCATTGTCATCTGATTCCATTAGTTCCCTCTGGTATCCAATTGAGTTGATAACTTGCTTCCACAAATTGTCTCTATCCTTCTGCCATTTTTCCAGGTACGCTGCTTGTCCTTTCTCACTTAGCTTAACGTTTCTCCTCATATCTTCTAGATTCTGGCTCCACTTTGCCCTCCTGTGGCGGTTCTTCATACTTACCTGCTGGAAGATCCATGATGAATGGACCTTATTGCAGTGCTTAAACACCCATAGGAATTCAAAACAGAAATGGTCTTTCTTCAAAACACATCATTATTTTCAAGTTTATGAAGGCCTTCTTTGCCAGTATCTATGGTAAACAATCGCTGGTTGAGCACACCATCCCTTCTAGAAGTTCATAACATAATTATGTTCAAGGTTGTATACTTAAACCCCTGTCTCATGGTGCGAGTCAACCCACGTGTGACCCCGAGTTTAAAACAAATTAAACTCGTGGTAATCACGTACAATTAACGTAGTGGGAACGTCGGAACTCGTGGACGCAACTTAGCGACTCGTGGCGCTTAACGGCAGGTACCCGTGAAACTTGTTAACTGTTGAAAAATTTCAAACATGTTTAAAGTTTTCCACAAGTCAAATTTACTCTTGAAGTTAAAAATGGAAACATTTTTGTAAGAACGTAGTAGCCCGTGTGTGTACCGTAGTGATTCGTGAGTCTACCGTGGGCACTCTAACTCAGCGGGCAGGCAGCATCTCTGGCGAGAAGGAATGGGTGACGGGATGATGTTTCCAAATTTCTGCTGTGTCTTTGTGTTACTCCAGCACCATGTGTTCACTTTTTGTCAACCAGCATCTGCCCTTTCTTGTGTGGGGGAGGGGGGGGCGGGGAGACAAGTGTACTGACAGTGTGGGCAGACACTTTGGTAGTGATTGCCCATGGGGTTCACTGTCGAGGACTTCACAATGCAGAGAGCATTATAAACAGTGGAGCGATTAATCCTGGAAAGGGGGGAGACTTCTCTCTGAGTTGACCCAGGAAACTGAAACAGGAATTTTCTTGAGGTTATTGACGACAGATAAATGGATGAGAAGGGTTTAGAGGGCTATGGACCACGTGCAGGCAAATAGGACGACCCCAAGACGCCAACTTGGACCAAGCTGGGCTGAAAGGTTCTGTTTCTGTGTTGTACAGTAACAGGACTAAGGCCTATACATAGAAACATAGAAAATAGGTGCAGGAGTAGGCCATTCGGCCCTTCGAGCCTGCACCGTCATTCAATATGATCATGGCTGGTCATCTAACTCAGTATCCTGTACCTGTCTCCTCTCCATACCCCCTGATCCCTTTAGCCACAAGGGCCACATCTAACTCCCTCTTAAATATAGCCAATGAACTGGCCTCAACTACCTTCTGCGGGAGAGAATTCCAGAGATTCACCACTCTCTGTGTGTTCAGTGGGATTGACATGTTTTGTATTTTTCCTTTCTAAAGATGCAGTGTATTTTGGTGACTATTGCACACTGCAGACCAGAAGCGCTTTCAATACCCAGAGAGAAGGGATGGGCGGGTTAGGTGAGGGTTGGGGTTGTTTGCAGTTGCAGAGGGAGGGGGCAAGGGCGGTACCGTTCCCAGTCTCAGCTCCTGTTCTCCCGAGTGTGTGGACGTGGACGGATGGCTTGGTTGGCAGCGGCCCATGGTGTGGCAGAGCCGGCATGTCCAATGACTCCCCCCCCCCCCCCCCCCCCCCCCAAGTCCGGGGCCATGCTGGGAGAGAGCTCCCGAGCACCTGCCCCGGGGCGACTGGCACCGACCTGCTGGCATTGCCGACGTGAAGACGGTGCGAAGCCCCCGCGCCTGGTGCAATGGGTGGGGAGCTGGAGAGGGGAGGGAAGGGGTCACACACGTGGCCGGGAAGCAGAGGGGTGGGGGTGGCGACAGGCAGGGCCACCAGGAGATGGAGAAAGACAGAAACACCGACATGCAAAGGAGACCGACAATAGTGCATGATTCTCTCGCGTTATGGTGGGTGATTGTCGCATGCCCGCTGTTTCTTACGCTAAAGCCTTGGGATCATTGCCCTTCGTGTTGGCGTGGAGGGTGAGGGGGGTATTGTGCTGTTTGATCACCCCCTGCTATCCCAGGGACAGGCAGACACAGCGGCTTTTGAGACTGGTGGGCAATCACTACCAAAGTGTCTGCCCACACAATCAGTACACCTCTCCTACACTTGTCTCCCGTACTAAGTCACCCCCCCTCCACCCCCCCCTCCCCTCCACCCCCCCGCCCCCAACTTTCCCTCCCAACTCCAGTCCCGTCCCGACCCCCTGGGAAACTTAAGGGAGCAACAATCAACTGTCACGTATACAAATAATGTCTTATACGAGAAAGGGCAAATGCTGGTTGACAAAAATTGAACACATAGTGCTGGAGTAACACAAGGACGCAGCAGAATTTTGGAAACGTCATCCCGTCACCCATTCCTTCTCTCCAGAGATGCTGCCTGTCCCGCTGTGAGACCATAGAGGGAATTCCCACGTATATGAAGCAGAGAGAAACGTGAGTTCTACACGGCTCTGCCCGACTTTTGAAAATGGATTCGGTGGTTTGCACCCACCCCCCCTCCCTGCCCACACACGCACCCACCAAGCCAGCCAGCCAGACCCCTCCTCGTTACAGCGGCGGAAACAATATTTCCAAGAGAATGGGGCACAGAGCTGGGGCAGGGCTGGGATGGGAGCAGTGCAGATGAGGCGCACCAAGGAAGTTGATTGGCTGCAAGGGGCAGGCGGCAGAGGTCTTGTGCCCCAGCGAGGTAGACCGCTCTTCCCCCTGCTAATGCACACACAGAAAGAGAGAGATGAGAGCAGAGAATGATCCCAGCCTAGCTCTGGCACTGGTCGGTGCGCATTTTCCCTTTGTAGGTCATATCAATAGACACGGCTGCGCTGAATTCTATCTTTAACTCAAAGCCGCAGGATGGAGCTGTCTTATTTAACACTGTTGCTTCGCCGCCACCGCCTCCTTGTTGCACAATGGCAGCGAGTGCGGGGCTGAGACAAGTTTTTTTAATTTCTGAAATTGAATAACTTTCAATACTGAATCAGAATATACTTACTGTATGAGATGCTGTCCAGCTCCTCTATTTGATACTTAAAACAGACCTTCATTCATGGTTGGCTCAAGAGTAACTCGGGAGGGGAACTTGGTAACTCGGGAGAGGAACTTGGTACATCGCAGAAATGAGAAGTAAACGGCAAACTTAGACATACACATGGGAACTCGTTTAAACTTGTGAACATAAACTTGGAATTTCGTAGACAATCACGAGTGTGTTTTTTTCTTTCACTCGGGATCACTCGTGGGTGGACTTGCACCGTGAGACAGGGCCATTAGCTATCTTCAAGTTACCATAAACAAGCTTCCTGGCTGTTTTCAATACTGAATTCAGTACTATTTCTGCAGGCTTTTAACTTAAACTTCTCATGGTTTTCAAATACGACAAAAGCAGCCGATCTACTCACGGTGCCCGGTCAATGAAGTCTTCAATCTTTTTTTCTTCCAAGTGTAGATTAGTTTGCGACTCGCAGATTCTTTGTTCTAGGATTCAAGCTGTAATCTCACTCGCAGATATTCAGCTTATTTCTTCAGTTCCACTGTTGAACCAGTTTTTTACTTAATGTAATGACAGTTTCTATACCTTCTCAAAGTTCAACTTCGATAGCCATTACTTCTCGGGGATGTGGTGGAGACATAGCTTATGCACTCGCCGCACTCACAGATAGCAGAGAGTAAAAAACAAATCCTCCAGTCATTGTCTCTTGATTAATTAGTATTTATTGAAGTAGTTCAAAACAAAGAAGTAATTCATAACTTTTCTCTCTTATCTGTTTCTTCTTCAGAAGAAACAAAAGAACTGTATCTTCAGACAGTACGGTCGTGACCGCGCGGTCGATACCATGGTAAAAAACTGTTGCTCTCACCATCCCTCGAGACAAAACTAACTCCCAATCTATGAGTCTATAATAATAATAATGGATGGGATTTATATAGCGCCTTTCTAATACTCAAGGCGCTTTACATCGCATTATTCATTCACTCCTCAGTCACACTCGGTGGTGGTAAGCTACTTCTGTAGCCACAGCTGCCCTGGGGCAGACTGACGGAAGCGTGGCTGCCAATCTGCGCCTACGGCCCCTCCGACCACCACCAATCACTCACGCACATTCACACACAGGCAAAGGTGGGTGAAGTGTCTTGCCCAAGGACACAACGACAGTATGCACTCCAAGCGGGATTCGAACCGGCTACCTTCCGGTTGCCAGCCGAACACTTAGCCCATTGTGCCATCTGTCGTCCGGAGTCTGTGCTAGTCTCCCCAAAGTAGACACATTCCTCTATGTATCACATCCCACCTACAAGCGTACATACAGATAAGAACTAGAAATATTAGACATGGCTATAATATACTGACAAGCTTAAATGGCTCCTACAGTGGTGATTGTCATTGTTGAGATGTACTTGCCACTCATCAACCATGCCTGAATGTTGGCCAGTCTCTGCTTTAAGCAACCATGGGCTGCTTCATTTTCTGAAAAGTAGCAAGAGGAATTCAATATCGTGAAATCATCCACAAACATCCCCATTTCTGACCTTATGACGGAGGGGGAGATATTTATTAATAAGGCAGTAAATGATGGTTGGACTTAAGACAGAGACTGCACATGCTAGAATCTTAAGTAAAATAGCGCTGGATAAACTCAGTGGGTCAGGTAGCATCTGTTGTGGGAATGGACATAAGATTTTGCGGGTCAGGACCTGATTCTGAAGAAAGGTCCTCACCGAAAATGGTGCTGGGCTTGATCTTGCTTCTGAGTACCTTCTGCAGATATCTTGAGTGCTGAGCCAGTCAGTATCTGTGGAGACACAGAGTTCATATTTCAGGTCCGAGATTCTTTGTCAGAACTTGGAAAGAGAAAACAAGTTAAGTTGGAGACACAAGATTCTGCAAATCCTGAATCTTGAGCAAAATACTTGAGAAACTCAGCGGGTCATCAGCAAATGGAGGAATGGACAGACAACGTATCTGGACCATTCATACTGATGGAGGAGGGGGCAGAAAGCTGGAAAAGAGAGGTGAGAGCAGAACAAAACTTGACAACTGATAGGTGGATACAGTTGAGGGGGGGGGGGTTGACAGTTGACTGGTAAACAGGTAGAGTAAGTGACACAAGTTAAAAGTGAAAATGAGACAAAAAAGTGTCGCATAAAAAAAGAAGAGGCAAAGTGAAATGTAAAGCCAGAAGGAGGGATATAGATGCAAAGGGACAGGGGGACCTGATAGAAGTATATCAAATAATGAGAGATATAGATGGGTAGACATCAGGCACGTGCCGTGAGTAATTAGTCAGGGTAGGCAGTGGCTTTTAAAAATCTTGAAAACCGCGCATGTGCAGATTATTCTCTACCGGTGAGCTGTCAGTCGGCTTTTTTTAAAAAAATCGTGGAAACTGCACATGCGCAGATTGTTCTCTCGACTTTTATCAAGTAATTTGGCTCCAATAGGTCCTATCTCTTAATAAAGTGTTTAAAAACATGTAGCTCAAAGAAATTTACTTACCATATTATTTGTACATTAAATCCATTCTTCTCTCTTTGTTTCCTGTTGTACCAAGCTGTTTTAAATGTTCTAATTATTTTTGTTCCTTTGCACTGTTGAAGTTCTTAAAGTTCCCGCGTTGGTCTGCCATTTTAAATTATTTTGGTCTTTTCCTCATAAGTTTGCTTCGAGAAACTCTTCAGGTAATCACTATCCATCTTTGAAAAACCCGCCAAGAAACTTGCGCGTGCGCATGCACAGTAGGCTGATGCGCAAGCGCAGTGCAGCACATGCACACAGTCCACGGTGTAAAGGCAGAATTTCAGCTGCCTTTATGGACCGTTCCCATTGATGGCTGGAAGCATCGTCGACGGCACGTGAGTAGCACATACGTCCGCTTTATAAATGTACTGCGGATGAAAGGCACGGGAGATCGATCTCTTAGGGAAGCATAATTCTCCCGCGCCTTTACTATTTATGACCATTTTATATATGTTTTATATATATTTTATATATATATAATAATTACTATTTTATAATTTTAATCAGGGTAGGCACTGCCTACCTTGCCTACCCTGATGGCACGTGCCTGGTAGACATTCAGAACCTTTTTCCTGGGGTGGACATATTGACTAAAGGGCATAGTTTTTTACATAGAGAGTGGTGGGTGTATGGAATGCGCTGCCATGGGTGGTGTTAGAAGCAGAATAGTGGCTTTTAGCTAGGCACATCTATATGCAGGGAATTGAACAACCTGGATCACCTGCAAGCAGAGAGGATTAATTTAGCATCATGTTCAGCACAGGCAGTTTTTTCCTAGATGCTATCAGGCAACTGAACCATTCGTACACCTGCTAGAGTATGGTCCTGACCTCCCAACTACCTCTGTACATGTGACAATGAAAATAGACTCAACTAAACTAATTGTGGGCTGAATGGCCTGTTCCTGTGCTTTACTGTTCTTTGTCTAATTAGATCATAGAAAAGTACAGCACAGAAACAGACCCACAATATCTGCGACGAACATAATGCCAATAAACTGATCTCACCTGATATAACAAATACCTGCTTATAATCCATACCATGCAGGTATGGATTAGGCCTGCACCTACCTAATCCATACCCTTCCATATCCAAGCAGGGCTCGAAATTAACGGTTGCCCGAGTGCCAATGGCACCTTACAGTCCCGCTGGGCAACCTAAAAGCCATGCCATTTTGCCCGGTTTGGCAAGAAACCGGGATACCCGCCCGCTATTCGTGTCCGGGTCTCGGCTCGGCTCTAGCTCTCGGGTCTCCGCTCGGCGCTCGCTCTCGGGTCTCCACTCGGCGCTCGCTCTCGGGTCACCGCTCGCTCTCGGGTCTCCGCTCGCTCTCGGGTCTCCGCTCGCTCTCGGGTCTCCGCTCGCTCTCGGGTCTCCGCTCGCTCTCGGGTCTCCGCTCGCTCTCGGGTCTCCGCTCGCTCTCGGGTCTCCGCTCGGCTCTAGCTTTCGGGTCTCTGCATGGCGCTCGCTCTCGGCTCTCGGCGCTAGCTCTCGGCTCGGGTCTCGGGTTTCTGCTCGGCACGGCCGGCCGCCGAACACATCATCGGCCATATGAAGGTACACAAAATTGCTGGGGAAACTCAGCGGGTGCAGCAGCATCTATGGAGCGAAGGGAATAGGCGACGTTTCGGGCCGAAACCCTTCTTCAGTCTGAAGAAGTGTTTCGACCCGAAACGCTATCAGTATGAGGAAGGGTTTCGACCCGAAACGCTATCAGTCTGAAGAAGGGTTTCGACCCGAAACGTCGCCTATTTCCTTCGCTCCATAGTTTCCCCAGCAATTTTGTGTACCTTCGATATTCCAGCATCTGCAGTTCCTTTTTGAACACATCATCGGCCATGGTTGTTCGCATGTGCGGCCCTGCACATGCGCACTGCCACGGCAACTGGTCGGCGTCGGCCACTTTCTCCCTCCCTTTGCATTGTGGGAGCGCTGGCCACCATTGCTGTCTGGTCGCTGCCTCACCGCGACCGCTGAAAAACAACGCAGAATCACTCCCTGGAGCTGCAGTAACTCCCTGGAGTAACTCTTGCTTCTTGGTTTCCTGATCCTCCAAAAATATTCGAAATGGAATTTAAATTGGTGGACCCACCACCACCAAACTCCAAACTCCGAAAAATAACAGCCTATTGCATTTTATCTGTTTATTTATTGTGTATATATATGGTCTATAGTATATAGACACACTGAACCTTTATCTCCTGTTCTGTATTATGTTTACATATTCTGTTGTGCTGCAGCAAGCAAGAATTTCATTGCCCTATCTGGGACACATGACAATAAAACTCTCTTGACTCTTGACTTGGACTTAAGCAAAAAAGGGTTCTTGGGGGGGAAAAAGGCTACATTAAATTTAGTTGCGTCTGGTTGGTACCTATGGTAGGGTGAAGACTATTCCATGCTTTAATTGTGCGGGGGAACTCCATGGAGCAGCCAACATCTCTGGATAGAAAAAATTGGGTGACGTTTCGGGTAGAAACCCTTCTTTACATTTCCTCTGGTTTTAGTGTTTTCAGTTTAATTTAAAGATACAGCGTGGAAACAGGCCCTTCGGCCCACTGAGTCCACGCCGACCACCGATCACCCGTACTCTAGTTCTATCCCACACATCAGCGACGTAAGTCAAGAGTGTTTATTCTCTCACGTCCCAATTAGAACAATGAAATCCTTACTTGCAGCAGCACAACAGAATATGTAAACATAGTACTCTGTAAACAATGTTATAAACGAGAAAACAAAACTCCATACAGACAGCACCCATATTCAGGATCAATTCCAGGTCTCTGGCAATTTTAGGCAGCAAATTTATGGCCAATGTACTGCCCCAATAGCCTTGAACTGAATTAAAACATACAGTAGCTGTAAAGGGGGACATAGCGTCACTTAAATATTTAAGACTGAAAATGGGTAGTTTCTTTTTTTTTAGTAACCAAAGTTATCAACGTATAATTTTTTGTGTGTTGGAAAATAAAATATAGTGGCACAGCTGGTGGACTTGCTGCCTCACACGCCAGAGATCTGTGTTCGATCCTGTTCCCGGGCACTGTCTGTGTTGAATTTGCACATTCTCCCTGCAAGCATGTGGGTTTTCTCCCACATCCCAAAGACGCATTGGCTTTTATAGGTTAACTTGTCTCTGTAAAATTACCCTAATGTGCAGGGAGTGGGTGAGGAAAGTGGGATAACAGAACTTGTGTGAATGGGTAGACGAAAATGTTGGAGAAACTCAGCAGGTGAGGCAGCATCTATGGAGCGAGGGAAATAGGCGACGTTTCGGGTCGAGACCCTTCTTCAGACTGATGTCGGGAGGGGTGGGGGGGGTGGCGGGAAAAAGAAAGAAAGAGGCGGAGACAGTAGGCTGTGGGAGAGCTGGGAATGGGAGAGGAAGGAGGGAGAAAGCAAGAACTACCTGAAATTGGAGAAGCCAATGATCATACCGCTGGGGTGTAAACTACCCAAGCAAAATATGAGATGCTGTTCCTCCAATTTATGGTGGGCCTCACTCTGGCCATGGAGGAGGCCCAGGACAGAAAGGTCGGATTCGGAATGGGAGGGGGAGTTGAAGCGCTGAGCCACCGGGAGATCAAGTTGGTTATTGCGAACTGAGTGGAGGTGTTGTGCGAAGCGATCGCCAAGCAAATCGCCAAGCCTGCGCTTGATCACACCGAGGTTGATCATACGCTGAATAACCATATTTTTGTTTGGAAGTGGAAAGAGATAATGGAAATTGCATTCATTGCAATGTGTAAAAAGAGATGAGATACTGTATTGTAACTTTGCTGCATGTCATTGTGGGATATATCATGTCTTGATTGGTGAATATGTTTAGTTTGTGACTTTATTTGAAGCAGAAATAATATGTGAATGCTTCATTGACCATAATTTCGACTGGTAACTACGCACTTCGTCCGAGCTCATTATCGCACGCGTCATGCAAGCCATCTTAAATGACCACCTAAACTGTGATTTGGCAAGCTAAAAAGCTGCCGAGGTTGCCCGGCTGGCAACAGGGAAAAAAAGTTAAGCGAGAGCCCTGCCAAATGCCTATCTAAATGCCTCTTAAACATCACTATTGTATCTCTCTCCTCTATGGCCCAATTAGCATGTTTCAGGCACCCACCCTCTGTGTAAAACAATTTCCACACAGATCTTCCTTGAACCTTTCCCCCCTCACCAGAAAGCTATGCCTTCTAATCTTTAACATTTTCATCCAAGGAAAAAGTTTATGAATGTCTCCCCCATCTGTACCATTTTCAATTTTATATATTTTTTAATCAGGTTTCCCTCAACTTCCAGTGTTCTAGAAAAAACAATTCAAGTTTGTCTAACCTCCCTTCTAACTAATATCCCCTAATTCAGGCAGCATTCTGGTAAACATTTTCTGGACCCTCACCAAAGCCTCCACATCCTTCCTGTAAATTGGCGACCAGAACTGTACTCCAAATGGGACCTAGCAAAAGTCCTGTAAAGCTGCATCATGCTTTATACTCATGACAAATGAAGGCAAGCATATCATATAGCAATGTTACAAAATTTTGAGATTTTAAAAATCAAGTCTGTAATTTATCCCATCAGATAAAGCATAAAAAGAAGTTTAATTTGTCACCTAATTCACTTTCATACCTTCAGTATTAAAAAAGTTATGGCCATTTTCATACTCGGAAATTAGCATCTTGTTCTCTATTGCTTTTCCATTGACTTAACACAAAAGCTGTGATCGAGGACAGTCAAATGGCCATTTAACCCTGCCCCCCCCTCAAACGCGCCAAAATCGCACACACGGCCAGTGGCAGAATTGCAGCGCCGCTGAAGGTAAGTATTGTAACATACCTATATCATAGGCCTTCTTCACCAGCGTGTTGCCACTTTCAGGTAACTATAGACTGAAGGGGGGGGGGGGGGGAGGGGTTCACAAGAAAGAAAGCGGCAGGAGGCATATTATCAAATTTCAAGTAATACCCCTTACCCTCTCTCCTTTTTGTCTGTCCCCACCCCTCTCCGGTGTGCACACATTTCGCTCACAATCCCACTGCAACCACCCTGCTGCTTTCCCCCTCGTACGTACACTTATCTAACATCCTTGAGTCACTCTGTCCTTTTATCCTCACTCTTTCTCCTCTCCCGCACCCTTTTGATCTCTATCCCCCCCCACCTGGCTGTACATGTCATTCCCCTTCTCTCCTTATGTGACGTCCTTTTGTCTCCTTTTCATATCTAGCCTTTGTCACTTAGTCCACTCATTTGCCAGTCAAACTCCCCTCACCTGAGGACTTCCTTTTCTCCAGTGCTGCTGTCGGACTCACAGCTTTTTGCGCTTATCTTCAGTTTAAACCAGCATTTGCAGTTCCTTCCTACACACCCCCTCACCTGAATCCACCTGTCACTTGTTAGGATTTGTCCTGCCCCATTTCTCTTTTCCGGCTTTCGCCCAACCACCAGAATTGTTGTTTGTCCATACCCTCCTCATATGCTGCATGACTTACTAAGCTCCTCAAGCCTTTTGTTTTTCACTCAAGATTCCAGCACCTGTAGTTTCTTGTGCCTCCAGCATAACATACATGTTTTTTACCACCCTGCCTACTTGTGTTGCCACTTTCAGGAAGTTATGGACTATGACCCTAAGATCTGGCTATACAATAATGGCGTTAAGGATCTTGCCATTAACTATATACTTTTCCCATACTATAAACCTTCCTAAGTGCGACAACTCACACTTGCTCGGGTTAAACTCCATCTGCCATTTCTCCACCCATTTCTGTGGCTGATACAGTGCATTCAGAAAGTATTCAGACCTTTTCACCTTTTCCACATTTTGCTAAAATGGATTACAACCCCCTCGCCACTCCACCCCCACCCCACCTTCTCCCCACACCCCCCCTCGCCACTCCACCCCCATCCCCACCACCACAGACCACCCCCCTCCCCCACACTACCCCCTCCCCCACACCACCCCCTTCCCCACACCAACCCCCCCTCCCCAACACCAACCCCCCCTCCCGACACAATCCCCCTCCCGACACTGCCCCCTCCCCACACCACCCCGTCCCCACACCTTGCCCACACCACCCCCCCTCCCCCACACCACACCCTCTGAACACTTTCTTTTTTTTAATTAATATTTTTATTAGTAGCATGTGCATATCATAATACAAACATTTCTTATATATCAATCCTACATTGCTAATAGGTGGGAATCCAGATATCAAAATAATAGTGGTTCTCCTTTATCAGTTGTATATTAGCATTTCTATTTAGTTTTTTTTTATATAGATAGAAAGTGAGAAATTTGAAAAAAGGCATGATAGAGAAGAATGGAGTAATTTACCAATAATACAACTTTGGAGATAGGTCCCTCTGAATACTTTCTGAATTCACTGTATATATCCCGTTGTATACTTTGACTGCATTCCTCATAGCCTGCAACTACAGCAATCTTTCTGTAATCTTCATAATAAAGGGCCTGTCCCATGAGCATGCGACTCCATGCGGCAAGCGCGACCTAACGTGGTCGCTTGAGCCGTATGGCCTCGCGGGGCCGGTCCCACTTCGATCGCCGGAGCCATATGGAGTCGAGCGGAGCTGGTCCCGACATCGCGCGGGGCTCCGAAAAACTGACCATGTTAAAAAATTCCGCACGGTTGGCCCGCAGCCGCCTCGACGCCATTCGCACCGAACTTCACATCAAAGATCCTATAGGATCTTTGCTTCACATCACTCACTCGACCTCCGCGCGGCCCCCGCTTCCGGTTTGGTCGCGCTTGCCGCATGCAGGTCGCATGCTCGTGGGATAGGCCCTTTACTAACCAGCCCATCTACATTTACAGCTGAAAGAAGACAAGCAGTGCTGGAGTAACTCAGCAGATCAGGCAGCATCTCTGGACAACCTGGATAGGTCCTAACCATGTTCTCCAGAGATGCTACCTGCAGGGCTCAAAATTAGTAGTTGCCCGGTTGCCAATGGCAACACACAGTCCCGCCGGGCAACCTAAAAGCCATGCCTATCATTTAATTCCCTATCTATCTTTTTCCCTTTCTCTGTCACTCTCCATCTCCGCCCGCTATCCGTGTCCATGTCTCAGGTCTCCGCCAGCTCCTCGTCCGCCGGCATGGCCGGCCGCCTTACACATGCGCACAACCATGGCCAGCACCCCCTTTGGCCAGATCTTTGACCAGCACATCATCGGCCGTGGTTGTGCGCATGTGCCGCCCTGCACATGCGCACTGCCACTGCAACTGGTCGGCGTCGGCCACTTTCTCCCTCCCTTTGCATGGTGGGAGATCTGGCTGCCATTGCTGTCCACTCACTGCGACCGCTGAAAACCAACGCAGAATCACTCGCTGGAGCTGGAGTAACTCCCTGGAGTAACTCTTGTTTCTTGGTTTCCTTGTCCTCCAAAAATATTCGAAATGGAATTTAAACAGAATTTAAACCACCACCAAACTCTGAAAAATAACATCCTATTGCATTTTATCTGTTTATTTATTGTGTATATATATATGGTCTAAGGTATACAGACACAATTAACTTTTATCTCCTGTTCTGTATTATGTTTACATATTCTGTTGTGCTGCAGCAAGCAAGAATTTCATTGTCCTATCTGGGACACATGACAATAAAACTCTCTTGACTCTTAACTTGGACTTAAACAAAAAAGAGTTCTAGGGGAAAAAAAGACCTACCTTAAATTTAATTGCTTCTGGTTCGGTACTGATAGTATGGTGAAGACTATTCCATGCTTTAATTGGAGCAGCCAGCATCTCTGGATAGAAGAAATTGGGTGACGTTTCGGGTAGATTTCTTTAGATTTCCTCTGGTTTTAGTGTTTTAGTTTAATTTAAATATACACCGTGGAAACAGGGTCTTCGGCCCACCGAGTCCACGCCGACCACTGATCACCCGTACACTAGTTTTATCCCACACATTAGCGACGTAAGTCAAGAGTCAAGAGTGTTTTATTCTCTCATGTCCCAATGAAATCCTTACTTGCAGCAGCACAACAGAATATGTAAACATAGTACTCTGTAAACAATGTTATAAATGAGAAAACAGTGTATATTTATATATGAATATATAACTATACACACACACACACACACACACACACACACAATTTCCCTCCTGGGATTAATAAAGTTCTATTGTATAGTATCGTGTGTGTAGGAAAGAACTGCAGATGCTGGTTTAAACTGAAGATAGACACAAAAAGCTGGAGTAACTCAACAGGTCAGACAGAATCTCTGGACAAAAGGAAAATATTAAGTTTTGGGTTCGGTCTGAAAAAGGTTCCTACACACCTTTGAAATGTGGAAGGAAACGAGCACCCGGAGAATACCCATGCGATAAAAGTGAAAAGGAGCAAACTCCATATAGACAGCAACCATATACAGGATCAATTCCGGGTCTCTGGCAATTTTAGGCAGCAACTTTATGGCCAATTTACTGTCCCATAGTCTTGAACAGAATTAAAACATACAGTAGCTGTAAAGGGGGACATAGCATTACTTAGAGATTTAAGACTGCAAATGGATAGTTTCTTTTTTTTAGTAACCAAATTTTGTGTGTGTTGGAAAATAAAATATAGTGGCACAGCTGGTGGACTTGCTGCCTCACACGCCAGGGATCTGTGTTCGATCCTGTGCTCGGGCACTGTCTGTGTTGAATTTGCACATTCTCCCTGCAAGCATGTAGGTTTCCCCCCACATCCCAAAGATGTATTGGCTTTGTAGGTTAACTTGTCTCTGTAAAATTGCCCCTAACGTGTAGGGAGTGGGTGAGGAAAGTGGGATAACAGAACGTGTGAATGGGGAGACAAAAATGCTGGAGAAACTCAGCGGGTGAGGCAGCATCTATGGAGCGAATGAAATAGGCGACGTTTTGGGTCGAGACCCTTCTTCAAACTGATGTGTGGGTGCAGGGTGTGGTAAGAAGAAAAGAAGAGGCGGAGACAGTGGGCTGAGGGAGAGCTGGGAAGCGGAGGAGAAAGCAGGGACTACCTGAAATTGGAGGTCAATTTTCATACCGCTGGGGTGTAAACTGCCCAAGCAAAATATGAGGTGCTGCTCTTCCAATTTACGGTGGGCCTCACTCTGGCCATGCAGGAGGCCCAGGACAGAAAGTCGGATTCGGAATGGGAGGAGGAGTTTAAGTGCTGAGCCACCGGGAGATCAGGTTGGTTATTGCGAACCGAGTGGAGGTGTTGGGAAAGCGATAGCCAAGCTTATGCTTGGTCTCAACGATGTAGAGCAGCTGACACCTAGAGCAGCGGATGCAATAGATGAGATTGGAGGAGGTGCACGTGAACCTCTGCCGCACCTGGAAGGACGGTTTGGGTCCTTGAATGCAGTCAAGGGAGGAGGTAAAGCGACAAGTGTAGCATTTCCTGTGGTTACAAGGGATAGTGCCAGGAGAGCGGGTGGTTTGGGTGGGAAGGGACGAAATGACCAGGGAGTTACGGAAGGAGCGATCTCTGCGGAAAGCTGACAGGGGAGGAGATTGGGAAGATGTGGCCAGTGGTGGGATCCCGTTGGTAGACAAAGCTGGAGAAAATCAGCGGGTGAGGCAGCATCTATGAAGTGAAGGAATAGGCGACGTTTTGGGTTGAGAACCTTCTTCAGACTGATGTCGGAGGGGGGGGGGGGGGTCCGGAAAAAGAAAGGAAGAGGCGGAGACAGTAGGCTGTGGGAGAGCTGGCAATGGGAGGGGAAGGAGCGAGAAAGCAAGGACTACCTGAAATTGGAGAAGCCAATGTTCATACCGATGGGGTGTAAACTACCCAAGCAAAATATGAGGTGATGTTCCTCCAATTTGCGGTGGGCCTCACTCTGGCCATGGAGGAGGCCCAGGACAGAAAGGTCGGATTCAGAATGGGAGGGCGAGTTGAAGTGCTGAGCCACCGGGAGATCAGGTTGGTTATTGCGAACTGAGTGGAGGTGTTGTGCGAAGCGATCGCCAAGCCTGCACTTGGTCTCACAAAGGTTGATCATACGCTGAATAATCCAACTAGAATTTTGTTTGGAAGTGGAAAGAAATAATAGAAATTGCATTCATTGCAACGTGTAAAAGGAGATGAGATGCTGTATTGTAATTTTGCTGCATGTCATTGTGGTATATATCATGTCTTGATTGGTGAATATGTTTAGTTTGTGACTTTATTTGAAGCAGAAATAATATGTGAATGCTTCATTGACCATAATTTTACTTCGGAGTCACGTGAGTGATTCCGTGAAGAACCCGTTCAGCACGCATGCGCGGCATTACGTCCAGCAGAGCAACAGCGGCAAGCGGGAGTCAGGCGCTCCCGCTATGGAGGTGAAAGAATGGACCGTCAGGTAAGCTGACGTCGGTTTTCTTTCACAGGGAGCCTTCTGCTGTCCGGCAGAGAAGAAAGGCTCTGCAACAAACCTGTCCCCCGCTCGACTCCACGGAGGAGCCTTCCATCTGGGGGGGGGCAGCAACAGAACAGACCTGTCCCCGCTCGACTCCACGGAGGAGCGTTTCCATCTCGCGGGGGCAGCAACAAGGCGGTAGGACCGCTTACCCGGCGCTCCGCTATCCCGACACCACGCCGAGCCCAGCCCGCTAGCGCCTCAGCAGCGGGCTGGAAGTAACGCCACGGAGGCGTCCGACCGGTGGCTCCGACTTGTCGGACGGGACGCCTTTCCACCCGCACGGGGGAAAGACAGCCGCCTGAACAGACCTGCCCCACGCTCGACTCCACGGAGGAGCGTTTCATCTCGCGGGGACAGCAACAAGGTGGTAGGACCGCTTACCGGGCGGTCCGCTACCCCGACACTGCGTCCGAGCCCAGCCCCGCTAGCGCCTGAGCAGCGGGCTGGATGTTAAAGCCAAGGAAGAGGCGTTCCGGCCGGTGGCTCCGATTTATCGGACGGGGACGTCTCTCCACCCAGGCAGGGGAGAGACAGCCGCCTGAGCCGCATGGAGCGGCTCTTGGAGCAGGAGCTCCAGCGAGGTGCACCCCAGGAGGGGCGCTCTCGCAGAGGGGGGTCGGGCACTCCCTCCACAGTGCCTTGTGCACTGTTCATTGCTTCCTCCTTTCCAGAGGATAGCTTTGGTGACCAGGACTGGGCTGGTCAAGAACAGGGGCAATGGCTGAAGATCTCGGGAGTATGCAAGGGGTGCAGGAACAGGAAGAGGTGCTAGGTGTGGTGGACAGCTACGTGGAAACCCCACGTGCAGGAGGCCGTTAAAAGCCTGACGACAGCCATCACATTGTTTTTTCCTCGTTCCATGGACAAATACGGACCTTCGTAAACAAGTCACAGACCTGCCATAAAATCCTACATTGCGGGGTTGTGCATACCCCACCCACTGAGCCAGACCCACTGCTCTTTGGCAAAAACCTCACAAAGCATATGAAGGACATGCAAGAGGTTTTCCAAACACTTCGGCTCATGAGGGCCGGGACGAGTAACCAAAAACAGTAATTCCTACGCAGCAGCACCCCATCGCATCCATCAGTCAACGTCTACCATATCGGACTGATGAAAGCTCGGGGTCCGCATCTATCACCGAAAGTCTTCTTTAGACCAGGGCCCAGAGCGGACCCCATGGAAAATGTGCCACCCCCCAACGTCACCGCCACGTCAGACGACGTGCAACACTCGTTGGACCGGCAGGAAACAGAAGAATACCCATAACCATGGAGGTAGGTGGGTCTGGTTCCTACCAGTATATAGAGTAATACTAACACATGGGAGTCTATCACGAGTGATCAGTATATACTCAATGGCATTAGTGAATACAATTCATACCACCAGGTCAACATTCACCCAGAGGGTATTTTTCCTCTCTCCGTTAAAGAAACAAGAGGGACAAGCTGAACTGGTGAGAATAATTACAAAGGGTGTCATGGGAAAACCTGAACCCTTGCAATTCGCAAATATATTCACTAAACCATAAAAAGAATGTGGATGTCGCATCATCATTGACTTAACTTCACTAAATATGTTTGTTAAGTATATACATTTCAAAATGGAACCGGTTGTAACTGCCAAACAACTAAATTCCAAAGGATACTTCATGGCAAGCATTCATCTTAAAGATGTTTACTATTTAGTACCATTCACAAGGATCATCGCAGATACCTGAAATTTACCTGGATGGGGCAGCTATAGCAGTTTAAAGCGTTACCCAATGGGCTCAAGAGTGTCACCCAGACACTAAAACCAGCTCTGGCAATATTCAGAAGACAAAAACATATTGTCATGGCATATCTTGATGATATCCTAAATGGTAGGCAAGACCATGAATTTGACTATGTTAGCTGTTCAGCTACCAAACAGTTATTCGAAACCCTGGGGTTGTCTTACATCCAGATAAATCTAAGTTGAAGCCATCCTCTATCATGGACTACTTGGGCTTCACAATTAATTCAGTCTACGTGACTGTAACATTGCCAAGAGACAACATAGTTGAATTGGCACAATTGTAGAACAATTTAATGGTCAACAAACTACCAACTACTCGACAAGTAACAGAGTAATTGGGAAAATGGTAGCAACATTTCCGGCTACATAATTCGGACCTTTGTACCAAAAACGACATACAGGTCATTATGATCGTTTCATGAAGTTACCCACGGAAGTAATATCAGAACTACAGTGGTGGGCAAAAAACGTTTGACATAGTTTCAGCCTATTATCATCACTAACCCTACGTCAGTTATCCAAACAGATGCCAGTGCTCAAGACTGGGGAGCAACTAACTCTATATCCAGCACAAGTAGTAGATGGACTAACCCAGAATCATCGTTACCACTTACACTGGGCATTAATTATCTAGAGATGTTTTGGGTGACTTTTTATGGTTTAAAACCATATGCATAAATATGCATCACTTGCATGTACGGTTATAAATAGATAAAACTACGGTGGTGGCCTACATTAACCATATGGGCGGCATAAAATCGGTATCATGCGACAAATTGGTCAATACAATTTGGCAATGGTGTGTCCAAAGACATATTTGGCTATCAGTAACTTACCTGCCAGGTAAGCTAAATACAGTGGCAGACACCAGGTCACATAAATTTAATGACAACATCGAATGGATGTTAAAACCCCAAAAATATATACATATTTTTTTTTTCCACAAAAGTTATCAAGCAATATGGCACGCCAGATATCGATTTATTTGCATCATGGCTAAATCACCAGGTACCTATGTATGTCGCTTGGGAACCAGACCCTGAGGCAGCAGCGGTCGATGCGTTTTCGCTGGATTGGGGAAATATTTCTTCTATGCATTTCCTCCCTTCTGCCTCATCAGTCGGGGACTACGCACAGTACAAATGGACTCTGCTTCAGGTATTTTGATAGTACCCGACTGGTCTACACAGCCATGGTTCCCAATACTCCATGACATGGTTGTTGAAACTCCGATGGTATTCCCCAGTGACCCAGAGTTATTAACACCCAGTGTTGGGCACAAGCCACCCGTGCCATGAAAAAATCAAACTCCTGGGTTGCAGATACTGCACAAACCACTTATGGGACTGGGATTATCATAACAAACCGTCGACACCATGTCAGCATCCCTCCGAACATCCACTAAAAAACAGCACTTGTCCAGCATCAAAAAATGGGAGAAGTACTGCTTGGATACAGGGACCACCTACTCAACCGCTACAGTTACCAACGTACTGGAATTCCTGGCGAACCTTCACCACGATGAAGGACTCAGCTACAGAGCCATCAACACAGCTAGAATTGCCCTGCCTGTCTATTTAAAACCAGCACCAGGACAACAGGCCATGGGGTCCCACCAGCTGGTGGTCAAACTAATGAAGGGTATTTACAACTCTAACCCCCTAGACCAAGGTACACCCATATATGGGATGTCAGTGTGGTCCTGACATACCTCAGGGGATGGCCACCAGTCAGATCCCTCAACCTGAAACCATCTATGCTCAAAACACTCATGTTGATGGCACTTGTAGCTGCACAGAGGGTCCAGTCACTACACCTATTGCGACTGGACACCATGCTCACAGCTCCAGACCAGATCTCTGTCGTTATCCAGGGAATGATCAAACAGAGCAGACCATGAACACCTAATCCAGTCGTGGAATTCCGGGCTTACCCGCCAGAAGCACGGTTATGTGCCATGACCCTATTATCCTACATAGACACAACCAAAATATTCGAGGGAGATGAAAAGCCTTGTGGGTCAGTCATAAAAAACCTTATGGTCGGGTGACGAGCCATTTCGAGATGGCTCAAGCAGGTGCTAAAAGCTGCTGGGATAAAAACTAACATGTACAAAGTTCATTCCACCAGGGCAGCATCCACGTTGACGGCTAAAAGAATGGACGTGCCTATAAACTACATCCTGGCTACAGCAGGATGGTGGGGGGAAAGACCGTTCAGAAATTTTATAATAAGTCGTTGGCAAAACCTGTTTTATTTGCAGGAAAGATTTTACAGACTGCAAATATTTAATTTAAGCCCAGGGGAACAATTTAATTTCTTTGTTGTTATTGTTAAAAAATACCATTGTGTTTTTCTACAAACAGATTCTTTGGTTGATTACGATAACACACTTCCTCCCTCAAAGACTTCGGCAGTGATGTAGTAATAACTGTTACACGGTTTGAAATCACAGAGCTTTAAAAGCTTCACGGAATCACTCGCGTGACTCCGAAGTAAAATAGTAAGATTAAACGAGAACTTACCAGTTTGACGTTTGATCTGTATTTTATGAGGAGTTACGATGAGGGATTACGTGCCCTCCGCTCCCACTCTCAATAATATGGGTCAAATTCATAAACTGATGTCTCTTTATCTTTACTATGTTTACTTCAATAACTGTGTCTATCTGTGATTCCACACCGCTGCTTTGAAGTATGCCGCGCATGCGTGCTGAACGGGTTCTTCACGTAATCCCTCATCGTAACTCCTCATAAAATACAGATCAAACTTCAAACTGGTAAGTTCTTGTTTAATCTTACTATTCTGACTGGTAACTACGCACTTCGTCCGAGCACATTATTGCACGTGTCATGCAACTATTTTAAATGACCACCTAAACTGTCATTTGGCAACCTAAAAATCTGCCTAGGTTTGCCCGGCTGGCAACAGGGAAAAAAAGTTAGGCGAGAGCCCTGACCTGACTCACTGAGTTATTCCTGCATTTGTGCTTTTATTGTAAACCACATGTGCAGTTCCTTGTGTCTACATTTACATCCACGTCATTTATATATATATCACAAACAATAGAGATTTCACCACAGGTCCTGCGGAACTCCACTGATTACAGACCTCCAGCCAGAATAACACCCATTCATAACCACCCATTACCAGGTCACCGTAGGTCGCTTTTAGGTGTGGAAATCACATCTCACGAATTCTGTTGGGATTTTTGAAGAGGTGACCATAAGGATTGATGAAGACAGGGAAGTCGTTGTTTACGCAACACCCTTCCAGCGCACCCCTCTATTAGTAAACCAGTTCTGAATCCATACGACCAAGAAATTAATTTTCCCATATCATGCTTTAGCTTTGTTAATAAATTTACTGCTTTAGATATTTAGTGAATAACGGTCAGTATTTTTTGTCATAGGTTGTTTGGGTTCATCGTTTGACGTTTCAGACGTTTCATCATCAGCATGTTCATCTGGAGCCCAAACTCCTCAATTCTGTGGCCTGCCCACTTCTCAAGGTAACCAAAGTAATCAAGATACCGTCTGCAGAAATATTCTGTATTTTAGATTGTCATTTAATTTGACATTTAAGAGGCACTAGACTAAGTGGGATTTTTGGGGTCCCAGACACACGGGAGGCATGGTCCTCCAACGCAACCCATTCCCCATTGCAATATTCCTCCTCTTCATGGGAGAAGGGGGAGGGATGTTGGAGGGGAGGTGAGTGTGGGGGGGGAGGAAGAGGGGTGTGTGTGGACGGGGAGGTGTACAGGGGAAGTGACGTGAAGAGATGAATCCGCGCGGCGCTGAACGGCAGAAGAAATCGATCTGCGCACGCGCGGTTTTTAAGATATTTAAATTGTCTTTTAAGGACATTCAACTGATAGAAACAAAACTTGGTGCACTCGCATCATAGGAGAACGGTGAGTGAACTGGCGAAAAATCGTAGCGCGATCACAAACCATTTTGCGCAAATAGAAAGTCCGCACTAACCGGAAGATAACAAGATCAGAGTTTTAGTTATGTATAGATTTAGACAGCACATGAAAATGCAGAGAATGGAGGGATATGGATATGTACACGCAGATAATAATAATAATAATACATTTTATTTAATGGGTGCCTTTCAGACATCTCAAGGACACCTTACATAGTAATCGGAATAAAAACATATAATCGGAATAGAACAGGTAAAAAAGACATCACAGAGACACAAATTAAAAACAGAATTCAATCCAAAAACAGAAAATGAAAAACACAGTGTGAAGAGAGAGCAGCGGCAGCCAAAGCGCGCCAGCGTCCACTCTCTCTTCACGGCAGCCATCTTGGAGACAGACCTACAGGACTACAATTAGACAAAAAAATCATCCCCCCACAGTGGGTAGCACTGTGGAGGAAGGCACAATGTCCAGTCCCCACCCCATGTTCACCCCAAAGTCAGGCCTATTGAGGCCACCGCAATTGCCTCTACGGAGGCCCGATGTCCATGCCGTTCTCACCGGGTGGTCTTGCCCCGGCGTCGGGAGAGTCCTTTCGGCGGCTGGGCCACCTGGAACGGCCGCTTCCTGGTTGGAGCCCGCCGCTGCCGAAGCCGACAAGGCCGCGCCGGTTTGGAGCTCCCAGGCTCCCGATGATAAAGTCGGCGCCGCCTCTCCGCACTGCCGCCTCTCCGCACGCCGCCTCTCCGCTCCGCAGACCCGCAGCCCGGAGATGTTGCTCTCGGCGGTCCAGCTCGCCAGAGCTCCAGCGCGTCGCTCCTTCGCGGCGACCCAGGCAAGGCATCGCCCGCTCCACTCCGCTCAGCTCCAGCGCTTCAACGCTGTGCCGCCGCCGAGGCCAAGGTAGGGTTAGGTTTAATTTGGAATCATGTTGTCACGGTGTCGTAGGTTGAGGGACCTGTTCCTGGAGTGTAATGGTCTATAATATAATACAGAAATACAGTTTATTTGAAAAAGTGTTCTGTGTTAAGCATTTACTATGAAGCATTGGATAGTTATTTAAAAAAACCCATTGAATAATATAATACAGAAATACAGTTTATTTGAAAAAGTGTTCAAGTTACTCACACTCCTCTGAACTCCCCCATTACTTGGAGTTTGTCTTCTTCAAGTAATTAACCAGTTTCCCTTTGGAGGAAAAACTGAATTCTGGAAGCACTCAGCAGACCAAGCTGCATCAATAGGGAAAGAAACAGAGTCTATGTTTCAATCATGGAGCATTCATCAGAAATGGTAAAACAAACGGTAACACAAGCATGTTAGGTTGAAAATAGTGATGGAGATTGGAGAGAACAGAGGGAACCAGGGTTGTTTAAAAACAAACAGTTTGTGACAGAAAATAAATAACATTGAAATATTGAAAGATATAGGTAAATGGGTAGAGAGAATAGGGGAAATGCTTGTGATGGATAGAGTCCAAGGTTGTGCAGAATTTTCAACAAAAAAAACTTGTTGGAACAGTCATAATAGTCGGCAAGGCTCTCAACTACCATCCCCACTGTTGTCTTTCCATCTGCTCTCATCCACATTCCAGAACAAGAATTGGGTTCCCCTTGTCTCCCCCTGCCACATTCAACCTCTGGATGTTCTGACATCTTCAGTGACACAACATCTGTCCCCTCACGTTCCAGCATTACAAAGAGATGCTGTGCGTCCCTTGCTTACACTTCCTTTTCCTTCCTTTGTTCTTTTTCTTATGGCACTCTCCCATGCAACCATGGAAGCGATATGGCGTGGACTTTCATTTCTTTCTTTCGAACCATCCATGAATCCAGGTAAAGCAGTGGAATCATAGAGTCATACAGCACAGAAACAGGCTCTCTGGCCCAACTCACACGACCATATAGGCGACCCCTGGTGAAATGTCGCAGGTGACCTCTCACGACTGTATATGCCCTGCCCCTATTTGACTACCTCAGTGCATCATCTCATACCTGAGTAATTAGACTTGGACATATAGAAAAAAATGTTCCATAATGGGCATTGTATTAATTTGGAACTGACGGCAACATGTAACAGCTCCGACATCATTCGAATTCAGCAACGATAAAATAATGGTAGCTATAATCTAATGCCAAATGATTAAAAAGAGAAAATGCTGCAATAATAAACAGATCACACCCCTGACACAACTTTGACAGAATTGGTTATCACACTGAATTTGATGATTTTACTTCAGAGTCACGTGAGTGACTACGTGAAGAAGGGCCGTCCGTCTGCGTGCGCGTCATTACGTCTGAAAGCTATGCGCCAACGACTGACTGGCAGACGCTTTGCGTCCTCCCAGCGGTAAGTTTAAAAAACGGCAGGTAAATGTTTTCAAAACTACTCTGCGATCTTTTGGCGGGCTCAGAAAATTTGTATTTTCAGAAATTGGACCCAGCTATATCGAAAGTGAAGAGACGGTCTGCGGGGAAGCCGGCTACCGAAGACCGCGGTAATCTGGGTAGCGGGCGACTGTTTCACCGACATTGCCGCCGGCAGCAGAGTCAGCAGGAGCAAACCTGGTGCCCGAGGAAAGCACCGTGGCGGTCCCGCAAGGGCGCAATGCCACACGGAAGTCTGCGAGGCCCGTAGACTCAGACGCGTCGGACGAGGATGGATCCCCTCCTATGTCGGGAAGCGTCCACGGGCGACTTACGCATATGGAGCACCTTATGGAGAGGTGGTTCCAGAATGATCTGCTCCGCAGGAGGGAGCAGTATCAGCACGGGTCTCCACAGCAGGCCGTGCCAGCAACCTCATACATGGAGCAGCAAAGTGTCTTCCCCGCAGGAGAAGGAAGTACATCGGGTCAGCATTACCCTGACTCTGAATACGGAGCACAGTGGGGGAGCATTCCCAGGTTTGCGATAACCACACCACTGGGTGCACCCCTGGACGAAGACCTGGCCAGTAATATAAATTACTTGGCGTCTCACCAGTTGAAGGACCTGGCTATGGAGGAGACCATCAACAGGTACCCCCCTCCTACAAACTGTGCCTCCCTCAATGTACAAGCAGTGAACCACACCATCTGGGGACAGATTGGACCAGGAGTCAGAACCCAGGAGCTAAAACTCCAGAAAGTCCTCAAACTGATGGCGTCTGGCATCACGTCATTTGCTAGTTCAGTAGACGGGGAGCTACTGAACAACATGCAACAAGACACTATGGCATTACTCTGCAATGCCCATTTTGAAATTAATTGGCTGCGTAAAAACGCAATCAGACCGGCAATAAATTCTAAGTTTGCTGTGCTATGCAAAGCCAGCAAAGTTCAGCCAGCCAATTTTCTTTTTGGCGAAGATCTGCCAAGGCAGGTACGGGAGCTGGACAATGAGGCAAAGACCATCCGCCTCATAAGTAAAGGCCAAACTACACCAAAGGGTTCATCACAACGGATGCACCCCTATAACTCCAGGCGATACACGACTAGGGGCCCCTGCACTGGTGGAGGACCTGCACAGGAGGCATCAAGGTCTTTTTTAGGGGTAGGCTCCAGCCGGCCCACAGCGAAGATGCGCAAAGGGCAACCACCAGCTCAACGTCCCAAGCCTCGCGAGCGGAAACCAGCGCCATACTGCTAGTAACATCGGAGGTAAGTCAACCTAGTTCCTTGTGGAACACATTACACATGCCTCACGCGCCAATGGGGGGAAGGTTGCAACTTTTCTTGAATTAATGGTGTTGGGCCACAGCGGATCCGTTTATACTGCACAGTATAGAAGGGTTCAAATTTGAGTTCATTATGGACTCATTACCACCCACACAACACTCACCAAATCGCACATATGTTTTTTCACAACAAGAAAGTTTGGATATACAAGCGGAAATCCAAACTCTGTCTTACAAGGAGGTAATTGAGAGGTCGCATCCAGAACCTCACCAATTTATATCTAATACTAGACCAAGTGCAGACCCGTTGGGTCTGTTCCCCCAACGTGCGGTTGTGGGGGGGGGGGGGGGGTTGGCGGCATGCAGCGTCACACACACTAACTATCCCCCCCCCCCGCAGTCATGCTAATTACCCCCCTTGATATTATATTAATATTATTAATTTGCTCCTTTTACCCCATAACCACCCTATCTACTGACGCATAGCCCCCAACTTGCAGTCACATCTACAGAGGGAGGGGGGGAGGGGGGTTAGAGAGTGAGGGCAGAGAGAGAAGGGGCAGAGACAGAGAGACACAGAGAGAGGGGCAAGAGGGATAGGGGGGTGGAGAGGAGGAGAAGAGGGTGAGAGTCAGGGGGAGAGAGAGGGGGTGCTGAGAGGGGGGAGAGGTGGGGGGAGGGAGGGTGGAGGGAGGGTGGAGGGAAGGGGGTAGGGGTGTGGAGGGGAAGGGGTTTAGGGGAGGGACGGTGGGGGAGGGGATGGAGGGGAGGAGAGGGATAAAAAGAGGGGCGAGAGAGAGGGGGGGAGAAGGGGGAGGGAGAGGGGGGAGGGAGAGGGGAGGGGGAGAGGGAAGGGGGGAGAAGGGAGAGGGGGGAGAGGGAGGGGGGAGAGGTGAGAGGGGGAGGGGGGGAGAGAGACGGGAGAGAGACGGGAGAGACGGGGGGGGAGAAAGAGAGAGGGATAGGGAGAAAGAGAGAGGGATAGGGAGAAAGAGAGAGGGATAGGGAGAGAGAGAGAGAGAGGTGGGGAGAGAGAGAGAGGTGGGGAGAGAGAGAGAGGTGGGGAGAGAGAGAGGTGGGGAGAGATAGAGAGTGTGCCATTTTACCCAAACCCCCCAAACAACCATTTGCAGGCAGTGCTTTTTTCCCCTCAAACTAACCATATTTTCATTTTCAAATCACATTATGGGTACTCACAGCTGTGGAGACATTTGTTTAGTCATTCAGAGCTCTGATTGAGGCACACCACTTGCAGAGACTGATTGAGGCACACCACTTGCAGAGACTGATTGAGGCACACCACTTGCAGAGACTGATTGAGGCACACCACTTCCTGGTTTTATAGTCCCTCCGCCTCCCTCCAGCAGGGGCAGCAGAGAGAATGGGGAATTTTGTAAAAACATTAATATCTCTATCATATTTCATAGACGGGAAAAATCCTCGGCACACATGCGGCGGAGGGGGGCTCTGAGCGAGGTGGCCAAAAATGACGGCCGTAGGTGGCGGCGTTCTCTCGGAAATCGCAGCACAGATCGCCAAAACCGGTCAAGTACAGAGTTTTAGTAATATAGAAGATAGATAGATATTCTCCAAGGAGAAAAAGGATGGAGGGTGTTGTATCATCCTAGACCTAACATAACTCAATACATATGTGCAGTATAAACATTTCAAAATAGATAACTTTGGCACAGCCATACAGCTGGTTTCCAAAGATGGTTATATGGCATGCATCGACCTAAAAGATGCATACTACTCGGTACCTATTTACAGAGAGCACAGGAGATATTTGAAGTTTAACTGGATGGGTCAGCTATGGTAATGGACGAATGGACCGACTTCAGCCCCCAGACTATTCACCAAACTACTGAAACTTATTCTGGGGTTACTACGATCTCAGAATCACATAGTCATGGCGTATTTGGATGACATTTTTATTTTCGGGGTCACCAAAGAATTGGCAAAATCATCGGTCATAGCTACAAAACTCATGTTTGAAAGACTTGGGTTCCTCATCCATCCAGTTAAGTCCAAATTGACACCTACCAAGGTTATTGATTACCTGGGGTTCACAATTAACCCAGTTCACATGTCAGTGACTTTGCCTAGGGGCAAACAATTAGATTTAACCAAAGCCTGCAATTACCTTATAGTCAAACATAAGCCATCTATCAGGCAAACAGCGAGTGTAATTGGCAAATTAGTGGCTGCATTTCCAGCAGTACGCTACGGGCCTTTGCATTATCAAAATTTACAACGAGCAAAGGGACGAGCACTCAGATCCTTAATGAAGACATTTGAGAGACTTGTCCTTTCCTACATCAGGACTAGTGTGTCAAATCACATGGATCCTTTACAGTTTGCATATCAGCCTAACATCAGTGTCGATGATGCCCTCATTTACATGCTGCAGAGGGTGTACACACATTTGGACACTACTGATGCATCTGTAAGGATGACTTTTTTTGACTTTTCAAGTGCCTTCAACACTATTCAGCCCCGACTGCTAGGGGAGAAGATGGAGAAGATGAAAGTGGATCCATCACTGGTACTGTGGTGTTTGGATTACCTTTCCCTCAGACCACAGTACGTGCGCCTACAGAACAGTGTCTCGGGCACCATCTTGAGCAGCACAGGGGCTCCACAAGGAACTGTGCTGGCTCCGTTCCTGTTTACCATCTACACAGCGGATCTCCAATGGAACACCAACAGCTGCTTTTTGCAGAAGTTTTCGGATGATACAGCTGTTGTCGGCCTCATTAAAGGGGGCAATGAGGAGGAATACAGAGACATTATAAGTAACTTTGTGGAGTGGAGCGCACACAATAACCTCCATCTTAACACCAAAAAAACAAAGGAGATAGTGGTGGACTTCAGGAGGGGGAGGAGGAGGACTCAAGCAACGCCGATCACCATTAAGGGCACTGAGGTGGAGGTGGTCGCTAATCACAGGTACCTTGGGGTGCAGCTTGACAGTGAGCTGGACTGGAAGTGTCATATGGAGGCGGTGTACAGGAAGGGACAAAGCCGACTGTATTTTTTAAGGAGGCTGAGGTCTTTTAATATCTGCCAACCCCTACTGTGCAGTGTCTACCATTCAGTGGTGGCCAGTGCTCTGTTTTTTGCTGTGGCCTGTTGGGGAGATGGCGCCCGTATAGCGGATAAAAACAGACTGGACAAACTAATCAGGAAGGCCGGCTCAGTGGTCGGGGCTGAGCAACGAACGGTCCAGCAGGTGGCAGAGGCCAGAACTCTAAATAAACTAGGTTCTATAATGACAAACCCCACTCACCCACTACATGCCCTGAAGGTGATCAAGAGCAGCATCTTCAGTCAGAGGCTGATTGCACCAATGTGCAAAACGGAGAGATACAGGAAGTCCTGTTTACCAGCTGCTATAAGACTTTATAATGAGCATAAATAACTGCACTTTTTTTTTAATTAATTGTATTTTAACTTGTATTTTAACGTATTTTAACTTGTTATGTATGAAAGCGTGGTGTTATGTTTGTCTTGAAGCTGTCGTGGCACTGTAATTTCCTGAAAAGGATTATTAAAGGAATAATCTAATCTAATCTAATCTAATCCCACGCTGGTCAGTACGGCAGACCAATGCGATTGCCAGCCGAGGCCATTGTTGAATTACAATGGTGGATGACGAACATACGTCATAGCTCAAGGGAAATTTTGCTGATTACCCCATCGGTGGTCCTACAAACCGATGCAAGCGGTTTAGGATGGGGAGCAACTGACACCGTCACCAGCTGCGGGGGCAGATGGAATGAGCAGGAGTCCGCAATTCTTCAACAACATGGGATTAATTACCTAGAATTGTTGGGGGCACACTATGGGCTCAAGGCTTATTGCAGCACCATGCAACATGTGCATGTAAACTTCAGATTGATAACACAACTGCGTATATGTCAATCACATGGGGGGTGTTAAATCTGTATCTTGCGATAGATTGGCAAATCTTATTTGGCACTGGTGTGTTGCGAGGGATATTTGGGTCTCAGATATCTACCTACTAGGTAGATACAACACGATGGCAGATGCCAGATCACGGATATTCAATGACAACACGGAATGGATGTTGAATCGTGCAGTATTTAACAAAATAATCACCCGATATGGCATCCCAGATATTGATCTATTCGCATCCAGATTAAACCACCAGTTACCCAAATATGTATCCTGGGAACCGGACCCAGGGGCAGTGGCAGTAGATGCATTTTCTCTACATTGGGGAGGAATTTTCATTTATGCATTTCCTCCATTCTTCCTCATCAGCCGATGCTTGACAAAAATCAAGCAAGACAATGCCACAGGCATCTTAGTGGTGCCTGATAGGCCTACACAAGCCTGGTTTCCGAAAATCTTGGGAATGATAACACCGCCATTAATGGCTGTTCCCATGAGCAGGGAACTACTCGTGCACCCAGTTACGGGGAGCAACCATCCACTTCATGACCGAATCAATTTATTGGTTTGCAGATCCTGAGGAGACCATACCTGGGGCTCGGACTGTCCAAACGGACTGTGGATGTGATAACAGCGGCCTGGAGGGACAGTACTCAAAAACAGTATGTCTCGCACATCAAGAAGTGGGAGATGTTCTGCACGGCCACTAACATCTCATATGATACAGCTCGTATCACGGATGTCCTGGAATTCCTATCTACCCTGTACTATGACCAAAAACTGGGCTATAGTGCAATAAATAGTGCCAGAAGCGCGCTATCCTCCTATTTGATGCTGTAGTCAGGGCATGGGTCGGTAGGAACGCACCCTCTAATAACCAGATTTATGAAGGGCATATTCAATTCTACACCACCCAGGCCAAGGTACATGGACATTTGGGATGTGAGCGTGGTACTTACATTGCTTCGCCAGTGGGCACCAGCTACGTCTTCACCCTTATCTAAGCTCACCCTAAAGGTGGTCATGCTAATGGCGCTGGTAACTGCACAAGCTGCGCCTTGACAACATAGCCACCAATGTCGATAATATAACTTTCGTCATAAAAGACTTGATCAAACAGAGCATGCCAGGAGTGCCAGGGATCAAGATAAAGTTCTTGGCATATCCCGAGGATCCACGGTTGTGTGTTGTAACACACTTACACCATTACCTAAGAGTCGCCAGGGACCTTAGAGGCTCTGAGCTATCGGTCCTGATCAGTTACAAAAAGCCTCACCACAAGGTATCAACACAAACCATTTCCAGATGGTTAAAGGATGTAATGCAGGAATGAACATTGACATTTTCAAATCTCACTCCACCAGGGCTGCATCTACGTTGGCAGCAAGAGCTATGGACGTACCCCTTGACGACATCCTAGCGGCTGCAGGATGGGCCAATGGACGAATGTTCCACCGGTTTTACAACAAACCTATAACCGGACCGGGGGTGTTTGCACGTACCATTTGAAGTCCTGTTTTGTAGTTTCCCCCCAGGATGGGAAGGGTCACTATTAAAAAAAAAAAAAATTTCACATTAAAGCATCAGTGTTATTATTTAACTACGTTATGTTTGAATGCTCTAAGGATTACACTCATCCATGGTCAAATCCATTCAGTGTGTGACACCTGGACTCGTAACCGGCGTGAAATCACAGAGCTTTGAAATCTTCACGTAGTCAGTCACGTGACTCCGAAGTAAAATAGTAAGATTAAACGAGAACTTACCAGTTTGAAGTTTGATCTTGATTTTATGAGGCGTTACGATGAGCGATTACGTGCCCACCGCTCCCTCCCTCATATTATCAAGGTCATATGGTAGTTCTAGTTCTTCAAAATCTTACTATTCTCAGGTCTTCTCTTATCTGTGATTTTACACCGCTGCTTTGAAGATTGACGCGCACGCAGACGGACGGCCCTTCTTCATGTAATCGCTCATCGTAACTCCTCATAAAATCAAGATCAAACTTCAAACTGGTAAGTTCTCGTTTAATCTTACTATTTTAGTATATTAATGCCCCTGGTTTAGTCCTTTGTGTGCCATAGGGTTATAGAGACACAAGAAACTGCAGATGCTGAAATCTTGAGTAAACCCCAAAGTGCTGGACTAACTCAAGGGATTAGGCAGCACCTCTGAACATGGATAGGTGACACTTTGGGTTGGAACCCTTCTTCAAACTAATTGTAGTAAGGGAGAGAAAGCTGGAAAAGAGGTGGGAGGGGTGGGACAAAAACTGGCAAGTGATGTGGATACATGTGAGGAGAATTTGATTGGCTGATGAGTGGACAAAGGCCAGTTATGAAAAGGAGAGAGCTATACAGCTCAGAAACAGGTCCTTCAGTCCATACAGGTGACCCCTGGCGACATTTATCCAAATTAAACTGCATCTGTCATGCACCTGCCCACACCCAACCTGTCGAAGTCCTGTTGTTCCTGCACCTCACCATATTTGTGTGTACATGACGATAAACTTGACTTGGCTTCATCCTATTTACCAGCACTTACTCCGTAGTCTTCTACGCCTTGGCCATGCAAGTACTTGTATTTGTTACATTTTGTGTAAGCTAACGTAATTCATTATTTCCCCGTTATCACAAGCATTCATATCCATATATCTGTCCAAATTGTACTGCACACCTGTACATGGTACTAACACCATCATCAAGTATGCAGATGATACAACGGTGATTGGCCTCATCAGCAACAACGATGAGTCGGCCTACAGGGAGGAGGTCCAGCACTTAGCAGCATGATGCGCTGACAACAACC
This sequence comes from Amblyraja radiata, assembly GCF_010909765.2. NCBI lineage: Eukaryota > Metazoa > Chordata > Chondrichthyes > Rajiformes > Rajidae > Amblyraja > Amblyraja radiata. The sequence continues at coordinate 6,106,373 of NC_045957.1, forward strand.
TGGCCCTTAACTCCAAGAAGACCAAGGAGCTCATTGTAGACTTCAGGAAGTCCAGGGGCGGCACGCACACCCCCATCCACATTAACGGGACGGAGGTGGAACGTGTTTCTAGCTTCAGGTTCCTGGGAGTCAACATCTCCGATGACCTCTCTTGGACCCACAATACCTCAACTCTGACCAAGAAGGCTCACCAGCGTCTCTTCTTCCTGAGGAGACTGAAGAAGGTCCATCTGTCTCCTCAGATCCTGGTGAACTTCTACCGCTGCACCATCGAGAGCATCCTTACCAACTGCATCACAGTATGGTATGGCAACTGCTCTGTCTCCGACCGGAAGGCATTGCAGAGGGTGGTGAAAATTGCCCAACGCATCACCGGTTCCTCGCTCCCCTCCATTGAGTCTGTCCAAAGCAAGCGTTGTCTGCAGAGGGCGCTCAGCATCGTCAAGGACTGCTCTCACCCCAACCATGGACTGTTTACCCTCCTACCATCCGGGAGGCGCTACAGGTCTCTCCATTGCCGAACCAGCAGGTCCAGGAACAGCTTCTTCCCGGCGGCTGTCACTCTACTCAACAACGTACCTCGGTGACTGCCAATCACCCCCCCCCCCCGGACACTTATTATTATTTATTCAAATCATTTGCTATGTCGCTCTTCCAGGGAGATGCTAAATGCATTTCGTTGTCTCTGTACTGTACACTGACAATGACAATTAAAATTGAATCTGAATCTTGAATCTGAATCTGATTCTACAATTGTTTAGTCAAATTTGTACAGTTTCTCGACTGAAATATTATAAATTAAAGTGAAATAATTAATTTAGAAGGATAACCAAATTTTATCTGGAATTCCTGGTTAGGGGAGAGAGGAAAAGATTCATATCCATATATCTGTCCAAATATCTTTTAAAAGTCAGACAGTAGTTGTATCCATTTCCATAGCTTCTTCTGACACCTCATTCTAGATATGGATTACCTTTGAGTTAATTAATTGCCCCTGAGGTCCTTTTTAAATCTCTCCCTTCTCAAGTTAAGCCTATTCACTCTAATTTTCGAGTCTTGAACCCACGGATGACGACAGTGTTCACCTTATCCATGTTTCCCTCATGGTATTGTACCTCAACCTCCTATGCTCCAAAGGAAAAAGGCCCAGTCTAGCCGCTCTCTATAACTCGAGCCTGCAAGCCCAGGTAACATTTTGGCAAATCTTTTCTGCACCCTTTCCGACTGAATGACAATCGATAGCTGGACGAACAGAATTGCACACAGTATTTCAAATGTGGTCTCATCAATGACGTGTACAACTGCATCAAGATGTCTCAACTGTGTGTTCATGGACTGAGTGCCCGTGTTCTTTCTGTGTTTTAGAGGTTAATGACTACCCTGATTTTGTCAACACTCTGCGGAGTAGTGCCTGGGTACGACACTCGTCACCTACAAAATCACCAAAAGGTATCTGCATTAATAGTGAGATTAAACGAGAACTTACCAGTTTGAAGTTTGATCTTTATTTTATGAGGAGTTACGATGAGGGACTACGTGAAGAAGACCCTGTCCAGCCGCACACGCGTCAATCTTCAAAGGAGCGGTGTGAAATCACAGATAATAGTTAACGAAGCATAATAGTAAGATAAGTGAGGACTAGAACTTCCAGATGACCTTTGTGAGGGGTGGGAGCGGAGGCCACGTTGTCCCTCATCGTAACTCTTCATAAAATAAAGATCAAACTTCAAAATGGTAAGTTCTCGGTTAATCTTGCTATTTTACTTCGGAGTCACGTGAGTGACTACGTGAAGATTTCAAAGATCTGTGATTTCATGCCCTAGATTCAAATCCAGGCGTCTCACTGCATTGATTGACTCTGAATAAGTAAAACAATCAACAATGCATAACCATAACATTGATGCAATCAGTTAATGGTTTATTTATCATAACAAAAATTTTACCCCTCTATCCAAGAGGGGAACTTAACACTGAATCCAAAACAGCACCACCAAATACCCCAGGATCTGCAATCTCCTTATGGTAATACTTGTGAAACATCCGTTCACTTGCCCATCCTGCGGCCGCGAGGATATGGTCTATTGGGATGTCCAAATCCTTGGCCGCCGATGTTGATGCCGCCCTGGTGGAATGAGATTTAAAATTGTCAGTATCAATCCCTGCATCAACCAGCACCTGCTTCAGCCACCTTGAGATTGTCTGCACCCACAATTTCTTATGTTGTTTTTTATAACTGATAGAGAATGCTGATTCTGCACCTCTTAAGGTTCTGGTGGCTTCAATGTAACATCGTAAATGTGATACTACACATAGTCGTGGGCAAAGATACTAGAGGAGCAAGATGCGCCACTCAGCGAAAAAAGTGTAGTATCACATGTGTGATTGTCTACGCCATTTTACCGGTCTGCCCACACACTGTCCGTGAGGCTGAGGTTGGGAAGGAAGGAAGGGGTGGGGGGGGGGGGGGGGGGGGGGGGGGATAGACGCAAAAAGCCCCCCGTGAGAAATTGTATTTAACTCTGAAATTGAAGATAGACATAAAGCTGGAGTAACTCAGCAGGACAGGCAGCACAGCGACTGGAGAGAAGACCCTTCTTCAGACTGAACTGAACTCTTGTCAGTGAGAGTACTTGTGATTGTCTGCAGAAGGGTCTCGACCAGAAACACAACCCACTCCCAGAGCCGTTGCCCGTCCCGCTGAGCCACCACAGCCCCGTGTCCACCTTCAACTCCAGAGCCAAACAAAAAACACAGAGTGCTGGAGGAACTCAGCGGGCCAGGCGGCACCTGCAGAGGGAACGGACCAGGAGCCGCCACGGGGCAGGACTCTCCCCCCTCAACATGAAGGAACCGCAGATGCAGCCGTCACCGCAAAAGTCAAATGATTCCGGGAATGCCGAGGCGAGAGGGTGAGAGAGAGGGAGTGGGAGAGCGGGAGAGAGACGAGATGGGGAGCGGGAGACAGAGCCCGTGAGAGAGAGAGTGAAGGAGGGAGGGAGAGAGCGAACCTGCAGGAAGAAGGCCGTGCTCGCGGTCCGGAGACCTCAATGACTACGTTTTAAGAAATTCGGAGAAGCTTCGTTGTAAGTTTACATTTCATGTTTCTTGTTTAGGGATGACTATTGATGCATATTATGTAATGTTAAGTAGCTATTTGTGTATTTACTTCAACTTTTACATGGTTTAAGGAAGTTTTCTTCTGTCTTTAATTTCAGTTTCACAAAAAAGAGTTATGGAAGCATTGTAAAAAGCAAGTTGATGAAGACAAACAAATAAATGAAATTCAACTTTATTTCCACGTCTAAGTCATCATTTAACCTTTTCAGTGCCAAGTACACCTGTTTAGCTATCTGTCACTTCGTATACAGCCACACATGTAAGGGGACAGAATAGTGAAAAACGGCATCACGGCGGGTTCAACACAGCAATTCCTGATAACAGAGACAGCTGCTCTTTAACTGTCCTGTTTCATCTTCACTGCACCCTCCACACCAAATAAGAGGTCTACAGCATACACAAGATGGACGACAAGGCAAACACAGATCAACAGAAAGCTGAATCTGAAAATTCATCTGTAAAGTCATACATGTAATATTATGTAATGTTAAGTAGCTATTTGTGTATTTACTTCATCTTTTACATGGTTTAAGGGAGAGAGAGAGAGAGAGAGAGAGAGAGAGAGAGAGAGAGATAGATGAGTCCAATCATGTGATCACAAGCAACGAATGGAGAACAAGAGTGAACTTAGGTGGCCGCAATCTTTTAAGCAACCACTAGGAGGGGCTAAAATACACTTTGCTTACCTGTAACATCACACTCCCCGTCTGGCATTGATCACAATACCACTACCAATTCTCTAATTACAGTCAGTTACAAACTATTTACAACCAAGTAACAAAATAAGCAAGGAACTGTCCATGGTAGAGGCTTAGGATGGCATAAGCACCATTACTTCAGTTACCGGCCTGAGGAAGGTCTTAATAGTCCCTCCTTTGGTAACCTTCAGCTCAAGCTTCCTGACCTTACCATCGTCGTCAGGGTGAGCCTTGGTAACGAGAGCCATGGGCCATTGGTTCCTTTTCACCTGAGAATCTCTGAGCAGCACCAAGTCTCCTTCCTTGACATTGGGCTGACTGTCTTGCCACTTGCTTTGGCTCTGTAGAGTAGAAAGATATTCTCGTCTCCATCTCTCCCAAAAGGCATTTGCCAAATGCTGGACTATTTTCCACTGCTGATGATATAGATCTGCATTTTCAAAGGATCCTGGAGGAGAAGTGGTGCAGACCTTCTGTGTCAGGATCGTGGCTGGGGTCAGAAGAAAGGGTGATTCTGCATCAGCTGAGATAGGTGCGAGAGGCCTTGCATTTATTATTGCGGTAACCTCAGCCATAAGAGTCGAAAGCACTTCGTGAGTAAGATGCGAGGAGCTAGTCTGAGAAAGCATGGAGTCAAGGATTCGTTTTGAAACCCCGATCATTCTTTCCCACACTCCCCCCATATGGGAAGAGTGCGGTGGGTTGAAAAGCCACGTGCATCCTTCCTCATTAAGATACTTTGAGATGTTATTCTCATCTTGTAGGATGATTTGCAGCTCTTTGCAGGCTCCCTTAAAATTCGTCCCACAGTCAGAGCGGATCACCTTTACTGGACCACGCACTGCAAAGAAGCGTCGTAGAGCATTGATGAAGCTTGATGTGTCCATCGACTCAATCAGCTCGATATGAACAGCACGTATGCTTAGGCATGTGAACAATACAGCCCACCTTTTGCTATTCGCTGCACCTCCTCGGGTACGGCGAGTGGAGATATTCCAGGGGCCAAACACATCCAAACCCACGTTTGTAAAAGGGGGTTCTGTGCTGAGACGATCTGATGGAAGATCTGCCATTTTCTGTTCTGCTGTCTTTCCACGGAGTTTGATACATGTGACACATCTATGCAGATTGCTGGCAATGCATCTCTTAGCTCCCACAATCCAGATACCATCTGTGCGGATAGCTCCCTCGGTGAAGATTCTGCCTTGATGTCTAACTCTCTCATGGTAGTGATTTACAAGTAAGCTCGCAACATGGTTGCGACCGGGAATGATGAGAGGGTGTTTCTCCTCTATCTCAAGTGGAGCATGCTGAAGCCGGCCTCCTATTCTCAAGAGTCTATTACCATCAAGGATCGGATTGAGCTTCTTTAGGGAACTGTTTTTGGGAATGATCCTTCCTTTCTCTAGACAGGACACCTCAGTTTGGTATACTTCCCTTTGTACACATCTGATAATGACAGCCTTTGCTTGTGACAGTATTTCAACTGTGTGGGCTTTTGAACAGTAATGCCAACCATTGCAACCTTGTGTGCTGCTATCCTTCTTAGACAAAGGTGTGAATGATGTGGATGAGGGAAGCCATAGCTCTGACAAGGGGTTGCCACTTGGAAAACCTTTCAAAGCGATGTGAACCAATACCTTGGTGGGAGTCTGTGGCTGTGTTAGCGTGGCATCGGACCTCCAGATCAGATTCTGGATCGATGAGGTCATAGGATGTCTCCTCTGCCTTGTCTGTCTCCACAAGATTTAACAGGAAATCTGGGCCGGTGAGCCAGTTGGCGTTGGAGAGTTGGGCTGAAGACACTGACCTGGTAGCAACATCTGCAGGGTTCTGACCTGTGTGAACATAATGCCACTGTTCAGGTCGTGTGGATTTTCTTATCCGTTCCACTCTGTTGCTGACGTATACATAAAACCTCCTGATTTCATTATTGATGTACCCCAACACCACCTTACTGTCAGTATAGAACTTCAGACTGTTGGGGTTGATGTCCAGTTCATTCACAACCAGCTCAGCAATCTCCACGGCCAAAACGGCAGCACCTAACTCAAGCCTGGGAACAGTGTGAACTGACATGGGCGCTAGCTTGGCTTTACCCATTATGAAACCAATGTGGCATTTTCCCTCAACATCCACCACCTTAAGGTATGCCACAGCTGCAATGGCCTTTATGGAAGCGTCTGAAAGGATGTGGATCTCTGTAAGTTGAGCACCGGCAAGGGAAGATGTGGTGTATGCTCGAGGGGTTTGAAACTGTTCGAGATCTTGCAGTGAATCTCTCCAAGCAATCCATTCTGCTTCCTTTTCAGATGGTAGGGGAGCATCCCAGTCGCTGGCGTCGCTCATGAGCTGACGTAGTAAGAGTTTACCTTGGATGGTAAATGGAGCCACAAGACCAAGTGGATCGAATAGGCTATTAATGGTTGCAAGCACTCCTCTTCGAGTGAATGGCTTCTCACTGTTAGCAACATGGAATGTGAAGGTGTCATTTACAAGGTTCCAGCTTAGCCCTAGACGACGTTGTACTGGAAGGGAGTCAATGTCTAAGTCAAGGTCTTTCAAGTCCTTTGCATGGTCCGTTGACGGAAATGCCTGCATGACGACTGTGCAGTTGGATGCTATCTTATGAAGCCTCAATTTAGAGATGGCGAGCGTACCTTGGGCTGCTTTCAATAAATTGATGGCTTCAGTTGCAGATGGCAGTGACTTTAGTCCATCATCAACATAGAAGTCCCTGTGTATGAATTGCTTTGCATTTGCACCAAACTCGTCCTCTCCATGTACAGCGGCTCGTCGTAGTCCATAGGTAGCAACTGCCAGAGAGGGACGATTGCCGAATACATGGACTTTCATCCTATATTCCTCAACTTCTTTGGTGATGTCGTTGTCTTTGAACCACAGGAATCGGAGAAAGTTCCTGTGGTCCTCACTGACGACAAAGCTGTGGAACATTTGTTCAATATCCGCTGTGACAGCTACTTGCTCACACCTGAATCTGATCAGTACTCCCAGCAAGCTGTTGTTTAAGTCTGGTCCTGTCAAGAGCACATCATTCAATGAGACGCCAAGATGTGGAGCACTGGAGTCAAACACGACGTGGATTTGACCAGGCTTACGTGGGTGGTACACACCAAAACTAGGAAGATACCAGCATTCTTCTCCGTCGTGTAATGGTGGAGCCACTTCAGCATGATCTTGGTCAAAGATTTTCTGCATGAAAGCCAGAAAATGGTTCTTCATTTCAGGTTTTCGTTCGAGAGTACGACAGAGGCTGGTGAAGCGGGTCAGAGCTTGTTCTCTGTTGTTGGGCAGCCGTGGCCTTGGTGTACGAAAGGGAAGAGGAGCCACCCAACTGTTGGCATTATTCATGAACATTTCCTTGTCCATCAACTGAATAAACCATTTGTCCTCAATAGATGGGGCAACCTTGTTGTCATCTGTTCTTACAAAGATCTCACTTCCTAGTGAACAATCATCAGATTTCTGAACTGTGCTGCCAGAGAAATGAGAATGTTGTAGGTTTTGGGAGCTGAGAGGGTTTGTGCCTGTCCTTACGGTGAGCTTCTCTTTCAGAACAAGATGGTTGGAACATGGGCTGAAGTGAGAGTGATGGCCATTCTCCAGAACGTTAGTACGATATGTGGTGACTACCTTTGGTTTGTGAGCAGCACCCAAACAAACGTCTCCAACTACGACCCAGCCAAGGTCGAGTCTTTGTGCATAGGGAGCATTGTTTGGCCCATTATGTTGGTCTCTTACTTTGTGGACCTGCAAGACATCTCGGCCAAGAAGGAGCAGAATTTGTGCACCAGGGTCGAGTTCAGGGATGAGGTGAGCAATAACCTCAAGGTGGGAGTGGTGTTTGGCAGCCTCAGGAGTAGGGATTTCTGATCTATCATCTGGCATATGGTTGCACTCGATGAGTGTGGGGAGATGCACACTGAGACTCCCATCTACAGACTGAGCAACAAAGCTGGTTCCTCTTCTCTCAGACATCTCTGTTACCCCAGCACATGTGCGCAGAGTGTAAGGAGAATTTGCGCCCCCGATGTTAAAGTGGTCAAAGAACTCTGACCGAGCGAGAGACCTATTACTTTGGTCGTCAAGTACAGCATAGACTCTCATTGACCTGTCTGGTTTCCTTTAGGATGCACCTTTATGAGGCAGATTTTTGAGCAAGAGCGGGAGTGATTGGCTTCACCACACACTTCAGTGCATTTGGAAATTATGTCAGGAGAAACCTCTTCCCTTTTCTCCCCGCCATCCACAAAGTCGTGGTCTTTGATGGTCCATGGAGCTGGTCCCGGATGAAGAGCTGTGACGTGTTTATTGCTGTCACACTCTGCACTGAATAGCCATTTTGCAATCTTTAGCCATGTGATTGGTTGAGGAGCAGCATTTGAAACAAATCCCTGTCTCTTTAAGAAATGTTTTGCGTTCCTCTAGTGTCTTGGCTCGGAAGCCTCTGCATCGCTTAAGGGGATGAGGCTTATTGTGAATTGGGCACTGTCCGTCGACATCCAACTTGTTAAAGGCAGTCTTAGTGGCAGGTGCTGGCATGATCTCTGTTTTGTGGGATGAGACTTGGCCTCTAGCGTAAGTGTACTTCTTCACAGGAATGTCTGGTTTTCCTGCTGTCATGCCAGAGGAGCCGAGTGTGAAACTCGGATCATTACGAGTCTGGGCCTCTCTGCAGACAAAATCGGTGAAGAAGGAGAATGGTGGAAACTGGACTTGATGTTGTTGCTTGTATGAACTGCCTTGTGTTATCCACTTTTCTTGTAGCCCATATGGCAGTTTCTCTACAATTGGATTAACACCCAGAGATGTATCCAAGTAGACGAGCCCAGATAAATAACCGTCTGATTTTGCTGACTCCAACTCTCGTAGCAGATCGCCCAGCTCCCTTAATTTGAGGGGATCCTTATTACCAATCTTGGGGAACCTCTCAAGTTTGTCCAAAAGAGCCTTCTCAATTGTTTCTGGTGCCCCATAGCACTCCTCAAGATGCGCCCATGCCGTCATAAGCCCAGAGGCATAATCACTGACATGAACAGCTCTGGTTCTCCTAACCTGCTCCGATGATTGAGGGCCTAACCATTTGGTTAAAAGGTTAAGCTCTTCATTACAGGTGAGTCTCAGTCCCTCTATGACATTCATGAAGGTGGATTTCCAACCCCAATAATTTTCCGGACAGTCGTCGAATTTGTTCATCCCAGAGGTAACAAGCTCGCGACGAGCCATGTATATGGCCAAATCATCCATAGGTGTGTGATTAGGAGCAGATGACATAGCTTGCATCCCAAGAGAGGGTGTATGGGGTCCCTTCATGGGTGAGAAGCTGTGTGGATGGGTCCCAGGATAATGTTGGGCAGCTGGCAGATTCATGCTGTGTACTCTGGGGTAGTTAGCATGTTGCTTGATGTGAGCTGGAGTGATGTCTGGTGCATCTGCAGCTGTGCTAATGGGATGTTGCTTTCTCTCTTGATGTGGGAAAACGTGAAGGACATCATGTGGCTGACCGGGTTTGGTGAGAGACTCAAGACTGGGCATTGGTAGCTGACTCCTTATAGAATGACATTCAACATAGTCGGTTGTTCTTTTCTAAGCTGAGCCATGGGGGATCGCTGCAATTCTCATTGCCACAGAGTTTGCTTTAGATTCCAATCCTGCGGCAGCAGATTCCAGACCTCTGCCTCGGCTAAGGCAGCTGCAACCTCTTTCTCTTGCTTCAGTGCGGTTAGTGCAGCTTCCATGCGTGCCTCTTCTAGCTTTAGATGGGCCTTTTCAACCATGAGCTCAGTCTCTTTTTTAACAAAGATGGAGCGAGCGAGTACTGCCTCAGCTCTGGCACGTGCTTTAGCTGCTGCTAAGCTTGCTGCAGATTTGCTAGAGCTGCTAGAAGAACTAGCAACAGAAGTGGGGGGGACGAGTCGGGCTACAGGAGTCTGGTGAACGACATTCTTGCCTATGGTGAGGTGAACGACCTAAGCCTCAACACAGACAAGACAAGAGAAATAATAATGGACTTCAGAAAAAATCCACCCCCCCTGCAGCCCCTCATCATCAAGGGGACTGTGGTGGAGAGGGCTGACAGTTACAGATACCTGGGACTACAAGTAACATCAGATCTGAACTGGACTTTGAACACTGCAGCTACAGTGAAAAAAGCCCAGCAGAGACTGTACTTCATCAGGCTGCTCAGAAAAGCTGGTCTGCACTGTCGCCCTCTCACCCAGGTCTACAAAGGACTGGTAGAGAGCATCCTCACCACAGGCATCACGGTGTGGTATGGAAACACCACACAGACAGAGAGGAAGGCTCTGCAAAGAGTCATAAAGACTGCAGAGAGGATCATCAGAACTGAACTCCCCTCCATGGACACAATCTACACACAGCGCTGTCAAAAAAGAGCAGAGAGAATCATTAGAGACACACTACATCCAGCTCACTCCCTGCTCAAACACAAAAACTGCACATACAACCTCAGGCACAGACGAGCGGACAGTATCGCCACAAATAGAACACGCTTTTTTAAGAGCTTCTTCCCTGCAGCAGTGAGACTCTTGGCCAAAACAAAACAAAATGAACTGATGTCCTGATATAGGGTTTGTGCAAGTTACAATGCTCTATGTGTCTTCTGTGTGTCTTTTTAAATTTAAATTTTTTTTTAAATTTTTAATTTTAATTTTTAACTTGACTTGACTTGACTCTCTGAATAGCCGCACAAGAGTTCCTATGTGTGTAAGCACAAATGGCAAATACAGTTTTTGACCTTTGACCTTTGCGATCTGGTCATGTATGACTTTACAGATTAATTTTCAGATTCAGCTTTCTGTTGATCTGTGTTTGCCTTGTCGTCCATCTTGTGTATGCTGTAGACCTCTTATTTGGTGTGGAGGGTGCAGTGAAGATGAAACAGGACAGTTAAAGAAGAGCAGCTGTCTCTGTTATCAGGAATTGCTGTGTTGAACCCGCCGTGATGCTGTTTTTCACTATTCTGTCCCCTTACATGTGTGGCTGTACACGAAGTGACAGATAGCTAAACAGGTGTACTTGGCACTGAAAAGGTTAAGTGATGACTTAGACGTGGAAATAAAGTTGAATTTCATTTATTTGTTTGTCTTCATCAACTTGCTTTTTACAATGCTTCCATAACTCTTTTTTGTGAAACTGAAATTAAAGAGAAGAAAACTTCCTTAAACCATGTAAAAGATGAAGTAAATACACAAATAGCTACTTAACATTACATAATATGCATCAATAGTCATCCCTAAACAAGAAACATGAAATGTAAACTTACAATAAAGCTTCTCCAAGGCTCAACACGGGCAGATGGCAATGGATTTAACAGAGAGGGCTTCAGAGCACATTGGTGTCCTGGTCCCAATACAAAATGGCCTGTCTCATCCATGAGTCCAATCATGTGATCACAAGCAACGAATGGAGAACAAGAGTGAATTTAGGTGGCCGCAATCTTTTAAGCAACCACTAGGAGGGGCTAAAATACACTTTGCTTACATGTAACATCACACACACACACACACACAAAAAAAAAATATATATTACAATATATGTGTATATACACATATATTGTAATATATATATTGTGATATATATATATATATATTTTTGTTGGTGTGTATATATATATATACATACATACATACATACATACATACATACATACATACATACATACATACATACATACATACATACATACATACATACACAGAGATTGAAAGAAAAAGGTTGCTAAACAAATTAGAGGAAATCTGAAGAAAGAAACTACAGAAATATGTCAAGTCGTCAAATAGCACATTTAAAAAACAACTCTCGCACAACGCTATGCGCTAGGCATACGGCGTCAAGACGCTGCGTACGCCCGCCGAGACGATGTGTACGCCCGCTGAGACGTTGTGTACGCCTGTCGAGACGCTGTGTACACCCTCAATGCGCCTGCAGGCATTGCAAGATTTTTCAAGCGACCACGTTTGGTCGCGCTAGACGCATGCAATCACATGCTGGTGGGGACAGGCCCTTAACTTGCCTCTCACACACAGGCACACACAAACACACATTGATATAAATATATAAGTTAAATTTAATTTTGTGCACAGTGTGTGTTAAAGCAATACAAGGGAAGCTGCACAATACAATGCAAGGGAAACTACGCAAAGGTGGTGGCTGGGGAGTAAAGATGCGAGGGAAATGGGGGAACTGGGGGAAAACATTTACAATAAAATTAACTAAAATTTGTGAGGTGATAGATGCGCTGTATCAAACACTGTTCCCTACAACACTGATTACACTGATGATAGGGCAGATTACACAGCGGGAGGCATATCGGACAAATGGTGGCTGTGACGTTCCGTTACGTACTACACGTCAGCCCATTGGATTTCGGTGGAATGGCCTATCTTGCTCCTCTAGTATCTTTGGTCGTGGGTCCGTAGGATATGCTGAAAAGAACAACTTACACCCCGTGACTCCAGGTCTGCTCTGTTTGAGTAAATCATAGGCATAGAATGTAATGGCATCTGCTGCTATTTCTATGCTATCTATTCGTAGTTTCTGCAATGTCTGCACTCTCTGTGCTGAAACTAGTGCCATGAGCATGACTACCTTCATGGTAACTTTGGTCAAAGACAGAGCTGAAATAGGAGTCCATTGACGAAGGAGCATCAGCACATCCCTCACATTCCAGATTACTGTATACCTGGGTCTAGGAGGTTTGGAATTGAAAATTTCCTTTATAAACCTACAGACCAAAGGGTGTGACCCTACAAGATATTGTTCTGATTCCCTCCATAAATATGCAGAGAGGGCACTCCTTGCAGTATTGATCGCACTATAACTTAACTTAAAATCAAAATAGAGAGTCAACAGAAACTCTAATGCGTCTGGGATGTTTGCAGTGTGGTATGAAATATTCCGCCTTAAGCAAAACACCTCCCATTTTCTTATGTAAGAAATGTACTGCTTTTGGGTACTATCCCTCCAGGCTAATGCAATAACATCCACAGTACAATCTGATAGTCCTCATCCGAGATATGGCCTCCTTAGAATCTGCAAATCAACAAACCAATACGATCATGTAAAGGATGCGAATCACCAGTTACAGGGTGCACAAGTAGGTTTTCTTGTTTAGGAATAATCATAAGAGGCTTTGTGATCATTTTTAACACCAGTGGGTACCATGGTTGTGTAGGCCAGTCTGGTACCACCAATACTCCTGAAGCGGAGTCCTGTTTGATCTTTTGTAGACACCGACTAATAAGGCAAAATGGAGGAAATGCATACAAAAACATTCCATCCCAATGTAGCGAGAACACATCCACCGCTACAGCACCAGGGTCTGGTTCTCATGAAACATATTTAGGTAATTGGTGGTTAAGTCTGGATGCAAACAAGTCAATTTCTGGCACCCCGAATCGTGCAATAATTTTATTAAATTTGTCACGATTCAACATCCATTCTGTATTGTCATTAAATTTACGTAACCTGGTGTCTGCTATTATGTTGAATCTACCTGGTAGGTAGATTTCCGAAAGCCAAATGTTTCTGCCAATACACCAGTTCCAGATAACGTTTGCCAATCTATCACAAGATTCTGACTTGACTCCACCCATGTGATTAACATACGCTACTGCCGTAGTGTTGTCAATCTGTACCTGCTCATGCAAGTTTTGCACATTAGAGCAATTAGCTTTAAGCCCATAAAATGTACCTAAAAGCGCTAGGTAATTGATCCCATGTGCTTGGAGCAAAGGTACTTCTTCCACATTCCATCTACCTCCACAGCTGGAAATAGTATCAGTAGCGCCCCAACCTAGAGCACTTACATCAGTCTGCAGAATAATGGAAGGTGTTTCAACCAGAATTTCCCTGGAAGCATTTGAGACACTCCTGATCCACCATTGTATTTCAGTAATAGCTGTAACTAGTAATTGCATGGGCCTGTCAAAATGCCCTGAATGTCTCCTCAATGCTTGTACCGTTGCTCGCTGCAATTGCTGATAATGCAGTGGACCAAACTGCACAGCTGGAAATGAAGCGATTAGTTTGCCAAGCAAGCTTGCCACCTGCCTAATTGATGGTTGATGCTGTGTAATGAGCTTGATACAACCTTCAATTAACTACAGCCTTTTATCCTTGGGCAGAGTCACTATCATATGTTCTGAATTACTAGTGAAACCCAAGTAATCAATTACTGTGCTTGGTGACAATTTGGACTTATCTAGATGTATAATAATTCCCAGCCTCTCGAATGTGAGCTTGACTATTGACACTGATGCTTCTGTTGTAGCCCGAGTGTCCTCCACAATAAAAATATCATCCAAATAGGCCATTACCAAATGGCCCTGAGCTCTTAGCAGTGCTAAGACTGGTTTTAACAATTTGGTAAATAGTCTGGGGGCTGAGGTTAAACCATTAGGCAATGCTTTAAACTGCCATTATTGACTCACCCAGTTAAACTTTAAGTATCTCCGATCATTACCATGCACAGCCACAGAGTAATATGCATCTTGCAGATCTATGCTGGCCATATAGCATTTTCTTGAAATTAGCTGTATAGCATTGGCAGATGTCTCCATTTTTAAATGTTTATACTGTACAAAGGGGTTAAGACTTGTCAGATCGAGAATAATTCTACAGCCACCGTCCTTTTTTGCTTTACTTGAAGCAAGTAGCAAAATACTTGACACATATTGGTGGTTGGTGAACTGACTTCTCAATGACCCCTTTTTTACACAATATTTCAAGTTCTGCCTGAATCTCCATATTCTCTTCTTTTGAAAAAATACGTGTCCGACTTGAAACGTGTTGAATAGGAGGATCCAAATATGGGTAGAATTCAATTCTGACAATTATACTGCACAGTATAAATGCATCAGATGTTATTTTTTTGCCATTCTTTTAGGAAGAATTGTAACCTTCCCCCAATTTGTAAATGTGAAACACTTAATATGTCTCTTTCAGGACCAGACCCACCTACCTCGGGGTTTGCCGGTGACAATTGTTGTCCCCTGCTCTTAGCGGGAACACTGCAACCTCCACGTGCCCCAGGAGCAGTGCGCCAATAACGCGTATATGGGAACGACCGACTTGTTCCTTCACCGGCCCCTGTCACCGCCCGGCGGTAGGGAAATTGCCTTCGAACTGATCTGCCAAGCACCGGTGGTTTTATCATCCCCATGGTTTTTGCTTCTTCATTCAGGTCTTTTACCCCTTTGACTCCAAAAAGTAGATTAGGCAATTGAATATTAGTTGGTTTACAGAGCCCCGCAAACTTAGGATGTATGTTAGGCCTTATAGCACATTTACGAATACAGTTTATTTCAAAGTGCGCACTACACATGAGTGCTAAGGCATCCTGTTGTGACACAGACACGTGTTCCTCATCCAAGCCTCTGGCAAAAGCCGTAATGCCTGTCCCCAGCAACTTCAACACCCGCTGTAATTTCATTTCTTGCGCGCGTACTGCCATGCCCAAATAGCCCCATATTACATTATTTACTGCTGGGACTGCTAGCAGTGCGCAATTCTGCGGGGTTTCATATTTTTTGACAGTCTCGTCTATAGTCAGTTCCTGGAGCTGATGGGAGAGCAAGTAATTTATTGTCATTGCTATTTCATCTCCCAAAGGTTCTCCTTTCAGTCTGTGGACGGCAAATTTTTGGGCCAGACCTGGTATTCTGGGCTCTGTTATTGGGCTTTGGTCCTCATATGATTCGTCATCCGAATCTTGCTGTGTAATATATTCCTCCTCATAGTGGGGGCGATCTGGTATCCCTGTTTCAGGTTTTTCCAGTGCTGGCTCTCCCGTAGGCCTACGCATAGTAAACCCTTTTGCAGGTACTCCCCTCGCAGGCTCTCCCGTAGGCCCACGCATAGCAAGCCCTTTTTCAGGTGCTGCTGGCGCTGGCTCTTCTGTAGGCCAACGTATAAACTGTCTTTCCTCAGACATTGCTGGCTCTCCTGTAGGCCAACGTGTAAACTGTCTTTCTTCAGACATGGCTGGCGCTGGCCCTCCTGTAGGCCAACGCTGAGCCGGACCTTTTCCAGGCATTCCCTGCGCTGGCTCTCCCGTAGGCCAATGCGGGCTGTACTCTTCCTGGAGTGGGTCCTGATAAATCATTTTCCCCATGAGGAATTCTAGATTTGCGACCTGAGTAGACATAACGTCTGTCTGAGGCGGGCAACCTCCGGGTCTGACTCCTCAGAGTCTACTGGCCGAACAGATTTTCCCTTGGCCTTGCACCCTAAAGGCGCTGCAATGGTACTTTGCGTAACCTTTTCTGTAGTCGCTGGCTTTGCTGCCACGACTCCTTAATCGGGTGCCCGCTACCCGCAGACATGCAGTCCTCTCGAGTTTTACCTGCGGTACGCCTCCCCTTGCCTTTACGCACTTTCTCCATAGTAAACTTGTCTGGCACTCAGCATAAGTCTCCCGGCAGAAAGTGACCTGAAAGTGAAAGTGAAACCACTTACTTTCAGGCTTTTTACACTTACCGCTTGGATGAGCTATGCTACTCTACAACCGGTCGCTGCGGTATGCGTCTGACGATATGACGCATGTGCGGCTGGACGGGGTCTTCTTCACGTAGTCACTCACGTGACTCCGAAGTAAAATTAGACAGTTGCCATCAGAGTGTGCCAGAAACGTATGCTAAACATAATGTAAGTTATTTCCTGACAGAAACTCTGACTTTATAACTTCGAGTCACAGTCAATGAGTTGTACAGAACATAAACAGCCGTTTGGTCCATTACGTCTATTCCAATCCTTTTTTGCCTATCTACACTAATGTCATTTGCCCGCACGAGGTATGTATCTTTCTATATTTTTCCTGTATAAGTTTCTCTTAAATATGGTGATTGTTTCTGACTGCACCATCTCCTCTGGAAGCACATTCCAAATATCAACCCCATTCTCTATTAAAAAAATATTTATCTCACTCATCTAAAACTCCTTCATCTCACCGTAAACCTACGACCTCTAGGTTTTGATAACTCCTACTATGCAGCTAAAGATTCTAACCATATATGCATCTCATAATTTATATATACCTCTGCCAGGTCACCATTCGGTCTTCTTCACTGCAGGGAAAACAAACCTAGCTTATTTAATCACTTTGCATAACTTAAGTCTTCCATTCCAGGCAGCATCCTGATGACTCTGTTGTGCATGCTCTCCAGTGCAACCACATCTTCTTGTGGCCAACAGGCATGCACACAATGCTGCAAGTACGTTCTAATCACGTTTTGCAAAATTGCAGCAATGTCCTCGCTTTTACATTCTGTCGTCCTACCTTTGAAGGCAAGCATGCCACATTGCCTTCTTCACCACCTTATCGACCAGCGTTAGCATTTTCTGTGGACTTGAACCAGCAAGGCCTCCGTTTATTCATATTCCTTTACACCCTACCATTTTACCGTACATGTCCTGCCCCTATTTGACTACCTCAGTGCATCATCTCACACCTGAGTAATTAGACTTGGAAATATAGAAAAAAAGGTTCAATAATGGGCATTGTATTAATCTGGAACTGATGGCAACATTTAACAGCTCAGACATCATTCAAATTCAGCAACGATAAAATAATGGTAGCTATAATCTAATGCCAAATTATTAAAAAGAGAAAATGCTGCCATAATAAACAGATCACACCACCTGTGACAGAATTGGTCATCACAATGAATTTAATTATTTTACTAGTTTATTAATGCCCCTGGTTTAGTCCTTTGTGTGCCATAGAGTTATAGAGCTATAGATACACAAGAAACTGCAGATGCTGGAATCTTGAGTAAACCAGAAAGTGCTGGAGTAACTCAGGGGATCAGGCAGCACCTCTGGACATGGATCGGTGCCACTTCGGGTTGGAACCCTTCTTCAAACTAATTGTAGTAAGAGAAAGCTGGAAAAGAGATGGGAGGGGGGGGGGGGCGACAAAGCCTGGCAAGTGATGTGGATACATGTGAGGTGAATTTGATTGGCTTATGGGTGACCAAAGGCCAGAGATGAAAAGGAGAGAGCTATACCTCTCGGAAACAGGTCCTTCAGTCCACTTTGGACTTGACAACTAAGTTCTGGGCAAGTCCCATTTGCCCCTTAGCCCACATATATCTGTCGAAATGTATTTCAATGTGGCTGTAATGGGTGTGATATGCTTGATTCAGAACTTCTGTTCTCTATTCGGCATGGTGGTGTAGCGGTAGAGCTACTGCCTTACAGCGCCAGAGACCCGGGTTCAATCCTGACTACGGGTGCTGTCTGTGCAGAGTTTGTATGTTCTCCCTGTGACCTGCGGGCTTTTTTCCGAGATCTTCGGTTTCCTCCCACACTCCAAAGACGTCCAGGTTAGTCGGTTAATTGGCATGGTAGAAATGTAAAATTGTCCCCAGTGTGTGTAAGGTAGTGTTAATATGTGGGTATCGCTGGTCGGTGCAGAATCGGTGCATTGAAAGGCCTGTATCTCTAAACTAAACTAAATTAAACTAAACTATTAATGTTTTCTTATGCAGGTCTCCCCAATGATGCGGCAGATTTATCACTGAGCCCAGGTACATGTTAGAGTCATAGTGAATGGGTAACAAAACGGAACCGGGAAGTAATATTTTTAGACTAACTCTGCTGCCATAATTTTTCTGTAAAAAGCAATGAATATACCATTAATGCACAGAAAATATTTCATTTGTAAGGTTGCAATGGAACAAGAAAGAGTTTACTTTCAGGTGCCAGGACGCCTGACACAAACAACAGTTAATATATTTGCAAGCAATTTTAATTTTTGAATTCTGCCCGATTGTGAGTCGCAAACAACGTTTAAAATTCACAGTGTAATTGTTAACATTACAATTCTTAAGGGCCTGTCCCACATACGCGACCATTACAGGCGACTGCCGGCACATGTGATTTGCAACGTTGAAAATTCAGCGGCGACAAGAAAGATGCTACGACTGTTTGGAAACCTCTCATGACCATAGCAGACCTCTCACGACCATACAGGCGACCCCTGGCGACATGTCGCAGGTGACCTCTCACGACCATAGGAGACCTCTCACGATCATACAGCCTGTATGGTTGTGAGAGCTCTCCTATGGTCGTGAGAGGTCTACAATAATATAATAATAATAATATATCTTTTATTGTCATTGCACGTCAGTGCAACGAGATTTAGTGTGCAGCTCCACTGATGTACAAGAAAGGTAAATAAATACAAAACATAAATAAGCAAGCTGAATTGATTGACGTGACCATCTGAGGGAGACTGTCCAAAGGGAGTGGGTTGGGGGGCACTCATTAGGGCCGGTTCAGAGCCGCTATAGCTCTTGGGATAAAACAGTTCCTGAGTCTAGAGGTTCGGGCGTAGAAGGCCTTGTAACGTCTGCCGGAGGGAAGTAGAAACAGACCGTGGCAGGGGTGTGATGAGTCCTTATGGATGCTGAGGGCCTTCCTGAGGCACCGCGTGTGGTAGATGCCCTCCAAGGCTGGTAGCTCTGTCCCGATGATCCGCTGCGCTCTGTTGACGACGCGCTGAAGAGCTCTCCTCTCCGCCTCCGTGCAGCTGAGATACCACACAGAGATGCCATATGTTAGTATGCTCTCTGTGGTGCAGCGGTAGAACGTTGTCAGCAGCTGTTGGGGCAGACCAGTCTTTTTTAATGTCCTCAGGAAGAACAGTCGTTGCTGTGTCTTCTTGACCAGCACGGCGGTGTTTGTGGACCATGTGAGGTCTTCTGAAATGTGAGTGCCCAGAAACTTAAAGCTGGACACTCTCTCCACACTTTCCCCGTAAATGGAGATTGGGGCGTATTCTCCAGAATGGGACCTCCTGAAGTCAATAATCAGCTCCTTGGTCTTGGAGGTGATTAGTGCCAAGTTGTTATTGGCGCACCAGTCCGCCAGGTTCTGCACCTCCGCTCTGTAGTTTGTTTCATCACCGTTGGTGATCAGCCCAATCACTGTTGTGTCGTCTGCAAACTTCACGATGGTGTTGGTGTCGAATGCAGGGACACAGTCGTGAGTGAAGAGGGAGTAGAGCATGGGGCTTAGTACACAACCATGTGGTGTGCCGGTGCTCAGGGTGATGGTGGAGGACAGGTGCGGGCCCAGTCTCACTGCCTGCGGTCGCTCCGTGAGAAAGTTCAGGATCCAAGCGCATATCGGTGAGCTGAGGCCTAGCTGGTGGAGTTTGGTGGTGAGCTTGGTGGGGATGACCGTATTGAATGCAGAGCTATAGTCAATGAAGAGCATCCTCACATACGTGCCCTGTCTGTCCAGGTGAGTCAGGACAGTGTGAAGGGCCAGAGAGATGGCATTCTCTGTCGATCTATTTGCCCTGTATGCAAATTGATGGGAGTCCAGTGAGGCAGGGATGCTGGATTTAATTTGGGAGAGGACCAGCCTTTCGAAGCACTTCATAGGGATTGGAGTCAGGGCAACCGGCCGGTAGTCGTTGAGGTTGGTGATTTTGGACTTTTTTTAGCACCGGCACTTTGGTGGCTGTTTTCAGGCACTTGGGGACCGTTGCCAGAGATAGAGATAGATTGAAGATTCTCGTGAATACCTCCGCCAGCTGTCCAGCACAGTCCTTTAATACTCTTCCCTGTACTCCATCCGGGCCTGCAGCCTTGCGTGGATTGATCCTACGCAGAGCGCACTGTACCTCCTGAGTGCTCAGTGTTACGGCCTGTCCCTCCGCTATGGCCGGGGTTATTCCACACCTGGTGGTGTTGCCAGTATCGAACCGGGCAAAGAAGGTGTTTCGTTCGTTGGCCAGTGTGATATCACCGTGGGGGCAGGCGGGGCTGCTCTTGTAGTCAGTGATGTCCCTGACACCCTGCCACATGCTCCTGGTGTCCGCGGTATTGAAGTGGTCTTCTACCCTTTGCCTGTGGATGACAAAGACTTGCACGTGGCGCCCCAGGATTTTGGGATTCACAAAATCTTCGCACGCCACCTTCATGACGCGCAAATGACGCCCAAGAGGGACTAATTGTTGACTTCAGAAAGCGGAAGATAGGAGACGACGTGCAATTTTTCATCAACGGGTCAGTGGTGAAGAAAGTTAGCAGCTTCAAATTCCTGGGTGTTAACATCC
Organism: Amblyraja radiata; assembly: GCF_010909765.2. Classification (NCBI taxonomy): domain Eukaryota; kingdom Metazoa; phylum Chordata; class Chondrichthyes; order Rajiformes; family Rajidae; genus Amblyraja; species Amblyraja radiata. Next base: position 6,127,301 of record NC_045957.1, read on the forward strand.
TGAATGACCTGTTCTAGGTCCACCACAGATGTAATCACAAAGAAGGCACATTAGCACCTCTATTTTAATTGAAGTTTAAAGAGATTTGACATGTCACCAAATACTCTGACAAACTTCGACAGGTGCACAGCAGAAAGTATCCGTCCTGCAGACATCATGGCCTGGAGCAGCAGTTTTGGGGCACAGGAATGCAAAAGGGTACAGAGAATGGTGGACCACCACAGACACAGCATTTCCCATCATCGAAAACATCAACGTATATGTGCCGAACATCGAGGCATTACCTCATGTTGAGCAGTTTCTATCTACAAGGTTCTCCACCACCCATGCCATACCGTCTTCTCGCTGCTATCGTCAGGCAGGATGTTCAGAAGCCTGAAGTTCCACACCACCAAGTTCAGAAACAGTTACTTTCCTTCTTGAACTGATCTGCACAACCCCAATACTACCTGTCGCAGAACACTATGCTCCACCTTATGTAGCGTTTGTGTAACTTATGTATAATTTTTTTCTATGCTTTGTCTGAGTCTGTGCGCCTGTGATGAATGAATGAATGAATGAATGAATAAGTTTATTGGCCAAGTATTCGCATACAAGAAATTTGCCTTGGTGCTCCACCCACAAGTGACAACATGACATTCAGTGACTGTTACGAATGACGCATAAAACACTAAACATTAATAATAAAACACCATTGATTAAACATGTGAAACAAACAAAATACCAGAGCAAAAGGAGGCTACAGATTTTTGGCTATTGAGTAGAGCTACTGCTTGTGGATAAAAAGCTGTTTTTATAGAAACATAGAAAATAGGTGCAGGAGTAGGCCATTCGGCCCTTCGAGCCTGCACCGCCATTCAATATGATCATGGCTGATCATCCAACTCAGTATCCTGTACCTGCCTTCTCTCCATACCCCCTGATCCCTTTAGCCACAAGGGCCACATCTAACTCCCTCTTAAATATGGCCAATGAACTGGCCTCAACTACCTTCTGTGGCAAAGAATTCCAGAGATTCACCACTCTCTGTGTGAAAAATATTTTTCTCATCTCGGTCCTAAAAGATTTCCCCCTTATCCTTAAACTGTGACCCCTTGTTCTGGACTTCCCCAACATCGGGAACAATCTTCCTGCATCTAGCCTGTCCAACCCCTTAAGAATTTTGTAAGTTTCTATAAGATCCCCCCTCAATCTTCTAAATTCTAGCGAGTACAAGCCAAATCTATCCAGTCTTTCTTCATATGAAAGTTCTGACATCCCAGGAATCAGTCTGGTGAACGTTCTCTGTACTCCCTCTATGGCAAGAATGTATTTCCTCAGATTAGGAGACCAAAACTGTACGCAATACTCCAGGTGTGGTCTCACTAAGACCCTGTGCAACCTCCCTGCTCCCATACTCAAATCCTTTTTCTATGAATGTTAACATACCATTCGCTTTCTTCACTGCCTGCTGCACCTGCATGCCTACTTTCAATGACTGGGTACCATGACACCTAGGTCTCGTAGCATCTCCCCTTTTCCTAATCGGCCACCATTCAGATAATAGTCTACTTTCTTGTTTTTACCACCAAAGTGGATAACCTCACATTTATCCACATTATACTTCATCTGCCATGCATTTGCCCACTCACCCAGCCTATCCAATTCACCTTGCAGCCTCTTAGCATTCTCCTCACAGCTGCCCCCCAGCTTCGTGTCATCCGCAAACTTGGAGATATTGCATTCAATTCCCTCGTCCAAATCATTAATAAATATTCTAAATAGCTGGGGTCCCAGCACTGAGCCTTGCGGTACCCCACTAGTCACTGCCTGTCATTGTGAAAAGGACCCGTTTACTCCCACTCTTTGCTCCCTGTCTGCCAGCCAGTTCTCTATCCACATCAATACTGAACCCCCAATACCGTGTGCTTTAAGTTTGTATACTAATCTCTTATGTGGGACCTTGTCAAAAGCTTTTTCTGGCTAATTTGTATGCTTCATCTTTTGTTTTGATACTATCCCTGATTTCCCTTGTAATCCACGGATGCACTACCTTCCCTGATTTATTCTTTTACCAAACTGGGATGAACATTTGTTGTAGTTCATCCATGCAGTCTTTAAATGCCTTCCATTGCATATTCACCGTCAACCCTTTAGGAATCAATTGCCAGTCTATCTTGGCCAATTCATGTCTCATACCGTCAAAGTTACCTTTCTTTAAGTTCAGAACCCTTGTTTCTGAATTAACAATGTCACTCTCCATCCTAATGAAGAACTCAACCATATTATGGTCACTCTTGCCCAAGGGGCCACGCACAACAAGACTGCTAACTAACCCTTGCTCATTACTCAATACCCAGTCTAGAATAGCCTGCTCTCTCGTTGGTTCCTCTACATGTTGGTTTAGAAAACTATCCCGCATACATTCCAAGAAATCCTCTTCCTCAGCACCCCTGCCAATTTGATTCACCCAATCTGTATGTAGATTGAAGTCACCCATTATAACTGTTTTACCTTTGTTGCACGCATTTCTAATTTCCTGTTTGATGCCATCCCCAACTCCACTCCTACTGTTAGGTGGCCTGTACACAACTCCCACTAGCGTTTTCTGCCCCTTAGTGTTTCGCAGCTCTACCCATGTCGATTCCCCATCCTCCAAGGTAATGTCCTTCCTTTCTATTGCGTTAATCTCCTCTCTAACCAGCAACGCTACCCCACCTCCTTTTCCTTTCTGTCTATCCCTCCTGAATATTGAATATCCCTGGATGTTCAGCCCCCAGCTTTGGTCACCCTGGAGCCATGTCTCCGTGATCGCAACTATATCATAGTCATTAATAGCTATCTGCTCATTCAACTCATCCACCTTATTACGAATGCTCCTTGCATTGAGACACAAAGCCTTCAGGCTTGTTTTTACAACACTCTTACCCCTTATACAATTATGTTGAAAAGTGGCCCTTTTTGATTTTTGCCCTGGATGTGTCTGCCTGCCACTTTTACTTTTCACCTTGCTACCTATTGCTTCTACCCTCATTTTACACCCCTCTGTCTCTCCGCTCACACATTTAAGAAACCCTTTCCCTTTAACTCCATCCTCGACTATTCCATTTGACACCCCACCCCCTTATTCAGTTTAAAACCACCCGTGTAGCAGTGGCAAACCTGCCCGCCAGAATGCTGGTCCCCCACCTGTTAAGATGCAATCCGTCCCTTTTGTACAGTTCCCCCTTACTCCTTAACAGATCCCAGTGATCTAAGAATCTAAATCCCTGCCCCGTGCACCAGTTCTTGAGCCACACATTCAGGTCCCGTATCTCCCTGTTCCTGCTCTCACCAGCACGAGGAACTGGAAGCAAACAGGAGATAACAACCCTGGAGGTCCTGCTTTTCAGCATTTTTCCGAGCTCTCTAAAGTCACGCTGCAGAATATTCATCCCCTTCTTTCCGCCATCATTTGTGCCGACATGCGCTACCACTTCCGGTTGTTCACCTTCGCCCTTGAGGATTTTCTGCACTCTGTCGGTGACATCCTGGATCCTGGCACCAGGAAGGCAGCACACCATCCTCGAATCCCGTCTGTTGCCGCAGAAACCCCTGTCCCTCACCCCTCACAATGGAGTCTCCCACTACAATGACGTTGCCTGACGTTGGCCTATTTGGTTTTGGCTCAACAGCCCTATTTGCTTCGCAAGCTAGTCCGCCGCTCAGTGTAATAATGTCTTTTGTCCCGACAGCTTCTAAGTGGGTGAACCTGTTAACAAGAGATACAACACCCGGGGACGTTTGCATTCCATGCTTCCCTCCCTTTCTCACCGTCACCCACCTTCTCTCTTCCAGTACCTTAGGTGTAACAATCTTACTATAGGACTTGTCGAGGAACAACTCCGTTTCTCGGACGAACCTGAGGTCATCCACTTGCTTCTCCAGTTCCCCAACACGGTCCTTCAGAAGCTTTACCTGGATGCATTTCTCACATTTGTAGCAGCCAGAGGCACCAGCAGTGTCCTTGACCTCCCACATACTGCAAGCATCACACTGAATCAGCATGCCTGATATCTCCTTCTTTCGTCTCTCCCTCTCCAGCGTTTTGTGTAGCCTCCTCTCCTCAGCCTCCTCGCCGAAGACTCTCGAGCCAATGACTCACACTTTTCTCACAGGGCACTCTCGAGCCAAAGACTCACACTTTTCTCACAGGGCACTTCCATCACAAGGCCGCTCCCTCACTGCCGCTCCCTAAGAGCCGTCTTGCTTATATTGACTGATAAAATGCTGTTGCTCCCAAATCCACAGGAGGTCTGTGGTGTTGTTGATGGTGAGTGGGGTGAGGGGAGGGAGAGTCCTCCAAATATCTACAATCAATTCCACTGTCAAGAGCATCGAGCTCCAGGTTGTTGCGATGGCACCCTCATACCCACTCCCACATCTCTCCTCCCCCTCCCATATCCCTCCTCCCCCCTCCCCCCTCCCCCTTCCCACACCCCTGGCACACCAACCACCCCTCCCTCACAACCCCCCTCCCCATGTTGAAACTTTTGGCGAACTATCACGAGTGTCGGCAGTCACTTGTAAGATTAAATGAGAACTTACCAGTTTGAAGTTTGATCTTTATTTTATGAGGAGTAACGTTGAGGGATTACGTGAAGACCCCGCCAGCACGCATGCGCGCCAATCTTCAAAGAAGCGGTGTGAAATCACAGATAAGTCGAACTAAACATAGTAAGATAAGAGAACTAGAATACCAGTTGACCTTTATGATAGAGGGTTCTTGGTTCTTGGTTCTTGGGTCCTCCAAAATATTCCAACTGGAATTTAAACTGGAGGTGGTGAAGGGAGGGATTAAGCCAGAAAGGGTATAAAGAACACACACTAAAGAATTTGACATAAAACATCCCCACACAGCAGAATCAAAGTTTCCCACTGTGTGGGAAGGCACCAAAGTCAGTCTCTTCCTCCACTGTTCCTCGTGGTCAGGGCCTCCCCAAGCCCTCCGCAGTTGCAGCTACAGGCGGTCCGATGTCCAGGACCGCTCGCCGGGGTGATACAAGTCCGACGTCGGGGCTGCGGGACGTCCTCAGCGGCATGGACACCAGAGTCGGCCCCCTCCTACCGGAGTCAGCGACTTCCAAAGTCCGCAGGCCGCGCCATGTGGAGACTGCTGCAGAAGACCCTCTGCAAGGCGCGCCAGGACTCCACGATGTTGTTCAGTGCCGCCCGCGTTGGAAGCTCTCCGCACCAGAGCTCCACGATGTTGGAGCAGCGGCCCAACACTCCGGAGCTCCAAACGGCGACCCAGGCAGGCATCGCCTGCTCCGCGGTGACTCCAGCCCTGCGCCGCTGCTATAGCAGCCCAGGTCCGGTTCCCGGTCCCCGGTAGGAAAGGCCGCTCCGATGCAGCTGGTAGGCCGCGAGGTGGGGGGCGAGGATGCGACTCGGAGAAATAGTCGCTTCCCCGCCAGGAAGAGACTGGGAAATGGTTTCCCCCTTACCCTGCCCCCCTCCCCCACATAGAAAAGTTAAAGTTTCCCCCAACACAAAACTTTAGACTAACTAAATTTTTTTTAAAAGATTGAAATAACAGACAGGCTGTAGGTAGAGGCTGCTGCAGTGCAGCGCTCCCTCTCCGTCCTCAGGGTAGGGCGTGGAAGGCGCGTAATCCCTCAACGTTACTCTCATAAAATAAAGATCAAACTTCAAACTGGTAATTTCTCGTTTAATCTTACTATTTTACTTCGGAGTCACGTGAGTGACTACGTGTAGATTTTAAAGCTCTGTGATTTCATGCCGTGGAAAACGAGTCCATGCCTCACACACTGCCATAATTGACCAATGGAGGAAGTATGTTAACATATTCAGACATGAATCAGTTACACTGATATATTTATTAACAAAATAATAATAACCCCTATCATTCGGGGTAAATTATAATACAGAACTTAAAATTGAGTCTGCAAACAACGCAGGTTTAGCAACTGGTTTATTATAAAATTGCTGAAAAGTTCCTTCTCTAGACCATCCTGCTGTTGCCAGGATGTGGTCCATGGGAACTTCCAACTCCCTTGTTGCCGATGTTGCTGCAGCCCTGGTGGAATGAGATTTAAAAACATCAGTATCCACCCCTGCAGCACCCAAAACCTGTCTAAGCCACCTTGAGATGGTTTGCATGGATGCCCTTTTATGAGGCTGTTTATGACTGAGCAACAATGCCATTTCCTTGCCTCTTAGGTTTTTAGTGACTTCTAAATAATGAAGTAGATGTGTCATTATACATAGACGAATGTCTATGGGGTATGCTAGGAACTCCAATTTGAGGCCAGACGACCCCGGCCTATTCTGTTTCACCAATTCATAAAGATAATAAGTTATTTTATTGGTTGATATAGCCATCGTGTCCAGTCTTAATTTATGCAGTGACTGGACCCGTTGTGCCGAGACTAGTGCCATCAGCATTACTATTTTATATGTTAGTCTTGCCAGAGACAGGGACGTTGCTGGTGACCAACACCTGAGCAACGTTAAGACAACACCTACATCCCAGATCTGGGAGTACCTAGCCCTAGGGGGATTAGTGTTGAAAATACCCCGCATAAGTTTCGATACTAGAGGGGGAGACCCAACATTGTGGTGTTCTGATCTCTGCCCCAAGTAAGATGATAGGGCACTTCTAGCACAGTTAATGGCACTGTAGCTTAGGCCTTCGTCAAAGTGAAGGCTGGCCAAGAATTCTAGCACATTCGTCACAGTAGCCGTGTTGTATGTGATGTTGGCCCTGGTACAGTACATCTCCCATTTCCTTATATATGATTGATATTGTTTTCTGGTGGACTCCCTGTATGACGCCGTGATCATGTTCATGGTTCGGTCCGTCAGTCCAAAATCCAGTAGTGGTCTTTTCAGATTCTGCAAATCAACAGATTTATCCTGTCATGGCACGGGTGACTCTCGCCTGTCACAGGATGAACCAACAAATCTGGGCATTTGGAGATGGGCATACATGGTTCCGAGACCATGTCGAGAACCACAGGGAACCATGGCTGAGTAGGCCAGTCGGGTACTACCAAAATACCTGACGCGGAGTCTTGTTGTATTTACCGCAAGACCCGACTGATAGGCAGAAAGGGGGAAATGCATAGAAAAACAATTCTACCCAGTGCAGCGAGAATGCATCCATCGCTATTGCCACAGGGTCTGGTTCCCATGCAACATAAGTTGCCAACTGGTGATTAAGCCTAAATGTGAATAGATCGATATCTGGCGTTCCATACCGAGCTACAATATCAGCAAACACTTTGTGGTTCAACATCCATTCGGTATTGTCATTGAATTTTCGTGAGCTGGTGTCTGCCACTGTATTGAGTTTACCTGGAAGGTAAATAGCTGATATCCAAATATTTCTGTCGATACACCATTGCCAAATCGTGTTAACCAGTTTATCACAAGATATCGACTTAATTCCACCCATATGATTAATATACACCACCACGGTGGTATTATCAATTTGTAGGCGAACATCCAGGTGGTGCATGTTCGAGCAGTAAGCCCTTAGCCCATAGAACGCACCCAACATCTCTAAATAATATTAAGATTAAACGAGAACTTACCAGTTTGAAGTTTGATCTTTATTTTTTGAGGAGTTACGGTAAGCGATTACATGAAGAAGTCCCGCCAGTGCGGATGCGCGTCAATCTTCAAAGCAGCGGCGTGAAATCACAGTAACTACAGTCGAAGTAACATAGTAAGACTCAGAAGACTAGAACTACCAGATGATCTTTGCGATTATGAGGTCCAGGAGCGGAGGGCACGTAATCGCTCACCGTAACTCCTCATAAAATAAAGATCAAACGTCAAACTGGTAAGCTCGTTTAATCTTACTACCTGTATTTTACTTCGGAGTCACGTGAGTGATTCCGTGAAGATTTCAAAGCTCTGTGATTTCATGCCGTAGATACAGGTCCATACGACACACTGCTTCAGTTGACACAGGATAAACAAATAATGTATTCAACATAGTTTGAATTATACAAATTAACGTTTTAATAACAACAAAAAGAAACAATAACGATCCCTCTCTCCCAGGGGGAAGTTATAAAACAGAACCCAAAATAGTATGCCCAAATCCTTCCGGTGTGAGGACAGGTTTGTTATAAAAACGTTGAAAAGTCCCTTCATTGGACCATCCTGCAGCCCCTAGGATTTGATCTAAAGGGATGTCCAGTGCCCTCACTGCGGATGTTGATGCCGCCCTGGTGGAGTGAGATTTAAACACATCAGTGTCCACTCCAGCACAATCCAAAACCTGTTTCAGCCACCTAGAAATGGTCTGCTCCAACACATTTTTATGAGGTTTTTTGTGACTGATGAGCATCGTTATTTCGGAGCCTCTAAGGCTCTTGCTGACTTCAATATACTGATGTAAATGTGTAACTACACATAGTCGCAGGTCAATGGGGTATGCCATAAAGGTCAGTTTGATCCCGGACGTCCCTGGCCTGTTTTGTTTGATTAGATCATAGACATAAAACGTAATATTATTTACAGAAGAAACCATGCTGTCCAGTTGTAGGTTTTGCAATGTCTGGACCCGTTGCGCTGAAACGAGCGCCATGAGCATGACCACTGTGAGTTTTTGGAAAGACAGAGATGTAATTGGAGCCCATTGACGAAGTAGTGTGCGAACTATGCTCACATCCCAGATTTCCGTATATCTACGTCTAGGAGGGTTCTTGTTAAAAATCCCTTTCATGAATCGGGACACCAATGGGTGAGAACCGACAGAATGTTGTCCCGACCCCTGCCATAAATTGGAGGACAATGCACTCCTAGCACTATTAATGGCACTATAACTCAATTGCTCGTCAATTGCAGTGTAATGTGGCAAGGAACTCCAATACATCAGGTATGCTCGCAGTGTGATAAGATATATTTGACTGTAAGCAGAACATCTCCCATTTTTTAATATGAGATACGTATTGTTTCTTAGTATTATCCCTCCAGGCCACATTAATCACATCCACCGTACGAGCTGATAGTCTGAGCCCCTGGAACGGTCTCGTCAGAATCTGCAAATCAACAGATTAATACGATCATGTAAAGGGTGACTCTCTCCTGTCACAGGGTGAACCAACGTTGCTGCATTTGGGGACAACCATAAATGGCTGTGTCATCAGTCTCAGAACCAGTAGGAACCATGGTTGTGTGGGCCAGTCGGGGACTACCAAAACGCCCGTAGCGGAGTCCTGCTCAATTTTAGTGAGACATCGACTGATGAGACAGAATGGGGGAAAAGCGTAAAAGAACATACCACCCCAATGTAGCGAGAATGCATCCACCGCTACCGCCCCGGATCCGTTTCCCATGAGACATATTTTGGTAACTGGTGATTTAGCCTGGATGCAAACAGATCAATGTCTGGCAATCCATACTGGGTGACAACTTTTTTTTTAAACTTTTGGATTCAGCATTCATTCTGTGTTGTCATTAAATGTTTGTGACCTGGTGACTGCCAGTATGTTATCTCTACCTGGTAAGTAGATTGCTGAAACCCAGATGTTCCTTGCAATACACCAGTGCCAGATGAGGTTAGCCAGATTATCACATTGAATTGAATTGAATTGAATATCTTTATTGTCATTCAGACCTTACGGTCTGAACGAAATTTCGTGCCTGCAGTCATACATACAATCATACAATAATAAACAACAATAAACACAAATTAACATCCACCACAGTGAGTCCTCCATGTCCTCCACTGTGGTGGAGGCAAAAATCTTAGGGTTACTGTCTCTTCCCTCCTCTTCTCCCTCTGCGCTGAGGAGATTCCCCACCGGGCGATGGCACAAACAGTCCCGCGGCTCACCTAACCCCGCAAACGGGCCGGCTCAAACACCGCGGCCCGGGGTGGTCGAAGCTGCCGCCCTCCAGTCCAGCGGACGCAGCCGCTGGCCCGCGGCTGAACCCAGGACTCACGTCACCGCCGCCAGAACGCCGTCCCAGCCACCGGAGCACCGTTCCAGCCCCAAGCCGGATCGCCCTCACGTGAGTGCCGTTCCTCCCTCGAGCTGGGCCACTCCGACGGGAGCGCCATTCCACCTCGAGCTGGGCCGCTCCGACGGGAGTGCCGTTCCACCTCGAGCTGGGCTACTCCGACGGGAGCGCCACAGCCCCTCACGGGAGAGTCTCATCCCCTCGCCAGGCCGCCCTCACGGGAGTGTCACAGACCCTCATGGGAGCGCCGTTCCAGCCCCGAGCCGGACCACCCTCACGGGAGCAAGCCCAGGGCGAGTCCTGTCAGGCTGCCTCCGGAGTCTCGAGGTCGCCAGTTCCGCCATTAGGCCTCAGCGCAGACGGAGGCAGAGAAGAGGGATATGACAAAAAAGTCGTATTCCCCGAAGGGAGAGACAGCAAGCCCCATTTCAACCCCCCACATAAACACAACCTAAAAACCAAAAACGTAACTAGACAAAACGAAAAAAAACAACACAAAAAAGTAAAGACAAACGGACTGCAGGCGAGCCGCAGCCGTTCACCAGCGCCGAAACTTCCGGTCACATGATAATGACTTAATTCCACCCATGTGATTAATATATGCCACTGCTGTGGTATTATCAGTCTAGCTGAACATGCAAATCATGCATTGTTGAACAGTACGCTTTTAGGCAATAGAATGCTCCCAACAATTCTAAATAGTTAATCCCATGCATCTGGATGATTAATGCCTCTTGCATATTAACCATATAACCATATAACAATTACAGCACGGAAACAGGCCATCTCGACCCTTCTAGTCCGTGCCGAACACATAATCTCCCCTAGCCCCATATACCTGCGCTCAGACCATAACCCTCCATTCCTTTCCCATCCATATAACTATCCAATTTATTTTTAAATGATAAAAACGAACCTGCCTCCACCACCTTCACTGGAAGCTCATTCCACACAGCTACCACTCTCTGAGTAAAGAAGTTCCCCCTCATGTTACCCCTAAACTTCAGTCCCTTAATTCTCAAGTCATGTCCCCTTGTTTGAATCTTCCCTACTCTCAGTGGGAAAAGCTTTTCCACGTCAACTCTGTCTATCCCTCTCATCATTTTAAAAACCTCTATCAAGTCCCCCCTTAACCTTCTGCGCTCCAAAGAATAAAGCCCTAACTTGTTCAACCTTTCTCTGTAACTTAGCTGCTGAAACCCAGGCAACATTCTAGTAAATCTCCTCTGTACTCTCTCTATTTTGTTGACATCCTTCCTATAATTAGGCGACCAAAATTGTACACCATACTCCAGAATTGGCCTCACCAATGCCTTGTACAATTTTAACATTACATCCCAACTTCTATACTCAATGCTCTGATTTATAAAGGCCAGCACACCAAAAGCTTTCTTTACCACCCTATCTACATGAGATTCCACTTTCAGGGAACTGTGCACAGTTATTCCCAGATCCCTCTGTTCACCTACATTCTTCAATTCCCTACCATTTACCATGTACGTCCTATTTTGATTTGTCCTGCCAAGATGTAGCACCTCACACTTATCAGCATTAATCTCCATCTGCCATCTTTCAGCCCACTCTTCCAACTGGCATAAATCTCTCTGTAGACTTTGAAACTCTACTTCATTACCCGCAACCCCACCTATCTTAGTATCATCTGCATACTTACTAATCCAATTTACCACACCATCGTCCAGATCATTGATGTACATGACAAACAACAGTGGACCCAACACAGATCCCTGTGGCACCCCACTCGTCACTGGCCTCCAACTTGACAAACAACCATCCACCATTACTCTCTGGCATCTCCCATTCAGCCACTGTTGAATCCATCTTGCTACTCCACCATTAATACCCAACCATTGAACCTTCTTAACCAACCTTCCATGAGGAACCTTGTCAAAGGCCTTACTGAAGTCCATATACACAACATACACTGCTTTACCCTCATCAATTTCCCGAGTAACATCTTCAAAAAATTCAAGAAGATTAGTTAAACATGACCTTCCAGGCACAAATCCATGTTGACTGTTCCTAATCAGACCCTGTTTATCCAGATGCTTATATATATTATCTCTAAGTATTCTTTCCATTAATTTGCCCACCACTGACGTCAAACTAACAGGTCTATAATTGCTAGGTTTACTCTTAGACCCCTTTTTAAACAATGGAACAACATGCGCAGTACGCCAATCCTCCGGCACTATTCCCGTTTCTAATGACATTTGAAATATTTCTGCCATAGCCCCTGCTATTTCTACACTAACTTCCCTCAATGTCCTAGAGAATATCCTGTCCGGACCTGGAGACTTATCCACTTTTATATTTCTCAAAAGTGTCAGTACTTCCTCTTCTTTGATCCTCATAGTTTCCATAGCTACTATACTTGTTTCCCTTACCTCACATAATTCAATATCCTTCTCCTTGGTGAATACCGAAGAAAAGAAACTGTTCAATATCTCCCCCATCTCTTTTGGCTCTGCAGATAGTTGGCCACTCTGACTCTCTAATGGACCAATTTTATCCCTCGTTATCCTTTTGCTATTAATATAGCGGTAGAAACCCTTCGGATTTACTTTTACCTTACTTGCCAAAGCAACCTCATATCTTCTTGTAGCTTTTCTAATTTCTTTCTTAAGATTCTTTTTACATTCTTTATACTCCTCAAGCACCTCATTTACTCCATGCTGCCTATAACTATTGTAGATCTCCCTCTTTTTCCGAACCAAGTGTCCAATTTCCCTTGAAAACCATGGCTCTTTACAATTTTTACGATTTCCTTTCGACCGAACAGGGACATAAAGATTCTGTACTCTTAAGATCTCACCTTTAAATGTACTCCATTTCTCTTCCACATCTTTCCCATAAAACAAACTGTCCCAATTTACTCCTTTTAAATCCTTTCGCATCTCCTCAAAGTTAGCCTTTCTCCAATCAAAAATCTCAGCCCTAGGTCCAGTTTTGTCCCTCTCCATAATTATATGTAGTGGCGGCGCGGCTCTGGCTGCAGCGGCTCTACGGCAGTCCTGTTTGTTTTGTGTTTTTTGTGGTTTATTTTCGTTTTGGTTAGTCTAGTTTTGGTTTTTAGTTTCTGTTTTGCGGGGGGGGATTGAAACGGGGCTTGCTGTCTCTCCCTGCGGGGGAATGCGACTTTTTGTCGTATTCCCCTTCTCTGCCTCCGTCTGCGCTGAGGCCTAATGGCGGAGCTGGCGACCTCGAGGCTCAGGAGGCAGAGCCCGCCAGGACTCGCACTGGGCTCGCTCCCGTGAGGACGGCCCAGCTCGGGGCTGGAACAGGGCTTCCGTGAGGGACTGTGACGCTCCCGTGAGGACGGCAGGCCCGAGGAAGGAACGGTGCTCCCGTCGGAGTGGCCGAGCTCGGGGAGGTACGGCGTTCCCAGCCCGACGGAGGAGCGGCGCCCAGTCGGGGCGGCCCAGCCCGAGGGAGAAGCGGGCCCCAGTCGGGGCGGCCCAGCCCGAGGGAGGAGCGGCGCCCGGTCGGGGCGGCCCAGCCCGAGGGAGGAGCGGCGCCCAGTCGGGGCGGCCCAGCCCGAGGGAGGAGCGGCGCCCGGTCGGGGCGGCCCAGCCCGAGGGAGGAGCGGCGCCCCGTCGGGGCGGCCCAGCCCGAGGGAGGAGCGGCGCCCGGTCGGGGCGGCCCAGCCCGAGGGAGGAGCGGCGCCCGGTCAGGGCGGCCCAGCCCGAGGGAGGAGCGGCGCCCAGTCGGGGCGGCCTGGCGCGAGGCTGAGACAGTAACGGTACTCACGTGAGGGCGATCCGGCTCAGGGCTGGAACGGTGCTCCGGTGGCTTGGACGGTGTTCTGGCGGTGGTGGCCTGAGTCCGGGGTTCGGCCGCGGGCCAGCGGCTGCGTCAGCAGGATTGGTGGGCGGCAGCTTCGACCACCCTGGGCCGCGGTGATTGAGCCACGGGACAGTTTTTTAACATCGCCCGGGGGGTATCGCCTCAGCGCAGAGGGAGAAGAGGAGGGAAGAGACTGGAGACCAAAGACTTTTGCCTCCATCACAGTGAGGAGATGTTAGGTGGACTCACTGTGGTGGATGTTAATATGTGTTTTTTGTTGTTTTTTACTGTATTGTATTGTATGTATGACTGATTCAATTTCGTTCCGACTTCGGTCTGAATGACAATAAAGGTTATCTAATCTAATCTAATCTAATCTTATATTGAAACTAATGGTATTGTGATCACTGGACCCGAACTGTTCCCCAACGCATACCTCTGCCACCTGACCCATCTCATTTCCTAACAGGAGGTCCAGTACCGGCCCTTCTCTAGTAGGTACTTCTATGTATTGTTGCAAAAAACTATCCTGCACACATTTTACAAACTCCAACCCATCCAGCCCATTTACAGAATGTGTTTCCCAGTCTATGTGTGGAAAATTGAAATCTCCCACAATCACTACCTTGTGCTTACTACTAATATCTGCAATCTCCTTACATATTTGCTCTTCCAATTCTCGCTCCCCATTTGGCACCCCTATAAGTGTTGCTACCCCTTTCCCATTTCTCAGTTCCACCCAAATAGCCTTCCTAGACGAGCCCTCTAATCTACCCTGCCAAAGCACTGCTGTAATATCTTCCCTGATAAGCAATGCAACACCTCCACCTCTTGCCCCTCCAATTCTATCACACCTGAAGCAATGAAATCCTGGAATATTTAGTTTCCAATCACAGCCCTCCTGCAACCATGTTTCACTGATCGCCACAACATCATACTTCCAGGTGTCAATCCAGGCTCTAAGTTCATCCACTTTTCTTACAATGCTCCTAGCATTAAAATATACACATTTAAGAAACCCACCCTCTCTTATTCTCTGATTATTTTCTTTTTCTTCTCTCTCCCCTACATTTTGGGTCAGAGTGCTACCATTCTCTGCCCCCTGCTTCACACACTGACTGCTAGCTTTCCCAATTTGAGTCCCTCCCCCCAACCATACTAGTTTAAAGTCTCCCCAGTAGCCTTTGCAAATCTCCCCGCCAGGATATTGGTCCCCCTTGAGTTCAAGTGCAACCCGTCCTTTCTGTACAGGTCGCACCTTCCCCAAAAGAGGTCCCAATGATCCAGAAACTTGAATCCATACCCACTGCACCAGTCCCTCATCCACGCATTTATCCTCCACCTCGCTCCATTCCTACTCTCACTGTCGCGTGGCACAGGCAGTAATCCTGAGATTGTTACCTTTCCAGTCCTTCTCCTTAACTCTCTACCTAACTCCCTAAATTCTTCTTTCAGGACCTCTTCTATTCTTCTTTCAGGACCTCTTCTTTTCTTCTTTCAGGACCTCTTCAGGACATATTCCATCTGCCGTCGCAGCTAGAATTGGTATCAGTGGCTCCCCATCCCGATGCACTCACATCAGTTTGCAACACAACTGAAGGTTGATTACTCAGAATGTCACTAGAACAACGTGAGGCATTTGTTATCCACCACTGCAACTCAGTGATAGCTTCAACTGGCAACTGCATCGGTCTATCGAAATGACCTGTATGTTTTTTGAGTGCCTGTTCCTTAGCTCGTTGCAAATTTTGATAAATTTGATCCAAATGGCACTCCAGGGAAAGCCGCCACTAATTTGCCAATAACACTAGCCACTCGTCGGATGGAGGGTTGCTGCTCATCAACCAAATTGCTGCAAGCTTCCATTAATTCTAATCTTTTGGCTGTAGGCAGAGTCCCTGACATGTTAGTTGAATCAATGGTGAACCCCAAATAATCAATGATTCTTGATGGCATCAATTTGGATTTAGTTGGATGGATGAGGAACCCCAACCTCTCGAACATATGTTTGGTAACTGAAACAGAAAATTCAGCTGCTTCCTGAGTGTTGCCTATGATCAGAACATCATCCAAATATGCCATCACAATGTGGTTCTGAGCCTGGAGTAGTCCCAATACTGGTTTCAATAATTTTGTAAATAACCTTGGGGCTGAGGTTAAATCATTAGGTAAAGCTTTAAACTGCCATTGCTGTCTCATCCAACTAAATTTCATATATCTACGGTATTTGTAATGAATTGGTACTGAATAATATGCATCTTTCATATCTATACTTGCCATATAACATCCTTTGGAAACCAATTGCTTAGCAGTACCTAAAGTTTCCATTTAAAAATGTTTATACTGGACATAGGAATTCAGTCGGGTTAGATCAAGAATGTCTCGACACCTACCATCCTTCTTTTGCTTGGGAAATATATTAGACACAAACTGCTGAGGCTGATGAACCGTCCTTTCAATTACACCTTTTGTGGATAATGTTTCAATTTCATCATTTACCTGTAAAGTTTCTGGTTTTGAAAACACCAATTTCCGATTTGGTGTATGTTGAGTGGGTGGATGTAATTCAAAAATAAACTCAATTCGAAACCCCTGAATGTTGTCCAGTATAAACAGATCTGATGTTATGCAGCACCATTCATTGTAAATCAATTGCAATCTACTCCCTACTGGTGACTGGTCTATGGAGGATATGTCCTGGACATGTCCAGCTGCTAGTACAGGTGCACAACCTTTTATCCGAAGATCCAAATAACGAAAACCTCCGAATAGCGGCCATTTTTTCGGTCCTCGAAGAAAGGTCCTTGAAAACGTTCACCGAGGGCAGCCCGCAGAGGTGACAGCGGAACCTCCGGTCGGTCCTCGAAGAAAGGGGAACTAAATCCCCATTCATAAAAGATAAGGTGAGGGTATATTGCGCGGGAGGGTTAATAATTGACAATATGCTGCTGCCTGCCCGCTGAGTTAAAAAGTTCCCATGGTAGACAGTGTATCGAGCAACAGATTGTCGCTCCCTTCAGTTTCACCCCACCTACACCCCTCTGCTTCCCGGGTTGCGGATGACTGGGTTGCGGATGACGGGGCGCAGCTCGGGGCGTCGTAGGGGCCCATCGGGGAGCGGGTTCCTGTTGGTCCTGACGTCTCCGGCCACCTGCCATCTTCCGGGAACTGTACCGCCCTTGCAGGAGAGTGGGGTTGTTTGCAGTTGCAGAGGGAGGGGGCAAGGGCGGTACAGTTCCCAGTCTCAGCTCCAGTCCAGGGGGGTGGCCGGAGACGTCAGGACCAACGGGACACCGACCCCCAGGCCCACTGCAAGCACGGAGATCCCAGAGACCCACAGCCAGCAGCAACTCCAGCCCAGCCCCGCTCCAACTCCAGAGGAACACGTAGGGGCAGAAGCTGATGGTGTGCAAGGTACGTCTTGTTCTTGGGGTGGCGGATGAGGGGGCGCAGCTCGGGCTGTGGGCAAACTGCCACTTGTCGCCGTAGCGGCCCATCGGGGAGCGGATTCCTCTGGAGTTGGAGGGGGAGGGGGGTATTGTGCTGTTTGATCGCCCCCTGCTATCCCAGGGACAGGGAGACACAGCGGCTTTTTAGACTGGTGGGCAATCACTTCCAAAGTTCTGCCCACACAGTCAGTACACCTCTCCTACACTGCATTTCATACAAACATTTATTCTGCAAGAAAAAACTACATTGAAGACGCAAACTCGCGACCGAGTAACTGCCGGGATCAAGGCGCAAACTAGCGACCTTGCGGATATGAGCCGAGCACTCTACCACTGAGCCAGCCATTAAAATCTACGCTAAAAATTTTCCATTCCGAAGACCGACAAATTCTGAATTACGAAAAGTGTCTGGTCCCAAGGCTTTCGGATAAAAGGTTGTGCACCTGTACCTCCATCGTTGCTGGATTCTTTTGTCTCCGAATTTTCGTGGGGATATGCACTGGTGCACGCCAATGGCGTAGTGATGGGAGACCTTGCCTTGCCCCGCTTGGTCCTTGCCCCGCTCCAACGTCTGTGACCCGACTGAAGGGGTATGGTCAACGAGGTGGCATCTTGCTGGTCGTATGTGCCTTGATGAGGCCGACCCTCTTCGCCTCATCATCCAAGTCCTTAATTTGCTTTGCCAGATCTTCGCCAAACAACAAGTTTAGTGGCTGTATATTTGACGATCTGCATAGTGCTGCAAACTTCAGATTTAACGTTGGCCTGATGGCGTTCTTCCTCAGGCAGTTGATTTCGAAGTGGGCGTTACACAGCAGGGCCAACGTATCTTGCTGTGTGTCTGATAGTGGTGCCCCTTCCACTGACCGCCCAAATGCTGTTATACCCGATCCAATTAGTTTTAGAACCTTCTGCAGCTTTAGTTCTTGCGATTGCGTAGTTGCGCCCATTTGCCCCCAGATGGCCTGGTTCACGGTGGACACTCTGAATTATGCACAATTTACAGGTGTTTCGTACCGTTTGGATGTTTCATCCATTATTAATTCTTGGAGCTGGTGAGAGGCCATGTAGTTAATGTTTCTGGCCAGATTCTCCTCCATTGCCTCACCAGTTCTGCCGGTATGGCGAATTTGCTTGCCACATCCGGCACACTTGGAGCTAAGCTCTCATGCCTTGGGGTATGCTCCTCCGCTATACCACCAACTTCAGGGTCAGTGCCATACTGCCCTGGCTCTCCCTCCTTATGCATGAGGGAGGCTTCATGCAGCCCTTGACATGGCGCTGCTGGTATGGGCCCCCATGTAGCCCCTCGGAAATATGGTTCCTCCTGTTGGTACAGGTCTTCCCTATATGGTCCTCTGCTGGAGGTTGCTGCTGATGGGATGGCCCATGAGTATAGAACTCACGTTGAAAAACGTCATGATGGAGCATCCTTTCCATAAGGTGTCCAGACGCCCCCAGACGTCTTTCATGGAGGGAGGAGAGTCCTCCTGGCCCGACTCATCAGAGCCCATGGGCCTTACCAACTTTCTTTTTGCCTTTCTCCCTACTGGAGTGGCCATGGTGCTCTGGATAGGCACCGGAGTAGCTGCTGCTGGCTGATCTGCCGGCAGCTCCAGAGGTGAAGTAAGCGCCCGCCCGCTGACCGCACTCCCGGTCTTGCTCGCTAAATTTTCCGGTGGCACGCCTCGCCCTCCCTTTTACTTTTGTTTCCATGTTCCTGCTGGCTCCTGAACCAGTCTTACAAAACCCAAGAACTTTCGCAGCGTAGTTTAAAAACTTACCTGCGAGTTTTTAACTTACCGCTGGTGGAGCTGCGCTCTCCAGCCCGTCGCTGCGCTATGGGTCTGACGTAATGACGTGCATGCGCACTGGCGGGACTTCTTCACGGAATCTGACTCACGCGACCCCGAAGTAAAATTAATACCAAGTGCTTGAAGTAAAGATGTCTCATGTGCATCCCATCTGCCACCACAACTGGAGATGGCATTAGTAGCACCCCAACCGTGAGCGCTGGCATCAGTTTGTAACACAACTGAAGGACTGCTGATAATAATGGGATTAGAACAATGTCGAATGTTTAGCATCCGCCATTGTAACTCCAAAATTGCTTTAGCTGGTAGCTGCATTGGCCTGTCAAAATGACCAGCATGATGTTTGAATGCTTGCACCTTTGCCCTCTGTAAATTTTGGTAATGCAAAGGTCCAAACTGTGTGGTTGTAAAATCAGCCACAAGCTTACCAATCACCCTTGCTACTTGTCAAATAGATAGTTGACTGACGACAACAAGGCTGTTACAGGCCTCCATTAAGTCTGCTGCCTAGCCCTTTGACAAAGTCACAGACATGTGAACCGAGTCAATAGTGAACCCTAAGTAATCCATTGTCGTAGAAGGCGTCGATTTAGATTTATCTGGATGGATGATGAACCCCAGTTTCTCAAACAAGAGCTTGGTAGCTGATACAGCTGATTTAGCTAAATCTAGAGTCTTTCCCACAATTAAGATATCATCCAGTTTTGCCATGACAATATGTTTCTGTTTTCGGATAAACGGCAGGGCTGGTTTTAATATGTTAGTAAATAATCTGGGGGCTGATGTTAATCGATTGGGCAACGCTTTATACTGCCAGAACTGCCCCATCCAGTTAAATTTCAGATATCGGCAATGATCCTTCTGTATAGGCACCGAATAGTATGCATCTTTTAAATCGATGCAAGTCATGAAGTATCCTTCGGAAACTAATTGTTTAGCAGTAACAAAGGTTTCCATTTAAAGTGAGTATACTGCACAAATGTATTCAGCTGTGTCAAATCGATGATGATGCGGCATCCACCATCTTTTTTGCTTTTGTAAAAATATTAGACACAAATTCTAGAGATTTGTGTTGGGATTTCTCAATTACACCTTTAGCATGTTACCTCAAAAGTTCTGCATGCCCTTCCATTTTCTCCTGCTGTGAAAGCACAAACATTCGGCTAGGTGCATTCTGAACCGGAGGAAGGAATTTATGACTGAATTCAATTTTGTATCCCTGTTTGCGCAGGCATCGCAAATTTAGAAACCATGCTGAGCAGCTTCTGATGTTCCTGCACCCCCAGCACACTAGAAGCATCTTCAGCCAAACCCCCATCTTTGGAGCCAGCCCAGAGGTGACTCCTTATGCTCCCCTCTGAAGAGGGGGAGACATTTTGCAGCCCTGTATAAGGTGCTGCCATGGGTGTCCGAGGTGACCCATGGTGACAAGGCTCCGCTTCCCGGAGCATGTCACGTTGGAGCATCTGCTCCTTCAACCGCTCCATGCGGGATATACGGCCATGGTCGCCACCCGCAGGCGGTGAATCTTCACGGCCCGACTCGTCCGAGTCTACGGGTCTAGCTGACTTTTGCTTGGCTTTCCCGCCAGTCCGTGGTATCAGTACAGACTGTGTCGTTGCCAGGTCGGAGGCTGATGACCACACAGTTAGCGACCCAGGTGCCATCGGCCGCTGCTGACTGCCCGCATTTCCGCGGTCCTCCGCAGTCAGTTTCGTTGTGGTCCGTTTGGACTTCGCCTTTGACTTGTCCATGGGTTCCTCGTTCTGAAAAATAATTCACACAGAATGGAACAAACAACCTCAGAATAGTAAACTTACCTGCAGGTCCATTTTAAACCTACCGCTGGAGGAGCAACGCACCTCCCCGCCAGTCGCTGCGCAATGCGTTAGACGATATGACGCGCATGCGTGCTGGCGGGGTCTTCACGTAGTCACTCATGTGACTCTGAAGTAAAATTGCCCCTGATGTCCTTTTTAAGTCTCAAGTTAAACCTATGGACTCTAATTTTAGAGTCTTTAACCCACGGATGAAGACAGTGAGCGTTCACTTTATCCATGTTTCCCTCATGGTATTGTACCAATAAGGTTACCCCTCAACCTCCTATGCTCCAAAGGAAAAATACCCAGTCTAACCGCTCCCTATAACTCGAGCCTGCAAGCCCAGGTAACATTTTGGCAAATCTTTTCTGCACCCTTTCCGACTGAATTACAATCTATAGTGGGGTGAACAGAACTGCATACAGTATTTCCAATGTGGTCTCACCAATAACTTGTACAACTGCATCAAGATGTCTCAACTGTGTATTCATGGACTGAGTGCCCGTGTTCTTTATGTGTTTTAGGGGTTCAAGATTTAAACTACCATGATTTTGTCAACACTCAACGGCGTAGCACCAGGACACTACAATCAACACCAAAAAAATCATCAAAAGGTATCTGTATTAATAGTAAGATTAAACGAGAACTTACCAGTTTGAAGTTTGATCTTCATTTTATGAGGAGTTACGTTGAGGGACTACGTGAAGAGATCCAGGCGCATACGCGTCAATCTTCAAAGCAGCGGTATGAAATCACAGATGATAGTTACCGAAGCATAATAGTAAGCTACGTGAGACAAACATAACTTACCTTTGATCTTTATTAGGGTGGGAGCGGAGGGCACGTAGTCCCTCAACGTAACTCCTCATAAAATTAAGATCAAACTTCAAACTGGTAAGTTCTCGTTTAATCTTACTATTTTATTTCGGAATCACGTGAGTGGCTATGTGAAGGTTTTAAAGCTTCTGGGATTTCAGGCCGTAGATTCAATCCAGGCGTCTCACTGCATTTGATTGACTATATGAGTGAAAAACAATCAATAACATGCAACCATAACATTGATGTAATCAATTAATGGTTTTTATTTATCATAAAACATTTTTTGTCCCATTTTTTATCACTGGGGAACATTTAATACTGAATCCAAAACAGTACCACCAAATACACCAGGGTCTGCAATCTCTTTATGGTAATACTTGTAAATCATCCGTTCATTTGCCCATCCTGCGGCCGCGAGGATATGGTCTATTGGAACGTCCAAATCCTTGGTCGCCGATGTTGCCGCCGCCCTGGTGGAATGAGATTTAAATTTGTCAGTATCAATTCCTGCATCCAACAGCGCCTGCTTCAGCCATCTGGATATAGTTTGTACTGACACTTTCTTATGTGGTTTTTTATGGCTGATAAGTAATGCTGATTCTGAACCTCTTAAGTCCTTGGTGGCCTAAATGTAACATTTTAAATGTGTCACTACACATAGTCTTGGATCCGTAGGATATGCTGTAAAGACAAATTTACACCCCGTGACTCCTGGTCTGCTCTGTTTGAGTAAGTCATAGACATAGAATGTAATTTCCTCTGTTGTCATTCCCATTCTGTCTATACGTAATGTGTGTAATGTCTGTACTCTTTGTGCTGAAACTATTGCCATTATCATGACTACTTTTATGGTAATTTTGTCCAAAGACAAATTTGAAATGGGACTCCATTCCCGAAGTAACATGAGTTCATCCCTCACATTCCAGATTTCTGTATATCTGGGTCTGGGAGGTTTAGCATTGAAAATTCCCTTCATGTATCTACAGACCAAAGGGTGTGATCCTAGAACCTGTTGTTCAGATGCTCTCCATAAATATGCAGAGAGGGCACTCCTTGCAGTGTTGATCGCACTATAACTTAAATTTACATCAAAATGTAATGTTGACAGAAATTCTAAAACATTTAAAATGTCTGCAGTGTGGTATGAAATGTTTTGTCTTGAGCAAAGCTCCTCCCATTTCTTAATGTAAGAAATGTACTGCTTCTGGGTACTATCCCTCCAGGCTCCTGCAATTACATCCATAGTGCGATCTGATAGTCCTCTTCTGACATATGGCCTTTTTAGAATCTGTAAATCAACAAATCAATACGATCATGTAAAGGATGAAAATCACCAGTTACAGGGTGCACGAGTAGGTTTTCTTGTCTTGGAATATGCAGTCTGTAGAATGATAGCTGGTGATTCAACCAGAATTTTTCTGGAAGAATAGGGAACACTCTTAATCCACCATTGTATATCATCAATTGCTGTTTTTGATAGTTGCATGGGCCTATCAAAATGCCCCAAATATCTTTTTAATGCTTGTACCTTTGCTCGCTGCAGTTGCTGATAATGCAGTGGACCAAACTGTACAGCTGGAAAGGAAGCAATCAGCTTTCCAAGTAGGCTTGCCACTTGCCTAATTGATGGTTGATGTTCTGTAATTAGTTTGATACAACCCTCAATTAGCTGCAGCTTTTTGTCCTTGGGTAAAGTCACTATCATGTGTTCTGAATTAATAGTGAACCCCAAGTAATCAATTGTTTTATTTGGAGACAGTCTAGATTTATCTGGATGTATTAAGAAGCCCAGATTTTGAAATGTGAGTTTGACTTCTGATACTGATGCTTTTGTTGGAGCTTCAGTGTCCCCCACAATTAATATGTCATCCAAATAAGCCATTATCAAATGGCCCTGGGCTCTTAACAATGCTAAGACTGGTTTTAACAATTTTGTAAACAGTCTAGGGGCTGAGGTTAAATCATTAGGCAATGCTTTGAATTGTCATTATTGATTCATCCAGTTAAATTTCAAGTATCTGCGATCATTACAATGCACAGCCACAGAGTAATATGCATCTTGCAGATCTATGCTTGCCATACAGCATTCTGTTGAAATTAGCTGCAAAGCCTTAGTAAATGTCTCCATTTTGAAATGTTTATACTGCACAAAAGGGTTAAGACTTGTTAGATCTAGAATGATTCTACAGCCACCATCCTTTTTTGGTCTAGAAAAAATACTAGATATAAATTGGTGGTTTTGATAGACTGTTATTTCAATAACCCCTTTTTTACTCAATATGTCAAGTACTGCTTGAATGTTTCTATTCTCTTCTTTAGAGAAAACATGTACTCGTTTAGGAACATGTTGAGTAGGAGGATTTAAATGTGGGTAGAATTCAATTCTGAACCCCATAATACTGCACAGTATAAATGCATCAGATGTTATTTTTCGCCATTCTTTTCGGAAGAACTGTAACCTTCCCCCAATTTGTGAATGTGAAACATCTGATATGTTTCTTTCAGAACCAGAGCCACCTACCTCAGGGTTTGCTGGTGTCACCTTTTGTACCTTGCCCCTTGTGGGAATGCCATGTCCTCCACATCCTGCAGCAGCGCGCCAATAACGCGTATACGGGTACGAGCGACTTGTTCCTTCACCAGCTCCAGCCACCCTTCGGTATGGATATTGCCTTCGAACTGATCTGCCAAACATCGGTGGTTTTATCATGCCCACGGTATTTGCCTCTTCATTCAGGACTTTCAGCTTTTTGGCTAGATCTTCTCCAAAGAGTAAGTTCGGCAATTGTATATTAGATGGTTTACAGAGCCCTGCAAACTTAGGATGTATGTTAGGTCTTATAGCACTTTTACGAATACAGTTTATTTCAAAGTGTGCATACACATTAGTCGCAAAACATCCTGTTGTGACGGTGTCACATTTCCTTCTTCCAGGTCTTTGGCAAACGCCGTAATGCTTGACCCCATTAATCTCAATACCCGCTGTAACTTCATTTCTTGTGCGCGTGCTGTGGTGCCCAAATAGCCCCTTTACTGCTGGGACTGCTAGCAGTGCGCAATCCTGCGGGATTTCATATGTATTAAGAGTCTCATCCATCGTTAGTTCTTCTAAATGATGGGAAAGCAGGTAATTTATACTTGCTGCTATTTCCTCTGGCAAAGGTTGTCCCTTGTGTCTAGGACTTGAGAATCTTTGGGCCAGACCTGGTACTTTGAGCTGTGTTATTGGGCTCTGGTCTTCATATGATTTATTGTTAGAATCTTCTGGATATTCCTCCTCATAATGGGGTTCACCTGGTATTTCGTCTTCAGGTGTTTCGTGCGCTGGCTCTCTTATAGGCCTACGCTTAGTAAACCCTTTTTGGGGTATTACAGGCTCTTCCATAGAACCATACTCAGGCAGCCCTTTTTTGGATGCTGCTAACGCTGGGTCTCCTGTAGACCAACGTCTGTATTGTCTTTCTTCAGACATTTCTGGTGCTGGCTCTCTGCTAGGCCAACACATATATTCTTCTTCATAAGGCATTTCTGGCGCTGGCTTACTTGTAGGCCAACGTTTCCCAGAACCTCTCCTGGGTGTTCCATACGCTGGCTCTCCTGTAGGCCCGCGGTAACTGTACTCCTTGTGGAGTTTGCCTTTGTATATCATTTTCCCCATGAGGAATTCCAATTGTGAAACCCGATCTGACATGACCTCCGGTTCCGACTCATCCGAGTGCACTGGCCTGTTTGTTTTCTTTTTGGCCTTACACCCTGTGGGTGTTTCAACTGAACTTTTTTCTCCCGTTTTAGCAGTCGCTGGTTTTTCTACAGCCGACTTTTTAACGGGGCGCCCGCTACTCTCAGACATTCTGTCCTCTTGAGTTCTAACTGCGGTGCGCTTCCCTTTACTTTTCCCACTTTTCTCCATAATTAGACTTGCCTGATTCCCAGCACAGTCTCCACGGAAGAAAAATGGCCTGAAGTGAAAGTAAAAGTACATACCTTCAGGTTTTCTTTCACTCACCGCTTGGAGGGCTCTGCTCCTCCCAACGCGATCGCAGTCGCTATGCGTCTGATGATATGACGCGTGTGCGCCTGGACGGGGTCTTTTCACGTAGTCACTCACGTGACTCCGAAGTAAAATTAGACAGAGTGTGCCAGATACATATACTAAACATGTATATTTCTTGTGACTTTATAACTTCGAGTCGCAGTCAATGAGTTGTACAGCACATAAACAGTCCTTTGGTCCATTACGTCTATTCCAACATTTTTTGCCTACCTACACTAATGCCATTTGCCCGCACGAGGTATGTATCTTTCTATATTTTCCCTGTATAAGTGTCTCTTGAATATGGTGATTGTTTCTGACTGCACCATCTCCTCTGGAAGCGCATTCCAAATATCAACCCCATTCTCTATTAAAAAAATATTTATCTCAGATCTCATCTAAAACTCCTTCATCTCACCGTAAACCTACGACCTCTAGATTTTGTTAACTCCTATTATGCAGATAAAGATTCTAACCATCTCCCCCATATATGCATCTCATAATTTATATAAACCTCTGCCGGGTCACCATTTTCCTTCCTCACTGCAGGGAAAACAAACCTTGTTTATTTAATCACTTCGCATATCTAAAGTCTTCCATTCCAGGCAGCATCCTGATGACTCTGTTGTGCATGCTCTCCAGTGCAACCACATCTTGTGGCCAACAGACATGCACACAATGCTCCAAGTACAGTCTAATCACATTTTTGCAAAATTGCAACAATGTCCTCGCTTTTACATTCTGTGCTACTGTACTACCTTTGAAGGCAAGCATGCCACATTGCCTTCTTCACCACCTTATCGATCAGTGTTAGCATTTTCTGTGCTATTAAACCGCAAGGCCTCTGTTTATTTATATTCCTTTACACCCTACCATTTTACCGTACTTGTCCTGCCCCTTTTTGACTATCTTAGTGCATCATCTCACACCTGAGTAATTAGACTTGGAAATATAGAAAAAAAGGTTCAATAATGGGCATTGTATTAATCTGGAACTGATGGCAACATTTAACAGCTCAGACATCATTCAAATTTAGCAACGATAAAATAATGGTAGCTATAATCTAATGCCAAATGATTAAAAAGAGAAAATGCTGCAATAATAAACAGATCACACCACCTGTGACAGAATTGGACTGAATACTGAATATAATTATTTTACTAGTTTAGTAATGCCCCTGGTTTAGTCCTTTTGGGGCCATAGAGTTATAGAGCTATGGATACACAAGAAACTGCAGGTGCTGGAATCTTGAGTAAACCAGAAAGTGCTGGAGTAACTCGGGATCAGGCAACACCACTGGACATGGATCGGTGACACTTCGGGTTGGAACCCTTCTTCAAACTAATTGTAGTAAGGGAGAGAAAGCTGGAAAAGAGATGGGAGGGGTGGGACAAAGCCTGGCAAGTGATGTGGATGCATGTTGATACATGAAGATTTGATTCGCTGATGAGTGGACAAAAGCCAGATATGAAAAGGATAGAGCTATACAACAGGTCAGAAACTGGTCCTTCAGTCCACTTTGTACATGGCAACTAAGTTCGGGGCTAGTTCCATTTGCCTGCATTTGCCCCATAGCCCACATATATCTGTCCAAATGTATTTCAATGTGGTTTTAGTGGGTGTGATATGCTTGACTCAGAACTTCTGTTCTCTATTCGCCACGGTGTTGTAGTGGTAGAAATGCTGCCTTACAGCGCCAGAAACCCGGATTCAATCCTGACTACGGGTGCTGTCTGTGCAGAGTTTGTATGTTCTTCCTGTGATCTTTGGTTGCCTCCCACACTCCAAAGACGTCCAGGTTTGTTGGGTAATTGGCTGGGTAGAAATTCAAAATTGTTCCTAGTGTGTGTAGAGTGTGGGGATCGGTGGTCAGTGCAGACTCGGTGCACTGAAGGGCCCGTTTCTGCACTGTATCTCTAAACTAAACTAAACTATTAATTTCTTCTTATGCAGGTTTCCCCAATGATGCGGCAGGTTTACCTTCGATGTATTTTCATCCAGCACCACCTAGCCCAGGTACATGTTAGTCATAGTGAATGAGTAACAAGGACAATCCCAAAGCTTACAAGTGATTTTCTTCGACCATCTCTGCTGACATAATCTTGCTGGAAAAAGCAATGAATATACCATCAATGCACAGAAAATATTTCATTTGTAACGTTGCAATGGAATAAGAAAGAGTTTACTTAAAGGTGCCAGGACACCTGACATAAACAACAGTGAAGATATTTGCAAGCAATGTTAATTTTTGAATTCTGCCCGATTGTGAGTCGCACAACATTACAATTCTTATTTTTTTTAAAACTTTTTTATTTGTTTATTTTATTGAAGGAAAGTTGCAATACAGCTGACGTAATGCATTACATTTCCCTCCATTTTATTTTTTATATATAACAACAAAGTTATCCTCACCCCCCCTCCCTGAACCCCCTTGGCAGCTGATGTGTTCACAATACAACATATCATAAATACAGATGTACATTTTGACAGCAATACCTCTACATTCTTCCAAGGCGCATACATACCCACAATATGTCAGATGGTTCAGAATACACTCATTCATTATGTATCAGCCGTCCTGTGAGGTAAACAACATTTGTGTAAACAAAAACAAGTAAATAAATAAAAGTAAAACATAAATAAAGGCAGATCCCCAAAAACAATCAAGTGCCCTCAGTCAGTGGGTAGTTCTTTTAAACAGTCCACTTTGTACATGACAACTAAGTTCTGGGCTAGTCCCATTTGCCTGCATTTTGCCCTGTAGCCCACATATATTTCTCCAAATGTATTTCAATGTGATTGTAATAGAAACATAGAAACATAGAAAGTAGGTGCGAGAGTAGACCACCAGGTCCGTCGAGCCCGCACCGCCATTCGCTCATGGCTGAACACTAAACAGACACACTTACCCACAAACAGTAGACACAAGACACAGAACACAAGACACTACCCTCCCCTTTATACCGCTATCACCCCTCTCCACCCCAAGAACCTCGTGATCTCCTGGGGGAGGCAAAAAACCGGATAAAAACCCAGGTCCAATTCGGGAAAAAAATCCGGGAAATTCCTCTCCGACCCCAATCCAGGCGATCGACACTTGTCCAGGAGATCACTCAGGTCTTACTATACTAACCATACCTAGGTCCATATCCCTGCCCTCTCCCCGTAGCCCCTTATCCCCTTGGCAGCTAAAAAACCATCTATTTTAGTCTTAAATATATTTAAAGTTTCTGCTTCCACTGCTCCCTGGGGCAGTGAATTCCATAAATTAACCACCCTCTGGGTGAAGAAGTTCTTCCTCATCTCAGTTTTAAAAGAGCCCCCCCTTATTCTGCAACTATGTCCCCTAGTTCTAGTTTCCCCGATCATTGGGAACATCCTCGGTGCATCCACCCGATCAAGGCCCCTCACGATCTTATATGTTTCAATGAGATCGCCTCTCATTCTTCTAAACTCCAAAGAGTAGAGTTCCAGCCTACTTAACCTTTCCTCATATGTCAATCCCCTCATTGCAGGAATTAATCTTGTAAACCTTCGCTGCACTGCCTCCAGGGCTAGTACATCCTTTCTTAAGTATGGACCCCAGAACTGTACACAGTATTCCAAATGTGGTCTCACTAATACTGTGTACAGCTGCAGCAAGACCTCCGTGTTTTTATACTCAATCCCCCTAGCAATAAAGGCCAAAACTCCATTGGCCTTCCTGATTGCTTGCTGCACCTGCATACTAACTTTTAGTGATTCATGTACTAATACCCCTAGATCCCTTTGCGTTGCATTACAACGCAGCTCCTCCTCATTTAGAAAATAACTTGCCCTATCATTTTTTTTCCCAAAGTGAATGACTTCACATTTATTAGTATTAAATTTCATCTGCCAAGTTGTTGCCCACTCACCTAGCTTATCTATATCCTTTTGCAGACTCTTCCTATCCTCCTCATCCCCTACTTTTCCTCCCATTTTTGTAATGGGTGTGACATGCTTGACTCAGAACTTCTGTTCTCTATTCGGCATGGTGTTGTAGTGGTAGAGTAGCTGCCTTACAGCGCCAGAGACCCAGGTTCAATCCTGACTACGGGTGCTGTCTGTGCAGAGTTTGTATGTTCTTCCTGTGACCTGCGGCTTTTTCCGAGATCTTCGGTTGCCTCCCACACTCCAAAGATGTCCAGGTTTGTTGGGTAATTGCCTGGGTAGAAATTCTAAATAGTTCCGTGTGTGTGTAGGGTAGTGCTAATGTGTGGGGATCGGTGGTCGGTGCAGACTCGGTGCACTGAAGGGCCCGTTTCCGCACTGTATCTCTAAACTAAACTATTAATTTCTTCTTATGCAGGTTTCTCCAATGATCCACCAGGTTTAACTTCGTCTTTTTTTGACGCAACACCACCTAGCTCAGGTACATGTTAGAGTCATAGTGAATGAGTAACAAGGACAAACCCAAAGCTTGCAAGTGATTTTCTTCGACCATCTGTGCTGACATAATTTTGCTGGAAAAAGCAATGAATATACCATCAATGCACAAAAAATATTTCATTTGTAAGGTTGCAATGGAATAAGAAAGAGTTTACTTACAGATGCCAGGACACCTGACACAAACAACAGTGAAGATATTTGCAAGCAATTTTAATTTTTGAATTCTGGCCGATTGTGAGTCGCACACAACATTACAATTCTTATTTTTTTTAAAACTTTTTTATTTGTTTATTATATTGAAGGAAAGTTACAATACAGCTGATGTAATGCATTACATTTCCCTCCATTTTGTTTTTTATATATAACAACAAAGTTATCCTCATCCACCCTCCCTGAACCCCCCTTGGCAGCTGATGTGTTCACAATACAACATATCATAAATACAGATGTACTGTACATTTTGACAGCAATACCTCTACAATCTTCCAAAGCGCAGGCACATACATACCCACAATATGTCAGATGGTTCAGAATACACTCATTCATTATGCATCAGCTGTCCTGTGAGGTCATCAACATTTGTGTAAACAAAAATAAGTAAATAAATAAAAGTAAAATATAAATAAAGGCAGATCCCCAAATACAATCAAGTGCCCTCAGTCAGTGGGTAGTTCTTTTAAACTCTCAAAGTATGACAAAAAAGGTTCCCATTTCGAATAAAACTTTTTCACAGATCCCCTCAGTGTAAATTTAATCTTTTCTAGTTTTGGAAAAAAACATGACGTCCTCCAGCCAAGCGGCGGCAGATGGAGAAGTGATAGATTTCCAGACCAGCAAAATTCTCCTACGGGCCAAAAGCGATGTGAATGCAATGATGTCAGACTGGCTTGCATTTAAACCCAAAGTTTCATCTGCTACACTGAATACAACTACAAGCGGGCAAAGCCACAGTGTCACCCCAAGGACTTCACTGATGGTTTTAAAAACCACTGCCCAGTAGTTACCAAGTTTAGGGCAGGACCAGAATGCATGAGCTAGATTGGCTGGAGAGAAGGAGCACCTGTCACAGCCAGGGTCTGTCCCCGGATATATGTCAGCAAGCTTGGCTTTGCTTAAATGAACCCTGTGTAAACTTTGAATTGTATGAGCCCCAATCTAGCACGTAATGACGATAAATTGACTCTTTTCAGTGCTTCTGTCCAGCATTCCTCAGACAGATCGATACCAAGATCATCCTCCCATCTAGTTTTAACTTTGTTCAGGTTTTGATCTCCTAAAAATATCAGTTGAGAATATATAACAGAGATCAGTCCTTTATTTGCAAAGGTAAGAGTGAGTTTATCCAACACTGACAGGTAGGAGATCAGGAAAAGAGGGAAATTTTGTCATGACCAAGTGGCGGATCTAAATAAATGATTATGTGGGAGGCAATATTTTCTGTACAGGTTATCAAAACTATCAAATATGTTGTTGGAGTATAAATCCTTAATGCACACAAGACCATTCAAACCCCATTGTCTAAAGGTTGAGTTAAGTGTAGAGGGGGGGAATAAATGGTTACTGTGACCCAGAACTGAAGATGATGTGAACTTATAGTGGCAGCGAAATTTATTAAAAATTTTGAGGGTGGATAGTACGACAGGATTGGGTGTAAATCGTGAGGTCTTCAATGGCAAGGAGGAATATACTAAAGCTGGGAGAGACGAGGAATAACAAGACTGTGATTCAAGCAGATACCAGTCTGTATCTGGTCGGTGGAGCCAGAATAATATCTTTTGGATATTGGATGCCCAGTAATAATGAATAAAGCTAGGAAGGCCCAGTCCACCTACTGCACGACCTCTTTGGAGAGTGCACTTATTAGCCCTTGGAACCTTGTTCCCCATATAAAGGAGTTTATAGATTGGTTAACTGACTTACAACAATGACTTGGATTGGAAGGCCGGTAAGCACTGGAACAAATAAAGAAATCTGGGAAGTACAGTCATCTTCACCGACTGCACTCTCCCAGCCATAGTAAGGGGCAGACTACGCCATCTCTCAAAATCAGCCTTCATCTGGCTAACTTGGGGCGTATAATTAGCTTCAAACAGAGATGTGAAAGAGCGGGTAATGTGTATTCCTAGATATACAAAACCATCTTGAGATAAGGGAAAAGGCAAGGATTCCTGTTGGATCTGTAGGGCTAGGTTGATGGGAAAGCATTCGCTTTTTTGGAGGTTTAGTTTATAGCCAGAGAAAGTTCCGTACTGATCTTGCAGGGCCGCTATCTGTAGGGTCATTCACATAAAGAAGGAGGTCGTCGGTGTATAGAGACACACAATCTTCCATGCTTCCTCTCCTAAGGCCCTGGAATAATGTGGTTGATCTAAGTGCAATAGAAAGAGGCTCAATTGCAATCACAAAATGAAGCGGAGACAATGGGCAGCCTTGGCGAGTGCCACGGGTTAATGGAAAATAATCAGATCGCAAATAATTTGTCTGTATACATGCTAAAGGTGAATTATATAATAGCTTAACCCAGGCTACAAATTTTTTGCCAAATCCAAATCTCTCCAAGACTCAGAACAAGTATGGCCACTCCACTTGATCAAACGCGTTCTCCGTGTCCAAAGAGATAACAACCTCCGGATGCGGAGAAGCACAGGGCGAATAAACCACACTGGCCAGTCGACAGATATTAGAAAAGGAATGACGATTTTTAATGAAACCTGTTTGATCTTCTGAGATTATTTTGGGAAGGTGGCATTCTAATCGGCAAGCCAGCGCTGTTACATCTACATTCAAAAGTGGGATGGGGCGGTATGATCCACATTGAGTCGAATCCTTGTCTTTTTTGAGAAGATGTGAAATAGATGCATGTGAAAGGGTGGGGGAACCATTTTCCAAAGATTCTTGAAACAATTCTAGAAGAACTGATGTGAGCTTATCCTTAAATTTCGTATAAAATTCTAATGGGTAGCCGTCAGGGCCCGGGGTCTTATCACTCTGCATCACCATAATGGCATTATTAATCTCTTCCTGCCCAAGAGCCTGATCTAGATCTTCTGCCTCTTCTGGTTCCAGAGTGGGTATTTCCAAATCTAAAAAATGTTCCATATTTGTTGTATCTGAGGGGAATTCTGAGGTAAAGAGAAGAATAAAAGGCTGTGAAATGGGTGCCTCAGAGTATTGCCTGTCCAGAACAAAGATGGATTGCGACAGGGTTTGCATTTCCTTCTTATGTTCTTTGTTGGCGTATGAGGTATAAGATATGATTTGACCTCTCAAGCAAGCTTTTAAAGTTTCCCAAACTAAAGAGCATGATACCAACTGGGTTTTATTAGTCTCGAGGAATGTGTCTATGTTAGCCGATACAAAACTGCAGAATTTCTCATTGGAAAGCAAAAGGGTGTTGAGTCTCCAAAGAGGTCGTTGTCTGATGTTTAAAGGAAAACCTAGGTCCAGTATCACAGGCGAGTGATCTGATATTACTATAGCAGTATATTCAATGTTCTTAACCATAGGAATAAAGAAGCTGTCGATAAAGAAGTAGTCTATTCTGGAAAAAGAAAATGAGAAAAAAAAGGGAATTGTCTAGCAGTTGGGTTTAGAAATCTCCAGGGGTCCACATAACCATTTTGTTGCATAAACAGTGAGAAGGTCTTTGCCATACCAGAAGATATCCCCTTAGAACTAGACCGATCAGGCAGTGGATCAATAGCACAGTTCAGGTGTCCCGAAAAGATTAGCTGATGCTTGTCCATGTCAGGTATTAATGACAAAACCTTATCTGCAAAGTAGACATCATCCCAATTAGGGGCATAAACATTCACTAAGACGACAGGTTTTTGAAAAAGAGACCCGGAAACTATAATAAACCGGCCATTATGGTCACTGACTACGTCAGATGGTGTAAACTGTATACTTTTGGCGATTAATATTGCCACACGCCTGGACCTGCTATTAAATCTAGAGTGAAAAATCTGACTAACCCACACTTTACGCAGTCTATTAAGATCTTCCAATCTTAAGTGACTTTCTTGTAGAAGTAGTATATCTGTTTTTAATTGTTTTAGATGAGAAAAAAGTTTAGTTTTTTTAACAGGACCATTAAGCCCCTTTACGTTCCAAGATATAAACCTCACAGGATTGCCTCCATCAATTTCACCATTAACCATATTTGAAAATACATATTTCAAAAATACATTTCAAAAGTATATGGGCTAAAGATAACACAGGTCAAGCAAAGCATTACGAGAAAAAAAGAAATATAAATTGTATCCCAGAGAGTAATTCTAGACATTTACATTTTTGCTGGTTGAAAGTCCTCGACTCATTAATCAGATTCAGCAGCATGGCAGTTCAGCTCAGTCGAGTTCCACAATTACAAAAATTAACAGTTTACCG
The DNA here is from genome assembly GCF_010909765.2 of Amblyraja radiata. NCBI lineage: Eukaryota > Metazoa > Chordata > Chondrichthyes > Rajiformes > Rajidae > Amblyraja > Amblyraja radiata. The sequence goes on from NC_045957.1 coordinate 6,161,799, forward strand.
CCACAGGGGACCATGCCAATGCCGCATAAATATCCTGAAAAGTCAATGCTCTTCATGGCCGTCATCTCCCCATGCGAGTGGTAAAACTCTTTGGCAGCCACTGGTGTATTTATGTAATGTTTTTTACCTTCATGAGTGACCTGGTGCCGGGCAGGATACAGGAGGCCGAACCGAACTCCTTTCTCGTAGAGGAGGGATTTTATCTCCCTAAAAGCTGCACGTTTTCACCCCAGCTCCGCACTGAAATCCTCATGAAAAAACACCCGGTGCCCGCGGAAGGACAGTTCCTGCCTCTGTCTGGTGATGATCCGATGTTTGTCCTGAAAGTAGTGAAAGAGAACCAGGAACACTATTGGTCTAGATGGCTTGGTAGTGGAGACATTCGTTGGTGTGGGTCCAATTCGGTGGGCACGCGAAAGCATGAGAGGTCTTGGGAAGAAATCATCCCCCAGCACTTCTTCAGAAAACTCGGTCATAAATTTGACAGGTCCAAACCTTCCAAATTTTCGGGAATCCCGACCGCCCTTCGGTTGGATCTCCGCGACCGATTCTCGAGGTCATCTAATTTCCCTTTCAGAAGTGCGTTTTCACTTGGTAATGTGGCTATGGTGGGTTTGGCGCTCACCAGTCTGTCACTGTGATCATTCAGGCTGTTTTCAACCTCGCAAATGCGTTCATCATGTGTTTTGTAGTAGGACTTAACTTGCTCCAGAGTGGTGTTCACCGGCGACAAAGCATCTTCAAGTTCTCGTTTTAGGGCAGAGTTAATCGCTTGTGTCATATCGGCAAGGAGTAGTGAACGAAGCCTCTCGAGATCCTCTGGTAGCTCAGGTCCAGCACCAGGCAGCGGCATAATTGCTGCAGCATTCTTGTTTGAGACTTCGCCGTCTTTTCCCCCAGTTTTAGATAGGCGGTTCATTTTATTTGCCGTTTCGGTGTCTAATGCATATGACAAAGATGAACAGGTAGACTTTAAGCAGAAATTGGGAGCCATGCTCACACACACCTGTTCACCCCATGTCCAACCCGGAAGTCACGACCATACATGCGACCCCTGGCGACATGTCACAGGTGACCTCTCACGACCATAGGAGACCTCCCAGGATCATACAGCCTGTATGGTCGTGAGACGTCTCCAAAGAGTTGTAGCGTCTTTCGGGTCGCCGCTGAATTTTCGGCGACCTATTTTCAATTTTCGGCGACCTATCATGGGTGCCGGCAGTCACCTGTAAAGATCGCTTAAGTGGGACAGGCCCTTTACCCAAGACGGGAAAAAATCTTTGGGAAACCAATGATCAAATATTATAGCGTAAGTGTCATATAGTACAGAAATGGATGTTTTGATGAATTATATATGTGCCGACCATCAAGAACCCGTCATTGACTACAGGTTAACACCATCATTGCATCCAAACTCATGTCCAAGCTCCAGGATCTGGGCCTCTGTCACCATTTGCAACAAGATCGGCAGATCTCAATCAGTGTGGATTGGCTACAAGATCGCCTACTCACTGACCAACAACACAGATACACCTTAAGGATGCATATCAAGCTCCCTGCTCTACTCTCTTTGTCTTTTTGTCTGTGGCTAAGCACAGCTCTTAAGCTATTTACAAACTTACTACAACACCACTGATATTAGCCAAATCATGGGTGGTGATGTGCCACCAAACAGGAGAGATAGTACACCTTGAGTGGTGCCACAACAGCATCTCGCTCAACATCAACAAGACTAAGGAACTGATTGTTGACTTCAGAAAGTGGAAGACAGGAGACGACGTGCAATTTTTCATCAGCCGGTCAGTGAAGAAAGTTTGCAGCTTCAAATTCCTGGGCGTTAACATCCTGAATGACCTGTTCTAGGTCCACCACAGATGTAATCACAAAGAAGGCACATTCGCACTTCTATTTTCATAGAAGTTTAAAGAGATTTGGCATGTCACCAAATACTCTGATAAACTTCGACAGGTGCACTGCAGAAAGTATCCGTCCTGCAGACATCATGGCCTGGAGCAGCAGTTTCAGGGCACAGGAATGCAAAAGGCTACAGAGAATGGTGGACCACCACAGACACAGCACTTCCCATAATCAAAAACATCTACATATATGTGCCGAACATCGAGGCATTACCTCATGTAATGCAATTTCTATCTTCAAGGTTCTCCACCACCCACGCCACACCGTCTTCTCGCTGCTATCGTCAGGCAGGATGTTCAGAAGCCTGAAGTTCCACACCACCAAGTTCAGTAACAGCTACTTTCCTGCCACCGTCAGGTTCTTGAACCGATCTGCACAACCCTAATCCTACCTCAGCAACAGAACACTATGCTTCACCTTATGCACCACCATGAATTTGTTTTTTAATTGTGTTTTTACAAGGTATTTTTGTGAAATTATGTATTATTTTTTTCCATGCTTTGTCTGAGTCTCTGCGCCTGTGATATTGCTGCAAGCAAGCATACCTGCCTCCACCACCCACTCAAAACAGACTATTCCAGATCCAACTACCCTCTGGGGTGAGAAAATGCTTTCATAGATCTCCTGTGAACCTTGTGTCCTTTACCCTAATATCTACGTCCGATTGTTTTAAATAACTCTGCTCTGAGAAACGATTTCCTACCTTATTTATGCTGCTCATAATTTATCATTGTATTTAAAAGTCTATTCATCTCTTCCTTCAATATATTCAAAGGTTAAAAAGCCTGTCCCTCCAGCATGCGACTGCATGCATCTAGCGCGACCTAACGTGGACGCTTGAGCCGTATTGCCTCGCGGGGCCGGTCCCACTTCGATCGCCTGTGCCGTATGGAGTTGTGTGGGGCTGGTCCCGACATCGCGCGTGGCACCGAAAAACTGACACTGTCCAGAAATTCCGCGCGACATCGGCCTGTTGGCCCGCAGCCGTTTTAAGGTTGTACGCAGTGTCTTGACGCCGTACGCAGCGTCTTGACACCGTATGCAGCGTCTTGACGGTGTACGCCTAGTTCGTGGCGTTGCGTGATGACGTTACCATCCGGCGTGCCCTTGCGTGATGACGTAACCGCCCGACGCCGTGCGACGTCCAAATTCAGTCGGCCCACCTCCTGCCCAGCTGATTGGTGAGTATGATGTCGGGACCTGCCCCACACAACTCCAGACCGCTCTGCGGTTGGAAGCGGACCGGCCCCGCGAGGCCGTATGCCTCAAGCCACCACGTTTGGTCGCGCTAGACGCATGCAATCGCATGCTGGTGGGACAGGCCCTTAACTATCCACAGCCTCTTGACTTGGAGAATAACAATGATCACAAACCCAGGGAAGAATTGTCCATACTTTTCAGATGGTGAGAGATTTGAAAGTTGTTGCTCAGAAGTTGTAGAAAAACCAGTACACTGAAGTTAACAAGCAAGAACAGCAAACTAAAATTGGGATGGTTAGTTGTACCATAACGTAGATTGAAAATAGACGAGAAAAGCCGGAAATCACCAGGACTGGACAATGTTTCTCCCTCTACTCTCAAGCTCTGTGCCGAACAACTGGCCGAAACCTCCTGCTGGACCCTATGCAGTTTGCATATCGGGCCAATAGATCTGTGGATGACGCAGTCAACCTGGGCCTGCACTTCATCCTCCAGCACCTAGACCACCAGGGGACCTATGCGAGGATCTTGTTTGTTTATTTTAGCTCTGTATTCAACACAATTGTGCAAGGCTACTACACTCTAAACTTTCCGAGTTGACTGTGCCTGAACCCCTCTGTCGGTGGATCACCAGCTGCCTGACAGACAGGAAGCAGTATGTGCGACTGGGAAAGCACATCTCGGACCCGCAAACTCTCAGCATAGGACCACCGCAAGGCCGCATACTCTCGCCTCTCCTCTACTCTCTCTACACTCCACTGACTCATCTGTCGAGCTTCTCAAGTTTGCAGACGACACAACCCTGTTTGGACTGATCCAGGATGGGGAAGAACCTGCTTACAGACACGAAGTGATACAGCTGTAGCTCAATGCTCTTAAGACATTGGAATTGATAGTATTTAGGAGAGATCCCCTCCCCTCACCCCACTCACCATCAACAACACCACAATCACATCTGTGGAGTCTTTTAATCTCCTTGGAACCATCATCTCCAAGGACCTAAATGGGGGGGGCTACCATCGACTCCATAGCCAAAAAGGGACAAAAGAGAATGTGCTTCCTGCGGCAGCTGAGGAAGCACAATCTGCCACAGGCAATGATGGTCAAATTCAATACGGGCCATCGTAGAGTCTGTCCTCACCTTATCCATCATGGTCTGGTTTGGCTCAGCCACCAAGCACGACATCCGGAGGCTGCAGCGAATCGTCCGATCAGCTGAGAAAGTTATTGGCTGCAACCTTCCCTCCATTGATGAACTGTACACTGCAAGGGCCAGGAAACAAGCGGGTAAGATAATCTCTGACTGCTCTCACCCTGGCCGCAAACTCTTTGAATCACTACCCTCTGGAAGGCGACTCCGGACTGTCAAAGCTGCCACAGACAGACATAAAAATTATTTGCTTTCCACGAGCCATATTCAATAACCAAAAACCTGTAGCTTCCTTTTGCTCTGGTATTTTACTTAATTTACATGTTTAATCAATTATGTTTTATTATTAATGTTTAATGTTTTATGTGTCATTTCTAACTGTCACTGTATGTTGTTGTCTCTTGCGGGCGGAGCATCAAGGCAAATTCTTTGTATGTGAATACTTGGCCATACTTCAGAATCAGAATGCCGTTTATTGTCATTTAAACATACAATGTTCAAACGTAATTTCGTTCCTGCAGTCTTAACAGCAAAAAAAAACAAAACACACAATTAATACAATTCCACACAACATCCATCACAGTGAATCTCCAAACACCTCACTGTGAAGGAGGCAAAAGTCATATCTCTTCCCTGTACTCTGTTCTTTATTATTCTCCCACAGTTAAGCAGTCAAACTGCTGAATCGAGCTGATCGAGGCTCTTGATGTTAGAGCCCCCGGCGGATGATGGTAAGTTCCGCGGCTGATTGAGCCACGGCGTGCGATGTAAGGCCCCGTTCCAGGTCGATTTATACCCCTCGATTCGGGCGGGCGAAGTTTGCCGTTGCGGGAGCTCTGAAAAATGGTCTCCCACCAGGGACCCGCGAGCTCCTGATGTTAATGTCCACAAGGCCTGCAGCCGAAGCCTCCGAGCTCCGAAGTCGGGTCGCAGCCGCGCGCCACCACAGCGTCCCGCGCTCCGAAGTCAGCCAGCTCCGCGATGGTGAGTCCGCAGGCCCTGCGACTCGAGCTCCAGGTTGATTCCGGTTGGAGGCCGCCGGATCCACAATGTTAGGCCCCAACGACAACGGAGACGCGACAGGGAAAAAGCCGGGTCCCCGTACAGGGAAGAGATTAAAAGGTTTCCACCATCCCCCCCCTCGCCCCCCCCCACATATACACAACTAAAAATAAAATTAAACTAAGACCAAAATATACTCCTAACGGTACAAAAAGAAAGAAAAGACAGACGGACTGCAGAGGCCGCTGCCGCAAGGCGCCACCATTTATTACTTCATACTTCAAGCACACGGGCTCAGCAGAGTTTTCCCATCTTGTGTTTCATGTTAATGGGGAAAAACGCTGTTGCCGTTTCATTATTTCTTTTACGACTCCAGCACCCTCCAATTTTTAATTCAAGTTAAAGATTGAATTTAGATAAATAACCAAAGTGTTGTTTGGAATTTCTGCTTAGAAGATGGAAATGTTTATCATAAACATAGAATAGTACAGAACAGGAAAAGGCTCTTCAGGCCACAATGTCTGTGCCGAACAAGATGCCAAGTTAAACTAATCTCTACCACTCTACCATCTCCATATCTGTGTGCCTATCCAAAATAATCATGAACAGCACTATCGTATCTGCCACTACCACCACCCTGGCAACACATTCCAGGCACCCACCATTCTCTGTTCTTCTTCTTCTTGCGTATGTCGTGTAGAGCCTAAAACTGCATCTTAAAACTATGCCCTCTCATTTTTGACATATCCAACCAGGAAAAGTTGAATTTGACTAAAATTGCTACTGCTAGTCGATTTTATACTCCTGTTTAAATGTGTTTGATGTGTATTGATGTTTGGTGTTCTTCATGCATTTCTGACGTTGGAACCAGACCAGATTTTAGTTGCAGTATGCCCTTGTTGTGGTTCTTTGGTGTGAAATGCTTGACTCACATCTTAATTTCTCTATTCATTCCAACTTGTGGAATTCCTGATTATCAAGAATTGGCCCAAGACCCAAAACCCCAAGCCTTGGGTACGTACGTATATGTTAAAACTTCAGATGCTGGTTTACACCGAAGCCTGAAGTTTCACACCACCAAGTTCCGAAACAGCTACTTTCCTTCTTGAAACGATCTGCACAACCCTAATACTACCTCAGGAACAGAACACTATGCTTCACCTTATGCACCACCATGAACTTGTTTTTTAATTGTATTTTTATACGGTCTTTTTCATTTCCCTGCCGTGTAGCGTTTTTGAAACTTATGTATAATTTTTTTCTATGCTTTGTCTGAGTCTGTTTGCCTGTTATGAATGAATGAATGAGTGAATAAGTTTATTGGCCAAGTATTCACATTCAATAAATTTGCCTTGGTGCTCCACCCACAAGTGACAACATGACATTCAGTGACAGTTACGAATGACTCATAAAACACTAAACATTAATAATAAAACAACATTGATCAAACATGTGAACCAAATAAAATACCAGAGCAAAAGGAGGCTACAGATTTTTGGCTATTGAGTAGAGCTACAGCTCGTGGAAAAAAGCTGTTTTTATGTCTGGCTGTGGCAGATTTGACAGTTCGGAGTTGCCTTCTAGAGGGAAGTGATTCAAAGAGTTTGTGGCCAGGCTGAGAGGGGTCAGAGATGATCTTACCCGCTCCTGGCCCTTGCAGTGTACAGTTCATCAATGGAGGGAAGGTTGCAGCTAATAACCTTCTCAGGTGATCGGACGATTCGCTGCAGCCTCTGGGTGTCGTGCTTGATGGCTGAACCAAACCAGACCATGATGGAGAAGGTGAGGACAGATTCTACGATGGCCGTATAGAATTGGACCATCATTGCCTGTGGCAGATTGTGCTTCCTCAGCTGCTGTAGGAAGTACATCCTCTGTTGTGCCTTTTTTGACTATGGAGTAGTCGATGGTAGCCCCTCACTTAAGGTCCTTGGAGATGATGGTTCCCAGGAACTTAAATGATTACACAGATGTGACTGTGGTTTTGTTGATGTGACTGTGGTGTTGTTGATGGTGAGTGGGATGAGGGGACCTGGACCCACTGGACCTGGATCCACTGCAGTTCGCCTACCGCCACAGATCAACGGTGGATGCGATCACGCTGGCTCTCCACTCTGCTCTGGACCACTTGGACAACAAAAACTCATATGTCAGGCTGTTATTCATGGATTTCAGCTCCTATCCTTCCTGCACCGTCGGAACCTCACTGCCAGCTCACGCTGCCCTCGGGACGGCTGCTATGGAGAGGAGACGGTTGCCCACCTCTTTGCAGAGTGTGGATTTGCAAAAAGAGTCTGGAGAAGCATGCAAGGGTCCCTGGAATGCTTTATCCCGAACAGCTCCGTCACAGAGGACTCTGTGATTTACGGACTGTTCCCAGGGACACATTCAGAGACTGACAGAGTGCTGCTGGAAGGTCATCAACTCGGTGAAAGACGCTCTTTGGTCTGCCCGAGCGTTGTTCACCACCCAGCAGAGCGAGATGTCCGTCAGGGAATGTTGCCGACTGTCTCGCTGCAGACTGCAGGAGTACGTGCTGTGGGACTCACTGAAGCTCGGTGCAGCCAACGCCAAGGCTCTGTGGGGGAGGACCACAGTGTAGTGACCTTCCGCTGCTGGACATGGGGGGCACGGTATGGTGGAAATGCCCCTCAAAACAAGGGAAGGTATCCCACGCCAGGGGGCCACATGAGTGGCACGGGTGGGGGACAGACTTGAGAAATGTATAGACTGTATTGAACAATTTGTAGAGCCTCCGAAAATGTCGGCTGAATTTTTTTTGCACGGTTCACGTATTGTATATATTTATTATTTGAATAAAGTCTATTTTGAAATTAAAAAATAAAATTGATTACAGCTTGACATTTAATACAATCATCCCCTCCAAGCTGGTTACCAAACTCGCAGAACTGGGTCTCTGCGCATCCCTCTTCAATTGGATCCTCGACTTCCTCATTCACAGACCACAGACTGTTCGAATTGCTGGAAAGGTGTCAGCCTCGATAACAATCAGCACGGGAGCACCTCAAGCCTGCGTGCTCAGCCCCCTGCTGTACTCACTCTATACCCATGACTGCATAGGCGGTCATAGTGCGAACACCATCATCAACTTCGCTGACGACAGCACTGTTGTGGGACGTATCACTGATGGGAACGAGTAAGAGTATAGAAGAGAGATCGACCGACTGACCAAATGGTGCTAGCATCATAACCTGGCCCTCAACACCAGCAAAACCAAGGAACTGATTGTGGACTTTGGAAAGGGTAGGATGGGGACCTACAGTTCCGTTTATATCAATGGGTCGATGGTGGAAAGGGTCAAGAGCTTCAAAGTTCTGGGCGCGCACATCTCAGAAGATCTCTCCTGATCCGTGAACACTGATGCAATTGTAAAGAAAGCCTTTACTTCCTGAGAAGATTACGGAGAGTCGGTATGTCAAGGAGGACTCTCTCTAACTTCTACAGGTGAAGCTAACGATATTTCAAAGACGTTTCCTTAATTTTGGCCTAATAATGGCGAAAAAATTAATACTCAATGTTTGGAAACAGACAACAGTCCCTACAGTGAAGATGTGGATCACAAATATGTCTGAGACACTACATTTGGAAAACATTAGGCTTGTCTTGGCGGAAAAACCAGATCAATTTCTTAAGACATGGACACCCTTTACCGAATTCTTCCAACAATAGTATGGTGCAACACAATTTTAAATTTAAATCCGATGCTCGGTTGGGTGAGACGGGTGGGGGGGACAAGGGGCAAGGTATATCTCCACTTTAATTTTTTTTTATTCCTTTATCTTTCTGCTACACTGCTTTGGTAGTTTAAGGGATTCTCTTTTGTTCTTCTTCAATCTATCTCTTCACTTTCTACTTCTTTTCTTTCTTGTTTTCTCTTTCTTTTCTTTTTTCATTTTCATAATTTAGGTTATAAGGTTAAAAATGAATCTGTACAATAATTGTGTAATTTTAGATGCTGAATGTTTTATCTCTGTACAATTGCTTCTAATAAAATAAATAAATAAACAAACAGATAAATAAATAAATAAATAGATAAATAAACAGGCTTTACAGGTGCACAGTAGAGAGCATGCTGACCGGTTGCATCATGGCTTGGTTCGGCAACTTGAGTGCCCAGGAGCGAAAAATACTATAAAAAGTAGTAAACACTGCCCAGTCCATCATCGGCTCTGACCTCCCTACCATCGAGGGGATCTATCGCAGTCGCTGCCTCAAAAAGGCTGGCAACATCATCAAGGAACCACACCATCCTAGCCACACACTCATCTCCCTGCTACCTTCAGGTAGAAGATACAGGAGCCTGAAGACTGCAACTTCCAGGTTCAGTAATAGCTACTTCCCCACAGCCATCAGGCTATTAAACGCAACTCATACAAAACTCTGAACATTCATAGCCCATTATCTGTTTATTTGCACTTGGTCTTTTTATTGATTCGTGTGTATACTGTATATATATAAAATTGTATATGGACACACTGATCTGTTGTGTATTATTCATGCCTACTATATTATGTTGTGCTGAAGCAAAGCAAGAATTTCATTGTCCTATCTGGGACACATGACAATAAACTCTCTTGAATTTTGAGGGAGAGCTCTCCTAAAGTCTACAATCAATTCCACTGTCAAGAGCATTGAGCTCCAGGTTGTTGCGATGGCACCCTCATTACCACCCACATCTCTCCTCCACCCTCCCAGATCCCTCCTCCCCCTCCCCCCCCCACACCCCCGGCACATCAACCCCCCCTCCCCAACACCCCCCTCCCCCACACCACCTCCTCGCCCCCACACCACCCCCCTCTCCCACACCACCCCCCTCTCCCACACCACCATTGGGGAATGGGTTGCGTTGGGGGACCAGGCCTCCCGTGTGACTGGGCCCTAACGGGTCCCACTTAGGCTAGTACTTATTTAAATGTGATATTTCAGTTATTTCTTTTTAAATACTTTGCAAAAATTTCTAAACACCTGTTTTTGCTTTTTTTGTTATGGAATATTGTGTGTAGATTGACGATTAAAAATGAATCCATTTTAGAATAAGGCTGTAACGTAACAAAATGTGGAAAAAGTGAACGGGTCTGAATACTTTCTGAATGCACAGTATATGAATGCACTTTCTGAATGCACCGATGGGGACTCACAGCGGGCGCTGTATATTTTGACAGCATTCCTCATAGTCTGCAACTACAGAAATCTTTGTGTAATCTTCATACTTACTAACCAGCCCATCTAAATTTACAGCTGAAAGAAGACAAGCAGTGCTGGAGTAACTCAGCAGATCAGGCAGCATCTCTGGACAACCTGGATAGGTCCTAACCATGTTCTCCAGAAATGCTACCTGACTCACTGAGTTATTCCTGCACTTGTGCTTTTATTGTAAACCACATGCGCAGTTCCTTGTGTCTACATTTACATCCACGTCATTTATATATATCATAAACAATAGAGATTTCACCACAGGTCCTACGGAACTCCACTGATTACAGACCTCCAGCCAGAATAACACCCATTCATAACCACCCACTAACAGGTCACCGTAGGTCGCTTTTAGATGTGGAAATCATATCTCACAAATTTTGTTGGGATTTTTGAAGAGGTGACCATAAGGATTGATGAAGACAGGGAAGTAGTTGTTTACGTAACGCCCTTCCAGCACATCCCTCTGTCTTCTATTTAGTAAATCAGTTCTGAATCCATACGACCAAGAAATTATTTTTCCCATATCATGCTTTAGCTTTGTCAATAAATTTACTGCTTTAGATATTCAGTGAATAACGATCAATATTTTTTGTCATAGGTTGTTTGGGTACATCGTTTGACGTTTCAGACGTTTCATCATCAGCATGTTCATCTGGAGCCCAAACTCCTCAATTCTGTCCTCTGCCCACTTCTCAAGGTAACCAAAGTAATCAAGATAGGGGAGGGAGGGTGGGGGAGGGGGTGGACGGGAGGAGGGGGGAGGGAAAGTGGGGGGGAGAGAGAGAGAGGGGGGAGTGAGGGAGAGGGAGAAAGTGGGGGAGAGAGGGGGGGAGAGAGAGAGTGGGGAGAGAGAGCCGAGAGAGAGGGGGGAGAGAGGGGGGGAGAGAGAAATGGGGAGAGAGATGGGGAGAGAGAAATGGGGAGAGAGATGGGGAGAGAGAGGGGGGGAGAGAGAGGGGGAGAGAGAGGGGGAGAGAGAGAGAGTGCGGGGGGAGAGAGAGAATGGGGGAGAGAGAGAGGGGGGAGAGAGAGGGGGGAGAGAGAGGGGGGGAGAGAGAGAGAGTGGGGGGGAGAGAGAGAGAGTGGGGGGAGAGAGAGAGAGTGGGGGGGAGAGAGAGAGTGGGGGGGAGAGATAGAAAGTGGGGGGGAGAGATAGAAAGTGGGGGGGAGAGGTAGAAAGTGGGGGGGAGAGAGTGTGGGGGGGGAGAGAGAGTGGGGGGGAGAGAGAGAGAGGGGAGAGAGAGGTGGGGGAGAGAGAGAGAGAGGGGGGGAGAGAGAGAGAGAGGGGGGGAGAGAGAGAGGGGGGGAGAGAGAGAGGGGAGGGGGGGGTTGCAAGGTTTTTTTCAAAGCTTGCTTGCCCGCTCGCAAGGTTTTTTTCAAAGGCCTTGTGAGCGGCGCGACGCAGCGCTTTCGGTTTGCAGTGGGAGGGAGGGGCGTGACTTCACTCGCTGCGCCGGGGGAATGTTTCCCAGAGGTAGTAATGGCCGCGAGGGCCACCTTCTTGTTGCGTGACCCGCGCGACGATAACCGCCGTCGCCGCGGCCATGGTCTACAATCAGGCGGGGGAGACGGAGAGGATTCAGAAGCAAGCCGGTGGCCTCTGGTGACTGGCTGACCTCCGTATCAGCAGAACAGCAGCTGCATTAATCCAGAGCGGGGGGGGGGGGGTTGGGCCAACAGCAAGGGCATTGTGAGGTCAGTAGCTGGGCAACCATCATATTTAAAAAAAATGTCAGATGATAAATTTTAGTAAATATCTCGGGAAATAATTGACCAAATTTATAGAGGATCTGATTTTTGAAATCATAAGGAAAATTTCTACCAGAAGATGTAAGAATGTCACTGTTATTGTAACGTCAGCAGCTGGGTAGTGGTCAGCTGCTGACATTAAAAATAGGTCAGATTGGTCAACAATTTTAATTAAAAAGTCGGGAAAATAACGTATCAAATGTACAGAGGAATGGATTTCTAAAATCACAAGGAAAATCGTGACTGAAATATGTAAATATTTCCCCGTTTCGGCATATGGTTTTCAAGGCGATACGTTTCACGGGCAAAATGACACACACACACACTGATGGGGGGGTGGGTGAGAGGAAGGGGGGAGTGAGAGAGGGAGGGGGGGAGAGAGAAAGGGGGTAGAGGGAGAGGAGGGAGAGAGAGGGAGGAGTGGAGAGAGAGGAGTGGAGATTTTAAAAATGTGTACATAAAAATGTCTAAATGTAACGAGGAGTGGATTAGCGAATGTAAAAGTGAAATCGCTAGAGAAATGGAAAAAATCTCTGAGTTTCTGCGTGTGGTTTTGGGGGGCGGCATGCGGCGTCACACACACTAACTACCCCCACACACACACTTAACTACACGCCCGCACACAAGCTAACTACCCCCCGTGATATTATATTACAATTATTTATTTGCTCCTTTTCCCCCATAACCGCCGTATCCACTGACGCATAGTCCCCAACTCGCAGGCGCGCCTAGAGAGTGAAGGGGGGGGGGTGGTAGAGAGTGAGGGCAGAGAGAGAATGGGGAGAGACAGAGACAGAGGGGCAGAGACAGAAGGGCAAGAGACAGAGGGAGAGGGGAGAGGGGGGGGGGGGGGGGGGTGGAGGGGAGGAGGAGAGGGAGGGTGTGTGAGGGTGGGGGTGGAGGGGAGAGAGAGATGGGAGGAGAGAGAGAGGGAGAGGAGAGAGGGGGCTGAAGGGGGGAAGGGGTAGTGGAGGATGGTGAGGAGAAGGGGGTTTAGGGGAGGGACAGCAGGGGGGTGGGGAGAGGGAGGGAGAGAGGGAGGGGGAGAGAGGGTGATAGAGAGAGGGGAGGGAGAGATAGCGGGGAGAGAGAGGGTAGGAGAGAGAGAGGGGGAGAGAGAGGGCAGGAGAGAGAGAGGGGGAAAGAGAGAGAGGGGGAAAGAGAGAGAGAGAGAGAGGATTGGGGCGGGGCGGCAGGTCGCTGGGGCCCGAGCAAGCGCGGAGCGATACGAGTACCAAAGATCCTATAGCGAGCTATAGGCTCTTTGCTGAGGACTGCCAAAAGTAATGGAGGACCGGCCGATCGTGGCTTCCGCCAGCTTTACAGAGGATCGGGCCTCGGACACGGACACGGAGACGAGGTCGTCCCCTGTGAAGGGTACAGAGGGAGGGAAGAGAGGGGAGGAGGTGAGAAGAGGAGCAGGAGGTGGAGGGGAGCCGGGCGAGTAAGTGGGCTGCGAAAAGCGGAGAGAGATAGAAGCGGGGGATGGGAGGGGCGGGGGTTCACATAGTGCGCCGACAGGGTGGGGGAGGGAGGGAGGGAGAGGGGTGGAGGAGAGAAGTGGAAGAGTGTGGAGGGAGGAGGAAGAGTGGGGAGGGGGAAGGGGTGGGGGGAGAGAGGGAAGGGGGGTGGGGGAGAGAGGGATGGGGGTGGGAGGAGGAGGGGGAGGAGAGGGAGTGGGGTGGGGAGGAGAGGAGAGATGAGAGGGGGAGAGAGGTGTGGCCCTCACTGCAGCCCAGGCTCTGCTCCAGCACAGGCAGCAGCCTCCCCATCAGGCGCTGGGCGGCGGACATGGACTCGAGGGGGGCCACGGGCGGGGATCGACCTGAGGACCCCGAGCGAGGCGGCGGCGGGCGGGCGTTGAGCCGGTCTTGGACCGAGGCAGCAGCCTCCCCACCAGGCGCCGGACCCGAGCGAGGATGTGGACGGTCGTGGACCCCGAGCAAGGCCGCGGCGGGCGGGCATCTGCAGAACTTTCTGGATATTTCTGAGCTCCATGGGCTCGCATACTCGGCGCTTCAGACCCCGAGTACGGGGAGGGAGGGGGGGGGGGAGAGGGCGGAGTGGGGGTGAAGTGGGGGTGAAGGGGGAGAGAGGAGGGTGAGGGAGAGGATGGGGGAGAGAGGTGAAGTGGGGGGCGGGCAGGCGGGCGGGTTGGAGTCCAGCAGCGCGAGCCGTGGCGCAAGCGTACTTGGAGGCATACTGGAGGCAGGTGTGCCTGGATTGGTCGACATGTTGGATTGTGACATCAGCAGCACGTAAGTCCCGTTTAGATGTTAAAATGAGTGAGTGTGTGGGGGGTGTGGGGGGAGGATTGTATTAAAAAACGTGTACATAAAAATGTCCAAATGTTTTGAGTGCATCAGTGAATGTAAAAGTGAATTCGCTAGCGAAATGGAAAAAATTACGGAGATTGAGTGTGGTGCTGACGGACCAAGGAATCAAAGGCCGAATCTGGCGCGCACACACACACACACACACACGCACGCACGCACGCACGCACGCACGCACGCACGCACACACACACACACACACACACACACACTTTTAATATATAGATAGATAAGATTAGATAGATAGATAGATAGATAGATAGATAGATAGATAGATAGATAGATAGATAGATTGATTGATAGAATGATAGAATGTTCTGTGTTAAGCATTTATCACGAAGCATTGGATAGTTATTCAAAAAACCATTGAATAATATAATACAGAAATTTGTATCAGTTTATTTGAAAAAGTGTTCAAGTTACTCACACTCCTCTGAACTCCCCCATTACTTGGAGTTTTTCTTCAAGTAACTAACCAGTTTCCCTTTGAAGGAAAAACTGAATTCTGGAAACACTCAGCAGACCAAGCTGCATCAATAGGGAAAGAAACAGAGTCTATGTTTCAATCATGGAGCATTCATCAGAAATGGTAAAACAAACGGGAACACAAGCATGTTAGGTTGAAAATAGTGATGGAGATTGGAGAGAACAGAGGGAACCAGGGTTGTTTAAAAACAAACAGTTTGTGCCAGAAAATAAATAACATTGAAATATTGAAAGATATAGGTAAATGGGTAGAGAATAGGGGAAATGTTTGTGCTGGATAGAGTCCAAGTTTGTACAGAATTTTCAACAAAAAAAACTTGTTGGTACAGTCATAATAGTCGGCAAGGCTCTCAACTACCATCCCCACTGTTGTCTTTCCATCTGCTCTCATCCACATTCCAGAATAAGGATTGGGTTCCCCTTGTCTCCCCCTGCCACATTCAACCTCTGGATGTTCTGACATCTTCAGTGACACAACGTCTGTCCCCACCCGTTCCAGCATTACAAAGAGACCGTGCCCGCTGTGAGTCCCTTGCCTACTCTTTCTTTTCCTACCTTTGTTCTTTTTCTTATGGCACTCTCCCATGCAACCATGGAAGCGATATGGCGTGGACTTTTCTTTCTTTCTTACGAACCATCCATGAATCCAGGTAAAGCAGTGGAATCATAGAGTCATACAGCACAGAAACAGGCTCTCTGGCCCAACTCACGCGACCATAGAGGCGACCCCTGGTGAAATGTCGCAGGTGACCTCTCACGACTGTATATGCCCCTATTTGACTACCTCAGTGCATCATCTCATACCTGAGTAATTAGACTTGGACATATAGAAAAAAATGTTCAATAATGGGCATTGTATTAATTTGGAACTGACGGCAACATGTAACAGCTCCGACATCATTCGAATTCAGCTAGTGTAAGCTAGTGTATATTCATTATTTCCCCGTTATTACAAGCATTCTACAATTGTTCAGTCAAATTTGTACAGTTTCTTGACTGAAATCTTTTAAATTAAAGTGAAATAATTCATTTAGAAGGATAACCAAACTTTTAGGTGGAATTTCTGGTTAGGGGAGGGAGGAAAAGTTTCATATCCATATATCTGTCCAAATATCTTTTAAACGTCAGACAGTAGTTGTATCCATTTCCATAGCCTCTTCTGCCACCTCATTCTAGATATGGATTACCTTTGAGTGAATTAATTGCCCCTGAGGTCCTTTTTAAATCTCTCCCTTCGCAAGTTAAGCCTATTCACTCTAATTTTCGAGTCTTGAACCCACGGATGAAGACAGTGAGCGTTCACTTTATCCATGTTTCCCTCATGGTGTTGTACCAACAAGGTTACCCCTCAACCTCCTATGCTCCAAAGGAAAAATGCCCAGTCTAACCGCTCCCTATAACTCGAGCCTGCAAGCCCAGGTAACAGTTTGGCAAATCTTTTCTGCACGCTTTCCGACCGAATTACAATCTATAGCTGGGCGAACAGAACTGCACAATATTTTAAATGTGGTCTCACCAATGACTTGTACAACTGCATCAAGATATCCCAACTGTGTATTCATAGACTGAGTGCCCGTGTTCTATCTGTGTTTTACGGGTTAACGACTACCCTGATTTTGTCACCACTCGAAGGAATGCACCTGCAGCAGCACCAACAGGTATCTGCATTAATTAGACAGAGTGCCATCAGAGTGTGCCAGAAACGTATACTAAACATAATGTAAGTTATTTCCTGACAGAAACTCTGACTTTATAACTTCGAGTCACAGTCAATGAGTTGTACAGAACATAAACAGCCCTTTGGTCCATCACGTCTATTCCAACCGTTTTTGCCTATCTACACTAATGCCATTTGCCCGCACTAGGTATGTATCTTTCTATATTTTCCCTATATAAGTTTCTCTTAAACATCCTTCATCTCACCGTAAACCTACGACCTCTAGGTTTTGATAACTCAAGTTCAAGTTCAAGTGAGTTTATTGTCATGTGTCCCTGTATAGGACAATGAAATTCTTGCTTTGCTTAAGCACACAGAAAATAGTAGGCATTTACTACAAAAACAGATAAATGTGTCCATATACCATGATATAAATATATACACACATGAATAAATAAACTGGTAGTGCAAATAACAGAAAGTGGTTGCTAATAGTCAGAGTTTTGTCCGAGCCAGGTTTAATAGCCTGATGGCTGAGGGGAAGTAGCTATTCCTGAACCTAGTTGTTGCAGTCTTCAGGCTCCTGTACCTTCTACCTGAAGGTAGCAGGGAGATGTGTGTGTGGCCAGGATGGTGTGGGTCCTTGATGATACTGCCAGCCTTTTTGAGGCAGCGACTGCAATAAATCCCCTCGATGGAAGGAAGGTCAGAGCCGATGATGGACTGGGCAGTGTTTCTCACTTCTGGCATAACTCCTACTATGATAAAGATTCTAACCATCTCTCCCATATATGCATCTCATAATTTATATATAGCCCTGCCAGGTCACCCCTCAGTCTTCCTCACTGCAGGGAAAACAAACCTTGTTTGTTAAACTCCGCATAACTAAAGTCTTCCATTTCAGGCAGCATCCTGATGACTCTGTTGTGCATGCTCTCCAGTGCAACCACATCTTCTTGTGGCCAACAGACATGCACACAATGCTGCAAGTACGGTCTAATCATGTTTTGCAAAATTGCAACAATGTCCTCGCTTTTACATTCTGTGCTACCTTTGAAGGCAAGCATGCCATATTGCCTTCTTACCACCTTATCGATCAGCGTTAGCATTTTCTGCGGACTTGAACCAGCAAGGCCTCTCTGTTTAATCATATTCCTTTACACCCTACCACTTTGCTGTATATTGACATATAGAAAAAAAGGTTCAATAATGGGTATTGTATTAATTTGGAACTGACGGCAACATTTAACAGCCTAGACATCATTCAAATTCAGAAACGATAAAATAATGGTAGCTATAATCTAATGCCAAATGATTAAAAAGAGAAAATGCTGCAATAATAAACAGATCACACCACCTGTAACAGAATTGGTTATCGCACTGAATTTAATTATTTTACTAGTTTATTAATGCCCCTGGTTTAGTCCTTTGTGTGCCATAGAGTTATAGAGCTATAGATACACAAGAAACTGCAGATGCTGGAATCTTGAGTAAACCAGAAAGTGCTGGAGTAACTCAGGGGATCAGGCAGCATCTCTGAACATGGATCGGTGACACTTCGGGTTGGAACCCTTCTTCAAACTAATTGTAGTAAGGGAGAGAAAGCTGGAAAAGAGATGGGAGGGGTGGGACAAAGCCTGGCAAGTGATGTGGATACATGTGAGGAGAATTTGATTGGCTGATGTGTGGACAAAGGCTAAATATGAAAAGGAGAGAGCTATACAACAGGTCAGAAACAGGTCCTTCAGTCCATTTTGTACATGACAACTAAGTTCTGGGCAAGTACCATTTGCCCCATAGCCCACATATATCTGTCCAAATTTATTTAAATGTGGTTTTAATGGGTGTGATACGCTTGACTCAGAACTTCTGTTCTCTATTCGGCACGGTGTTGTAGTGATAGAGTTGCTGCCTTACAGCGCCAGAGACCCGGGTTCAATCCTGACTACGGGTGCTGTCTGTGCAGAGTTTGTATGTTCTTCCTGTGACCTGCGGGTTTTTCCGAGATCTTCGGTTGCCTCCCGCACTCCAAACACGCCCAGGTTTGTTGGGTAATTGGCTGGGTAGAAATTCAAAATTGTTCCTAGTGTGTGTAGGGTAGTGTTAATGTGTGGGGATCGGTGGTCGGTGCAGTCTCGGTGCACTGAAGGGCCCGTTTCCGCGCTGTATCTCTAACTAAACTAAACTATTAATTTCTTCTTATGCAGGTTTCTCCAATGATACGGCAGGTTTTTCTTCGACTTATTCTAGCGCAGGTACATGTTAGAGTCATAGTGAATGAGTAACAAGGACAAACCCTAAGCTTGCAAGTGATTTTACTCAACCATCTCTGCTGACATAATTTTGCTGGAAAAAGCAATGAATATACCATTAATGCACAGAAAATATTTCATTTGTAAGGTTGCAATGGAATAAGAAAGAGTTTACTTAAAGGTGCCAGGACACCTGACATAAACAACAGTGAAGATATTTGCAAGCAATTTTAATTTTTGAATTCTGCCCGATTGTGAGTCGCACAACATTACAATTCTTATTTTTTTTTAAACTTTTTTATTTGTTTATTTTATTGAAGGAAAGTTACAATACAGCTGACGTAATGCATTACATTTCCCTCCATTTTATTTTTTATATATAAAAACAAAGTTATCCTCACCCCCCCTCCCTGAACCCCCCTTGGCAGCTGATGTGTTCACAATACAACATATCATAAATACAGATGTACATTTTGACAGCAATACCTCTACATTCTTCCAAGGCGCATACATACCCACAATATGTCAGATGGTTCAGAATACACTCATTCATTATGTATCAGCCGTCCTGTGAGGTAAACAACATTTGTGTAAACAAAAACAAGTAAATAAATAAAAGTAAAACATAAATAAAGGCAGATCCCCAAAAACAATCAAGTGCCCTCAGTCAGTGGGTAGTTCTTTTAAACAGTCCACTTTGTACATGACAACTAAGTTCTGGGCTAGTCCCATTTGCCTGCATTTTGCCCTGTAGTCCACATATATTTGTCCAAATGTATTTCAATGTGGTTTTAATGGGTGTGACATGCTTGACTCAGAACTTCTGTTCTCTATTCGGCACGGTGTTGTAGTGGTAGAGTTGCTGCCTTACAGCGCCAGAGACCCAGGTTCAATCCTGACTACGGGTGCTGTCTGTGCAGAGTTTGTATGTTCTTCCTGTGACCTGCGGCTTTTTCCGAGATCTTCGGTTGCCTCCCACACTCCAAGGATGTCCAGGTTTGTTGGGTAATTGCCTGGGTAGAAATTCTAAATTGTTCCGTGTGTGTGTAGGGTAGTGCTAATGTGTGGGGATCGGTGGTCGGTGCAGACTCGGTGCACTGAAGGGCCCGTTTCCGCACTGTATCTCTAAACTAAACTATTAATTTCTTCTTATGCAGATTTCTCCAAAGCTCCATCAGGTTTAACTTCGTCTTATTTTGACGCAACACCATCTAGCCCAGGTACATGTTAGAGTCATAGTGAATGAGTAACAAGGACAAACCCAAAGCTTGCAAGTGATTTTCTTCGACCATCTGTGCTGACATAATTTTGCTGGAAAAAGCAATGAATATACCATCAATGCACAAAAAATATTTCATTTGTAAGGTTGCAACGGAATAAGAAAGAGTTTACTTACAGATGCCAGGACACCTGACACAAACAACAGTGAAGATATTTGCAAGCAATTTTAATTTTTGAATTCTGGCCGATTGTGAGTCGCTCACAACATTACAATTCTTATTTTTTTTAAACTTTTTTATTTGTTTATTATATTGAAGGAAAGATACAATACAGCTGATGTAATGCATTACATTTCCCTCCATTTTGTTTTTTATATATAACAACAAAGTTATCCTCACCCACCTTCCCTGAACACCCCTTGGCAGCTGATGTGTTCACAATACAACATATCATAAATACAGATGTACTGTACATTTTGACAGCAATACCTCTACAATCTTCCAATGCGCAGGCACATACATGGGGGAGGGAGGGAGAGGGGTGGGGTAAGGGGGGAGAGAAGTGGAAGAGTGTGGAGGGAGGAGGAAGAGTGGGCAGGGGGAAGGGGTGGGGGGAGAGAGGGAAGGGGGGTGGGGGAGAGAGGGATGGGGGTGGGAGGAGGAGGGGGAGGAGAGGGAGTGGGGTGGGGGAGGAGAGGAGAGAGGAGAAGGGGAGAGAGGTGTGGCCCTCACTGCAGCCCAGGCTCTGCTCCAGCACAGGCAGCAGCCTCCCCATCAGGCGCTGGGCGGCGGACATGGACTCGAGGGGGGCCACGGGCGGGGATCGACCTGAGGACCCCGAGCGAGGCGGCGGCGGGCGGGCGTTGAGCCGGTCTTGGCCCGAGGCAGCAGCCTCCCCACCAGGCGCCGGACCCGAGCGAGGATGTGGACGGTCGTGGACCCCGAGCAAGGCCGCGGCGGGCGGGCATCTGCAGAACTTTCTGGATATTTCTGAGCTCCATGGGCTCGCATACTCGGCGCTTCAGACCCCGAGTACGGGGAGGGAGGGGGGGGGGGAGAGGGCGGAGTGGGGGTGAAGTGGGGGTGAAGGGGGAGAGAGGAGGGTGAGGGAGAGGATGGGGGAGAGAGGTGAAGTGGGGGGCGGGCAGGCGGGCGGGTTGGAGTCCAGCAGCGCGAGCCGTGGCGCGAGCGTACTTGGAGGCATACTGGAGGCAGGTGTGCCTGGATTGGTCGACATGTTGGATTGTGACATCAGCTCGTGAGTCCCGTTTAGATGTTAAAATGAGTGAGTGTGTGGCGGGTGGGGGGTGTGGGGGGAGGATTGTATTAAAAAATGTGTACATAAAAATGTCCAAATGTTTTGAGTGCATCAGTGAATGTAAAAGTGAATCCGCTAGCGAAATGGAAAAAATTACGGAGATTGAGTGTGGTGCTGACGGACCAAGGAATCAAAGGCCGAATCTGGTGCGCACACACACACACACACACACACACACACACACACACACACACACACACACACACACACACACACACACACACACACACACACACACACACACACACACACACACACACACACACTTTTAATATATAGATAGATAGATAAGATTAGATAGATAGATTGATTGATAGAATGATAGAATGTTCTGTGTTAAGCATTTATCACGAAGCATTGGATAGTTATTCAAAAAACCATTGAATAATATAATACAGAAATTTGTATCAGTTTATTTGAAAAAGTGTTCAAGTTACTCACACTCCTCTGAACTCCCCCATTACTTGGAGTTTTTCTTCAAGTAATTAACCAGTTTCCCTTTGAAGGAAAAACTGAATTCTGGAAGCACTCAGCAGACCAAGCTGCATCAATAGGGAAAGAAACAGAGTCTATGTTTCAATCATGGAGCATTCATCAGAAATGGTAAAACAAACGGGAACACAAGCATGTTAGGTTGAAAATAGTGATGGAGATTGGAGAGAACAGAGGGAACCAGGGTTGTTTAAAAACAAACAGTTTGTGCCAGAAAATAAATAACATTGAAATATTGAAAGATATAGGTAAATGGGTAGAGAGAATAGGGGAAATGCTTGTGATGGATAGAGTCCAAGGTTGTACAGAATTTTCAACAACAAAAACTTGTTGGAACAGTCATAATAGTCGGCAAGGCTCTCAACTACCATCCCCACTGTTGTCTTTCCATCTGCTCTCATCCACATTCCAGAATAAGGATTGGGTTCCCCTTGTCTCCCCCTGCCACAATCAACCTCTGGATGTTCTGACATCTTCAGTGACACAACGTCTGTCCCCTCCCGTTCCAGCATTACAAAGAGACCGTGCCCGCTGTGAGTCCCTTGCCTACTCTTTCTTTTCCTACCTTTGTTCTTTTTCTTATGGCACTCTCCCATACAACCATGGAAGCGATATGGCGTGGACTTTTCTTTCTTTCTTTCGAACCATCCATGAATCCAGGTAAAGCAGTGGAATCATAGAGTCATACAGCACAGAAACAGGCTCTCTGGCCCAACTCACACGACCATACAGGCGACCCCTGGTGAAATGTCGCAGGTGACCTCTCACGACTGTATATGCCCCTATTTGACTACCTCAGTGCATCATCTCATACCTGAGTAATTAGACTTGGACATATAGAAAAAAATGCTCCATAATGGGCATTGTATTAATTTGGAACTGACGGCAACATGTAACAGCTCCGACATCATTCGAATTCAGCTAGTGTAAGCTAGTGTATATTCATTATTTCCCCGTTATCACAAGCATTCTACAATTGTTCAGTCAAATTTGTACAGTTTCTTGACTGAAATCTTTTAAATTAAAGTGAAATAATTCATTTAGAAGGATAACCAAACTTTTAGGTGGAATTTCTGGTTAGGGGAGGGAGGAAAAGTTTCATATCCATATATCTGTCCAAATATCTTTTAAACGTCAGACAGTAGTTGTATCCATTTCCATAGCTTCTTCTGACACCTCATTCTAGATATGGATTACCTTTGAGTGAATTAATTGCCCCTGAGGTCCTTTTTAAATCTCTCCCTTCGCAAGTTAAGCCTATTCACTCTAATTTTCGAGTCTTGAACCCACGGATGAAGACAGTGAGCCATTCACTTTATCCATGTTTCCCTCATGGTATTGTACCAATAAGGTTACCCCTCAACCTCCTATGCTCCAAAGGAAAAATGCCCAGTCTAACCGCTCCCTATAACTCGAGCCTGCAAGCCCAGGTAACAGTTTGGCAAATCTTTTCTGCACGCTTTCCGACCGAATTACAATCTATAGCTGGGCGAACAGAACTGCACAATATTTTAAATGTGGTCTCACCAATGACTTGTACAACTGCATCAAGATATCCCAACTGTGTATTCATGGACTGAGTGCCCGTGTTCTATCTGTGTTTTACGGGTTAACGACTACCCTGATTTTGTCACCACTCGAAGGAATGCACCTGCAGCAGCACCAACAGGTATCTGCATTAATTAGACAGAGTGCCATCAGAGTGTGCCAGAAACGTATACTAAACATAATGTAAGTTATTTCCTGACAGAAACTCTGACTTTATAACTTCGAGTCACAGTCAATGAGTTGTACAGAACATAAACAGCCCTTTGGTCCATCACGTCTATTCCAACCGTTTTTGCCTATCTACACTAATGCCATTTGCCCGCACTAGGTATGTATCTTTCTATATTTTCCCTGTATAAGTTTCTCTTAAATATCCTTCATCTCACCGTAAACCTACGACCTCTAGGTTTTGATAACTCCTACTATGTAGATAAAGATTCTAACCATCTCTCCCATATATGCATCTCATAATTTATATATAGCCCTGCCAGGTCACCCCTCAGTCTTCCTCACTGCAGGGAAAACAAACCTTGTTTGTTAAACTCCGCATAACTAAAGTATTCCATTTCAGGCAGCATCCTGATGACTCTGTTGTGCATGCTCTCCAGTGCAACCACATCTTCTTGTGGCCAACAGACATGCACACAATGCTGCAAGTACGGTCTAATCATGTTTTGCAAAATTGCAACAATGTCCTCGCTTTTACATTCTGTGCTCCTACCTTTGAAGGCAAGCATGCCATATTGCCTTCTTACCACCTTATCGATCAGCGTTAGCATTTTCTGCGGACTTGAACCAGCAAGGCCTCTCTGTTTATTCATATTCCTTTACACCCTACCACTTTGCCGTATATTGACATATAGAAAAAAAGGTTCAATAATGGGTATTGTATTAATTTGGAACTGACGGCAACATTTAACAGCCTAGACATCATTCAAATTCAGAAACGATAAAATAATGGTAGCTGTAATCTAATGCCAAATGATTAAAAAGAGAAAATGCTGCAATAATAAACAGATCACACCATCTGTAACAGAATTGGTTATCGCACTGAATTTAATTATTTTACTAGTTTATTAATGCCCCTGGTTTAGTCCTTTGTGTGCCATAGAGTTATAGAGCTATAGATACACAAGAAACTGCAGATGCTGGAATCTTGAGTAAACCAGAAAGTGCTGGAGTAACTCAGGGGATCAGGCAGCATCTCTGAACATGGATCGGTGACACTTCGGGTTGGAACCCTTCTTCAAACTAATTGTAGTAAGGGAGAGAAAGCTGGAAAAGAGATGGGAGGGGTGGGACAAAGCCTGGCAAGTGATGTGGATACATGTGAGGAGAATTTGATTGGCTGATGTGTGGACAAAGGCTAAATATGAAAAGGAGAGAGCTATACAACAGGTCAGAAACAGGTCCTTCAGTCCATTTTGTACATGACAACTAAGTTCTGGGCAAGTACCATTTGCCCCATAGCCCACATATATCTGTCCAAATTTATTTAAATGTGGTTTTAATGGGTGTGATACGCTTGACTCAGAACTTCTGTTCTCTATTCGGCACGGTGTTGTAGTGATAGAGTTGCTGCCTTACAGCGCCAGAGACCCGGGTTCAATCCTGACTACGGGTGCTGTCTGTGCAGAATTTGTATGTTCTTCCTGTGACCTGCGGGTTTTTCCGAGATCTTCGGTTGCCTCCCGCACTCCAAAGACGTCCAGGTTTGTTGGGTAATTGGCTGGGTAGAAATTCAAAATTGTTCCTAGTGTGTGTAGGGTAGTGTTAATGTGTGGGGATCGGTGGTCGGTGCAGACTCTGTGCACTGAAAGGCCCGTTTCCGCGCTGTATCTCTAAACTAAACTAAACTATTAATTTCTTCTTATGCAGGTTTCTCCAATGATACGGCAGGTTTTTCTTCGACTTATTCTAGCGCAGGTACATGTTAGAGTCATAGTGAATGAGTAACAAGGACAAACCCTAAGCTTGCAAGTGATTTTCTTCAACCATCTCTGCTGACATAATTTTGCTGGAAAAAGCAATGAATATACCATTAATGCACAGAAAATATTTCATTTGTAAGGTTGCAATGGAATAAGAAAGAGTTTACTTAAAGGTGCCAGGACACCTGACATAAACAACAGTGAAGATATTTGCAAGCAATTTTAATTTTTGAATTCTGCCCGATTGTGAGTCGCACAACATTACAATTCTTATTTTTTTAAAAACTTTTTTATTTGTTTATTTTATTGAAGGAAAGTTACAATACAGCTGACGTAATGCATTACATTTCCCTCCATTTTATTTTTTATATATAAAAACAAAGTTATCCTCATCCCCCCTCCCTGAACCCCCCTTGGCAGCTGATGTGTTCACAATACAACATATCATAAATACAGATGTACATTTTGACAGCAATACCTCTACATTCTTCCAAGGCGCATACATACCCACAATATGTCAGATGGTTCAGAATACACTCATTCATTATGTATCAGCCGTCCTGTGAGGTAAACAACATTTGTATAAACAAAAACAAGTAAATAAATAAAAGTAAAACATAAATAAAGGCAGATCCCCAAAAACAATCAAGTGCCCTCAGTCAGTGGGTAGTTCTTTTAAACAGTCCACTTTGTACATGACAACTAAGTTCTGGGCTTGTCCCATTTGCCTGCATTTTGCCCTGTAGCCCACATATATTTCTCCAAATGTATTTCAATGTGGTTTTAATGGGTGTGACATGCTTGACTCAGAACTTCTGTTCTCTATTCGGCACGGTGTTGTAGTGGTAGAGTTGCTGCCTTACAGCGCCATAGACCCAGGTTCAATCCTGACTACGGGTGCTGTCTGTGCAGAGTTTGTATGTTCTTCCTGTGACCTGCGGCTTTTTCCGAGATCTTCGGTTGCCTCCCACACTCCAAGGATGTCCAGGTTTGTTGGGTAATTGCCTGGGTAGAAATTCTAAATTGTTCCGTGTGTGTGTAGGGTAGTGCTAATGTGTGGGGATCGGTGGTCGGTGCAGACTCGGTGCACTGAAGGGCCCGTTTCCGCACTGTATCTCTAAACTAAACTATTAATTTCTTCTTATGCAGGTTTCTCCAAAGATCCATCAGGTTTAACTTCGTCTTATTTTGACGCAACACCATCTAACGCAGGTACATGTTAGAGTCATAGTGAATGAGTAACAAGGACAAACCCTAAGCTTGCAAGTGATTTTCTTCAACCATCTCTGCTGACATAATTTTGCTGGAAAAAGCAATGAATATACCATTAATGCACAGAAAATATTTCATTTGTAAGGTTGCAATGGAATAAGAAAGAGTTTACTTAAAGGTGCCAGGACACCTGACATAAACAACAGTGAAGATATTTGCAAGCAATTTTAATTTTTGAATTCTGCCCGATTGTGAGTCGCACAACATTACAATTCTTATTTTTTTTTAAACTTTTTTATTTGTTTATTTTATTGAAGGAAAGTTACAATACAGCTGACGTAATGCATTACATTTCCCTCCATTTTATTTTTTATATATAACAACAGTTATCCTCACCCCCCCTCCCTGAACCCCCCTTGGCAGCTGTTGTGTTCACAATACAACATATCATAAATACAGATGTACATTTTGACAGCAATACCTCTACATTCTTCCAAGGCGCATACATACCCACAATATGTCAGATGGTTCAGAATACACTCATTCATTATGTATCAGCCGTCCTGTGAGGTAAACAACATTTGTGTAAACAAAAACAAGTAAATAAATAAAAGTAAAACATAAATAAAGGCAGATCCCCAAAAACAATCAAGTGCCCTCAGTCAGTGGGTAGTTCTTTTAAACAGTCCACTTTGTACATGACAACTAAGTTCTGGGCTAGTCCCATTTGCCTGCATTTTGCCCTGTAGTCCACATATATTTGTCCAAATGTATTTCAATGTGGTTTTAATGGGTGTGACATGCTTGACTCAGAACTTCTGTTCTCTATTCGGCACGGTGTTGTAGTGGTAGAGTAGCTGCCTTACAGCGCCAGAGACCCAGGTTCAATCCTGACTACGGGTGCTGTCTGTGCAGAGTTTGTATGTTCTTCCTGTGACCTGCGGCTTTTTCCGAGATCTTCGGTTGCCTCCCACACTCCAAGGATGTCCAGGTTTGTTGGGTAATTGCCTGGGTAGAAATTCTAAATTGTTCCGTGTGTGTGTAGGGTAGTGCTAATGTGTGGGGATCGGCGGTCGGTGCAGACTCGGTGCACTGAAGGGCCCGTTTCCGCACTGTATCTCTAAACTAAACTATTAATTTCTTCTTATGCAGGTTTCTCCAAAGATCCACCAGGTTTAACTTCGTCTTTTTTTGACGCAACACCATCTAGCGCAGGTACATGTTAGAGTCATAGTGAATGAGTAACAAGGACAAACCCAAAGCTTGCAAGTGATTTTCTTCGACCATCTGTGCTGACATAATTTTGCTGGAAAAAGCAATGAATATACCATCAATGCACAAAAAATATTTCATTTGTAAGGTTGCAATGGAATAAGAAAGAGTTTACTTACAGATGCCAGGACACCTGACACAAACAACAGTGAAGATATTTGCAAGCAATTTTAATTTTTGAATTCTGGCCGATTGTGAGTCGCACAACATTACAATTCTTATTTTTTTTAAAACTTTTTTATTTGTTTATTATATTGAAGGAAAGATACAATACAGCTGATGTAATGCATTACATTTCCCTCCATTTTGTTTTTTATATATAACAACAAAGTTATCCTCACACACCCTCCCTGAACACCCCTTGGCAGCTGATGTGTTCACAATACAACATATCATAAATACAGATGTACTGTACATTTTGACAGCAATACCTCTACAATCTTCCAAGGCGCAGGCCCATACATGGGGGAGGGAGGGAGAGGGGTGGGGGAAGGGGGGAGAGAAGTGGAAGAGTGTGGAGGAAGGAGGAAGAGTGGGGAGGGGGAAGGGGTGGGGGGGAGAGAGGGAAGGGGGGTGGGGGAGAGGGATGGGGGTGGGAGGAGGAGGGGGAGGAGAGGGAGTGGGGTGGGGGAGGAGAGGAGAGAGGAGAGGGGGAGAGAGGTGTGGCCCTCACTGCAGCCCAGGCTCTGCTCCAGCACAGGCAACAGCCTCCCCATCAGGCGCTGGGCGGCGGACATGGACTCGAGGGGGGCCACGGGCGGGGATCGACCTGAGGACCCCGAGCGAGGCGGCGGCGGGCGGGCGTTGAGCCGGTTTTGGCCCGAGGCAGCAGCCTCCCCACCAGGCGCCGGACCCGAGCGAGGATGTGGACGGGCGTGGACCCCGAGCAAGGCCGCGGCGGGCGGGCATCTGCAGAGCTTTCTGGATATTTCTGAGCTGGGGGGGGGGAGGATTGTATTAAAAAACGTGTACATAAAAATGTCCAAATGTTTTGAGTGCATCAGTGAATGTAAAAGTGAATTCGCTAGCGAAATGGAAAAAATTACGGAGATTGAGTGTGGTGCTGACGGACCAAGGAATCAAAGGCCGAATCTGGCGCGCGCACACACACACACACACACACACACACACACACACACACACACACACACACACACACACACACACACACACACACACACACACACACACACACACACACACACACACACACACTTTTAATATATAGATAGATAGATAAGATTAGATAGATAGATTGATTGATAGAATGATAGAATGTTCTGTGTTAAGCATTTATCACGAAGCATTGGATAGTTATTCAAAAAACCATTGAATAATATAATACAGAAATTTGTATCAGTTTATTTGAAAAAGTGTTCAAGTTACTCACATTCCTCTGAACTCCCCCATTACTTGGAGTTTTTCTTCAAGTAATTAACCAGTTTCCCTTTGAAGGAAAAACTGAATTCTGGAAGCACTCAGCAGACCAAGCTGCATCAATAGGGAAAGAAACAGAGTCTATGTTTCAATCATGGAGCATTCATCAGAAATGGTAAAACAAACGGGAACACAAGCATGTTAGGTTGAAAATAGTGATGGAGATTGGAGAGAACAGAGGGAACCAGGGTTGTTTAAAAACAAACAGTTTGTGCCAGAAAATAAATAACATTGAAATATTGAAAGATATAGGTAAATGGGTAGAGAGAATAGGGGAAATGCTTGTGATGGATAGAGTCCAAGTTTGTACAGAATTTTCAACAAAAATAACTTGTTGGAACAGTCATAATAGTCGGCAAGGCTCTCAACTACCATCCCCACTGTTGTCTTTCCATCTGCTCTCATCCACATTCCAGAATAAGGATTGGGTTCCCCTTGTCTCCCCCTGCCACAATCAACCTCTGGATGTTCTGACATCTTCAGTGACACAACGTCTGTCCCCTCCCGTTCCAGCATTACAAAGAGACTGTGCTCGCTGTGAGTGCCTTGCCTACTCTTTCTTTTCCTACCTTTGTTCTTTTTCTTATGGCACTCTCCCATGCAACCATGGAAGCGATATGGCGTGGACTTTTCTTTCTTTCTTTCGAACCATCCATGAATCCAGGTAAAGCAGTGGAATCATAGAGTCATACAGCACAGAAACAGGCTCTCTGGCCCAACTCACACGACCATACAGGCGACCCCTGGTGAAATGTCGCAGGTGACCTCTCACGACTGTATATGCCCCTATTTGACTACCTCAGTGCATCATCTCATACCTGAGTAATTAGACTTGGACATATAGAAAAAAATGCTCCATAATGGGCATTGTATTAATTTGGAACTGATGGCAACATGTAACAGCTCCGACATCATTCGAATTCAGCTAGTGTAAGCTAGTGTATATTCATTATTTCCCCGTTATCACAAGCATTCTACAATTGTTCAGTCAAATTTGTACAGTTTCTTGACTGAAATCTTTTAAATTAAAGTGAAATAATTCATTTAGAAGGATAACCAAACTTTTAGGTGGAATTTCTGGTTAGGGGAGGGAGGAAAAGTTTCATATCCATATATCTGTCCAAATATCTTTTAAACGTCAGACAGTAGTTGTATCCATTTCCATAGCTTCTTCTGACACCTCATTCTAGATATGGATTACCTTTGAGTGAATTAATTGCCCCTGAGGTCCTTTTTAAATCTCTCCCTTCGCAAGTTAAGCCTATTCACTCTAATTTTCGAGTCTTGAACCCACGGATGAAGACAGTGAGCCATTCACTTTATCCATGTTTCCCTCATGGTATTGTACCAATAAGGTTACCCCTCAACCTCCTATGCTCCAAAGGAAAAATGCCCAGTCTAACCGCTCCCTATAACTCGAGCCTGCAAGCCCAGGTAACAGTTTGGCAAATCTTTTCTGCACGCTTTCCGACCGAATTACAATCTATAGCTGGGCGAACAGAACTGCACAATATTTTAAATGTGGTCTCACCAATGACTTGTACAACTGCATCAAGATATCCCAACTGTGTATTCATGGACTGAGTGCCCGTGTTCTATCTGTGTTTTACGGGTTAACGACTACCCTGATTTTGTCACCACTCGAAGGAATGCACCTGCAGCAGCACCAACAGGTATCTGCATTAATTAGACAGAGTGCCATCAGAGTGTGCCAGAAACGTATACTAAACATAATGTAAGTTATTTCCTGACAGAAACTCTGACTTTATAACTTCGAGTCACAGTCAATGAGTTGTACAGAACATAAACAGCCCTTTGGTCCATCACGTCTATTCCAACCGTTTTTGCCTATCTACACTAATGCCATTTGCCCGCACTAGGTATGTATCTTTCTATATTTTCCCTGTATAAGTTTCTCTTAAATATCCTTCATCTCACCGTAAACCTACGACCTCTAGGTTTTGATAACTCCTACTATGTAGATAAAGATTCTAACCATCTCTCCCATATATGCATCTCATAATTTATATATAGCCCTGCCAGGTCACCCCTCAGTCTTCCTCACTGCAGGGAAAACAAACCTTGTTTGTTAAACTCCGCATAACTAAAGTATTCCATTTCAGGCAGCATCCTGATGACTCTGTTGTGCATGCTCTCCAGTGCAACCACATCTTCTTGTGGCCAACAGACATGCACACAATGCTGCAAGTACGGTCTAATCATGTTTTGCAAAATTGCAACAATGTCCTCGCTTTTACATTCTGTGCTCCTACCTTTGAAGGCAAGCATGCCATATTGCCTTCTTACCACCTTATCGATCAGCGTTAGCATTTTCTGCGGACTTGAACCAGCAAGGCCTCTCTGTTTATTCATATTCCTTTACACCCTACCACTTTGCCGTATATGGACATATAGAAAAAAAGGTTCTATAATGGGTATTGTATTAATTTGGAACTGACGGCAACATTTAACAGCCTAGACATCATTCAAATTCAGAAAACGATAAAATAATGGTAGCTATAATCTAATGCCAAATGATTAAAAAGAGAAAATGCTGCAATAATAAACAGATCACACCACCTGTAACAGAATTGGTTATCGCACTGAATTTAATTATTTTACTAGTTTATTAATGCCCCTGGTTTAGTCCTTTGTGTGCCATAGAGTTATAGAGCTATAGATACACAAGAAACTGCAGATGCTGGAATCTTGAGTAAACCAGAAAGTGCTGGAGTAACTCAGGGGATCAGGCAGTATCTCTGAACATGGATCGGTGACACTTCGGGTTGGAACCCTTCTTCAAACTAATTGTAGTAAGGGAGAGAAAGCTGGAAAAGAGATGGGAGGGGTGGGACAAAGCCTGGCAAGTGATGTGGATACATGTGAGGAGAATTTGATTGGCTGATGTGTGGACAAAGGCTAAATATGAAAAGGAGAGAGCTATACAACAGATCAGAAACAGGTCCTTCAGTCCATTTTGTACATGACAACTAAGTTCTGGGCAAGTACCATTTGCCCCATAGTCCACATATATCTGTCCAAATTTATTTAAATGTGGTTTTAATGGGTGTGATATGCTTGACTCAGAACTTCTGTTCTCTATTCGGCACGGTGTTGTAGTGATAGAGTTGCTGCCTTACAGCGCCAGAGACCCGGGTTCAATCCTGACTACGGGTGCTGTCTGTGCAGAGTTTGTATGTTCTTCCTGTGACCTGCGGGTTTTTCCGAGATCTTCGGTTGCCTCCCGCACTCCAAACACGCCCAGGTTTGTTGGGTAATTGGCTGGGTAGAAATTCAAAATTGTTCCTAGTGTGTGTAGGGTAGTGTTAATGTGTGGGGATCGGTGGTCGGTGCAGACTCGGTGCACTGAAGGGCCCGTTTCCGCGCTGTATCTCTAACTAAACTAAACTATTAATTTCTTCTTATGCAGGTTTCTCCAATGATACGGCACGTTTTTCTTCGACTTATTCTAGCGCAGGTACATGTTAGAGTCATAGTGAATGAGTAACAAGGACAAACCCTAAGCTTGCAAGTGATTTTCTTCAACCATCTCTGCTGACATAATTTTGCTGGAAAAAGCAATGAATATACCATTAATGCACAGAAAATATTTCATTTGTAAGGTTGCAATGGAATAAGAAAGAGTTTACTTAAAGGTGCCAGGACACCTGACATAAACAACAGTGAAGATATTTGCAAGCAATTTTAATTTTTGAATTCTGCCCGATTGTGAGTCGCACAACATTACAATTCTTATTTTTTTTAAAACTTTTTTATTTGTTTATTTTATTGAAGGAAAGTTACAATACAGCTGACGTAATGCATTACATTTCCCTTCATTTTATTTTTTATATATAAAAACAAAGTTATCCTCACCCCCCCTCCCTGAACCCCCCTTGGCAGCTGATGTGTTCACAATACAACATATCATAAATACAGATGTACATTTTGACAGCAATACCTCTACATTCTTCCAAGGCGCATACATACCCACAATATGTCAGATGGTTCAGAATACACTCATTCATTATGTATCAGCCGTCCTGTGAGGTAAACAACATTTGTATAAACAAAAACAAGTAAATAAATAAAAGTAAAACATAAATAAAGGCAGATCCCCAAAAACAATCAAGTGCCCTCAGTCAGTGGGTAGTTCTTTTAAACAGTCCACTTTGTACATGACAACTAAGTTCTGGGCTTGTCCCATTTGCCTGCATTTTGCCCTGTAGTCCACATATATTTGTCCAAATGTATTTCAATGTGGTTTTAATGGGTGTGACATGCTTGACTCAGAACTTCTGTTCTCTATTCGGCACGGTGTTGTAGTGGTAGAGTTGCTGCCTTACAGCGCCAGAGACCCAGGTTCAATCCTGACTACGGGTGCTGTCTGTGCAGAGTTTGTATGTTCTTCCTGTGACCTGCGGCTTTTTCCGAGATCTTCGGTTGCCTCCCACACTCCAAGGATGTCCAGGTTTGTTGGGTAATTGCCTGGGTAGAAATTCTAAATTGTTCCGTGTGTGTGTAGGGTAGTGCTAATGTGTGGGGATCGGTGGTCGGTGCAGACTCGGTGCACTGAAGGGCCCGTTTCCGCACTGTATCTCTAAACTAAACTATTAATTTCTTCTTATGCAGGTTTCTCCAAAGATCCATCAGGTTTAACTTCGTCTTATTTTGACGCAACACCATCTAGCGCAGGTACATGTTAGAGTCATAGTGAATGAGTAAAAAGGACAAACCCAAAGCTTGCAAGTGATTTTCTTCGACCATCTGTGCTGACATAATTTTGCTGGAAAAAGCAATGAATATACCATCAATGCACAAAAAATATTTCATTTGTAAGGTTGCAATGGAATAAGAAAGAGTTTACTTACAGATGCCAGGACACCTGACACAAACAACAGTGAAGATATTTGCAAGCAATTTTAATTTTTGAATTCTGGCCGATTGTGAGTCGCACACAACATTACAATTCTTATTTTTTTTAAACTTTTTTATTTGTTTATTATATTGAAGGAAAGTTACAATACAGCTGATGTAATGCATTACATTTCCCTCCATTTTGTTTTTTATATATAACAACAAAGTTATCCTCATCCACCCTCCCTGAACACCCCTTGGCAGCTGATGTGTTCACAATACAACATATCATAAATACAGATGTACTGTACATTTTGACAGCAATACCTCTACAATCTTCCAAGGCGCAGGCCCATACATACCCACAATATGTCAGATGGTTCAGAATACACTCATTCATTATGCATCAGCTGTCCTGTGAGGTCATCAACATTTGTGTAAACAAAAATAAGTAAATAAATAAAAGTAAAATATAAATAAAGGCAGATCCCCAAATACAATCAAGTGCCCTCAGTCAGTGGGTAGTTCTTTTAAACTCTCAAAGTATGACAAAAAAGGTTCCCATTTCGAATAAAACTTTTTCACAGACCCCCTCAGTGTAAATTTAATCTTTTCTAGTTTTGGAAAAAACATGACGTCCTCCAGCCAGGCAGATGGAGAAGTGATAGATTTCCAGACCAGCAAAATTCTCCTACGGGCCAAAAGCGATGTGAATGCAATGATGTCAGACTGGTTTGCATTTAAACCCAAAGTTTCATCTGCTACACTGAACACAACTACAAGCGGGCAAAGCCACAGTGTCACCCCAAGGACTTCACTGATGGTTTTAAAAACCACTGCCCAGTAGTTACCAAGTTTAGGGCAGGACCAGAATGCATGAGCTAGATTGGCTGGAGAGAAGGAGCACCTGTCACAGCCAGGGTCTGTAGCAAGCCTGGCTTTGCTTAAATGAACCCTGTGTAAAACTTTGAATTGTATGAGCCCCAATCTAGCACATGATGACGAGGAATGGACTCTTTTCAGTGCTTATCAAAACTATCAAATATGCTGTTGGAGTATAAATTCTTAATGCACATGAGACCATTCAAACCCCATTGTCTAAAGGTTGAGTCAAGTGTAGAGGGGGGGAATAAATGGTTACTGTGACCCAGAACTGAAGCTGATGTGAACTTATAGTGGCAGCAAAATTGATGAAAATTTTTGAAGGTGGATAGTACGACAGGATTGGATGTAAATCGTGAGTGTTTCAATGGCAGGGAGGAATATACTAAAGCGGGGAGAGACGAGGAGTAACAAGACTGTGACTCAAGCAGACACCAGTCTGTATCTGGTCGGTGGAGCCAGAATAATATATTTTGGATATTGGATGCCCAGTAATAATGAATAAAGATAGGAAGGCCCAGTCCACCTACTTCATGGCCTCTTTGGAGAGTGCACTTATTAACCCTAGGAACCTTGTTGCCCTATATAAAGGAGGTTATAGATTGGTTAACTGAGTTAAAAAATGACTTGAATAGGAAGATCGGCAAGCACTGGAATAAATAAAGAAATCTGGGAAGTACAATCATCTTCACCGACTGCATTCCCCCAGCCATAGTAAGGGGTAGACTACGCCATCTCTCAAACAGTGATGTGAAAGTGCGGGTAATGTGCATTCCTAGATATACAAAACCATCTTGAGATAAGGGAAAAGGCAAGGGTTCCTATCGGATCTGTAGGGTTAGGTGGATGGGAAAGCATTCGCTTTTTTGGAGGTATAGTTTATAGCCAGAGAAAGTTCCAA
Source organism: Amblyraja radiata (assembly GCF_010909765.2). Lineage (NCBI taxonomy): Eukaryota > Metazoa > Chordata > Chondrichthyes > Rajiformes > Rajidae > Amblyraja > Amblyraja radiata. Next base: position 6,197,832 of record NC_045957.1, read on the forward strand.
ACTGATCTAACATGGACACAATTGCAGGGCCGCTAGCTGTAGCAAAGATCCTATAGCGGAGCAAGATAGGCTACTCCTGCGAAATGCAATGGGCTGACGTGTAGTACGCTACGGAGGGGATCCTGGGCATTTTCCCCCACCCATTTTAGTAACCGGAGCCTACCTGACCCGACCCGACTCGCAGTGTAATCAACGTTGCGGGGGAACAGTTTGTGTGTGTGATATAGGGTTAGATTCATAATTCTGTCAGTTCATACTTCTGTTAATTCTTGTCAAGAATAAAATTTGACTCTGGTAATTGTCTTTTTTAATGTTTTTTAAATCATTTCTTTTTAAATGGCTCATAAGCTGTGTTTGAGTTGATTTTGTAGTAACCGGAACTTACCCGACCCGACTCGCAGGGTAATCAACATTGCGGGAGAACAGTTTTTGTGCGTGATATAGGGTTAGATACATAATTCTGTTAGTTCCTACTTCCGTTAATACTTGTTAAAGAATAACATGTTTATAAACACACATACATGAATGTGATATAAATGTATATAATCATATAACACACACAATTATATTTCTTCTGATTTTTATATCCAATGATGAACTTTATTTCAGGCTAGACAAGGGACATTAAATAATAAACATTGTAAACCTCCCCGCAACTTCATACATACTCGGCCCTATCCCACCCCTCAACTCTCCCCTCCCCCCCCCCCCCCCCCCCCCCCCCCGGCACTCCCTCACCTCTCCCCCCCCCACACTACAATGTCTCCCCCCCTCCTATGCTGTAGACCCTTAACCCAACAGTCCCCAGCCCCACATCTCTCCCCATGCTCTCTGCACCCTGGCCCCTACACCACTTCTCTCCCAAAGATTTTATAGCGGAGCTCCGCTATAAGATCTTTGCTCTCTCCCTCCCCCGGCCCTACCCAACCCTCCTGCGCCACCACTACCCCACTTGCACCACTCCCCTTCTTTCTTCCCTCTTCCCGCTGCCCCGGGCCGCGCACCTCCTCTCCCCGACTAGGCCCCAGACCTCCCCACTGCCCCGGGCTGCGCACCCCCTCTCCCCGCTGCCCCGGGCCGCGCACCCCCTCTCCGCGCTGCCACGTGCCACGCACCCCTCTCCCCGCCCAAGTCAAAGACTTGCGAAGATACGGGAGCGAAGGCAGAAGCAAAGATCCGATCTTTGTCCGGAAGCAAGATGGCGAAGCAAGATGGCGGAACAAGATGGCGGAACAAGATGGCGGCGGCTGGTTGCTAAAATGGGTCCTATAATCACCCATGAATCCGCCCATGACCGTACTACGTGTTTTGCGTAGGAGTAGGCCATCTTGCTCTGCTATAAGATCTTTGGCTGTAGGGTCATTCACATAAAGAAGGAGGTCATCGGTGTATAGAGACACACGATGTTCCATGTTTCCTCTCCTAATGTCCTGGAATAATGTGGTTGATCTAAGTGCAATAGAAAGAGGCTCAATTGCAATCACAAAAATATGTGGAGACATTGGGCAGCCTTGGCGAGTGCCACATGTTAATGGAAGATAACCACATTGCGAATAATTTGTCTGTATACATGCTAAAGGTGAATGATATAATAGCTTAACCTACGATTTTGTTGCCAAATCCAAATCTCTCCAAGACTCAGAACAAGTATGGCCACTCCACTTGATCAAACGCGTTCTCCGCGTCCAAAGAGATACCAACCTCCGGACGCGGAGAAGCACAGGGCGAATAAACCACACTGGCCAGTGGATGGATATTAGAAAAGGAAAGATGATTTTTAATGAAACCTGTTTGATCTTCTGAGATTATTTTGGGAAGTTGGCATTCTAAACGGCAAGCCAGCGCCTTAACCAAAATGTTTACATCTACATTCAAAAGTGAGATGGGGCGGTATGATCCACATTGAGTTGGATCCTTGTCTATTTTGAGAAGAAGTGAAATAGATGCTTGTGAAAGGGTGGAGGGTAAGGAACCATTTTCCAAAGATTCTTGAAACATTTCTAGAAGAACTGATGTGAGCTTATCCTTAAATTTCGTATAAAATTCTAATGGGTAGCCGTCAGGGCCCGGGGTCTTACCACTCTGCCTTGCCATAATGGCGTTGTTAATCTCTTCCTGCCCAAGAGCCTGATCTAGATCTTCTGCCTCTTCTGGTTCCAGAGTGGGTATTTCCAAATCATCTAAAAAATGTTCCATATTTGTTGTATCTGAGGGGAATTCTGAGGTAAAGAGAAGAATAAAAGGCTGTGAAAGTATTATTAATTTCTTTTGGATTGCTTGTTATGTCTTGGTGTGCGTATCTTATTTGAGGAATGAGTCGTGATGCAGCTTGACTCTTCAGCTGGTGAGCCATAAGCCGGCTCGCCTTATGACCATATTCATAATAGAGACCACGAGTCCTGAGAATCAGTTGTTCTGTTTGGTTAGTAGATAGAAGATTGAATTTTGCTTGTAAATCAGCACGGCTTTTATATAATTCAGCAATGGGTGCCTCAGAGTATTGCCTGTCCAGAACAAAGATGGATTGCGACAGGGTTTGCATTTCCTTCTTACGTTCTTTATTGGCGTATGAGGTATAAGATATGATTTGACCTCTCAAGCAAGCTTTTAAAGTTTCCCAAACTAAAGAGCATGATACCAACTGGGTTTTATTAATCTCGAGGAATGTGTCTATGTTAGCCGATACAAAACTGCAGAATTTCTCACTGGAAAGCAAAAGGGTGTTGAGTCTCCAAAGAGGTCGTTGTCTGATGTTTAAAGGAAAACCTAGGTCCAGTATCACAGGCGAGTGATCTGATATTACTATAGCAGTATATTCAATGTTCTTAACCATAGGAATAAAGGAGCTGTCGATAAAGAAGTAGTCTATTCTGGAAAAAGAAAATGAGAAAAAAAAGGGAATTGTCTAGCAGTTGGGTTTAGAAATCTCCAGGGGTCCACATAACCATTTTGTTGCATAAACATTGAGAAGGTCTTTGCCATACCAGAAGATATCCCCTTAGAACTAGACCGATCAGGCAGTGGATCAATAGCACAGTTCAGGTGTCCCGAAAAGATTAGCTGATGCGTGTCCAGGTCAGGTATTAATGACAAAACCTTATTTGCAAAGTAGACATCATCCCAATTAGGGGCATAAACATTCACTAAGATGACAGGTTTTTGAAAAAGAGACCCGGAAACTATAATAAACTGGCCATTATGGTCACTGACTATGTCAGATGGTGTAAACTGTATATTTTGGCGATTAATATTGCCACACGCCTGGACCTGCTATTAAATCTAAAGTGAAAAATCTGACTAACCCACACTTTACGCAGTCTGTTACGATCTTCCAATCTTAAGTGAGTTTCTTGTAGAAGTAGTATATCTGTTTTTAATTGTTTTAGATGAGAAAAAAGTTTAGCTCTTTTAACAGGACCATTAAGCCCCTTTACGTTCCAAGATATAAACCTCACAGGATTGCCTCCATCAATGTCACCATTAACCATATTTGAAAATACATATTTCAAAAATACATAAAGGGCCTGCCATTCAAAACAACGCGAAGTCTGTATGTGAGAACACACAATGGAAAAATAAAAATCAAAATCTAGTGCATTCGTGACATTCAAAGAATAAGATAGAATAAGCTGCCATTACCCAAACTATTTCCCTCATCCCCTTACAATAACAAGAAAGAACATTTAACCCCCAAAACCGAGACCTTCTTCCCCAACTGAGGACGATCGCAGGCATTACAAAACAAAAAACATCCAAAGCGTTCCCTAACTAAAACTTTAAATCCAATTGAGGGTGGCTCCCTTCTTCGAAAATTGTACGGTCGTTTGTTCTACATTTAAGGTATATGGGCTAAAGATAACACAGGTCAAGCAAAGCATTACGAGAAAAAAAGAAATATAAATTGTATCCCAGAGAGTAATTCTAGACATTTACATTTTTGCTGGTTGAAAGTCCTCGACTCATTAATCAGATTCAGCAGCATGGCAGTTCAGCTCAGTCGAGTTCCACAATTACAAAAATTAACAGTTTACCGCCACAGGGGACCATGCCAATGCCGCATAAATATCCTGAAAAGTCAATGCTCTTCATGGCCGTCATCTCCCCATGCGAGTGGTAAAACTCTTTGGCAGCCTCTGGTGTATTTAAGTAATGCTTTTTACCTTCATGAGTGACCTGGAGCCGGGCAGGATACAGGAGGCCGAACCAAACTCCTTTCTCGTAGAGGAGGGATTTTATCTCCCTAAAAGCTGCACGTTTTCTCCCCAGCTCCGCACTGAAATCCTCATGAATAAACACCCGGTGCCCGCGGAAGGACAGTTCCTGCCGCTGCCTGGTGATGATGAGATGTTTGTCCTGAAAGTAGTGAAAGAGAACCAGGAACACTATTGGTCTAGATGGCTTGGTAGTGGAGACATTTGTTGGTGTGGGCCCAACTCGGTGGGCACGCGAAAGCATGAGAGGTCTTGGGAAGAAATCAACCCCTTCTTCAAAAAGGGGTTAATTTCTTCTTCTTCAAACTTCTTCAAAAAACTCGGCCATAAATTTGACAGGGTCCAACCCTTCCAAATTTTCGGGTATCCCGACCACCCTTAGGTTGGATCTCCGCGACCGATTCTCGAGGTCATCTAATTTCCCTTTCAGAAGTGCGTTTTCACTCGGTAATGTGGCTATGACGGCTTCGGTGCTCACCAGTCTGTCACTGTGATCATTCAGGCCGTTTTCAATCTCGCAAATGCGTTCATCATGTGTTTTATAGTAGGACTTAACTTGCTCCAGAGTGGTGTTCACCGGCGACAGCATCTTCAAGTTCTCTTTTTAGGGCAGAGTTAATCGCTTGTGTCATACCGGCAAGGAGTAGTGAACGAAGCCTCTCGAGATCCTCTGGTAGCTCAGGTCCAGCACCAGGCAGCGACATCATTGCTGCAGCATTCTTGTTTGAGACTTCGCTGTCTTTTCCCCCAGTTTTAGCTAGGCGGTTCATTTTATTTGCCGTTTCGGTGTCTAACAATGCCTTGAGTCATACACAATGTTCAATAGTGGGTTACCTCAAGCATATGACAAAGATGAACAGGTAGACTTTAAGCAGAAATTGGGAGCCATGCTCACACACACCTGTTCACCCCATGTCCAATCCGGAAGTCACGACCATACATGCGACCCCTGGCGACATGTCACAGGTGACCTCTCACGACCATAGGAGACCTCTCAGGACCATACAGCCTGTATGGTCGGGAGAAGTCTCCAAAGAGTTGTCGCGTCTTTCGGGTCGCCGCTGAATTTTCAACATGTTGAAAGTCACCTGTAAAGATCGCTTAAGTGGGACAGGCCCTTTACCCAAGACGGGAAAAAATCTTTGAGAAACCAATGATCAAATATTATAGCGTAAGAATCATATTGTACAGAAATGGATGTTTTGATGAATTATATATGTGCCGACCATCAAGAACCCGTCATTGACTACAGGTTAACACAATAATTCCATCCAAACTCATGACCAAGCTCCAGGACCTGGGCCTCTGTCACCATTTGCAACAAGATCGGCAGATCTCAATGAGTGCGGATTGGCTACAAGATCGCCTACTCACTGACCAACAACACAGATACACCTTAAGGATGCATATCAAGCTCCCTGCTCTACTCTCTTTGTCTTTTTGTCTGTGGCTAAGCACAGCTCTTGAGCTATTTTCAAACTTAGTACAACACCACTGATGTTGACCAAATCATGGGTGGTGATGTGCCACCAAACAGGAGAGATAGTACACCTTGAGTGGTGCCACAACAGCGTCTCGCTCAACATCAACAAGACTAAGGAACTAATTGTTGACTTCAGAAAGTGGAAGACAGGAGACGACGTGCAATTTTTCATCAGCCGGTCAGTGAAGAAAGTTTGCAGCTTCAAATTCCTGGCCGTTAACATCCTGAATGACCTGTTCTAGGTCCACCACAGATGTAATCACAAAGAAGGCACATTCGCACTTCTATTTTCATAGCAGTTTAAAGGTTTTGGCATGTCACCAAATACTCTGATAAACTTCGACAGGTGCACTGCAGAAAGTATCCATACTGCAGACATCATGGCTGGAGCAGCAGTTTCAGGGCACAGGAATGCAAAAGGCTACAGAGAATGGTGGACCACCACAGACACAGCACTTCCCATAATCAAAAACATCTACATATATGTGCCGGACATCGAGGCATTACCTCATGTAATGCAATTTCTATCTACAAGGTTCTCCACCACCCACGCCACACCGCCTTCTCGCTGCTATCGTCAGGCAGGATGTTTAGAAGCCTGAAGTTCCACACCACCAAGTTCAGTAACAGCTACTTTCCTGCAACCGTCAGGTTCTTGAACCGATCTGCACAACCCTAATCCTACCTCAGCAACAGAACACTATGCTTCACCTTATGCACCACCATTAATTTGTTTTTTAATTGTGTTTTTACACGGTCTTTTTCATTTCCCTGTCTTGTAGCATTTGTGTAAATTATGTATAATTTTTTTCTATGCTTTTTCTGAGTATGCACCTGTGATGTTGCTGCAAGTAAGATTTTTTGATGTTGCTGCAAGCAAGCATACCTGTCTCCACCACCCACTCAAAACAGACTATTCCAGATCCAACTACCCTCTGGGGTGAGAAAGTGCTTTCATATGCCCCTGTCCCACTTAGGAAACCTGAAAGGAAACCTCTGGAGACTTTGCGCCCCACCCAAGGTTTCCGTGCGGTTCCCGGAGTTTTTTGTCAGCCTCCCTAATGGTTGAACGTGGTTTCCGCTTCTTCTATGTTCCAGCGATTATTTGAAAAATTTCAAAACCGGCCGCAATTAAAAATAGGTTGCCGTTTTAAAAATTGGTAATTTTTTAGTCGAAGCCGGTTGCGATGGTAAGACCTTCCAATACCTGCAACCTCCAGCAACCACCTTCAACTAGCATCGCAACCGGCTTCGATTAAAAAATTACCGATTTTTAAAACGGCAACCTATTTTTAGTCGCTGCCAGCTTTTAATTCTTTGAAATAATCGCCGGAACATGGAAGAAGGGGAAACCACTTTCGACCATTAGGGAGACTGACAAAAATCTCCGGGAACCGCACGGAAACCTTGGGTGGGGCACAAAGTCTCCAGAGGTTTCTGTTCAGGTTTCCTAAGTGGAACAGGGGCATTAGATCTCATGTGAACCTTGTGTCCTTTACCCTATATCTACGTCCACTTGTTTTAAACAACCCTGTTATGAGAAAACATTTCCTACCTTATTTATGCTGCTCATAATTTATCATTGTATTTAAAAGTCCATTCATCTCTTCCTTCAATATATTCAAAGGTTAACTATCCACAGCCTCCTGACTTTAGAGAATAACAATGAATACAAACCCAGTAAAGAATTGTCCATACTTTTCAGATGGTGAGAGATTTGAAATGTGTTGTTGCTCAGAAGTTGTAGAAAAACCAGTACACTGAAGTTAACAAGCAAGAACAGCAAACTAAAATTGGGATGGTTAATTGTACCATAAGGTAGAGGGAAAATAGAGGAGAAAAGCCGGAAATCTCCAGGACTGAACAAGGTTTCCCTCACTACTCTCAAGCTCTGTGCCGAACAACTGGCACTAGTCTACACAGACATTTTCAACCAGTCCCTGCAAACCTGTACTTTCCCTGCCTGCTTCAAAGTCTCCACTATTGTCCCTGTACCTAAAAAGGCAAGGATTACTGGTCTTAATGACTACAGACCTGTCGCACTGACCTCTGTAGTCATGAATACCATTGAAAGGCTTGTGCTGGCCAAGCTGAAAAATATCACAAACCTCCTGCTGGACCCTATGCAGTTTTCATATCGGGCCAATAGATCTGTGGATGACTCAGTCAACCTTTGCTTGCACTTCATCCTCCAGCACCTAGACCACCAGGGGACCTATGCGAGGATTTTATTTGTTGATTTTAGCTCTGCATTCAACACAATTGTGCCAGAGCTACTACACTCCAAACTTTCCGAGTTGACTGTGCCTGAACCCCTCTGTCGGTGGATCACCAGCTGCCGGACAGACAGGAAGCAGCATGTGAGGCTGGGAAAGCACATCTCGGACCCGCAAACCCTCAGCATAGAAGCACCGCAAGGCTGCGTACGCTCCCCTCTCCTCTACTCTCTCTACACCAATGACTGCACTCCACTGACTCCTCTGTTAACCTCAAGTTTGCTGATGACACAACCCTGATTGGACTGATCCAGGATGGGAAAGGATCTGCTTACAGACAGCTCAATGCTCTTAAGATAGTGGAATTGATAGTAGACTTTAGGAGAACTCCCCCTCTCCTCACCCCACTCACCATCAACAACACCACTATCATACCTGTGGAGTCTTTTAAACTCCTTGGAACCATCATCTCCAAGGACTTTAAATGGGGGGGGGGGGGGCTACCATCGACTCCATAGTCATAAAGGCACAACAGAGGATGTACTTTCTGTGGCAGCTGAGGAAGCACAATCTGCCACAGGTAATGATGGTTCAATCATATACGGGTCATCGTAGAGTCTGTCCTCACCTTCACCATCATGGTCTGGTTTGGCTCAGCCACCAAGCACGACATCCGGAGGCTGCAGCGAATCGTCCGATCAGCTGAGAAAGTTATTGGCTGCAACCTTCCCTCCATTGATGAATTGTACACTGTAAGGGTCAGGAAACAAGCGGGTAAGATAATCTCTGACCGCTCTCACCCTGACCACAAACTCTTTGAATCACTTCCCTCTGGAAAGCGACTCCGGACTGTCAAAGCTGACATAAAAACAGTTTTTTTTCCACGAGTAGTAGCTCTATTCAAAAAATAAAAATCTGTAGCCTCCTTTTGCTCTGGTATTTTACTTAATTTACATGTTTAATCAATTATGTTTTATTATTAAAGTTTAATGTTTTATGTGTCATTCCTAACTGTCACTGTATATTGTTGTCTCTTGCGGGCGCGGTGCACCAAGGCAAATTCTTTGTATGTGAATACTTGGCTAATAAACGTATTCATACTTCAGAATCAGAATCAGAATGCCGTTTATTGTCATTTAAACATACAATGTTCAAACGAAATTTAGTTCCTGCAGTCTTAACAGCAAAAAAAAACAAAACACACAATTAATACAATTCCACACAAACATCCATCACATTGAATCTCCAAACACCTCCTCACTGTGATGGAGGCTAAAGTCATATCTCTTCCCTGTTCTCTGTTCTTTATTCTTCTGCCGCAGTCAAGCAGCCAAACTGCTGCATCGAGCTGATCGAGGCTGTTGATGTTAGAGCCCCGGTGGGCAATGGTAAGTCCCGCGGCCGTTTAAGCCGTGCTGGGCGATTTTATGGCCCCGCTCCGGGTGAATTTAAACCCCTCGATTCAGGCGGGCGAAGTTTGCCGTTATGGGAGCTCCGAAAAGCGGTCTACTACCACGGACCTGCGAGCTCCCGATGTTACTGTCCACAGGGCCTGCAGCCGAAGCCTCCTAGCTCCATAGTCGGGTTGCAGCTGCGGGACCCAGTACTAGGAAAAGATTAAAACGTTTCCCGCCCTCCACATATACACAACTAAAAATAAAATTAAACTAAGACCAAAACATACTCCTAACGGTACAAAAAGAAAGAAAAGACAGACGGACTGCAGAGGCCGCTGCCGCAAGGCGCCACCATTTATTACTTCATACTTCAAGCACACAGGCTCAGCAGAGTTTTCCCATCTTGTGTTTCATGTTAATGGGGAAGAACGCTGTTGCCGTTTAATTATTTCTTTTACGACTCCAGCACCCTCCAATTTTTAATTCAAGAAAGATTTAATTGAATTTAGATAAATAACCAAAGTGTTGTTTGGAATTTCTGCTTAGAAGATGGAAATGTTTATCATAAACATAGAATAGTACAGAACAGGAAAAGGCTCTTCAGGCCACAATGTCTGTGCCGAACAAGATGCCAAGTTAAACTAATCTCTACCATCTGCAGGTGATCCATATCTCTCCATATCTGTGTGCCTATCCAAAAGCATCATGAACAGCACTATCGTATCTGCCACTACCACCACCCTGGCAACACATTCCAGGCACCCACCATTCTCTGTTCTTCTTCTTGCGTATGGCGTGTACAGCCAAAGGTTGTAGGCCAACTTGTTCTATTTGATCTTATTTGATTGTGCACACCAGGTTGAATGCATTTCTCGAAATAGGGCGGACCACGTGAAGGTTGCAATCTCCTACCCCATTCTCTGTACAAAAGTTTGCACTGCATTCTCCTTTAAACTTTGCATCTTAAAACTATGCCCTCTCATTTTTGACATATCCAACCAGGAAAAGTTGAATTTGACTAAAATTGCTACTGCTAGTCGGGTTTATACTCCTGTTTAAATGTGTTTGATGTGTATTGATGTTTGGTGTTCTTCATGCATTTCTGATGTTGGAACCAGACCAGATTTTTGTTACAGTATACCCTTTTTGTGGTTCTATGGTGTGAAATGCTTGACTCACATCTTGATTTCTCTATTCATTCCAGCTTGTAGAATTCCTGATGATCAAGAATATCCTTCGGGTTTTTTTGATGAAAAATCCCAAATCTCAGGTATGTATGTGTTGGAAAAAACTGCAGATGCTGGTTTACACCGAGGATAGACACAAAATACTGGAGTAACTCAGTGGAACAGGCAGCATCTCTGGAGAGAAGAGATCAGTAATATTTCAGGGAGAGAAATGGTCTCGACTTGCAACGCCACCCATTCCTTCTCTCCAGAGATGTTGCCGGTCCCGCTGAGTTACTCCAGCATTTTGTGTCAATCTCAGGTACATATTATAGTCATAGTAAACAAGTAACAAAGACAAAACATAATCTGGTAAATGATTTACACATTATATCTGTGATGACCATCAAGTATCTATCTTTAATCCCATTTACCAGCAGTAACTCCAGTTTTCTGTGTTTGGTGAGGCAAGTACCAGTCAAGAATCAAGAGTGTTTATCTGGAGGGGATTCATTTAATCTAATTCTTTACAGCCACATTAATGCAACGTCAAATAAATATGCAATAAATTATTACACAGTTATAATCAGTGGTCTAAGGATCAGTTTTTGGCTTCAAATAATTAAATTAATGATCAATAGGGGGCATTGTGTAAGGTATTCAGGCGTGCCAGAGACAGAAAGGTAGGTTGAAGTGCATGTTTCAGTGAGGGTATTAAGGGCCTGTCCCAGGCCGGTAGTGACTGACGCGTGACAGTCGCGCGACGGAAGCACGCGTCATCACGTGTCTTCGTGCGTCAGCACAGCCGTCTGGAGCGCGTGATGTAATTTGAACATATAAAGGGAGTTGCAGGCTGCTATTCTGCATCATGACCATCATGGAAGAAATACAGATCGCATTGCTACAACAGCAACAGAGACTTCTATTAGCAGCAGCCCTCATGCTTACAGATCAGCCAAGCAGGAGTACAACAAGAAAGGGTCGCAAGAAACCCAAGAAGAGGTCTGTGTGGATGAGGTCCTTGTTCCGGATGAGACCCACTCTGGGCCAGTATGAGATCATGATGACGGATCTGCAGCGGGAAGATGAGGCTGCCTTCAGAAACTTCACCAGGATCCCCCCTGACCTGTTTCAGGAGCTAAAGACACGAGTCGGTCCTCTTCTGCAGAAAATTGACACCTTTATGAAGAAGGCACTGGAACCAGGCCTGCGCCTGGCCATCACCCTCCGCTACCTTGCATCAGGAGACTCCTACAAGAGCCTCTCCTACAACTTTTGTGTGGCTCACAACACAATCAGCAAGGTTGTCCGAGAGACCTATAACGCCATCAACAATACATATGAAGAAGAAATGATTGACTGCCCTAATACACCTGACGAGTGGAGGAGAGTGGCGCATGGCTTTCAAACCAGATGGAACTTCCTACACACATGTGGGGCAGTTGATGGGAAGCATGTGGCCATCCGGTGTCCACCCAGGGGTGGTTCTATGTACTTTAACTACAAGAAGTTCCATTCCATCGTGCTGTTAGCTGAGGTGGATGCAAACTACAACTTCCTGTATGTGGCGCAGATGGAGGGATCTGGAGAGGCCACCATTGGGCAAGCACTGGAAGAAGGGAGAGTAGGCCTTCCTGATCCAGTACCGCTGCCGGGAGAAGACAACTCTGACATCCCCTACGCACTGGTTGGTGATGATGCCTTCGCACTCAGGACATGGATGATGAAGCCATACCCTCACAGGCGGATGTCAAGGGAGCGAAGGATCTTTAATTACAGGCTGTCCAGGGCTAGGAGGGTCGTGGGAAATGCCTTTGGTATCCTTGCTAGCAGATTCAGATGCCTGCTGACTACAATGGAGCAGGAGCCCGAGAATGTGCAGACCATTGTCTACGCGGCATGTGTCCTCCACAACCTGATCCACACCAGAGGTGTAGCAGCAGCCATGGTGGTGGGTGACACGGTGGACAAACAGACAGGGAACGTCACAGAAGGTTCATGGAGAGCTGGAGGACAGGCTGCACCAATGGTGACACTGCGCAGATGGCAAGGAAACACCTGTAACAAAAGAGTCAAGGAGCAGAGAGACCATCTCTGCGCTTACTACAACTCCGAGCTGGGCAGTGTACCATAGCACCACTACTACAGGAACTGATCTAATAAAAGGAGGATCTATATGTTAATGGAGGATTTTTGTATGTGAAATTAATAATACTGTGTTAATAATACGTCACACATCGGATTTTTAAAGAAATGCCATAATTTTAAAAGCAGTTAAATACCTTTGTCTGCTTTATATGACGTTTCATGACACATTTTGCATTTCAATGCAGTTCAATATCTGTGTGTGTTTTATTTATCTAATACATTGAGATTATATGTGAGATTAATTCAATGATTAAACGTGGTTTCTATATGTGAGATCAATCACATGATTAACAAACTGCTTTTCCCACTACACGAAAAGGTTACACTGACGTTTAATAATCAAGTTGTAGGTGAACTTATTTGCGATAAATACAAAGACCAATAACTTTATAAGAATTAAATTGTTTATTTAGTGCAAGCAAACAAATAACATATTGAAAAACACCAAGAAACGACATTTTAATGTGCAACACAAGTCAACAGAATAGTGAATGTCGGTGAGAGGACATCATTCTTTACGACCAATTAGCTCTGGCCCATCCTCAATCAAATAGTCCGAAAGATTCAGGCTCAAGTTGACACTTGCATCCTGACTTTCTAATCGCGCGGGGAATTCTGTTGGTGCAAGCTTATCCATGCCGGATGCGCATGATGTGGCGTTGAGCTGGCTCCCCTGACGTTGGGCGCGCTTGCCATCCATGGATATGCCATAGGTTGTGGTGCCATCATTGCCTGTGGATAAAACACATAAGCCTATCAATATGTATGGGAGGCAAACAAATCATATTAAAGAAATCTCAACCTCTCACAAGCTGTGTGTCACAGATAATCTTGAGTCGGGCTCAGACTCGGAAAAGGTTTCACAGTGTACCTGGTGAGCATGTTGTGGCATCTTCCACATATGTTGGTGTCCCATGAATGGCATGTGCCTCATCGGACTCTGCAACGCCAAGGAATTCATAGTGAGTAATTCATACAAAGCATTAAAGGCAAACGTTTGTAAATTCCATAAACTTTGATTAAAAGATTTTACTGGCTGAGGAAATCTGTGCGCCCTTGCCAAGGCAAAGACTTCCGAGGAGTAGCTGACCCATTCTGATTCAGGGATCTGCAGCAACTCCTCCCTGAAGAACGTTGTGAAGGTGTAAACGTTCCTCTTGTGCAACGACCTTGGGTGTGATAAGGCGTTTATTACGTCTGCAGTTTTCTTCGCCTGTCACATGATCTGCAACAAAAGAGTACAATCCTGGCAGGCGATGGAGAAACATGGACGTAGGGTGGATTGGTTGAGAAATTTGCTGATAATTCACCCAAAAGCACTTACATCCGTGAACATCTCCCGCTGAAATTGTTCACCAGACTCTTCACATTCAGCAGCAGTTGTGCGGGCCGGCTTCCGCTTGGCGTGCACCTGTTTGTCCACAGTGCTGGACATAGAGGGTCCCTCAAGAGGATCCGGCTCACCCTCACTCGAGGTAGCGCACGGGCATTTCCCCTTGGTAAAGTGGAAGAAAGTAAATGTGTATCAGAAATGTTCAAGACCATCAGGACGTAGCAAGCAAGGTGACCACCAAGTTATCATTGTTAAATATTATTTTAACTATCTCAACTTCCAACAAATTATCATTGTTACATATGTTTTAGACTATTCACCTTCTTGCCGCTCTCCTTCCTCTCCACTCAAACTATATGGTTCTGCACAAACCCCCATTACTCCACAATCCACTGCTGTCTCTCAGTCATCGGCTTACTGGCAGCGCCAGACTTACACAGACTGTGGGACAGCCACCCGAACCTTGTCCTCTGGCTCTTGAACCATTGACACAGTTGGTCATCTGTGAAATTCATAGAATTAATCAGTGTTACACAAATTGTAACATAGAATATAGACAATATAGAATGAATCAGTGTTGAACAAATTGTAATCTTAATTGGAACTGCAATTACAACCACAGAAATGCAGACAAACTACAAAGTGTGTACTTACAAGTGCTGCCAGAGAATTCCTTCACCTTGCTTTCAAGCAGTGCGTTACGAAGATCTGTGCTCCTGAAATTCCAGTGTCCTTTGTCGTACAACTCTGGGTGGGCCTGATTCCAATCTACCAGGTCCCCCTCTTGTTCCCTGGTAAAATCGTATGGCTTTGTGACCATAAGCTTCTTCTTCTACTTTACTGGCCCAGCTGAGGCATCAGTCTCCTGAGCCAAATCAGATTCCGATGCTGCAGCAGCAGCTGGGGCAGGAGCTGGAGCAATTGCTGGTGCAGGAACTGGGGCAGGAGCTGAAGCAGGAGATGGGGCAGGAGCTGAGGCAGGAGATGGGGCAGGAACTGGGGCAGGAGCTGAAGCAGGAGATGGGGCAGGAGCAGCAGCGTGGGCAGAAACAGTGGCTGGACCCGCCAGGATCTCTTGATGGCCCTGGTTCTTTTAGGAGCCATTTGCGATGTCGATCGTCACTGTGTGGGAAGAAATCAATTCCGTGGCAATAAACCCAGTGAGAATTTTCAAATCGCGCGTGCGCTTGTATCGTTGACGCCAAAATGGCGGTCCGACTGACTAGGGGCGGCGCACGGCGGCGCATGCTTACGCACGGTGACGTAAGCATGCGTCACCACGCGCAACACGTATGAGGTCAGGACGCCTGCGTGCGACTGCAATATGCCCGCGTGCATACACGATATGTCACGCCGGAGGCGCGCAAAGATTTTGTGCCCTACAAATTCCTGGAGCGCCGCGCGATACCACGCGCAACTCCATACCCCTTCATGCTTCTCCATGCGACCGTCCCGTGTGGCCCACATACTACCCGTCCGTCTCAACGCGACGACGAGGTCGCGTAAATGGCGTGCGATAGGACCAACGAGAGAGCAGGCTATTCTAGATTGGGTATTGAGTAATGAGGAAGGGTTAGTTAGCAGTCTTGTTGTGCGTGGCCCCTTGGGCAAGAGTGACCATAATATGGTTGAGTTCTTCATTAGAATAAAGAGTGACATGGTTAATTCAGAAACAAGGATCCTGAACTTAAAGAAAGGTAACTTTGAGAGTATGAGACATGAATTGGCCATGACTGGCAATTGATTCTTAATGGGTTGGTGGATATGCAATGGAAGGCATTTAAAGACTACATGGATGAATTACAACAATTGTTCATCCCAGTTTGGCAAAAAAATAAATCAGGGAAGGTAGTGCATCCGTGGATAACAAGGGAAATCAGGGATAGTATCAAAACAAAAGATGAAGCGAACAAATTAGCCAGAAAAAGCAGCCTACCAGAGGACTAGGAGAAATTCAGTCCAGCAGAGAAGGACAAAGGGCTTAATTAGGAAAGGGAAAATAGATTATGAAAGAAAACTGGCAGGGAACATAAAAACTGACTGCAAAAGCATAGATATGTGAAGAGAAAAAGATTAGTTAATACAAATGTAGGTCCCTTGCAGTCAGAAACAGGTGAATTGATCATGGGGAACAAGGACATGGCAGACCAATTGAATAACTATTTTGGTTCTGTCTTCACTAAGGAAGACATAAATAATCTGCCGGAAATAGCAGGGGACCGGGGGTCAAATGATATGGAGGAACTGAGTGAAATCCAGGTTAGCCGGGAAGTGGTGTTAGGTAAATTGAATGGATTAAAGGCCGATAAATCCCCAGGGCCAGATAGGCTGCATCCCAGAGTGGTTAAGGAAGTAGCCCCAGAAATAGTGGATGCATTAGTGATAATTTTTCAAAACTCTTTAGATTCTGGAGTAGTTCCTGAGGATTGGAGGGTAGCTAATGTAACCCCACTTTTTAAAAAGGGAGGGAGAGAGAAAACGGGGAATTACAGACCAGTTAGTCTAACGTCGGTACTGGGGAAACTGCTAGAATCAGTTATTAAAGATGGGATAGCAGCACATTTGGAAAGTGGTGAAATCATTGGACAAAGTCAGCATGGATTTATGAAAGGTAAATCATGTCGGACGAATCTTATAGAATTTTTCGAGGAAGTAACTAGTAGAGTGGATAAGGGAGAACCAGTGGATGTGTTATATCTGGACTTTCAGAAGGCTTTCGACAAGGTCCCACATAAGAGATCAGTATACAAACTTAAAGCAAACGGTATTGGAGGTTCAGTATTGATGTGGATAGAGAACTTGCTGGCAGACAGGAAGCAAAGAGTAGGAGTAAACGGGTCCTTTTCTCAATGGCAGGCAGTGACTAGTGGGGTACCGCAAGGCTCAGTGCTGGGACCCCAGCTATTTACGATATATATTAATGATTTGGAAGAGGGAATTGAGTGCAACATCTCCAAGTTTGCTGATGACACGAAGCTGGGGCGCAGTGTTAGCTGTGTGGAGGATGCTAGGAGGCTCCAAGGTGACTTGGATAGGCTGGGTGGGTGGGCAAATGCATGGCAGATGCAGTATAATGTGGATAAATGTGAGGTTATCCACTTTGGTGGCAAAAACAGGAAAGTAGACTATTATCTGAATGGTGGCCGATTAGGAAAGGGGGAGTTCCAACGAGACCTGGGTGTCATGGTACGCCAGTCATTAAAAGTAGGCATGCAGGTGCAGCAGGCAGTGAAGAAGGCGAATGGTATGTTAGCATTCATAGCAAAAGGATTTTAAGTATAGGAGCAGGGAGGTTCTACTGCAGTTGTACAGGGTCTCTTGGTGAGACCACACCTGGAGTATGGCGTACAGTTTTGGTCTCCTAATCTGAGGAAAGACATTCTTCCCATAGAGGCAGTACAGAGAAGGTTCACCAGACTGATTCCTGGGATGTCAGGACTTTCATATGAAGAAAGACTGGATAGACTTGGTTTGTACTCGCTAGAATTTTGAAGATTGAGGGGGGATCTTATAGAAACTTACAAAATTCTTAAGGGGTTGGACAGGCTAGATGCAGGAAGATTGTTCCCGATGTTGGGGAAGTCCAGAACAAGGGGTCACTGTTTAAGGATAAGGGGGAAATCTTTTAGGACCGAGATGAGGAAAACATTTTTCACACAAAGAGTGGTGAATCTCTGGAATTCTCTGCCACAGAAGGTAGTTGAGGCCTGTTCATTGGCTATATTTAAGAGGGAGTTAGATGTGGCCCTTGTGGCTAAAGGGATCAGGGAGTATGGAGAGAAGGCAAGTACATGATACTGAGTTGGATGATCAGCCATGATCATATTGAATGGCGGTGCAGGCTCGAAGGGCCGAATGGCCTACTCCTGCACCTATTTTCTATGTCTATGTTTGTAAGTGACGGCCAAGTAGGACAGGCCCTTTAGGACATTGCTACAGGATATTGAGAGGTTTTGTGATTGGATGGCAACTTGGCAAATGGATTTTAATGTGGGAAATGTTAAGCACAAGGATGTTGCTAGGACTTGAGGACCTGAGCTATGGGAAGAGGTTGGGCAGGCTAGGACTTTATTCCATGGAGGGCAAGTGGCTGAGGGGTGATCTTATAGAGATGTGTAAAATCCTGAGGGGAATTGATATGGAAATGCACAGAAAAGTGTTTACTCTTTTTCCCAGAGAAAGGGATTCAAGAACTAGAGGGCATAAGTTTAAGGTGCGAGGGGAAAAATTGAATAGGAACTTGAGGGGCAACTTTTTCACACCAAGGGTGGTGGATATATGGAACGAGCGGCCTGAGAAAATAGTGGAGGCTGGCTCAATAACAACATTTAAAAGGCACTTGGACATTTAAAAGATGGCAGTTTCAGTGAAAAGCTTCAGAGAATGGTAGTCTCAGCCTGGACCACCACAGACACAGCATCATCCAAAAACATCTACATATATGTGCCGAACATTGAGGCATTACCTCATGTTGAGCAGTTTCTATCTTCAAGGTTCTCCACCACCCATGCCATACCGTCTTCTCGCTGCTATCGTCGGGCAGGATGTTCAGAAGCCTGAAGTTCCACACCACCAAGTTCAGGAACAGATGTTTTCCTGCAACCGTCAGGTTCTTGAACTGATCTGCATAACCCCAATACTACATCAGCAACAGAGCACTATGTTCCACCTTATGCACCACCATGAACTTGATTTTAATTGTATTTTTACAGTCTTTTTCATTTTCCTGTCTTGTAGCATTTGTGTAACTTATGGATAATTTTCTTCTGTGCTTTGTCTGCGTCTATGTGCGTGATGTTGCTGTAAGCAAGATTTTTATTATAGACAATAGGTGCAGGAATGGGCCATTTGGCCCATCGAACCAGCACTGTCATTCAATGTGATCATGACTGATCATCCACAATCAGTACCCCGTTCCTGACTTCTCTCCATATCCCCTGACTCTGCTATCTTTAAGAGCCCTATCTAGCACACCCTTGAAAGTATCCAGAGATCCGGCCTCCAAGGTAAAGAATCTGAGGTAAAGAATTCCACAGACTCACAACTCTCTGTGTGAAAAATTGTTTACTGTCCTCCGTTCTAAATGGCTTACCCCTTATTCTTAAACTGTGGCCCCTGATTCTGGATTGCCCCAACATCGGGAACATGTTTCCTGCCTTTAGCCTGTCCAAACACTTAATAAACTTATATGTTTCAATAAGATCTCTTCTAATCCTTCTAAATTCCAGAGTATACAAGCCTAGCCGATCCATTCCCTCAGCATATAACAGACCCGACATCCCGGGAAATAACCTTGTGAACATACGTGGCACTGCCTCAAAAATAAGAATGATCTTCCTCAAATTTGGAGACAAAACTGCACACAATACTCCAAGTGTGGAATCACGAGTTGCCCGTACAACTACAGAAGGACCTCTGTTCTCCTATACTCAACTCTTCTTGTTATGAAGGCCAACATGCCATTCACTTTCTTCATGGCCTGCTCTACCTGCATGCTTACTTTGTCTCTGGCAGTGCTCTCCAGTACAGTGAGGGGACCAGCTCAAGAGCAAAGACCATAGGGCGGAGAGGGTCAGCGGGCGATGGATAACAGGACAGCAGGCAGTGGAGCTTAATCCTGTGTCAGCGCGAACAAGGGACCAATTGAGGTTATTCGCACTACACTGGAGTATACTCCACCGCCCACTGTCCTGTTATCCATCGCCCGTTGACCCGCTCTTCAGCTGGTTGCTGGCATGATCCCCGACCCCCTCCTTCTCAACGCTCCTGCCCTCCCGCAACTTTACCCCTGGCCAGACTCCCCACACGCTGTGAAAGGAACTCTTCCTCCCCCCCCCCCCCCCCCCCCCCCCCCCCCGGCGGCGCTGTCCTTTTACAGCTGCTTCCCACTTTACAGCCGCTTCCCATCAGCTGCTAGCAATGAGGGATAGACTTGGCTTTTCCTCAGTGCATCAACATCGTTCTTGATGTTGGTGTACTGAAGGATAGCCAAGTCTATCTTTCTTGGCTAACAACCTAACCTTCCCGCCTCCAAGATGCAGGTACATTTTCGTGCCTTATTTTTGAGTAAAAAAGAGAGTCTTCATTGCCAGGAAATATGGTATTTAAAATCGTATAACTCAAAGAAATCTACTTACCACATTATTTGTACACAAACTCCATTCTTCTCTCTTTGTTTCTTAAAATACTTTTAGGATAATAACAATCCATGTTTGAAAATCCCGCCAAGAAACTAATGTTGCGCATGCGCAGTACTCAGTCCACACTGCAAATGCAGAATTTCAGCTACCTGCAGCTCCCCTTGTCATTGACGCTTTGAAGCAGCGTCCACGGCACGTCAACTGCACAGACTTTTGCGTATTACATGTACTGCGCATGAAAGGCACGGTGAATTATGCCTACCTAAGAGATTGATTGATCTCTTAGGTAGGAATAATTCTCCCGTGCCTTTACTATTTATATTTAATAATAATCATTTTATAATTTCAGTCAGGGTAGGCAGTGCCTACCTTGCCCATCCTGACAGCACGTGCCTGGTTTCATTGATTGAGGAACAAGGACCTCCAGATCCCGTTGTACTACCCCTTTTCCCAACTTGACACCATTTAGATAATACTAGATCGTGGGTCCCGTTGGGCCCTGTCCCCCAATGGGGGGGGGGGGTGGGGGGCATGGCATCACACTGGAGGGCTTGTACCCTGAACGCAATATTCCACCACTCGCCCATAACCCCCAACTGAGCAGGCGCGGCTGACGGGTTCCCATTGTGACATAATCCCCCCCACACGCACTAGCCCCCCCACATACCAATCCGCCCACACACACTCACCCCCCACACACACACACTAACCTCCCCACCACACACTAACCCCCTATCTGTGTCTATGTCTCTCTCTATCTCTATATCTTCCTTTCTGTCACCTCTCCCTTCCTCTCCTTTTCCTACCCTCAGCCACTCTCTCCCTCACCTATCCCCTTTTGCACTTCTCACCCCCCCCACACACACTAGCCCCCCCAAACACACTAACCGCCCCACACACACTAACCCCCTGCACACACACTAATCCCCCCCCACACACACTACCCCCCCACACACACACTGACCCCCCCCACACACACACTGACCCCCCCACACACACACTAACCTCCCCACCCATACACTAACCCGCCCCCACGCACTAACCTGCCCCACACACAAACCCACCCCACACACACTCTCTGTTGAGAATTTGCTGTGTCTGTGTTCTTCCTTTTCTCTGTCTTAGATTCTCCTGATTCCTTTTGCTCACTTTCCCTCTGTACCCCCTTCTTCTCTTTGATGGCCCTTAGCCCAATAAATTAGATATGGAATATATTCAGGAGTGTCTTTAAATTTTTTTTTCTAAACAGAGCATGAAAATTGAATTGCTTTGAATTAAATTGTTGTGAAGTAGTTGCACGTTTGGGGTAGAAGTGCCATCTGTTGGGAAATTGGATGTGCACTTATGCCCCTGTCCCACTTAGGAAACCTGAACGGAAACCTCTGGAGACTTTGTGCCCCACCCAAGGTTTCCGTGCGGTTCCCAGAGGTTGCAGGTTGCAGGTAGCAGGTAGTGGAAGCAGGTAGGGAGACTGACAAAAGGGCATTACTGTCAAATATGAAGAAAGAAGAACAAGATTAATACTATAGATTAATGGCATTGTCTCCACAGATGTCATTGGATCTACTGTATGTTTACAATAATTTGTTTTGATATTTGATTTTATCTGTACTTTTATTCTTTTTCGATACTTTGTGTATGAGTGGGGTTACATGGACATGAATAGTTTCGAGGGATATGGACCAAATGCAGGAAAATCAAGAACGAACATCGCTCTGTTCTGCGGGCGGGTCTGGGTCTCTCTGATCATTGCCTAGTTCAGCTTATTCCGACCTACAGGCAGAAACTAAAATCTGCTAAGTCTGTGGCCAGAACAACGAAAAGGTGGACAAGCGAGGGCATTGAGAACCTACAATCCTGCTTTGACTGCATGGATTGGAATGTGTTCAGGGAAGCAACCACAAGCCTCGATGAGTATACAGACACTGCATCATCATCTGTCAGCTTTTGTGAGGACAGTTGCATTCCAACTAGGACCCTGACCTGATTCAACAACAACAAGCCCTGGTTTACTGCAGAACTCAGACAGCTCCGACAAACCAAAGAGGATGTCTACAGGAGTGGGGATGCAGACATCTGCAGGCAGGCCAAGTATAAGCTGCCACCTCTACTTTCACAATTAAATTAAAGGACTAAATGGAATGTCAAGTGTAACTTTACACGTTTGAACTTCTGTTGCAGAGTCCTGATTCGCCTTTCCAATGACTTTCCTTTCAGAAGATCATTTAACCCAAATTTCAAATATGTCGTACATCGGTGATGACAATTCAAATCTATAAAATTATTGAACCTAGGATAAAACATGCCAACGAGGTCCCATGCAATGCCCTCAAACCAGATCAATGGATACACAATCTAAAATTATTTCTTTATTTCTTGGTTTCCAGTGAAAAGGGAAAGAAACATCTATATTACTAAAAGTCTGATCTTGACCACTACTGTTGTTCTGTATATTGATTTTAGAAAAACCGATGCCACTTACGCCTGTGATTTTTGGCCATCTTACTCAGTCCCCCTCCACCATGTAGGACAAGAGGATTTTTCCCATCGATGAAAAATAAAAGAGTTATTATTGTTTAAAAAATGTTGCGATTCTCTCTCCTGAAGGCCACACCCCTTCCGGAGGGACTATAAAACCCGGAGGTGTTGAGTGCCTCAGTCAGTCTCTGCAAGACGGGGGAGCGAGAGGGTCACGTCTCTCATTCTGAGCTGTGAATAACACTGAACACATGTCTACTAAACTGTGATTGTGGTTTTACTGACCTTGAGTGCCCTTAATGTGGTTTGAAAATGAAAATGTGGTTGGTTTGAAATAAAGCACAGCAAATGGTTGGCGGTGGTTGGTTTGAAATAAAGCACAGCAAATGGTTGGTGGTGGTTGGTTTGAAATAGAGCGCAGCAAATGGTTGGTGGTGGTTGGTTTGAAATAAAGCGCATATTTGAAATAAAGCGCAAGTGTTATGTGGTGTTTTGTGTAGTTTTATGGTGATTTTATGGTGGTCTCACCCTGCTTGAAATGGCATGAAACTGCACTTTAATTTGGTGGACTTGCACCCTGCTTGAAATGGTATGAAATTGCACTTGAATTTGTTGACCTTGCACCCTCCTTGAAGTGGTATGAAACTGTGGGTATGAAACCCCCCCCCCCCATTGGCCACCAATATTGGAATTGGTGGAGAGGTGGAATATTTTGTTGGGGGATCAGCGCTCCCATGTGAACATGGGACCCAATGGGTCCCGCTCAGTCTAGTTGATATATAAAGTTTCAGTATTGAGTTTAAAAACTAGTACCATACCGCAGGATAAGAACCAGTGTTTGTAAAAACTAAGATTATTCCGAGATCGAATCATTGAAATCTATTGCTTCCTACTGGCAGAATTTGTTGGCAAATGCCTATACTGCCATTCTTACCCTCCAGAGGGTATCCTTTCAGGGCAGCAACAAATATAAAAAAACTTCGGAGTGGATGCAGAAGAGATTTACCAGATTGATTCCTGGATTAGAGGCTCTTACCTGTAGCTGTAAGGAGTGGGTGAACAAACTTGGATTGTTTTCACTGAAGCTTCAGAAACTGAGGGAGAGATCTTCTCGAAGTTTATAAAAATACTATACTAAGTGAGTCCCAGTCACCACGGGGGGTGTGTGGTGGGGGTGTGGGGTGGGAGAGGAAGTGTGCATGTGGGTTGGAGGTGTTTTGCGAGGGTGGGGGAGGGATGTGGGGGGGGGGGTGTTACGTGTGTGGTGTATGGGGAGGGAGGATGTGGGAGGGGATGGTTTGGGGGAAGGATGTGGGGAGGGGTGTGGAGGGGTTGGGTGTGGAGGGGAGGGGTGTGTGTGTGGGTGGGGGGTTGTAAGGGAGAGGCGGTAGCGGGTGGGGGGTGGTTGTGGGCCGGGGGTGTTCTGGAGCGTGGCATTGTGCGGACGCATTGTGGGTGTTTGTGGGCGGGGGGTTGTGGGGCAGGGGGTGTGTGGGCAGGGATGGGTTGTGGGGGGGAGTGGTGTGTGGGAGGGAGCGGGGTGTGAGGGGGGGATGTATGGGCAGAGGGATTGTGGGGGTGTGGGGGGAGGTATGTGTGGGCAGGGGGTGTTTTGGGGAGAGGGGTGTGTGGGCAGGGGTGTGTGTGTGGGAGAGGGGTGTGTGTGGGCAGGTGGAGGGTTGTGAGGGGTGTGTGAAAGGGAGGGGTGTGGGAGGGAGGGGTGTTCGGGGCGGATTGGGGGGTCGGGGTGGAGGAGTGGGGGCAGGGGGGAGAGAGAGAGAAAAGACGGCGGAAGAGCCATGGGGGAGAGTGCGGTATTATGGAGGAGGAGGCAGGAGCCAGCGAGGAGGACCAGAGGGGAAGGGGTTGGGGGTGCGATAGTAACTCATAGCGGGCGCTGGCCGCTTTGCTGGTCGTTATCCGACTGCGCGATCGAGGGACCAATTGAGGTTGCTCTGCTGTGGGAATTTAAGGATTTGCGGGAAGCGGCTGAAATGAGCAAAGTCGGCGAGTGGCAGGTGAGAGGTGTTCAGACGGAGAGCACTGCAGAGTTGTGTGGGCCCCCGGCAGAAGGCGCCGAAGTGGCAGCCGGTTCTGCTGTCGGATCCCGGCGGCTGCTCGCAGTCACCCGAGCTGCATCCTTCCCCGGAAGTGGCGGCCAGTTCCGCTGTCTGTGCCCGGAGCGCTGCGGCAGCAGTGAGTGAGTCTGACATGATCTCCGATCCCGTCCTTCTCAACTCTCCTGCCCTCCCCGCCTCTTTAACCCCGGGCACAAACTCTCCACATGCTGTGATAGGAACTCTCCCTCCAATTGGCCCCTTGAATTAGTATTGTTATTCAATAAGATGACAACTGATTCAACGTTCCGGTGTACTCCCGTTTTTCCCACCATCTCTCAACCTCCTCTGTCCCCCACCCATTCAGTAAATAAAAAAATGAAAGAGATTTAGAAGCCTTGGGAAAATTGTATTGTTACTTATTATTTTTTAGGGGGAGAACAATCCGATAGTATACGATTTAAAAAAAAAGCCTACTGACTATTTACTTTGAGTAATTACTCACGGCACGTGCCTGGTGCAAGGCCACCAATTTCAAGTGCAGTTTCAAACCACTTCAAGCAGAGTGTAAGGCCACCAAATTCAAGAGCAGTTTCCTACCACTTTCAAGCAGGGTGCATCGCAACCAAATTCAACTGCAGTTTCCTGCCACTTTAAGCAGGGTGCAAGGCCACCAAATTCAAGTGCAGTTTCCTACCACTTCAATCAAGGTGCAAGGCCACCAAATTCAAATGCAGTTTCATACCATTTCAAGCAGGATGAAAGGCCACCAAACTCAAATGCAGTATCATACCATTTCAAGCAGGGTGCAAGGCCACCAAACTCAAATGCAGTTTCATACCATTTCAAGCAGGTTGCAAGGCCACCAAATTCAAGTGCAGTTTCACACCATTTCAAGCAGAATCAAAGGCCACCAAACTCAAACGCAGTTTCATACCATTTCAAGCAGGGTGCATCGCAACCAAATTCAACTGCAGTTTCCTGCCACTTTAAGCAGGGTGCAAGGCCACCAAATTCAAATGCAGTTTCATACCATTTCAAGCAAGGGTGCAAGACCACCAAACTCAAATGCAGTTTCATACCATTTCAAGCAAGGGTGCAAGACCACCAAATTCAAGTGCAGTTTCATACCATTTCAAGCAGGGTGCAAGGCCAACAAATTCAAATGCAGTTTCATACCATTTCAAGCAGGTTGCAAAGCCACCAAATTGAAGTGCAGTTTCATACCATTTCAAGCAGGGTGCAAAGCCACCAAATTGAAGTGCAGTTTCATACCATTTCAAGCAGGGTGCAAAGCCACCAATTCAAGTGCAGTTTCATACCATTTCAAGCAGGATGCAAGACCACCAAATTCAAGTGCAGTTTCATACCATTTCAAGCAGGGTACAAGGACACCAAATTCAAATGCAGTTTCATACAATTTGAAGCCGGGTGCAAGGCCACCAAATTCAAGTGCAGTTTCACACCATTTCAAGCAGGGTGCAAGACCACCAGTTTCAAGTGCAGTTTCATAGCATTTCAAGCAGGGTGCAAGGCCACCAAATTCATTTGCAGTTTCATACTATTTCAAGCAGGGTACAAGGCCACCAAATTCAAATGCAGTTTCCTACCACTTTAATCAAGGTGCAAGGCCACCAAATTCAAGTGCAGTTTCACACAATTTCAAGCAGGGTGCAAGGCCACCACATTCAAGTGCAGTTACATACCACTTCAAGCAGGGTGCAAGGCCACCAAATTCAAGAGCAGTTTCCTACCACTTCAAGCAGGGTGCATGGCCACCTAATTCAAGCATAGTTTCCTACCACTTCAAGCAAGGTGCACGCCACCAAATTCAATTGCAGTTTCCTGCCACTTTAAGCAGGGTGCAAGGCCACCAAATTCAAATGCAGTTTCATACCATTTCAAGCAGGGTGCAAGGTCACCAAATTCAAGTGCAGTTTCATACCATTTCAAGCAGGGTGCAAGACCACCAAATTCAAATGCAGTTTCATACCATTTCAAGCAGGTTGCAAGGCCACCAAATTCAAGTGCAGTATCACACCATTTCATCCACGGTGCAAGACCTCCAATTTCAAGTGCAGTTTCATACGATTTCAAGCAGGGTGCAAGGCCACCAAATTGAAGTGCAGTTTCAAACCATTTCAAGCAGGGTGCAAAGCCACCAAATTCAAGTGCAGTTTCACACCATTTCAAGCAGGGTGCAAGACCACCAAATTCAAATGCAGTTTCATACCATTTCAAGCAGGTTGCAAGGCCACCAAATTCAAGTGCAGTTTCACATCATTTCAAGCAGGGTGCAAGACCACCAGTTTCAAGTGCAGTTTCATAGCATTTCAAGCAGGATGCAAGGCCACCAAATTCATTTGCAGTTTCATACCATTTCAAGCAGGGTGCAAGGCCACCAAATTCAAATGCAGTTTCCTACCACTTCAATCAAGGTGCAAGGCCACCAAATTCAAGTGCAGTTTCACACCATTTCAAGCAGGGTGCAAGGCCACCACGTTCAAGTGCAGTTACATACCACTTCAAGCAGGGTGCAAGGCCACCTAATTCAAGCACAGTTTCCTACCTCTTCAAGCAGGGTGCAAGGCCACCAAATTCAAGAGCAGTTTCCTACCACTTCAAGCAGGGTGCAAGGCCACCTAATTCAAGCACAGTTTCCTACCACTTCAAGCAGGGTGCACGCCACCAAATTCAATTGCAGTTTCCTGCCACTTTAAGCAGGGTGCAAGGCCACCAAATTCAAGTGCAATTTCCTACCACTTTAAGCAGGGTGCAAGGCCACCAAATTCAATTGTAGTTTCATACCATTTCAAGCAGGGTGCAAGGTCACCAAATTCAAGTGCAGTTTCATACCATTTCAAGCAGGGTGCAAGACCACCAAATTCAAATGCAGTTTCATACCATTTCAAGCAGGTTGCAAGGCCACCAAATTCAAGTGCAGTATCACACCATTTCAAGCACGGTGCAAGACCTCCAATTTCAAGTGCAGTTTCATACCACTTCAAGCAGGGTGCAAGGCCACCAAATTTAAGTGCAGTTTCATACCATTTCAAGCAGAATGAAAGGCCACCAAACTCAAATGCAGTTTCATACCATTTCAAGCAGGTTGCAAGGCCACCAAATTCAAGTGCAGTTTCACACCATTTCAAGCAGGGTGCAAGACCTCCAATTTCAAGTGCAGTTTCATACCATTTCAAGCAGGGTGCAAGGCCACCAAATTCAAGTGCAGTTTCATACCATTTCAAGCAGGGTGCAAGGCCACCCAATTCAAGTGCAGTTTCATACCATTCCAAGCAGCGTGCAAGGCCACCAAATTCAAATGCAGTTTCATACCATTTGAAGCTGGGTGCAAGGCCACTAATTTCAAATGCAGTTTCATACCACTTCAAGCATGGTGCAAGGCCACCAATTTCAAATGCATTTTCATACCATTTCAAACAGGGTGCATGGCCACCAAATTCAAGTGCAGTTTCATACGATTTCAAGCCAGGTGCAAGGCCACCAAATACAAGTGCAGTTTCATACCATCTCAAGCAAAGTGCAAGTCCACCTAATTCAAGCAAAGTTTCCTACCACTTCAAGCAGGGTGCAAGGCCACCAAATTCAAGAGCAGTTTCCTACCACTTCAAGCAGGGTGCAACGCCACCAAATTCAACTGCAGTTTCCTGCCACTTTAAGCAGGGTGCAAGGCCACCAAATTCAAGTGCAGTTTCCTACCACTTCAAGCAGGGTGCAAGGCCACCAAATTCAAATGCAGTTTCCTACCATTTCAAGTAGGGTGCATGCCCACCAAATTCAAGTGCAGTTTCATACGATTTCAAGCCAGCTGCAAGGCCACCAAAGTAAAGTGCAGTTTCATCCCACTTCAAGCAGGGGCAAATCCACCAAATTCAACTGCAGTCTCATACCACTTCAAACTGGGTGCAAGGCCACCAAATTCAAGTGCAGTTTCAAACCATCTGAAGCAGGGTGCATCGCAACCAAATTCAACTGCAGTTACCTGCCACTTTAAGCAGGGTGCAAGGCCACCAAATTCAAGTGCAGTTTCCTACCACTTGAATCAAGGTGCAAGGCCACCAAATTCAAATGCAGTTTCATACCATTTCAAGCAGGGTGCAAGGCCACCTAATTCAAGCACAGTTTCCTACCACTTCAAGCAGGGTGCACGCCACCAAATTCAATTGCAGTTTCCTGCCACTTTAAGCAGGGTGCAAGGCCACCAAATTCAAGTGCAATTTCCTACCACTTTAAGCAGGGTGCAAGGCCACCAAATTCAAATGTAGTTTCATACCATTTCAAGCAGGGTGCAAGGTCACCAAATTCAAGTGCAGTTTCATACCATTTCAAGCAGGGTGCAAGACCACCAAATTCAAATGCAGTTTCATACCATTTCAAGCAGGTTGCAAGGCCACCAAATTCAAGTGCAGTATCACACCATTTCAAGCACGGTGCAAGACCTCCAATTTCAAGTGCAGTTTCATACCACTTCAAGCAGGGTGCAAGGCCACCAAATTTAAGTGCAGTTTCATACCATTTCAAGCAGAATGAAAGGCCACCAAACTCAAATGCAGTTTCATACCATTTCAAGCAGGTTGCAAGGCCACCAAATTCAAGTGCAGTTTCACACCATTTCAAGCAGGGTGCAAGACCTCCAATTTCAAGTGCAGTTTCATACCATTTCAAGCAGGGTGCAAGGCCACCCAATTCAAGTGCAGTTTCATACCATTTCAAGCAGGGTGCAAGGCCACCCAATTCAAGTGCAGTTTCATACCATTCCAAGCAGCATGCAAGGCCACCAAATTCAAATGCAGTTTCATACCATTTGAAGCTGGGTGCAAGGCCACTAATTTCAAATGCAGTTTCATACCACTTCAAGCATGGTGCAAGGCCACCAATTTCAAATGCATTTTCATACCATTTCAAACAGGGTGCATGGCCACCAAATTCAAGTGCAGTTTCATACGATTTCAAGCCAGGTGCAAGGCCACCAAATACAAGTGCAGTTTCATACCATCTCAAGCAAAGTGCAAGTCCACCTAATTCAAGCAAAGTTTCCTACCACTTCAAGCAGGGTGCAAGGCCACCAAATTCAAGAGCAGTTTCCTACCACTTCAAGCAGGGTGCAACGCCACCAAATTCAACTGCAGTTTCCTGCCACTTTAAGCAGGGTGCAAGGCCACCAAATTCAAGTGCAGTTTCCTACCACTTCAAGCAGGGTGCAAGGCCACCAAATTCAAATGCAGTTTCCTACCATTTCAAGTAGGGTGCATGCCCACCAAATTCAAGTGCAGTTTCATACGATTTCAAGCCAGCTGCAAGGCCACCAAAGTAAAGTGCAGTTTCATCCCACTTCAAGCAGGGGCAAATCCACCAAATTCAACTGCAGTCTCATACCACTTCAAACTGGGTGCAAGGCCACCAAATTCAAGTGCAGTTTCAAACCATCTGAAGCAGGGTGCATCGCAACCAAATTCAACTGCAGTTACCTGCCACTTTAAGCAGGGTGCAAGGCCACCAAATTCAAGTGCAGTTTCCTACCACTTGAATCAAGGTGCAAGGCCACCAAATTCAAATGCAGTTTCATACCATTTCAAGCAGGATGAAAGGCCACCAAACTCAAATGCAATTTCATGCCATTTCAAGCAGGGTGCAAGGCCACCAAACTCAAATGCAGTTTCATAGCATTTCAAGCAAGGGTGCAAGACCACCAAATTCAAATGCAGTTTCATACCATTTCAAGCAGGGTGCAAGGCCACCAAATTCAAGTGCAGTTTCATACCATTTCAAGCAGGTTGCAAAGCCACCAAATTGAAGTGCCCTTTCATACCATTTCAAGCAGGGTGCAAAGCCACCAAATTGAAGTGCAGTTTCATACCATTTCAAGCAGGGTGCAAGGCCACCAAACTCAAATGCAGTTTCATACCATTTCAAGCAGGATGAAAGGCCACCAAACTCAAATGCAGTATCATACCATTTCAAGCAGGGTGCAAGGCCACCAGACTCAAATGCAGTTTCATACCATTTCAAGCAGGTTGCAAAGCCACCAAATTGAAGTGCAGTTTCATACCATTTCAAGCAGGGTGCAAAGCCACCAATTCAAGTGCAGTTTCATACCATTTCAAGCAGGATGCAAGACCACCAAATTCAAGTGCAGTTTCATACCATTTCAAGCAGGGTACAAGGCCACCAAATTCAAATGCAGTTTCATACCATTGGAAGCCGGGCGCAAGGCCACGAAATTCAAGTGCAGTTTCACACCATTTCAAGCAGGGTGCAAGGCCACCAAATTCAAATGCAGTTTCATACCATTTCAAGCAGGTTGCAAGGCCACCAAATTCAAGTGCAGTTTCACACCATTTCAAGCAGAATGAAAGGCCAACAAACTCAAACGCAGTTTCATACCATTTCAAGCAGGGTGCATCGCAACCAAATTCAACTGCAGTTTCCTGCCACTTTAAGCAGGGTGCAAGGCCACCAAATTCAACTGCAGTTTCCTGCCACTTTAAGCAGGGTGCAAGGCCACCAAATTCAAATGCAGTTTCATACCATTTCAAGCAAGGGTGCAAGACCACCAAACTCAAATGCAGTTTCATACCATTTCAAGCAAGGGTGCAAGACCACCAAATTCAAATGCAGTTTCATACCATTTCAAGCAGGGTGCAAGGCCACCAAATTCAAGTGCAGTTTCATACCATTTCAAGCAGGGTGCAAGGCCAACAAATTCAAATGCAGTTTCATACCATTTCAAGCAGGTTGCAAAGCCACCAAATTGAAGTGCAGTTTCATACCATTTCAAGCAGGGTGCAAAGCCACCAAATTGAAGTGCAGTTTCATACCATTTCAAGCAGGGTGCAAAGCCACCAATTCAAGTGCAGTTTCATACCATTTCAAGCAGGATGCAAGACCACCAAATTCAAGTGCAGTTTCATACCATTTCAAGCAGGGTACAAGGACACCAAATTCAAATGCAGTTTCATAGCATTTGAAGCCGGGCGCAAGGCCACCAAATTCAAGTGCAGTTTCACACCATTTCAAGCAGGGTGCAAGGCCACCAAATTCAAATGCAGTTTCATACCATTTCAAGCAGGTTGCAAGGCCACCAAATTCAAGTGCAGTTTCACACCATTTCAAGCAGAATGAAAGGCCACCAAACTCAAACGCAGTTTCATACCATTTCAAGCAGGGTGCATCGCAACCAAATTCAACTGCAGTTTCCTGCCACTTTAAGCAGGGTGCAAGGCCACCAAATTCAAATGCAGTTTCATACCATTTCAAGCAAGGGTGCAAGACCACCAAACTCAAATGCAGTTTCATACCATTTCAAGCAAGGGTGCAAGACCACCAAATTCAAATGCAGTTTCATACCATTTCAAGCAGGGTGCAAGGCCACCAAATTCAAGTGCAGTTTCATACCATTTCAAGCAGGGTGCAAGGCCAACAAATTCAAATGCAGTTTCATACCATTTCAAGCAGGTTGCAAAGCCACCAAATTGAAGTGCAGTTTCATACCATTTCAAGCAGGGTGCAAAGCCACCAAATTGAAGTGCAGTTTCATACCATTTCAAGCAGGGTGCAAAGCCACCAATTCAAGTGCAGTTTCATACCATTTCAAGCAGGATGCAAGACCACCAAATTCAAGTGCAGTTTCATACCATTTCAAGCAGGGTGCAAGGCCACCAAATTCAAATGCAGTTTCATACCATTTCAAGCAAGGGTGCAAGACCACCAAACTCAAATGCAGTTTCATACCATTTCAAGCAAGGGTGCAAGACCACCAAATTCAAATGCAGTTTCATACCATTTCAAGCAGGGTGCAAGGCCACCAAATTCAAGTGCAGTTTCATACCATTTCAAGCAGGGTGCAAGGCCAACAAATTCAAATGCAGTTTCATACCATTTCAAGCAGGTTGCAAAGCCACCAAATTGAAGTGCAGTTTCATACCATTTCAAGCAGGGTGCAAAGCCACCAAATTGAAGTGCAGTTTCATACCATTTCAAGCAGGGTGCAAAGCCACCAATTCAAGTGCAGTTTCATACCATTTCAAGCAGGATGCAAGACCACCAAATTCAAGTGCAGTTTCATACCATTTCAAGCAGGGTACAAGGACACCAAATTCAAATGCAGTTTCATACCATTTGAAGCCGGGCGCAAGGCCACCAAATTCAAGTGCAGTTTCACACCATTTCAAGCAGGGTGCAAGGCCACCAAATTCAAATGCAGTTTCATACCATTTCAAGCAGGGTGCAAGACCACCAAATTCAAGTGCAGTTTCACACCATTTCAAGCAGAATGAAAGGCCACCAAACTCAAACGCAGTTTCATACCATTTCAAGCAGGGTGCATCGCAACCAAATTCAACTGCAGTTTCCTGCCACTTTAAGCAGGGTGCAAGGCCACCAAATTCAAATGCAGTTTCATACCATTTCAAGCAAGGGTGCAAGACCACCAAACTCAAATGCAGTTTCATACCATTTCAAGCAAGGGTGCAAGACCACCAAATTCAAATGCAGTTTCATACCATTTCAAGCAGGGTGCAAGGCCACCAAATTCAAGTGCAGTTTCATACCATTTCAAGCAGGGTGCAAGGCCAACAAATTCAAATGCAGTTTCATACCATTTCAAGCAGGTTGCAAAGCCACCAAATTGAAGTGCAGTTTCATACCATTTCAAGCAGGGTGCAAAGCCACCAAATTGAAGTGCAGTTTCATACCATTTCAAGCAGGGTGCAAAGCCACCAATTCAAGTGCAGTTTCATACCATTTCAAGCAGGATGCAAGACCACCAAATTCAAGTGCAGTTTCATACCATTTCAAGCAGGGTACAAGGACACCAAATTCAAATGCAGTTTCATACAATTTGAAGCCGGGTGCAAGGCCACCAAATTCAAGTGCAGTTTCACACCATTTCAAGCAGGGTGCAAGCCACCAAATTCAAATGCAGTTTCATACCATTTCAAGCAGGTTGCAAGGCCACCAAATTCAAGTGCAGTTTCACACCATTTCAAGCAGGGTGCAAGACCACCAGTTTCAAGTGCAGTTTCATAGCATTTCAAGCAGGGTGCAAGGCCACCAAATTCATTTGCAGTTTCATACCATTTCAAGCAGGGTGCAAGGCCACCACAATCAAGTGCAGTTACATACCACTTCAAGCAGGGTGCAAGGCCACCTAATTCAAGCACAGTTTCCTACCTCTTCAAGCAGGGTGCAAGGCCACCAAATTCAAGAGCAGTTTCCTACCACTTCAAGCAGGGTGCATGGCCACCTAATTCAAGCATAGTTTCCTACCACTTCAAGCAAGGTGCACGCCACCAAATTCAATTGCAGTTTCCTGCCACTTTAAGCAGTGTGCAAGGCCACCAAATTCAAATGCAGTTTCATACCATTTCAAGCAGGGTGCAAGGTCACCAAATTCAAGTGCAGTTTCATACCATTTCAAGCAGGGTGCAAGACCACCAAATTCAAATGCAGTTTCATACCATTTCAAGCAGGTTGCAAGGCCACCAAATTCAAGTGCAGTATCACACCATTTCAACCACGGTGCAAGACCTCCAATTTCAAGTGCAGTTTCATACGATTTCAAGCAGGGTGCAAGGCCACCAAATTGAAGTGCAGTTTCAAACCATTTCAAGCAGGGTGCAAAGCCACCAAATTGAAGTGCAGTTTCACACCATTTCAAGCAGGGTGCAAGACCACCAAATTCAAATGCAGTTTCATACCATTTCAAGCAGGTTGCAAGGCCACCAAATTCAAGTGCAGTTTCACATCATTTCAAGCAGGGTGCAAGACCACCAGTTTCAAGTGCAGTTTCATAGCATTTCAAGCAGGATGCAAGGCCACCAAATTCATTTGCAGTTTCATACCATTTCAAGCAGGGTGCAAGGCCACCAAATTCAAATGCAGTTTCCTACCACTTCAATCAAGGTGCAAGGCCACCAAATTCAAGTGCAGTGTCACACCATTTCAAGCAGGGTGCAAGGCCACCACGTTCAAGTGCAGTTACATACCACTTCAAGCAGGGTGCAAGGCCATCTAATTCAAGCACAGTTTCCTACCTCTTCAAGCAGGGTGCAATGCCACCAAATTCAAGAGCAGTTTCCTACCACTTCAAGCAGGGTGCAAGGCCACCTAATTCAAGCACAGTTTCCTACCACTTCAAGCAGGGTGCACGCCACCAAATTCAATTGCAGTTTCCTGCCACTTTAAGCAGGGTGCAAGGCCACCAAATTCAAGTGCAATTTCCTACCACTTTAAGCAGGGTGCAAGGCCACCAAATTCAAATGTAGTTTCATACCATTTCAAGCAGGGTGCAAGGTCACCAAATTCAAGTGCAGTTTCATACCATTTCAAGCAGGGTGCAAGACCACCAAATTCAAATGCAGTTTCATACCATTTCAAGCAGGTTGCAAGGCCACCAAATTCAAGTGCAGTATCACACCATTTCAAGCACGGTGCAAGACCTCCAATTTCAAGTGCAGTTTCATACCACTTCAAGCAGGGTGCAAGGCCACCAAATTTAAGTGCAGTTTCATACCATTTCAAGCAGAATGAAAGGCCACCAAACTCAAATGCAGTTTCATACCATTTCAACAGGTTGCAAGGCCACCAAATTCAAGTGCAGTTTCACACCATTTCAAGCAGGGTGCAAGACCTCCAATTTCAAGTGCAGTTTCATGCCATTTCAAGCAGGGTGCAAGGCCACCCAATTCAAGTGCAGTTTCATACCATTTCAAGCAGGGTGCAAGGCCACCCAATTCAAGCGCAGTTTCATACCATTCCAAGCAGCGTGCAAGGCCACCAAATTCAAATGCAGTTTCATACCATTTGAAGCTGGGTGCAAGGCCACTAATTTCAAATGCAGTTTCATACCACTTCAAGCATGGTGCAAGGCCACCAATTTCAAATGCATTTTCATACCATTTCAAACAGGGTGCATGGCCACCAAATTCAAGTGCAGTTTCATACGATTTCAAGCCAGGTGCAAGGCCACCAAATTCAAGTGCAGTTTCACATCCCACTTCAAGCTGGGTGCAAGGCCACCAAATTCAAGTGCAGTTTCAAACCATCTGAATCAGGGTGCAAGGCCACCAAATACAAGTGCAGTTTCATACCATCTCAAACAAAGTGCAAGTCCACCTAATTCAAGCAAAGTTTCCTACCACTTCAAGCAGGGTGCAAGGCCACCAAATTCAAGAGCAGTTTCCTACCACTTCAAGCAGGGTGCAACGCCACCAAATTCAACTGCAGTTTCCTGCCACTTTAAGCAGGGTGCAAGGCCACCAAATTCAAGTGCAGTTTCAAACCATCTGAAGCAGGGTGCATCGCAACCAAATTCAACTGCAGTTACCTGCCACTTTAAGCAGGGTGCAAGGCCACCAAATTCAAGTGCAGTTTCCTACCACTTGAATCAAGGTGCAAGGCCACCAAATTCAAATGCAGTTTCACACCATTTCAAGCAGGATGAAAGGCCACCAAACTCAAATGCAATTTCATGCCATTTCAAGCAGGGTGCAAGGCCACCAAACTCAAATGCAGTTTCATAGCATTTCAAGCAAGGGTGCAAGACCACCAAATTCAAATGCAGTTTCATACCATTTCAAGCAGGGTGCAAGGCCACCAAATTCAAGTGCAGTTTCATACCATTTCAAGCAGGTTGCAAAGCCACCAAATTGAAGTGCCCTTTCATACCATTTCAAGCAGGGTGCAAAGCCACCAAATTGAAGTGCAGTTTCATACCATTTCAAGCAGGGTGCAAAGCCACCAATTCAAGGGCAGTTTCATACCATTTCAAGCAGGATGCAAGACCACCAAATTCAAGTGCAGTTTCATACCATTTCAAGCAGGGTACAAGGCCACCAAATTCAAATGCAGTTTCATACCATTTGAAGCCGGGTG
Source organism: Amblyraja radiata (assembly GCF_010909765.2). Taxonomy (NCBI): domain Eukaryota; kingdom Metazoa; phylum Chordata; class Chondrichthyes; order Rajiformes; family Rajidae; genus Amblyraja; species Amblyraja radiata. The sequence goes on from NC_045957.1 coordinate 6,234,356, forward strand.
CAAGGCCACCAAATTCAAGTGCAGTTTCACACCATTTCAAGCAGGGTGCAAGGCCACCAAATTCAAATGCAGTTTCACACCATTTCAAGCAGGTTGCAAGGCCACCAAATTCAAGTGCAGTTTCACACCATTTCAAGCAGGGTGCAAGACCACCAGTTTCAAGTGCAGTTTCATAGCATTTCAATCAGGGTGAAAGGCCACCAAATTCATTTGCAGTTTCATACCATTTCAAGCAGGGTACAAGGCCACCAAATTCAAATGCAGTTTCCTACCACTTCAATCAAGGTGCAAGGCCACCAAATTCAAGTGCAGTTTCACACCATTTCAAGCAGGGTGCAAGGCCACCACGTTCAAGTGCAGTTACATACCTTCAAGCAGGGTGCAAGGCCACCTAATTCAAGCAGTTTCCTACCTCTTCAAGCAGGGTGCAAGGCCACCAAATTCAAAAGCAGTTTCCTACCACTTCAAGCAGGGTGCAAGGCCACCTAATTCAAGCACAGTTTCCTACCACTTCAAGCAGAGTGCAACGCCACCAAATTCAATTGCAGTTTCCTGCCACTTTAAGCAGGGTGCAAGACCACCAAATTCAAATGCAGTTTCATACCATTTCAAGCAGGTTGCAAGGCCACCAAATTCAAGTGCAGTATCACACCATTTCAAGCACGGTGCAAGACCTCCAATTTCAAGTGCAGTTTCATACCATTTCAAGCAGGGTGCAAGGCCACCAAATTGAAGTGCAGTTTCATACCATTTCAAGCAGGATGCAAGGCCACCAAATTCAAGTGCAGTTTCATACCACTTTTAGCAGGGTGCAAGGCCACCAAATTCAAGTGCAGTTTCCTACCACTTCAAGCAGGGTGCAAGGCCGCCAAATTTAAGTGCAGTTTCATACCATTTCAAGCAGAATGAAAGACCACCAAACTCAAATGCAGTTTCATACCATTTCAAGCAGGTTGCAAAGCCACCAAATTCAAGTGCAGTTTCACACCATTTCAAGCAGGGTGCAAGGCCACCAAATTCAAGAGCAGTTTCCTACCACTTCAAGCAGGGTGCAACGCCACCAAATTCAACAGCAGTTTCCTGCCACTTTAAGCAGGGTGCAAGGCCACCAAATTCAAGTGCAGTTTCCTACCACTTCAAGCAGGGTTCAAGGCCACCTAATGTAAGTGCAGTTTCCTACCACTTCAAGCAGGGTGCATGGCCACCAAATTCAAGTGCAGTTTCATACGATTTCAAGCCAGCTGCAAGGCCACCAAATTAAAGTGCTGTTTCATACCATTTCAACTAGGGTGCGAGGCCACCATATTCAAGTGCAGTTTCATACCATTTCAAGCAGGTTGCAAGGCCACCAAATTCAAGTACAATTTCATAACGTTTCAGGCAGGGTGCAAGGCCACCAAATTCAAATGGTATTTCATATCATTTCAAACAGGGGCAAGGCCACCAGATTCAAATACCGTTTTAACCATTTCATGCAGGGTGCAAGGCCACCAAATTCAAATACCGTTTCACATTTCAAGCAGGGTGCAAGGCCACCAAATTCAAGTGCATTTTCATACCATTTGATGATGGGTGCAAGGCCACCAATTTCAAATGCAGTTACATACCACTTCAAGCAGGGTGCAAGGCCACCAATTTCAAATGCAGATTCATACCATCTCAAGCAAAGTGCAAGGCCACCTAATTCAAGTACAGTTTCATAACATTTCAGGCAGGGTGCAAGGCCACCAAATTGAAATGGCAATTCATATCATTTCAAGCAGGGTGCAAGGCCACCAAATTCAAATACCGTTTCAACCATTTCATGCAGGGTGGAAGGCCACCAAATTCAAATGCCGTTTCAAATTTCAAGCAGGGTGCAAGGCCACCAAATTCCAATGCATTTTCATACCATTTCAAGCAGGGTGCATGGCCACCAAATTTAAATGCCGTTTCATACCATGTCAAGCAGGGTGCAAAGTCACCGAATTCAAGTGCAGTTTCCTACCACTTCAAGCAAGGTGCATGGCCACCAATTTCAAATGCAGTTTCATACTACTTCAAGCAGGGTGCAAGGCCACCAAAATCAAGTGCCATTTCATACCATTTCAAGCAAGGTGCAAGCCCACCAAATTCAGGTGCAGTTTCATACCATTACAAGCAGGGTGCAAGACCACCAAATTCAAATGCGGTTTTACACCATTTCAAGCAGGGTGCAAGGTCACCAAATTCAAGTGCAGTTTCATACCATTTCAAGCAAGGGTGCAAGGCCACCAAAATCAAGTGCCATTTCATACCACTTCAAGCAAGGTGCAAGCCCACCAAATTCAGGTGCAGTTTCATACCATTACAAGCAGGGTGCAAGGCCATCAAATTCAAATGCGGTTTTTCACCATTTCAAGCAGGGTGCAAGGTCACCAAATTCAAGTGCAGTTTCATACCATTTCAAGCAAGGTGCAAGGCCACCAAATTTAAATGCCGTTTCATACCATGTCAAGCAGGGTGCAAAGTCACCGAATTCAAGTGCAGTTTCCTACCACTTCAAGCAGGGTGCATGGGGGCAATTTCAAATGCAGTTTCATACTACTTCAAGCAGGGTGCAAGGCCACCAAAATCAAGTGCAGTTTCATATCATTTCAAGCAGGGTGCAAGGCCACCAAAATCAAGTGCCATTTCATACCACTTCAAGCAAGGTGCAAGCCCACCAAATTCAGGTACAGTTTCATACCATTACAAGCAGGCTGCAAGGCCATCAAATTCAAATGCGGTTTTGCACCATTTCAAGCAGGGTGCAAGGTCACCAAATTCAAGTGCAGTTTCATACCATTTCAAGCAGGGTGCAAGGCCACCAAACTCAAATGCAGTTTCATACCATTACAAGCAGGGTGCAAGGCCATCAAATTCAAATGCGGTTTTTCACCATTTCAAGCAGGGTGCATGGTCACCAAATTCAAGTGCAGTTTCATACCATTTCAAGCAAGGTGCAAGGCCACCAAATTTAAATGCCGTTTCATACCATGTCAAGCAGGGTGCAAAGTCACCGAATTCAAGTGCAGTTTCCTACCACTTCAAGCAGGGTGCATGGCCAGCAATTTCAAATGCAGTTTCATACTACTTCAAGCAGGGTGCAAGGCCACCAAAATCAAGTGCAGTTTCATATCATTTCAAGCAGGGTGCAAGGCCACCAAAATCAAGTGCCATTTCATACCACTTCAAGCAAGGTGCAAGCCCACCAAATTCAGGTACAGTTTCATACCATTACAAGCAGGCTGCAAGGCCATCAAATTCAAATGCGGTTTTGCACCATTTCAAGCAGGGTGCAAGGTCACCAAATTCAAGTGCAGTTTCATACCATTTCAAGCAGGGTGCAAGGCCACCAAACTCAAATGCAGTTTCATACCGTTTCAAGCAGGGTGCGAGGCCATCAAATTCAAGTATAGTTTCATACCATTTCAAGCAGGGTGCAAGGCGACCAAATTCACGTGAAGTTTCATACTCTTTCAAGCAGGGTGCAAGGCCACCAAATTCAAGTGCAGTTTCATACCATGTCAAGCAGGGTGCAAGGCCACCAAATTCAAGTGCAGTTTCGTACCACTTCAAGCAGGGTTCAAGGCCACCTAATGTAAGTGGAGTTCCCTACCACTTCAAGCAGGGTGCATGGCCACCAAATTCAAGTGCAGTTTCCTACCACTTCAAGCAGGGTGCAAAGCCACCAAATTCAAGTGCAGTTTCCTACCACTTCAAGCAGGGTGCACGGCCACCAAATTTAAGTGCAGTTTCTTACCACTTCAAGCAAGGGTGAAAGGCCACCAAATTTAAGTGCAAATGTTTTTTTTGTATTTCAAAATCAACTCATAAATAGTCGTTATTAGGCCCTCCTCATAAGGGTTCAAATTTAATTTTTTTTCCAAGATTTCGGTTTGATGTGATAACGGAAAAAAGGGTTGAGCAACCCTCAAAAAATGTCTAGTTTGTAAATATCAAAGAAATGTGAGTTAAGTAGATTATATTTATTGGAGAATTGTTCAAAATACATAAAACAAGCATCCAAAAACAAATCACGAAAAGCTACTAATCCCTTCCTCTTCCATAACAGAAAGGCTTGATTAGTGCTAGAAGGTTGGAAGAACAATTGGATATGAAAGGACTCAATAAGATAAAATCGTTCAATCCAAAAAACTTACGAAATTGAAACCATATTCGGAGTGTATGTCTTATTATTGGGTTAATGTATATTTATTCAATCTCATAATTGTAAAAGGTAAAGAGGCCGTTAGAATAGAAGCCAATGATAGCCCTTGCATAGAATCACGTTCAAGATTTATCCATCCTGGGCATTGGGTATCTTCTAAATCTTTTGTCCGAAACGTTAAATAATGAACATTAACTGCCCAATAGCAGAATCTAAGGTTTGCAGTGCCAAACCACCGTCTTTTTTTGATTTCTGTAAGTATTTTTTATTTAGTCTGGAATTTTTATTCTGCCATATATATGAAGAAATTTTGGAGTCAATAATATCAAAGAAAGATTTAGCAATAAAAATTTGTTATCGTCTGAAATAAATACAAAAATGTTGGTAAAATAAACATTTTAATAGCATTGATTCGGCTGATTAAAGATAAGGACATTGGTGACCATTTAGTAAACTGTTGTTTGATATGGTCAATTAAAGGTGAAAATTAGCTTTAAATAAATCCTTGTGTTTCTTGGTAATCTTAATACCTAAATAAGTAAAACATTCGGTAGTCAATCTAAATGGAAACTGTCCATAATTCGAAACTAAATTGTTTAATGGAAGAAGCTCACTATTACTAAGATTTAATTTATAACCAGAAAAACGACTGAATTGATTAAGTAATAATAATAATAATAATACATTTTATTTATGGGCGCCTTTCAAGAGTCTCAAGGACACCTTACAAAAATTTAGCAGGTAGAGGAAAAACATGTAAGGGGAATTAAATAAATAGTAGAGACATGACTAGTACACAAAGTAAAGACAGAATTCAATACAAAACACAATATGAGGCAATTAATGCACAGATGAAAAGGGAGGGGGACGTGGGGCTAAGGATAGGCAGAGGTGAAGAGATGGGTCTTGAGGCGGGACTGGAAGATGGTGAGGGACACGGAATTGCGGATCAGTTAGGGGAGGGAGTTCCAGAGCCTGGGAGCTGCCCTGGAGAAGGCTCTGTCCCCAAAACTGCGGAGGTTGGACTTGTGGATGGAGAGGAGACCGGCTGATGTGGATCTGAGGGACCGTGAGGGTTGGTAGGGGGAGAGGAGGTCAGTGAGATATGGGGGGGCCAGATGGTGGAGGGCTTTGTAGGTGAGGATCAGGATTTTATAGTAGATTCGGTGGGAGATGGGAAGCCAGTGAAGTTGTTTGAGGACTGGAGTGATGTGATGCCAGGATTTGGTGTGGGTGATGAGCCGGGCGGCTGCGTTCTGGACCAGTTGGAGTCGGTTGATGTAAGTGGAGCTGATGCCAAGGAGAAGTGAGTTGCAATAGTCCAGTCGGGAGGAGATGAAGGCATGGATGAGTCTTTCAGCAGCGGGAGGTGTGAGAGAGGGTCTGAGTTTGGCGATATTGCGGAGATGAAAGAAGGAGGTTTTAATGACATGGCGGATGTGAGGCTCAAGGGAGAGGGTGGAATCAAAGATCACGCCAAGGTTGCGGGCCTGGGGAGATGGGGAGACAGTGGTGCCGTCGATGGTGAGAGTGGGGTTATTGATTTTGCTGAGTGTGGCTTTGGAGCCTATGAGGAGGAATTCTGTCTTATCGCTGTTGAGTTTGAGGAAATTATGTTGCATCCAGGTTTTTATAGATGACAAACAGGAGTTGATATGGGAGAGGGGGGGGGGGTTGTGGGGGGATTTGGTGCCAAGGTAGATCTGGGTGTCATCAGCGTAACAGTGGAAGTCCAGGTTGAAGTGGCGGAGTATCTGGCCAAGGGGGAGGATGTAGATGATGAAGAGGAGGGGGCCGAGTACGGAGCCTTGGGGAACGCCTTGAGTGACTGTGGCTGTAGCAGAGGTGTGGTTGTGGAGAGAGATGAAGTGGGATCTGTTGGAAAGGTAGGAACGGAGCCAGCTGAGTGCAGAGCCTTCAATGCCGAGGTCTTTGAGTCTGGTGAGCAGGATGTTATGGTTCACTGTATCGAAGGCTGCGCTCAGGTCGAAGAGGATGAGGATGTTGAGGGAACCAGTGTCAGCAGAGGTGAGGAGGTCGTTGAGGACTTTGAGGAGAGCAGTTTCTGTGCTATGGAGGGGGCGAAAGCCAGATTGGAGGGGTTCAAGTAGGTTATACGCAAGGAGGTGGGAATGAAGTTGCGACGCAACGATACGCTCCAGGGTTTTTGAAAGAAAGGGGAGGTTTGAGATTGGGCGGTAGTTAATGAGAGAGGAGGGAGCAAGACCAGGTTTCTTTAATGCTATTATTGCCGGAATAGATTTCTCAGGATTAGAAATGAATAATAACAGATCATCTGCATAAAGAGATAGCTTGTGTCTTATTCCCACGGGCAATACCAAGAATATTAGGGGATTTCCTATTAGCGGTGGCCATAGGTCCCAAAGCGATATCAAACAATAAAGGACTTAAAGGACAGCCCTGTCTAGTACCTCGAAAGAGCCTGAAAAAAGGGATCTCTGATTATTGATAAGTACAGAAGCCTGAGGTATATGATATATCATCTTGATCCAAGAAATACATTTTGAAACAAACTTAAATTTTTTAAGTGTATTGAATAAGTATTCCCATGCTACTCTATCAAACGCCTTCTCAGCATCAAGTTAAATGACACATTCTGAAGCTTTATTTGATGCTGCATATATGATATTCATTAATCTCCTAATTTTAAGGTATGTAATGATATTTTAATAAAACCTGTCTGATCTTCAAAAATAATTTGCGTTAAAATGTTTTCCAATCTCATAGCTAATATTTTGGAAAGAATTTTGGAATCTACATTTAACAGTGATATAGGTCTATATGATGTCACTTCAGTAGGATCTTTATCTTTTTTAAGAATTAAAGAAATAGATGCTTCATAGAAACATAGAAACATAGGTGCAGGAATAGGCCATTCGGCCCTTCGAGCCTGCGCCGCCATTCAATATGATCATGGCTGATCATCCAACTCAGTATCCTGTACCTGCCTTCTCTCCATACCCCCTGATCCCTTTAGCCACAAGGGTCACATCTAACTCCCTCTTAAATATATCTAACTCCCTCTTAAATATAGTCAATGAACTGGCCTCAACTACCTTCTGTGGCAGAAAATTCCACAGATTCACCACTCTGTGAACATCTTTTTTCTCATCTCGGTCGTAAAAGTCTTCCCCCTTATCCTTAAACTGTGACCCCTTGTTCTGGACTTCCGCAACATCGGGAACAATCTTCCTGCCTCTAGCCTGTCGAACCCCTTAAGATCCCCTATCAATCTTCTAAATTCTAGCGAGTACAAGCCGAGTCTATCCAGTCTTTCTTCATATGAAAGTCCTGCCATCCCAGGAATAAGTATGGTGGATCTTCTCTGTACTCTCTCTACGGCAAGAATGTCTATCCTCAGATTAGGAGACCAAAACTGTACGCAATACTCCAGGTGTGGTCTCACCAAGGCACTGTACAACTGCAGTAGAACCTCCCTACTCCTTTACTCAAATCCTTTTGGTATAACATACCATTCGCTTTCTTCACTGCCTGCTGCACCTGCATGCCTACTTTCAATGATTGGTGTACCATGACACCCAGGTCTCGTTGCATCTCCCCTTATCCTAATCGGCCATCATTCAGATAATAGTCTACTTTCCTGTTCTTGCCACCAAAGTGGATAACCTCACATTTATCCACATTATACTGCATCTGCCATGCATTTGCCCACTCACCTAACCTATCCAAGTCACCTTGCAGCCTCCTGGCATCCTCCTCACAGCTAACACTGCCCTCCAGCTTCGTGTCATCTGCAAACTTGGAGATGTTGCATTCAATTCCCTCGTCCAAATCATTAATATATATTGTAAATAGCTGGGGTCCCAACACTGAGGCTTGTGGTACCCCACCCGCCATTGCCTGCCATTTTGAAAAGGACCCGTTTACTCCTACTCTTTGCTTCCTGTCTGCCAGACAGTTCTCTATTCACACCACTGAACCCCCAATACCGTGTGCTTTAAGTTTGCATACTAATCTCTTATGTGGGACCTTGTCGAAAGCCTTCTGAAAGTCCAGATATATCACATCCACTGGTTCTCCCTTATCCACTCTACTAGTTACATCCCCGAAAAAGTCTATAAGATTCGTCAGACATTATTTACCTTTCATAAATCCATGCTGACTTTATCCAATGATTTCACCACTTTCCAAATGTGCTGCTATCATATCTTTAATAACTGACTCTAGCATTTTCCCCACTTCCGATGTTAGACTAACGGGTCCGTAATTCCCCGATTTCTCCCTCCCTCCCTTTTTAAAATGTGGGGTTACATTAGCTACCCTCCAATCCTCAGGAACTACTCATGAATCTAAAGAGTTTTGAAAACTTATCACTAATGTATTAACTATTTCTGGGGCTACTTCCTTAACCACTCTGGGATGCAGCTTATCTGGCCCTGGGAATTTATCGGCCTTTAATCCATTCAATTTACTTAACACCATTCCCGACTAACCTGGATTTCACTCAGTTCCTCCATCTCATTTGACCATTGGTCCCCTGCTATTTCCGGCAGATTATTTATGTCTTCCTTAGTGAAGACAGAACCAAAGTAGTTATTCAATTGGTCTGCCATGTCCTTGTTCCCATGATCAATTCACCTGTTTCTGACTGCATGGGATCTACATTTGTTTTAACTAATCTTTTTCTCTTCATATATCTATAAAAGCTTTTGCAGTCCGTTTTTATGTTCCCTGCCAGTTTTGTTTCATAATCTATTTTCCCTTTCCTAATTAAGCCTTTCTGCTGGACTGCATTTCTCCCAGTCCTCTGGTAGGCTACTTTTACTGGCCAATTTGTATGCTTCATCTTTTGTTTTGATACTATCCCTAATTTCCCTTGTGATCCATGGATGCACTACCTTCCCTGATTTATTGTTTTACCAAACTGGGATGAACAATTGTTGTAGTTCATCCATGTGGTCTTTAAATGCCTTCCATTGCATATCCACCGTCAACCCTTTAAGAATCAATTACCAGTCTATCTTGGCCAATTCACGTCTCATACCCTCAAAGTTACCTTTCTTTAAGTTCAGAACCCTTGTTTCTGAATTAACTATGTCACTCTCCATCCTAATGAAGAACTCAACCAATTATGGTCACTCTTGCCCAAGGGGCCACACACAACAAGACTGCTAACTAACCCTTCTTCATTACTCAATACCCAGTCTAGAATAGCCTGCACTCTCGTTGGTTCCTCTACATGTTGGTTTAGAAAACTATCCCTACATTCTCTCCTAGTGGCAGTATGCTGTAAAGGTTGCAAATTAATTTGCTCCCTTAACTTTTAACCTTCACTTACCACTCTTTCAACGTTACTTGTGATTACTTGACTTCAAGGCACTGTCTACCTTTTCATAAAGTGTTGATAACACTTTTACACGCCTTAATCGTGAAAAAATGATGGAGACAAGAAGGAAAGGAGACTCCCCAAGGAAGGAACAGGGGAAAGCCACAACCACAGCCACAGCTTCTGACTAGTATCATGGAAACAATATCGAAAATGAACGATGAATTGAAAAAGAACTGAAAAATGAAATGAAAACAAGATTTTGCAGTTTGGAAGAAATGGTGAAAGTCAAAGACAAAGTCAAAGTAGCCTTTATTGTCATTCAGACCTTGTGGTCTAAACGAAATTTCGTTGCCTTGCAGTTCTACATATAGTAAAAAATGACAAAAACACACAATAAACACAAATTAACATCCACCACAGTGAGTTGAATACTCCTCACTGTGATGGAAGGCAAAAGTCTTAAGTCTTTTTCTCTTCCCTTCTTATTCTCCCACTGCGTCGAGGCGATCCAGGCTTCGGATGGTGTGACCCCGCCGGGTGATGGTAAGTAATGTCAGTCCCGCGGCTGAATCCAAGCTCTGCGAACGGGCCGGTTCAACTCCGCGGCCCGGGGTGGTCGAAGCCACCCTCCAGTCCAATCCAGAGGACGCAGCTGTTGTCGCGGGAGCTCCGGCGACCCGCTCAGAGGTCGGGTCGCCGCTGCCGCTGCCCGCTCCGAGGTCGGGTCACCGCTGCCGCTGCCCGTTCCGAGGTCAGGTCGAAAAGGAGTTTCGAGCAAATTGAAGGAAGTTCAAGAAAAGCTGACTATGTTACAAGATGAATTTCGTGAACAAAAGGAACAAATTGATAACTTGCAAACCTTGGGCCAGGAGAGAGATTGAAAAACTGGAATGGAGAATGAATGAAAATACTCGAGCACTTCAGCAATATAAGATTAAAAATATGGACCTGGAAAACAGAAGCCGTCGATTGAATTTACGAATTGTTGGTTTGCCAGAAGTTCAAGAAGGAGATAATGTTATAAAATATGCTTCTAAAATGATAAAGGAGACTTTCAACGTTGAGCACAATGAAAATCTTCCATTTTTGGATAACGCACGCAGAAGAAATCTGGTAATAAACCGAGACACTTGATTGTTCGGTTCACTTTTTGCAAATGAAGGAGAATATTCTCCAGGCAGCAAAAAAACTTGGCATGGTTGAATATGAAGGAAGCAAGTTTCGGTTTGTTACTGATTATAGTTACGAGCTTTTGGAAATAAGAAAGTCTTATCATAATGTAATGTCTGAACTGTTTAAGAAAAAGTTGCGCCCAGCCTTACTTTATCCAGCAAGACGGCGTATACGACTTTTCAATAGTAGCATTCGATTTTTTAACAATCCTCAAGATGCTTCCAGCTTTTTGGAGAGTTACGATGGTGAAGGGGAGTAATTGATAGCTGATTACGTTATAATTGGAGATCTACTGTTCCTATTTTGACATTATATCATTTGGTAATGATTAAGAATTTAACTGGACGAGTTGGTTTTCTTTTATATATATTAATTTTTAAGAATTTCTTTGTTAATTTGTGTTCCCCTGCCTTTAGACAAATGAAGTGAACGCAGTTCTTGTTTTTCATATTTTGACCTTGGATAATAATATGTAGCTCTTGCTCTTCAGTTTCTTTGCTAGTATGTATTTTTTTTTCTCTCTCAAACGACAACAATAAACGTGTTATGGCTCTTATGCTCTTTTCTTTTGGCAATTATGCTCTTTTCTACGTCGGGTGCGGTTGCTAGGAAAAATGGGGGTGGGGAAGGGATTTGGTAGCTTACTGACTGTCTATTGGTCAGTTTCGTGCTTCACATTGAGGGGGGGGCTCTTGTTTCTTATTTAGTGTTTTTCATTTGTGCAAAATCTGAATTACAAAAATGTCTGAAATGTCGTCACTTCTGGCTCCGCCCTAGATTTTTCTTCTTCCCGTATCATGAACTATTAGGCTTTAAGAAATTAACCCTTTACATCCCACATGATTTTTACGAGCAATATGGATAAAGTTATTGACTTCCTTTCATGGAATGTGAATGGCTTGAACCATCCCATTAAGAGGAAAAAACATTTAAAGCTCTTCGCAGACTAAATGCTCACATTATTTTTGTTCAGGAAACTCATGTAAGGCAAGATGACAATTTTTATTTTTATTGACTCCTCAATTCTGTTTGTTCATTATAAAACAATTTCCATATGGTAGATTTTTGGTGATTACTGGTGTTCTTTATAAGCAAAAAGTCGCCATGGTGAATGTTTACACACCAAATATTGATCACCCTGAGTTTTTTAAACAGTTAATTGCATCCTTTCCTAATTTAAATGAATACTTTTTAATAATGGGTGGAGATTTCAACTTCTGTCTGAACCACTTGATTGACAGATCTACATCTGATCATGTGCTTCCAAATCAATCACCTAGTTTTATCAATTCTTTTTTACTTGACTCTGGAATGATAGAAGTTTGGAGATTCTTACACCCAAATGGCAAAGAATTTTCTTTTTTTTCACATGTATATCATAGTTATTCTAGGATTGACTAGTTTATAATAGATTCGCGGCTAGTTTCATCGGTCACTGCATGTGAGTATGATGCAATTGCTATTTCTGATCACACACCATTGAAACTATCAATCAAACTACCTGATTCCAAGTTTAGTGCTGAACAAGGGCGATTTAATGCTACTTTGCTTCAAGATTTAAATGTTATTAATTTTATTGAAGATCAGTTTGCTTTTTACTTTTTTTGACAAACTCTACTGAAGAAATATCCAATGGTGTAGTCTGGGATGCTTTTAAGGCATATATTCGTGGACAAATTATTTCATACTTATTTGATTAAAAAGACAAACTCAAAAAGAAATACGTACATTGGCTGGCGAGATTAAAGAAATTGATTAAAAATATACAAAAGCTCCTAGTTTAGAGCTCTATAAGAATAGAGTTGAACTTCAATTGAGATATGATTTGTTATTAGTATGAACCGATTGAGAACCAGCTACTTAAAACCAAAAGTCAATTTTATATACATGGCAAAAAATCTGGTAAATTACTCGCTAATCAGTTGAAAGCGGTGTCGGCAAGCATCAGATTACTAAAGTGAGTAAACGGGATGGTACACTAACTGTAGACCATGATGAAATAAATAAATCCTTTCAGGAATGTTATACCTCCCTATACCAATCAGAATTTCCTACTGATTCCAATATAATGCATGAGTTTCTAAAGAAACAACTTACCAAATTTACCACATAATGAGTCACTGTTGTTAGATGAACCCATCATGGAAGAAGAAATACAGAAAGCAATCCTTTCAATGAATTTTGGTAAAGCTCTCGGTTTAGATGGGTTTACAGTAGAATTTTAAAAGTATTTTTCAAATTTATTGTCTCCCTGGCTATGCAAGGTTTTTAAAGAAGCATTTTTAAGGAATAGATTACAACAATCTTTTTATGAAGCATCTATTTCTTTAATTCTTAAAAAAGATAAAGACCCTACTGAAGTGACATCATATAGACCTATATCATTGTTAAATGTAGATTCCAAAATTCTTTCCAAAATATTAGCTATGAGATTGGAAAATATTTTACCGCAAATTATCTCTGAAGATCAGACAGGTTTTATTAAAATCGTTATTCATACTTTATTGTTAGGAGATTAATGAATATTGTATATACAGCAACAAATAAAATCCCCAGAATGTGTCATTTCACGATGCCGAGAAAGCGTTTGATAGAGTAGTATGGGAATACTTATTCAATACACTTGAAAAAATTAAGATTGGTCCAAAATGTATTTCTTGGATCAAGCTGATATATCATATACCTCAGGCTTCTGTACTTCCTGATAATCAGAGATCCCCTTTTTACAGACTCTTTTGAGGTACTAGACAGGGCTGTCCTTTAAGTCCTTGACTATTTGATATTGCTTTGGAACCTTTAGCCTTTGGAATATTAGGGAATCCCCTAATATTTTTGGTACTGTCCGCGGGAATAAGACACATAAGCTATCTCTTTATGCGGATGATCTGTTATTATTCCATTTCTTGTTTTTTTAATATTTTTATTTATTAGAAGTACATTAAATTACAGTAGTACAAACCCCATATATCTTATTATATTTATTGTACCCATTCATTTTTAAACTTTAAGGAAAGATAGAAATGAAGAAAGTAAAGAAAGTGAGAGAGAGTCGTGTTAGTGTAAAAGAGTGATCAAGAAGAAAGACCCATAGACAAAGAGTTAGTGAAAAAAGTTAAGAAATAGACCATAGAAAAGAAAGAAAGAAAAAGAAACAAAAGCTCTCTTGTGAAAACCGCGCAAAAGGGATATACCAACTTCGTATTTTTCATCCCCCCTTACCTGATCCTGACACCATTTCTTTTTTAAAGTACTGTTGTACCTTATACTTGTAGTAAGTCGATAAATGCAGACCACGTCTTTTGGAAGTGGTCTGATTTGCCTGCAAGGAGGAGTCTCATATCTTCCAGGTGTAATGTTTCAAACATTTTTGAAATCCACATATTTATTTGTTTTTCTAGAATTTATTTATAAGCTTTTCCCCCGGTATTAGCCCATAATTAAATACATTCTTTTGAAACACATTTAGTTCAGGGCTACCTTCCATTGTTCCAAAGATAATCCATTCTGCTTTTGGTATCAGTTTTATTTTAAATAATTTTGTGAAGATTTCAAAAATTGCAGTCCAGAATTTTTGACTTTTTATACAAAAAACAAATGAGTGCGCTATGGTGGCTTCTTGAGATTGGCATTTATCACAAATAGGTGAGACGTTAGGAAAAAGTTTACTTATTTTGGTTTTTGAATAGTATAATCTGTGTAAGATTTTGAATTGATTTTGAGCGCGTCTTACGTTAATCGAGCATTTTTGCACATATAGTAAATGTTTACCCCACCTCTCTTTTGAAATTTTTATAGCTAGTTCTTGTTCCCAGTCTCTTCTAATACCGTCGGTTGAAGGTATTTCTATATTTAAAATGATGTTATACAAGTATGATATTAAGTTTGCTGATTCGGCCTTTGACTTCATTGCTACGTCCAGTAAATCTGGTGGCATATTATGTGTGTATATTTTTTCAGATAGACACACATTTGAAAATATTTAAAATAGTGATTATTTCTCAAATTATATTTTAATTGGAATTGTTGGAATGATAATAATTTTCCAGTTTCATACAAGTCTCCGAGCATTTTAATTCCTATTCTTTCCCATTGTGTAAATGATTTATCTACAATAGAGGGTTTAAATGACGGGTCATTAACTATTGGAGATAAAAGCGATAGATTTCTTAATTTTAGGTTATGTTTTATTTGTTTCCAAGTTCTAATTGTACTATGTCTAATTGGATTTTTATTGTAATTTGTGTTATTCAGGTTCATTGGTGAGAGGAGGATCGCTCCAATATTACAAGGGGAGCAGTCCTCTCTCTCCATTACAATCCAATCCACCTGCTGGGCAGAATTGTCCAGCAGGTGAATCATATTTCTGATATTTATTGCCCAATAATAGTACATAAAGTTAGGAAGTGCTAAACCTCCCAATTCTTTGGGTTTGCTCAAGTGTGTTCTTTGTATTCTATAGGATTTATAGTCCCATATAAAATTTGTAATGTCTGAGTCCAGTTTAAAAAAAAACTATTTTGGTAGGTATATAGGAATTGATTGGAATAGGTATAGAATTTGTGGTAGAAAGATCATTTTTATAGCATTTATTCAACCTATTAAAGACATCGGAAGCGTTTTCCAGAATTTGATTAAAGTATTTAATTTCTTAAGTAAGGGACTATAATTTGCATTAAACATAGCTTGATATTTTCTAGTGATTTCAATTCCCAAATATTTAAATTTTTCTGTAGCTATTTTAAAAGGGAAATTTGAGAGGTGTGTTGAGTCTTTCGGTTTTATCGACATAATTTCACTTTTATTCCAATTTATTCTGTATCCTGAGAAAGATCCAAAAGATAATTGAACCTTTAGCTGAAAGAATTAGAACAAACCGGACATCCACGGTTATAATACAAAATATTCAAATAATAAAATATCTCTATACGCAGATGATGTACTATTGTACATCACAAAACCCCAAAATAGTATACCAAACTTATTATTCATTTCTAATCTTGAGAAATCTATTCCGGCAATAGTAGCACTACTTAATCAATTTAGTCGTTTCTCTGGTAATAAACTAAACCTTAGTAAGAGTGAGCTTTTTCCATTAAATAATCCAGTTTCGAATTATGGACAGTTTCCACTTAGATTGACTATCGAAAGTTTTACTTATCTAGGTATTAAGATCACCAAGAAACACAAGGATTTATTTAAAGCTAATCTTATGCCTTTAATTGACCATTTTAAACAACAGTTTACTAAGTGGTCACCAATGTCCTTATCTTTAATCGGCCGAATCAATGCTATTAAAATGTTAATTTTACCTAAATTTCTGTATTTATTTCAAACGATACCAATTTTTATTGCCAAATCTTTCTTTGATATTATTGATTCCAAAATTTCTTCACATATATGGCAGAATAAAAATTCCAGACTAAGTAAAAAATACTTACAGAAATCAAAAAAGGGTGATGATTTGGCATTGCCGACCCTTAGATTATACTATTGAGCAGTCAAATGTTTGTTATCTAACATTTTGGACCAAAGATTTAGAAGATACCCAATGCCCAGGATGGATAAATCTTGAACATGATTCCTTACAAGGTCTATCATTGGCTTCTATTCTAGGGGCCTCGTTACGTTTTACCATTACGATATTGAATAAATATACGACTAACCCAATAATAAGACATACGTTTCGAATATGGTTTCAATTTCGTAAGTTTTTTGGACTAAATTATTTTATCTTATCGAGTCCTATCTTATCTAATTTTCTCTTCCAACCTTCTAGTATTGATCAAGCCTTTTAGTTATGGAAGAGGAAGGGATTAGTAGCTTTTCGTGATTTGTTTTTGGATGGTTGTTTTATGTCTTTCGAACAACTCTCCAATAAATATAATTTACCGAATTCACACTTTTTTAGATATTTACAAATTAGACAATTTTTGAAGGCTACTCTACCCTTTTTCCGCAACCACATCAAACCGAAATTTTGGAAGACATTTTACATTTGAACCCTTATCAGAAAGGATTAATAACGACTATTTATGAATTGATTTTGAAATGACAAATAGATATATTTGATAAAATTAAGAATGACTGGGAAAGAGAACTCCAATTTTCTCTATCTATAGAGAAATGGGAGAGGAATCTTCAATTAGTCAATACCTCTTCAATGTGTGCAAGACACGCTCTGATACAATTCAAGGTGGTTCCCAGAGTTCATATGTCAAAAGATAAGTTAGCTAATTTTTATGGTCATATAAAACCTACCTGTGACAGATGTAACTCTGAAGTGGCCTCACTGACCCATATGTTTTGGTCCTGCCCACTTTTGGAAAAATATTGGAAAGACATTTTTGATACTATTTCTGTAGTCTTTGGTATTGATGTAACAACCTCATCCTATTACTGCAATTTTTGGGCTACCAATGTTAGATTCTATTCATTTGTCCCGCTCCGCCCATCGGTTGATTGCTTTTACCACATTAATTGCCGAAGATCTATTTTATTTAAATGGAAAGACTCCAACTCTCCGACCACACTCCATTGGTACTCAGAAACGATATCATGTTTAAATCTAGAAAAAAATCAGGAGTGACATTGTTGAACCCTTGGTTAAATTTGATAAGACTTGGGAAAAATTTATTCAACACTTTCACACAACATAAATTGCTCCCTCTCTAACCGTTATAAAAACTATTTTACATTTATATGGTGGAACGGACTTGACGACAAAAATGCTTAAATTGTTGAAATTCTCAGCTCAGATTCTGTTTTGCTTTCTTTTTTTTCCTTTAGTTTAGGGGGGTTTTGTTTCATCCCCTTTTCTTTTTTTTCTTTTTATCTTTGTGTTATTTTCTACATATAAGTTTTCTTTTAAACATTTAACTATATTTAATGTGTATTTTATTTATTTTTTGGAAAAAAAAACTAATAAAAAGATTTTAAAAGAAAAAGAACCCTTGTTTCTGAATTAACAATGTCACTCTCCATCCTAATGAAGAACTCAACCATATTATGGTCATTCTTGCCCAAGGGGCCAGGCACACCAAGACTGCTAACTAACCCTTCCTCATTACTCAATACCCAGTCTAGAATAGCCTGCTCTCTCGTTGGTTCCTCTACATGTTGGTTTAGAAAACTATCCCGCATACATTCCAAGAAATCCTCTTCCTCAGCACCCCTGCCAATTTGATTCACCCAATCTATATGTAGATTGAAGTCACCCATTATAACTGTTTTACCTTTGTTGCACGCATTTCTAATTTCCTGTTTAATGTCATCCCCAACTTCACTACTACTGTTGTGTGGCCTGTACACAACTCCCACTCGCGTTTTCTGCCCCTTAGTGTTTCGCAGCTCTACCCATATCGATTCCACATCCTCCAAGCTAATGTCCTTCCTTTCTATTGCGTTAATCTCTCTAACCAGCAACGCTACCCCACCTCCTTTTCCTTTTCTGTCGATCCCTCCTGAATATTGAATATCCCTGGATGTTCAGCTCCCAGCCTTGGTCACCCTGGAGCCATGTCTCCATGATCCCAGCTATATCATATTCATAAAAGGATTGTGGTAATCTATTCATTAAAAAGGCTTCTTTAAAAACTTTGCCAGGGAGACAGTAAACATGAGAAATACTTTAAAAATTCCACTGTAAACCCATCTAAACCATGAGATTTACCAGAATTCATCGAATGGATTGCTTTCAGTATTTCTTCCTCCATGATGAGTTCATCTAACAACATAGACTCATTATGTGGTAAATTTGGCAAGTTCAGTTTCTTTAAAAACTCATGCATTATATTGGAATCAGTAGGAAATTCTGATTGGTATAGGGAGGTATAAAATTCCTGAAAGGATTTATTAATTTCATCATGGTCTACGGACCAGGGCTGCTACAGCGGCGGCGCAGCGCTGGAGTCACCGCGGAGCGGGCAATACCTACCCGGGTCGCCGTTTGGAGCTCCGAAGCGTTGGGCCGCTGCTCCAACATCGTGGATCTCTGGTGCGGAGAGCTTCCAACGCGGGAAACGCTGACCGTCATCACGCAGTCCTGGGGCTCCTTGCAGAGGGTCTCCAGCAGCAGTATCCACCCGACGCGGCATGTGGACTTTGGAAGCCGCCGACTCCGGTAGGAGGGGGCCGACTCTGGTGTCCACGCCGCTGAGGACGTCCCGCAGCCCCGACGTCGGACTTACAACACCCCAGCGAGCGGTCCTGAACATCGGGCCGCCCGTAGCGGCAACTGCGGAGGGCACGGGGAGGCCCTGACCACGGAAAACAATGGAGGAAGAGACTGACTGGTGCCTTCCCACACAGTGGGAAACTTTGATTCTGCTGTGTGGGGATGTTTTATGTCAAACCCTATAGTGTGTTGTGTCCCTTATTTTTATTGTATGGCTGTATGGGAATTTCATTTCACTGTGCCATCTGGCACATGTAATGAATAAATCTATCTTGTATCTTGTATCTTGTGTATCTTGCATACCAAAAGCTTTCTTTACCACCCTATCTACACGAGATTCCACCTTCAGGGAACTTTGCACAGTTATTCCTAGATCCCTCTGTTCAAACTCGCAGAATGTTCGTAACGAGTCTGTAGGAGGCCGTAGCAGTCCGTGGATATATCATAGTGGCTTGTTATGCCAGCCGTAGGTATTCGTTGCTATTTTTTTACTTGTGGACATTTTTGATCAGGCTGGAAAAAACGACCCGACTTATCTGATGCCCCGAGTACCTATGGCTAGCACAACGAGCCGTTACGACATATCCACGGACTCCTACTGACTCGTTACCAACATTTTGCGAGTTTGAATAAAGGGACAAACTCGGGAAAATTTGTGAATAACTCGGGAGAATTCGTGAATAACTCGGGAAAGTGGGACAGGCCCTTTAAGATCTGGGCAGATCGGCCATGATCATAGTCAATGTTGGGGCAGGCTCCCATTTTTATGTTTCAACATTTTTATGTTTAAACATTTAAATATTCGGTGGTTGAAATGTGTTGGTGCTCAGGAAGACCTGTGTGTTTTATTACACTGATAGTTAAATGCTGAAAAACAAGCAAAACTATGGTCACTTTCCGAGAAGGTAGAGAGAAAATAGATAACAAAAGCAGCAAGTCACAGCAGAATGCTCATCTTTTGTTTCCTGAAAGAGATGTAAATTAATTATTGTCCTTATTTGACCAGCACTCCACAATTGCGCTGTGAGGATTGTATCTGCACTCGACTGTAAAATGAAAGACAGAATTGAATGACATTGGGGAGGCCGTACTTCGAATATTGTGTTTAGTTCTGGTCACTCACATATAGGAAAGATGCTATTCCTCTGGAAAGAATGCAGAGAAGACCTACAACATTATTGCCAGGACTCGGGGGTCTAAGTTATATGGAGAGGTTGGGCAATCTAGGACTTTATTCCTTTGGATTGCTGGAGGTTGAGGGGAACATTAGACGACATTAAAGGTGAGGCAATGTGCAACAGTTTTATCATTTGATTAATCCCTGATGTTGACTAATTTTCTTTTCTTCCTTTTTATTGACAATACACCAACCAGCATTTGGAATCCCGACTACAGATATGTCAGACTCTTCGTTGCACCTTGATACTCGGTACGGCTCTGGACGGAGGCCTGGTGAGTTTCAGTACACTGATTTCTGATTGGATGTTCCAGAATGTGCATTGAGTTCCATTGGGTAGAGAGGGAGTGGGGTAGAAATGGAATGGGGTGGAGAGGGAGGGGAGTGGAGATGGAGTGGGGTAGAGAGGGAGTGCAGTAGAGAGGGAGGGGGTTAGAGAGGACGGGGGGTAGAGAGGACGGGGGGGGTAGAGAGGATGGGAGTGAGGGTAGATAGGTAGGGGGCATCTCCCTCCTCCACCGCTCCTCATCTTCCTCCTCTGCACCCCTCATCTCCATCTACCACCCCACTTCCCAGCCCATTTCCCTCATTCTCCTCCCCGCATTCCCATTCCCTGCTCCAGGACCTACCCAGGTTATACCTTGGCCTGGTTCTCGTCATTGGCCCCGCCCTGGCTGTAGACTCCAGCCGTCAACTCGGCCGTCGCCTGGGCTGCAGTCCAGTCGTCCCTGACCCCGGACCCAGGCTCGTCCATGATTCCAGCGGCAGCTTCTTTCTTGGCCCCAGTCACGGCCCCATCCCAAGTCCCGGGTTTGGCTCCCACACCAGCTTGAGCACCAGGCTCGGCTCCAGCCAGGGTCCGCGGCACCACCCTCGCGAGCGCTGGAGTACCCCTCCCTCCCAGTGTGTCCCGTCCTGCCTTGTGACGTCACTCGGGTTTTTTTTCTGAAAAAGGTGAGCTTTCGGGCTGTTTTTAAAACCTTAAATGATTAAAAACTTGAGAAATATAGGTGAGAATGCAACGTGAAGATGTTTATCGCCTCGATGGTGAAAATGTGAGTAGAATGTGTGAAAATTGGAAGGCTGTGGCTTAGCGTTTGGAAGAAAATAGGGATTAACCATATATTGACACACACAGACACACACACGCTCACACACACACACACACACACACACCGCCACAAACAAGACGAAGGGTTTTAGTATTATAGAGATGGGCCAGGAGTAGGAAGGTGGGATGATATAAAAGAGCATGTCGCATAACTATGACTTTATGTCAAGGGTTATGGGGAGAAAGCACGTTGGAATGACGTTGAGGAGATAAGATAGATCAGCCATGATTGAATGGTGGAGTTGACTCAATTAGCCAAATGGCCTAATTCTGCTTCTATGGCATCAACTGATGAACTTTGCCTTTGAGCAGTTTTAGTCAGGTCTATATGTGTTAGCAGCTGGTCCAGGTACAGTATGTGTATAAATAGACATAGTCACAATGTGCCAGTAATAACACGTTAAGCATCTAGCATCAATTTTGTAAGCTATTTTCTTGAGCTGTTCTACATAGAATATACAAGAACGTAGAATGGTAAAGCACAGGAAGAGGTCTCTTGGCTCACAATGTCTGCATAAGATACATAGTGTGAAAGCTGAAGCCATAGTTTTGCCTCCCAGACATTCTTTCCCACCCTGCATATTGAGGGGTGATCTTATAGAGATGTATAACATCATGAGGGGAGTAGATAGTGTAAATATCATGGTAGAGGAGTTAATAACTAGAGAGCATAGGCAATAGGTGAGAGAGGAACTTTTGGAGTATTTTTCTCATATAGAAGGTTGAGGTGTATGGAGCTGCCAGAGGATGTGGTTGAGGCGGTACAATAACAACACTTAAAAGATATTTGGACAGGTGCATTAGTAAGATTTAGAGGATTATGGGGCAGGTGGGAAAATGCTTAGAAGTAACATCTTGGTTGGCATGGACGAGTCTGGCTGATAGGCCTATTCCTGTGCTGCTTGATTCTATGACATGTTAAGAATCACGAGTGCTTTATTGTTATACTAGACCGTCCCCTCAACGCACGGTTGCGGGGGGGAGGGGGCGGCCTGCAGCGTCACACACACACTAACCACCCTCCACACACACACTAACCACCCCTCACACACACACTAACCACCCCTCACACACACACTAACCACCCTCCACACACACACTAACCACCCCTCACACACACACTAACCACCCCTCACACACACACTAACCACCCTCCACACACACACTAACCACCCCTCACACACACACTAACCACCCTCCACACACACAGACTAACCACCCTCCACACACACAGACTAACCACCCTCCACACACACAGACTAACCACCCCCCTCGATATTATATTAATATTATTCATTCGCTCCTTTTACCCCATTCCCGTCCTATCCACTCATGCATAGCCTCCGACTCGCAGGGAGGGAGAGGAAGGGGGATAGAGAGAGAGGGCAGAGAGAGAGGGTGCAGAGACAGAAAGAGAGGGGCAGAGACAGAGAAAGGGGCAGAGACAGAGAGAGCGGGGCAGAGACAGTGAGAGAGGGGCAGAGACAGTGAGAGAGGTGCAGAGACAGAGAGAAGGGCAGAGACAGTGAGGGGCAGAGAGAGAGAGAAGGGCAGACAGAGAGGGGCAGAGAGAGGGGCACAAAGAGAGAGGTGGGTAGAGAGAGAAGGAGGGGGAGAGAGAGAAGGGGAGAAGAGAGGAGTGGGAGAGAGGAGGGGGCAAAGAGGGGGGGGCGAAGACAGTGGGTGGTGGAAAGAGCGGCGGAGAGAGGGGGAGGAAAGAGGGAGAGGAGAGAGGGGAGGGAGAGAGGGGGAAGAGAGGGGGTCGTGAGAGAGGGGGAGAGAGAGGAGGAGAAGGATGGGAGAGAGGGAGGGAAAGGAGTGGGAGAGAGGGAGGTAAAGGAGTGGGAGAGAGGTGGCAGAGGGTGGGGGAGAGGGGAAGAGCGGGGAAGAGGGTAAGGGGGCAAAGATGGTGGATAGAGGGGAGGGGGGGAAGAGAAGGGGTGAGGGAGAGGGGGAAGAGAGGGGGGGAAAGGGGGAGATGGGCAGAAAGTGAGGGGAAGAGGGGGGTCGGAGGCAGGGGAAGAGGATGGTGGGAGAGGGAGGGGAGAGTTTGGGGGTAGAGGGGGAGGGCGGAGGGGAGGAGAGGGGGAGTGTGTGGTGGGAGAGGGGGGGGAGAAGAGGATAGGGGGTGGGAGGGGGGAGAGAGGAGGGGGAGAGAGAAGGGGGGATCGAGGCGGGCAGCTCGCGGCCGGGCAGGAGAGTAAGAGGGGGTACAGAGAGGAGAGAGAGAGGGAGAGGGCTATCTTGAACTCGGTGAGCGGGTGGACCCTGAGCGGGCAGGTCCACGGCGAGCGGGCAGGGTTAATGGCAGGCAGATCGAGGCCGACTGCTAGTGGGTGGGGCGGCGACCAAAAGGCTGCGAGTTGGCGGGGGGGGGGTCTGCTTGAAATGGTAGGAGACTGCATTTGAATTTGATGGCCTTGCACCTTGCTTGAAATGGAAGGACCGCATTTGAATTTGGTGGCCTTGCACCCTGGTTGAAATGGTAGGAGACCGCATTTGAATTTGGTGGCCTTGCACCCTGCTTGAAATGGTATGAAACTGCATTTGAATTTGGTGGACTTGCACCCTTGCTTGAAATGGTATGAAACTGCACGAGTTTGGTGGCCTTGCACCCTGCTTGAAATGGTATGAAACTGCATTTGAGTTTGGTAGCCCTGCATCCTGATTGAAATGGTATGAAACGGCATTTAAATTTGGTGGCCTTGCACCCTGCTTGAAATGGTATGAGACTGCATTTGAATTTTGGTGGCATTGCACCCTGCTTGAAATGGTAGGAGACTGCATTTGAATTTGGTGGCCTTGCACCCTGCTTGAGATGGTTGGAGACTGCATTTGAATTTGGTGGCCTTGTACCCTGCTTGAAATGGTAGGAGACTGCATTTGAATTTGGTGACCTTGCACCTTGCTTGAGATGGTTGGAGACTGCATTTGAATTTGGTGGCATTGCACCCTGCTTGAAATGGTAGGAGACTGCATTTGAATTTGATGGCCTTGCACCCTGCTTGAAATGGTAGGACCGCGTTTGAATTTGGTGGCCTTGCACCCTGCTTGAAGTGGTTTGAAACTGCACTTGAATTTGGTGGCCTTGCACCCCGATTGAAATGGTATGCGACTGCATTTGCATTTGGTGGCCTTGCACCCGCTTGAAATGGCATGAGACTGCTTTTGAATTTGGTGACCTTGCATCCCGCTTGAAATGGCATGAGACTTTATTTGAATTTGGCGGCCTTGCACCCCGTTTGAAATGGCATGAGACTGCATTTGAATTTGGTGCCTTGTACCCCGCTTGAAATGGCATGAGACTGCATTTGAATTTGGTGGCCTTGCACCCTGCTTTAGATGGTTGGAGACTGCATTTGAATTTGGTGGCCTTGCATCTTGCTTGATATGATTGGAGACTGCATTTGAATTTGGTTGCCTTGCACCCTGCTTGAGATGGTTGGAGACTGCATTTGAATTTGGTGGCCTTGCACCCTGCTTGAAATGGTAGGAGACCGCATTTTAAATTTGGTACCCTTGCACCCTGCTTGAAATTGTATGAGACTTCATTTGAATTTTGGTGGCCTTGCACCGTGCTTGCAATGGTAGGAGACTGCATTTGAATTTGGTGGCCTTGCACCATGCTTGAGATGGTTGGAGAATGCATTTGAATTTGGTGGTCTTGCACCTTGCTTGAGATGGTTGGAGACTGCATTTGAATTTGGTGGCATTGCACCCTGCTTGAAATGGTAGGAGACTGCATTTGAATTTGGTGGCCTTGCACCCTGCTTGAAATGGTAGGACCGAATTTGAATTTGGTGGCCTTGCACCTGGTTGAAATGGTACGAGACCGCATTTGAATTTGATGGCCTTGCACCCTGCTTTAGATGGTTGGAGACTGCATTTGAATTTGGTGGCATTGCACCCTGCTTGAAAATGGTAGGAGACCGCATTTGAATTTGGTACCCTTCCACCCTGCTTGAAATTGTATGAGACTTCATTTGCATTTGGTGGCCTTGCAACCTGTTTGAAATGGCATGAGACTGCATTTGAATTTGGTGACCTTGCACCCCTCTTGAAATGGCATGAATGCATTTGAATTTGGAGCCCTTGCAATCCGCTTGAATTGGCATGAGACTGCTTTTGAATTTAGTGACCTTGCACCCCGCTTGAAATGTTATGAGACTGCATTTGAATTTGGTGGCCTTGCACACTCTTGAAATGGCACGAGCGTGCATTTGAATTTGGTGGCCTTGCACCACGCTTGAAATGGCACGAGACTGCATTTGAATTTGGTGGCCTTGCACCCTGCTTGAAATGGTGGGAGACTGCATTCGCATTTGGTGGCCTTGCCCCCAGCTTGGAATGGCATGCGGCTGCATTTGCGTTTGGTGGCCTTGTACCCGCTTGAAATGGCATGAGACTGCATTTGCATTTGGTGGCCTTGCACCCTGCTTGAAATGGCATGAGTGCATTTGAATTTGGTGGCCTGGCACCCTGCTTGAAATGGCATGAGATTGCATTTTTGTATTTGGTGGCCTTGCACCCCACTTGAAATGGCCTGAGATTGATTTGAATTTGGTGGCCTTGCACCCCACTTGAAATGGCATGAGACTGCATTTGAATTTGGTGGCCTTCCACCCCGCTTGAAATGGCACGAGACTGCATTTGAATTTGGTGGCCTTGCACCCTGCTTGAAATGGTATTTCAGGGAATAGCCTTGAGTCAACTGCCAGCCCACCAGCCATGAGTGAGTGAGCTGCCGGCACACAAGGCTTGATTGACTGAGCGGCCAGCCAAATAATCGATTTGGTTCACCATGTCCATACTAACCCCCTGGAAACCAGTCCCTTCAGCCCACAATACCTATACTAGCATCCCAGGAAGCCCACCCCACCCACCCCCACACCCCCACCCCACCCCACTGGCCACCAAGAGGAGTATAGACCAGTTGATATCTTGGCTTGGGGGAAATGATAGGATTTAAAGATGATCATTACCACCCTAATCAGACAACCTTCATGGCAAGTTCATCAATTAGTCCTATTTAATGTCATCAGCATGCTTGTGTTTATAGATCAAGCCAATAAAGACAGCATGAGAATGATTTGTTATTTGGGAAAAGCACTGTGGGATTTACCCCAACATACAGACTCAAAGGTCCAGTGGTGAGGAGATTTGAGTTGGAAAGGTTAAATATTATTATTGGAGTATTAGAGGCTGAGGGGAAACCTAACAGAAGTATATCAAATTATGGGGGGCACAAAGGAGTTAGTGTTTGACTTCAGGAAGCGTACATGTATGCCAGTTTGCATTGAAGGTGCCAAAGTAGAGATGGTTGAAAACTTCAAATTCCTCGGAGTAAATATCATCAACGTTTCTCCTGTAGCACCCATTTTGAAGCAATGATCAAGAAAGCAGACCAATGCCTCTAATTCCTTAGAAGGCTTAGGAAGTTCAGCATGTCCCAAACAACCCTCACCAACTTCAACCAACCTCCCTTCCATTAACCCCATGTATACCTCATGTTGCCTCGGCAAGGCCAGCAGCAAATCAGGGACGAGTCGCCACCTGGTCACTCCCTCTTTTCCCCTCTCCCATTTGGCAAACGGTATAGAAGTGTGAAAACGCACACCTCCAGATTCAGGGGCAGTTTCTTCTCAGCTGTTATCAGGCAACTGAACCATCCTCGCAACCAGAGAGTAGTCATGAACTACTATCGGACTATCCTTGATCGGACTTTACTGACTTTACTTGCACTAAACTTTATTTCCATATCATGTATTTGTAAAATATCAATGGTTCAATTGTAATTGTCACGTGTACCAAGGTAGAGTGAAAAGCTTTTGTTGATTGCTAACCAGTCAGACTAGGGCTCTCATTTAACTTTTTTTCCCTGTTGCCAGTCGGGCAACCTTGGCAGCTTTTTAGGTTGCCAAATGACAGCTTAGATGGTCATTTAAGATGGTTTGCATGACGCATGCGATAATGTGCTCGGTCGAAGTGCGTAGTTACCAGTCGGAAATATACTCAATGAAGCATTCACATATTATTTCTGCTTCAAATAAAGTCACAAACAAAACATATTGACGAATCAAGACATGATACTGTATATCCCACAATGACATGCAGCAAAATTATAATACAGTATCTCAACTCTTTTTACACATTGCAATGGTGGCCTTACACCCTGCTTGAAATGGTATGAGATTGCATTTGAATTTGGTTTGCTTGCACCCCGCTTGAAATGGAATGAGACTGCATTTGAATTTAGAGGGCTTGCACCCCGCTTAAAATGGAAAGAGACTGCAATTGAATTTGGATGGCTTGCACCCCGCTTGAAATGGAACGAGACTGCATTTGAATTTGGTGGCCTTGCACCCCGATTGAAATGGTATGAGACCGCATTTGAATTTGATGGCCTTGCACCCTGCTTGAAATCGTATGAGACTGCATTTGAATTTGCTGGCCTTGCACCCCACTTGAAATGGCATGAGACTGCATTTGAATTTGGTGGCCTTGCACCCCGCTTTAAATGGCAGGAGACTGCATTTGAATTTGGTGGCCTTGCACCCCGCTTGAAATGGCATGAGACTGCATTTGAATTTGGTGGCCTTGTACCCAGATTGAAATGGCATGAGACTGCATTTGAATTTGGCAGCCTTGCACCCCGCTTGAAATGGCATGAGACTGCATTTGAATTTGGTGGCCTTGCAACCCGCTTGAAATGGCATGAGACTGCATTTGAATTTGGTGGCCTTGCAACCTGCTTGAATTGGCATGAGACTGCATTTGAATTTGGTGGCCTTGCACCCCGCTTGAGATGGCATGAGACTGCATTTGAATTTGGTGTCCTTGCACCCTGATTGAAATGGTATGAGACTGCATTTGAATTTGGTGGCCTTGCACCCTGCTTGAAATGGTATGAGACTGCATTTGAATTTGGTGGCCTTGCACCCAGCTTGAAATGGCATGAAACTGGATTTGAATTTGGTGGACACAAAAAAGCTGGAGAAACTCAGTGGGTGCAGCAGCATCTATGGAGCAAAGGAAAAAGGTAACGTTTCGGGCCGAAACCCTTCATCAGCTGCTTGAACTGGTATGAGACTGAATTTGGTGGCCTTGCATCCCACTTGAAATGGTATGAGACTGCATTTGAATTTGGTGGCCTTACACCCTGCTTGAAATGGTATGAGACTGCATTTGAATTTGGTTTGCTTGCACCACGCTTGAAATGGAATGAGACTGCATTTGAATTTGGACTGTTTGCACCCCGCTTGAAATGGAACGAGACTGCATTTGAATTTGGTGGCCTTGCACCCTGCTTGATGTGGTATGAGTGCATTTGAATTGGATGGCCTTGCACCCTGCTTGATGTAGTATGAGTGCATTTGAATTTGGTGTCCTTGCAATGTGCTTGAAATGATATGAGTTCATTTGAATTTGGTGGCCTTGCACCCTGCTTGGTGTGGTATGAGTGCATTTGAATTTGGTGGCCTTGCACACTGATTGAAATGGTATGAGTGCATTTGTATATGGTGGCCTTGCACCCTTCATGAAATGGTATGGGACTGCATTTGAATTTGTTGGCCATGCATCCTGCTTGAAATGGCATGAGACTGCATTTGAATGTGGTGGCCTTGCACCCTGCTTGATGTGGTATGAGTGCATTTGAGCTTGGTGACCTTACAAGGCTTGATGTGGTATGAGTGCATTTGAGTTTGGTGGCCTCGCTCCCTGCTTGAAATGGTGGGAGACTGCATTTGAATTTGGTGGCCTTGCACCCTACTTGATGTGGTATGAAAATGGATTTGAGTTTGGTGGCCTTGCACCCCGCTTGAAATGGTATGAGTGCATTTGTATTTGGTTGCCTTGCACCCTGCTTGAAATGTTAGGAGACTGCATTTGAATTTGGTGGCCTTGCACCCTGCTTGAAATGGTATTTCAGGGAATAGCCGTGAGTCAACTGCCAGCCCACCAGCCATGAGTGAATGAGCTGCCGGCACACCAGGCTTGAGTGACTGAGCGGCCAGCCAAAGAATCCATTCGGCCCACCATGTCCATACTAGCCCCCCTGGAAACCAGTCCCTTCAGCCCACAATACCCATACTGCATCCTAGGAAGCCCCCCCCCCACCCCCCCACCCCCCACCCCACCCCACTGGCCACCAAGGGGAGTATAGACCCGTTGATATCTTGGCTTGGGGGAAATGATAGGATTTAAAGATGATCATTACAACCCTAATCAGACAACCTTCATGGCAAGTTCATCAATTAATCCTATTTAATGTCATCAGCATGCTTGTGTTTATAGATCAAGCCAATAAAGGCAGCATGAGAATGATTTGTTATTTGGGAAAAGCACTGTGGGATTTACCCCAACATACAGACTCAAAGGTCCAGTGGTGAGGAGATTTGAGTTGGAAAGTTTAAATATTATTATTAATCAAGGTGGACAAACTGATTAATTTATGTGGAGTATTAGAGGCTGAGGGGAAACCTAACAGAAGTATATCAAATTATGGGGGGCACAAAAGAGATAGTGTTTGACTTAGTGTAGTGGTACATATATCCCAGTTTGCATTGAAGGTGCCAAAGTAGAGATGGTTGAAAACTTCAAATTCCGTGGAGTAAATATCAACGACTTCTCCTGTAGCACCCATATTGAAGCAATGATCAAGAAAACAGACCAATGCCTCTAATTCCTTAGAAGGCTTAGGAAGTTCAGCATGTCCCCAACAACCCTCAATAACTTCAACCAACCTCCCTTCCATTAACCCCATGTATATTTCATGTTGCCTCGGCAAGGGCAGCAGCATAATCAGGGATGGTATAGAAGTGTGACAACGCACACCACCAGATTCAGGGGCAGTTTCTTCTCAGCTGTTATCAGGCAACTGAACCATCCTCACAACCAGAGAGTAGTCATGAACTACTATCGGACTATCCTTGATCGGACTTTACTGACTTTACTTTGCACTAAACTTTATTCCCATATCATGTATTTGTAAAATATCAATGGTTCAATTGTAATTGTCACGTGTACCAAGGTAGAGTGAAAAGTTTTTGTTGATTGCTAACCAGTCAGACTAGGGCTCTCGCTTAACTTTTTTTTCCCTGTTGCCAGCCGGGCAACCTTGGCAGCTTTTTAGGTTGCCAAATGACAGCTTAGATGGTCATTTAAGATGGTTTGCATGACGCATGCGATAATGTGCTCGGTCGAAGTGCGTAGTTACCAGTCGGAAATATACTCAATGAAGCATTCACATATTATTTCTGCTTCAAATAAAGTCACAAACAAAACATATTGACGAATCAAGACATGATACTGTATATCCCACAATGACATGCAGCAAAATTATAATACAGTATCTCAACTCTTTTTACACATTGCAATGGTGGCCTTACACCCTGCTTGAAATGGTATGAGATTGCATTTGAATTTGGTTTGCTTGCACCCCGCTTGAAATGGAATGAGACTGCATTTGAATTTAGAGGGCTTGCACCCCGCTTAAAATGGAAAGAGACTGCAATTGAATTTGGATGGCTTGCACCCCGCTTGAAATGGAACGAGACTGCATTTGAATTTGGTGGCCTTGCACCCCGATTGAAATGGTATGAGACCGCATTTGAATTTGATGGCCTTGCACCCTGCTTGAAATCGTATGAGACTGCATTTGAATTTGATGGCCTTGCACCCCACTTGAAATGGCATGAGACTGCATTTGAATTTGGTGGCCTTGCACCCCGCTTTAAATGGCAGGAGACTGCATTTGAATTTGGTGGCCTTGCACCCCGCTTGAAATGGCATGAGACTGCATTTGAATTTGGTGGCCTTGTACCCAGATTGAAATGGCATGAGACTGCATTTGAATTTGGCAGCCTTGCACCCCGCTTGAAATGGCATGAGACTGCATTTGAATTTGGTGGCCTTGCAACCCGCTTGAAATGGCATGAGACTGCATTTGAATTTGGTGGCTTTGCAACCTGCTTGAATTGGCATGAGACTGCATTTGAATTTGGTGGCCTTGCACCCCGCTTGAGATGGCATGAGACTGCATTTGAATTTGGTGTCCTTGCACCCTGATTGAAATGGTATGAGACTGCATTTGAATTTGGTGGCCTTGCACCCTGCTTGAAATGGTATGAGACTGCATTTGAATTTGGTGGCCTTGCACCCAGCTTGAAATGGCATGAAACTGGATTTGAATTTGGTGGACACAAAAAAGCTGGAGAAACTCAGTGGGTGCAGCAGCATCTATGGAGCAAAGGAAAAAGGTAACGTTTCGGGCCGAAACCCTTCATCAGCTGCTTGAACTGGTATGAGACTGAATTTGGTGGCCTTGCATCCCACTTGAAATGGTATGAGACTGCATTTGAATTTGGTGGCCTTGCACCCTGCTTGAAATGGTATGAGACTGCATTTGAATTTGGTTTGCTTGCACCACGCTTGAAATGGAATGAGACTGCATTTGAATTTGGACTGTTTGCACCCCGCTTGAAATGGAACGAGACTGCATTTGAATTTGGTGGCCTTGCACCCTGCTTGATGTGGTATGAGTGCATTTGAATTGGATGGCCTTGCACCCTGCTTGATGTAGTATGAGTGCATTTGAATTTGGTGTCCTTGCAATGTGCTTGAAATGATATGAGTTCATTTGAATTTGGTGGCCTTGCACCCTGCTTGGTGTGGTATGAGTGCATTTGAATTTGGGGGCCTTGCACACTGATTGAAATGGTATGAGTGCATTTGTATATGGTGGCCTTGCACCCTTCATGAAATGGTATGGGACTGCATTTGAATTTGTTGGCCATGCATCCTGCTTGAAATGGCATGAGACTGCATTTGAATGTGGTGGCCTTGCACCCTGCTTGATGTGGTATGAGTGCATTTGAGCTTGGTGACCTTACAAGGCTTGATGTGGTATGAGTGCATTTGAGTTTGGTGGCCTCGCTCCCTGCTTGAAATGGTGGGAGACTGCATTTGAATTTGGTGGCCTTGCACCCTACTTGATGTGGTATGAAAATGGATTTGAGTTTGGTGGCCTTGCACCCCGCTTGAAATGGTATGAGTGCATTTGTATTTGGTTGCCTTGCACCCTGCTTGAAATGTTAGGAGACTGCATTTGAATTTGGTGGCCTTGCACCCTGCTTGAAATGGTATTTCAGGGAATAGCCGTGAGTCCAACTGCCAGCCCACCAGCCATGAGTGAATGAGCTGCCGGCACACCAGGCTTGAGTGACTGAGCGGCCAGCCAAAGAATCCATTCGGCCCACCATGTCCATACTAGCCCCCCTGGAAACCAGTCCCTTCAGCCCACAATACCCATACTGCATCCTAGGAAGCCCCCCCCCCCCCCCCCCCCCCCCCCCCCCCCCCCCCCCACTGGCCACCAAGGGGAGTATAGACCCGTTGATATCTTGGCTTGGGGGAAATGATAGGATTTAAAGATGATCATTACAACCCTAATCAGACAACCTTCATGGCAAGTTCATCAATTAATCCTATTTAATGTCATCAGCATGCTTGTGTTTATAGATCAAGCCAATAAAGGCAGCATGAGAATGATTTGTTATTTGGGAAAAGCACTGTGGGATTTACCCCAACATACAGACTCAAAGGTCCAGTGGTGAGGAGATTTGAGTTGGAAAGTTTAAATATTATTATTAATCAAGGTGGACAAACTGATTAATTTATGTGGAGTATTAGAGGCTGAGGGGAAACCTAACAGAAGTATATCAAATTATGGGGGGCACAAAAGAGATAGTGTTTGACTTAGTGTAGTGGTACATATATCCCAGTTTGCATTGAAGGTGCCAAAGTAGAGATGGTTGAAAACTTCAAATTCCGTGGAGTAAATATCAACGACTTCTCCTGTAGCACCCATATTGAAGCAATGATCAAGAAAACAGACCAATGCCTCTAATTCCTTAGAAGGCTTAGGAAGTTCAGCATGTCCCCAACAACCCTCAATAACTTCAACCAACCTCCCTTCCATTAACCCCATGTATATTTCATGTTGCCTCGGCAAGGGCAGCAGCATAATCAGGGATGGTATAGAAGTGTGACAACGCACACCACCAGATTCAGGGGCAGTTTCTTCTCAGCTGTTATCAGGCAACTGAACCATCCTCACAACCAGAGAGTAGTCATGAACTACTATCGGACTATCCTTGATCGGACTTTACTGACTTTACTTTGCACTAAACTTTATTCCCATATCATGTATTTGTAAAATATCAATGGTTCAATTGTAATTGTCACGTGTACCAAGGTAGAGTGAAAAGTTTTTGTTGATTGCTAACCAGTCAGACTAGGGCTCTCGCTTAACTTTTTTTTCCCTGTTGCCAGCCGGGCAACCTTGGCAGCTTTTTAGGTTGCCAAATGACAGCTTGGGTGGTTATTTAAGACGGTTTGCGTGACGCGTGCGATAATGTGCTCGGACGAAGTGCATAGTTACCAGTCGGAATTATATTCAATGAAGCATTCACATATTAGGTATGTTGCAAAGCCTACCTGAAGCGTCGCTGAATATCTGCCGCTGAGGTTGTGCGCGATTTTGGCGCCGTTTAGAGGGGGCGGGTTTAAAACGCGATTTTCTCTAAGCTGTTCCAATCGAAAATGTTCAGCCTAGTTAATTATTAACGAAAAATCGCTGGAAGACCCCGTCGCAAAAGCTATTATTAGGTTTAAAGGCCTTGAATAATAGTTATAGTAGTTTAAAAATCAATCTTTAAACCCGCGACCGTCAGCAACCGCAGGGTCTCATAAAGAAAATAGCAGAAGTTAGGTTGTATATTTTTACATTCAAAAGGGCTTCTAAAGATCCTTTTATACAAAATTTAATATTGCGAGTAGCTCAATTTGGGCCCATTATATCGCGCAGTATTTTTCTGGGCATTTGGGGCACAAATCTACCGCAATGTGAACGTTCTAAACCAGCGCGTTCCACAGGGACCCACTGGAAAGCTGATTTAAATGGGCATTTATTTACAGCAATTGAACACTAAATTCCTTCCATTTGGCCTATAAATTAATGTAAATGAGATTTTAAAATCATGTTTTATTGTGAATTATTTGTGAATATTATTTGGACATTTAGGCTATTTAAAAATGTTAATCATTTATTAAGAAATGGATAGATGTTTAGATCTAGTAATTGAAGTCTGAAATTAGCTACAATTAGGTAACTAACTAATTATATGCTTTAATTTCAGGTCATCCAAGTAAGATTATTTTATATTTGTTTCAGAATGCTTCAATCTATGATAACTGAAAATTTCATTCAGTTCTCTTAATTTTTAAGAAAGTTATGGGCTTTTGACTGTTCACGATCACAACTTTTTTGTTATGTCCATAGAAAATCAATAGGGAACAAGATGCTCATTTCCGAGTATGAAAATGGCCATAACTTTTTTAATACTTGAGATATGAAAGTGAATTAGGTGTCAAATTAAACTTATTTTTATGCTTTATCTGATGGGATAAATTACAGACTTGATTTTTAAAATCTCAAAATTTTGTAACATTGCTACACATATTATTTCTGCTTCAAATAAAGTCACAAACTAAACATATTCACCAATCAAGACATAATATATACCACAATGACATGCAGCAAAATTATAATACAGTATCTCAACTCTTTTTACACATTGCAATTAATGCAATTTCTATTAGTTCTTTCTACTTAAAACTAAAATGTGGTTGGATTATTCAGCGTATGATCAACCTGTGTCAATAAATACATGACCATGGTAACATATATGCTTAACCATGCACACTACAGATTGATGCAAGCAATCGGTGAAGGACCGAAAATTACCATAACATGGCCATAGCATGGGTCGTTATTGCTATTGGTACAGAAACACTCTCGCTTCCCACATAATTTATCCACAACAAAATATACAGGTTGCAAGGAAATTTCTATAGGCATTTTATGATAATAGCTGTTATTACTGACTATACCCATCTGACAAGTTTAACATTACACTAACTGACAAGAGATGGCCAAAGGACATAACTGCAGCAAATGTTCTTTTGGTAATATATTTAAAGGTGTCAAGACGCCACATTACCAGACATTCAGATTCGATTCCACACCAGGGCATCGGAAATGTCCTCGTTCTTCAGGGAACGGGGATTCCCCTCCGCCACCATAGATGAGGCTCGCACCAGGGTCTCATCCATACCCCGCAACACTGCTCTCTCTCCCCATCCCCACACTCGCAACAAGGGCAGAGTCCCCCTAGTCCTCACCTTTCACCCCACCAGCCGGCAAATACAACACATCCACCGCCATTTCCGCCACCTCCAACGTGACCCCACCACTCGCCACATCTTCCCATCTCCCCCCATGTCTGCCTACCGCAAAGACCGCTCCCTCCGCAACTCCCTTGTCAATTCTTCCCTTCTGTCCCGTACCACCCCCTCCCTGGGCACTTTCCATTGCAACCACAAGAAATGCAACACCTGTCCCTTCACCTCCCCCCTCGACTCCATTCAAGGACCCAAGCAGTCGTTCCAGGTGCAACAAAGGTTCACCTGTATCTTCTCCAACGTCATCTACTGCATCCGCTGCTCTAGATGTCAGCTGATTTACATCGGCGAGACTAAGCGGAGGTTGGGCGATCGTTTCGCCGAACACTTCCGCTCAGTCCGCAATAACCTACCAGAACTCCCGGTGGCTCAGCAATTCAACTCCCCCTCCCATTCCCAATCCGACCTCTCTGTCCTGGGTCTCCTCCATTGCCAGAGTGAGCAACACCGGAAATTGGAGGAACAGCACCCCATATTCCGCCTGGGTTGCTTGCGTCCAGTTGGCATGAACGTTGAATTCTCCCAATTTTGCTAGCCCTTGCTGTCTCCTCCCCTTCCTTAACCCTCGAGCTGTCTCCTCCCATCCCCCCACCCTCGGGCTCCTCCTCCTCCCTTTTTCCTTCCTTCTCCCCCCCACCCCCCATCAGTCTGAAGAAGGGTTTCGGCCCGAAACGTCGCCTATTTCCTTCGCTCCATAGATGCTGCTGCACCCGCTGAGTTTCTCCAGCATTTTTGTGTACATTCAGATTAGATGTATGTGTTGTGAACAGCAATGAAGATACCTAGTTTGTAAGCACCAGATTTAAATAAAATTATTGATAAACGCTTTTTCCATAATTCCCACTTCAGAATTAACATTAAAATTTCAACTGAAATATCTCCTGACCAAGTTTGTGATGTATATGATCCACTGTAGACGTAAAACCTGTATAAATCCAACGTATAGTTGTGAATGTTGCTCATTAAATAACTACAGTACTGATACTCCATATTAAGAGCATTGATTTGCAGTTAAAATGAATTCTGTAATAATGTGTCAACGGCAGTGACAATCGAACACTGTGGTTTTAATGTTTCACGTGTTCACAATATAATTAATCCATCTTTATGGACTAAAACAAAAATTTTGTGCACAATAGGGTCAGAGCGGGGTGTGTGTGAATCAGTGCGGGGTGGATAGATGGTGGGGGTGGGGGGGGGGTACGGGGTTAGAAGGCTGTCGGTGCAGAATGGATGGATTGAGGTAGGTGAATTAGTATGTGTTGGTTGGAGTAGGTAAAATTGTGCGGGGAGAGCAGTGGTGTTGAATGAGGTGGGTTCAATACGGGATGGATGAGGTAGACAAAAGTGCTGGAGAAACTCAGCGGGTGAGGCAGCATCTATGGAGCGAAGGAAATAGGCAACGTTTCGGGTCGAGACCCTTCTTCAGACTTGACTGGGAGGATCAGTACAGGAGGGATGGGGGGGAGGATCAGCACAGAATGAAATGGGGGTGGTAGGTAAGTACAGTGTGGATCGGAGGGTCTGTGCTGGATGAATGGGATATCACTACAAGATGAATGAGGGGAAGGTGCAGGGTAAATTGAGGGTGGGTGCGATGAATGCGTGGATTAGTACAGGATGGATGGGGGATCAGTACAGGATGGATGGAAGAGAAGTGCAGGATGGATGGGAAAGGGGTAAGTACAGGGTGAATTGGGGGACCAGTGTAGGATGGATCGGGGGGGGGGGGGGGGGTGGCAGGAGAATCAATGCAAGGTGGATAGGGTGATAAGCGCAGGGTGAATAGATGGGGGGGGGGCGGTGGATGGGGAGGGGAGCACAGGGGATGTCAGTGAGGACTGAATAGAGGCGGGAATGGGGATCAGTGCAGGATGGAGGGGGCGTACAAGAGAGAGAGAGAGAGAGAGAGAGAGAGAGAGAGAGAGAGAGAGAGGGGGGCGAGGTGGGGAGGAAGGAAGGTCAGCGTTCCTCGGACAACATCGCCCGCTGCCTTGGCCGTTGGGATTTCCTCGCCACCACCTCCCTCCTCCGCCAACCAACAGCAAGGTGCGGGGCCGAGTGGTGCAGCTCAAAGATCCTATAGCTATAGGATCTGTGGTGCAGCTGCTTCAGAAGGGTCGGAGCGAATGACAGGCCCCGCACAGCGGCAGCCGCGGCCGCGATAGCGGCTCCATCGCCACCTCCTCCCTGATAGCAGCCGCTGCTTGCAAATCCGTGAACGCCGCTTTCAAAACAAACCGTCCCGCACGCCGAGGCAGGGAGGAGAGAGGGAGGGGGAGGCCTCGGCGTGCGGGAGGGGTTGTTTTGAAAGCGCCGTTAGCGGGTTTGCAACTAGCGGCCCTTATCAGGATGGGCGGGGTGCGGGAGGAGGAGGAGATGGAGCCGCTATCGCGACCGCTGCTGCCGCTGTTCGGGGCCCGTCTTTCGCTCCGACACTTCGTCACCACCCACCCAGTATCTTTGCCTCGCAATACAGCCGTTGCCGACACGAAACGTTGCGTTCCTTTTCTCCAGAGATGCTGCCTGACCCACGGAGTTACTCCAGTTTTTTGTGTCTATCTTCGGTATAAACCCAGTTGCCAAGCCGGGCAAAATGACTCGCCGTTTAGGTTGCCCGGCGGCACTTGGGGTGATCAGTGGCACCCGGGCAACCGCTAATTTTGAGCCCTGCAGTCAGCGGAAAGACAATACATGATTACAATCGTGCCATTTACCGTCTATAAGATACATAATAAGGGAATAATGTTGATAGATGGTTGGTCAAGACTGCTCACTAGCTGGTAATAGGATGGTTCAGTTGCCTGCTGGGAAGAAACTGTCCCTAAATCTGGAGGTATGCATTTTCACACTTCTGTACCTCTTGCCTGATGGGGGAGAGGAGAAATGGGAGGGAGAAGTGGAAAGAGGGAGTAACCAGGGTGCGACTCGTCCATGAGTATGCTGCTGGCCTTGCCGAGACAGCGTGAGATATAAATGGAGTCAATAGAAGGGCGGTTGGTTTGTGTGCTGGTCTGGGCTACATGCACAACTCCAAAATTTCTTACAGACTTGGATGGAGCTGTTTACAAACCATGCTGTGATGCATCCCGATAAAATGCATTCCATAGCGCATTTGTAAAAGTTGAGAGATGTTGAGGACATGCTGAAATTCCTAAGCCTTCAAAGGAAGTAGAGGTGTTGTTGTGCATTTTTGGCCATTGTTTTGGTCCAGGACAAATTGCTGATGATATTTATTCCTAAAATCCTGAAGCTTTCAACCAGCACTGTTTTGTATACAGGGATATGTGTACCGCTTTGCTTCCTGAAGATGATTACAATCAAAGATACTAGAGGAGATACCAGAGAGTAATGGTGGATGGCTGTTTGTCAGGTTGGAGGCCGGTGACTAGTGGGGTGCCTCAGGGATCTGTGTTGGGTCCACTGTTGTTTGTCATATACATCAATGATCTGGATGATGGTGTGGTAAATTGGATTAGTAAGTATGCAGATGATACTAAGATAGATGGTGTTGTGGTTAATGAAGTAGATTTTCAAAGTCTACAGAGAGATTTAGGCCATTTGGAAGAATGGGCTGAAAGATGACAGATGGAGTTTAATGCTGATAAGTGTGAGGTGCTACATCTTGGCAGGACAAATCAAAATAGGACATACATGGTAAAATGGTAGCGAATTGAGGAATGCAGTTGAACAGAGGGATCTAGGAATAATCTTTGATTGCACATTTCTTCACGGCGGGCTTGTGATCTTTGCTTGTGATGTCTCGACAATTCGAGGGACATAACCGGTAACAGCCGCCGCGCCGCGTCCCCAGACTCGAATCTGAGCTCGAAAAATCTCCTGGTGGGCCTAATGTGTCCCGCGGGCCATATTTTGGAGACCCCTGCCTTACAAGAACAAAACCAAAAATGTACAGAAGTGTTAAAATTGATGACTTTATTATTGTGGTAAGTAAAGATGTATTAAAAATAATTCTAATAACTTTCTAATGTACCAACAAACCTAGTTTCCCAATGACCGTTGATGGGTGTGTGTGTGGGTGAGGGTGTGTGTGTGGGGGGAGGGGCTGTGGGGATGGGGGGGGGGTGGGTGAGGGGGTTGTGTGGGGGAGGGTGCCTGTGAGGGGGAGGGGCGTGTGCGGGGGAGGGGGGATGTAGGGGAGTGTGTGTGTGGGGAGGGAGGCTGTGTGGGGAGGGGATGTGTGGGGTGGATTGGGGCTGTGTGGAGTGGATTGGGGGTGTGCGGGGGAGGGGGTGTGTGTGGGGGAGGGGGTGTGTGCGGGGGTGCGCGCTGCAGTTGGACTGCGGGAATAGAACGAAGGGAAGAGATAAGACTGCCTTCCATTACAGTGAGGAGATGTTGGATATCCACTGTGATGGATGTTTATGTAAACTGTTATTTGTGGGTCTTGGGTTTTTTTGTAATGTAAGACTGTAGAAAATGCAATTTCGTCAAACCAAGCTGTTTGAATGACAATAAAACTCACACACACACAAATACACACATTCACATACACACACTCACATATACACTCAGACCATATATATGAGAGTAAACTTTCTTGAATCTACTCACACGGCTGAGCGCGGCCTCTGCACTGTGGGGCTTCCGCAGTCAGCGGCACTTACGCAATCAGCGCAACCTCTGCACTCACTGGAAATTACGCAATCAGCGCGACCTGTCCACTAAGCGGAAGTCACAAAATTAGCAGGACTTTTGGACTAAACACAGTCGGACCTAATAAAGCATTTATTACTTCCAAAAACAGTCGGACCTAATAAAGCATTTATTCCTTCCAAATACAGTCGGACCTAATAAAGCATTTATTCCTTCCAAACACAGTCGGACCTAATAAAGCATTTATTCCTTCCAAATACAGTCGGACCTAATAAAGCATTGCAGTTTCAAGCACGGGCAGGGCAGCAGGCCAAACAACTCATGGCAGTGTCATTAAGGGCCTACAAATCATTTATTTCAAGTACATTGCAGACTCACAGTTCAGTTGACTCACAGCTTAGAATGACAGTCGAGGCTTCTCTCTCGTGATCTTGCAGAGTGACTGACTCACATCCAGGCATCCGGGGTTTTATAGTCCTGCCCCCCTCCGCTCCCCCCCCCCCCCAGATGGGGCGTTACCTTCATCGCGGCGATTGACATGCATGAGAACCAATCAGCTGATCTCAAGGTTTTTTAAACACCCATAACTTTTTTTATTTTTCATCAATGGGAAAATTCCTCGGGGCTGGCTCAGCGGAGGAGGACTGTGAGTAGGATGGCCAAATATCACAGCGATACAGGGTAGCATTTTTTCAAAAATCAATATGCAGCGCAGACAGGAAGTGGTCAAGATGAGACTTTTAATTATATAGATAGATAGATGATATACGTATATAGATAGATAATTGCTGGAAACACTCAGCAGGTCAGGGTGTATCTGTGGGAAGAGAAACAGATCAGAGTAACTGTTTCTCTTCCCATAGGTGCGTCCTGACCTGCATCTGACCTAACCCGTATTTCCAACTTTTAGATTTTCAGCATTTGCAGGTTATCTGACATTCGCTTAACATGATATCGAGGTGTCCTCATGCACAAAATGCAAAACCTTAGTCAGCAGATTCAGGACATGGCTAGGAATGCAAATGACAGATTATTAGCCTTTGTGGCCAGAGCACTAGTTTAGAAAAGGGAGAGTATCGTTACAATTGTACAGGATATTAGTGGAGCCTCACATGGCATACTGTGCCCAGTCTTTCCTCCTTTATGCTTTGGAAACTCTTGGATGCTGTCCAAAAGAATTACTATTACTGGGAACAGCTGGAGGTTGTATCTCAGGCAGCTAACAAAATTAGATCTATATTCTTTGGAGATTAGATGAATAATCATAAGATCTTTAGGGTTTGTGACAAAATAGATGTTGACATTTTTCTACTCGTGTGCGAATTGAACGAGATTATAAAATCATTGGGGAGACATTTAAAATTGTATGGCAACCTCTCACAGAGATTGGTGGATGATTGGAAATCTTTACTCTTGTGGTAGAAATAAAAGTTGTGGGGAACTGGCACAAGGGAGGAGAAAAGATCTTGGCAGATCGGCCATGATCATAGTCAATGTTGGGGCAGGCTCCCATTTTTATGTTTAAACATTTAAATATTCAGTGGTTGAAATGTGTTGGTGCTCAGGAAGACCTGTGTCTTCTAGTACACTGATGGTTAAATGCTGAAGAACAAGCAAAACCATGGTCAATTGTCCGAGAAGGTAGAGACAAGATAGATAACCAAAGCAGCAAGTCGCAGCAGAATGCTCATCTTTTGTTTCCTGTCAATGGGATGGAAAGAGATGGAAATTAATTATTGTCCATATTTGGCCAGCCCCTCACAATTGCGCTGTGAGAATTGTATCTATACTCGACTGGAAAATAAAAGACAAAAATTGAATGACATTGGTGAGGCCGTACTTGGAATATTGTGTTTAGTTCTGGTTACTCACACATAGGAAATATGCTATTCCTCTGGAAACATAGAAACATCGAAACATAGAAAATAGGTGCAGGAGGAGGCCATTCGGCCCTTCGAGCCAGCACTGCATTCATTGTGATCATGGCTGATCGTTCCCTATCAATAATCCCTGTCTTCTTCCCATGTTCCTTGACTACACTAGCCCCTAGCAGCAAAGACCTACAGCATTATTGCCAGGACTCAAGGGTCTAAGTTATAAGGGGAGGTTGGGCAATCTAGGACTTTACTTCTTTGGATTGCTGGAGGTTGAGGGGAACATTAGATAACATTAAAGAAGTTAGGTAATGTGCAACAGTTTTATAATTTGTTGAATCCCTGATGTTGACCAAATGTCTCTTCTTCCTTTTTATTGACAGTGCACCAACCAGTATGTGGGATCCCGATTCCAGATATGTCAGACTCTTCGTTGCACCTTGATACTCTGTACGGCTCTGGAGGCAGGCCTGGTGAGTCTCAGTACACTGATTTTTGATTGGATGTTCCAGAATGTGCAATAGGTTCCATTGGGTAGAGAGAATGGTGCGTAGAGAGGACGGGGGGGGGGGGGGGGGGGGGGGGGGGGGGGTAGAGAGGGTGGGAGTGAGGGTAGGTAGGTAGGGGGTATCTCCATCCTCCACCCTTTCCCCATCTTCCTCCACCGCACCTCCCATTTCCATCTACCATCCAACTTCCCACCCCATTTCCCTCCTCCTCATTTCCCTCATCCTCTTCCCCTCACTCCCATTCCTTGCCCCATGACCTACCCAGGTCATATCTTGGCCTGGTTCTCGTACACGGCCTGGCCCTGGCTGTAGACTCCAGCCGTCAACTGCCACTGCCTGATCCCGGACCCAGGCTCGTCCATGGTTCCAGCGGCGGCTTCTTTCTTGGTCCCAATCACGGCCACATCCGAAGTCCCCGGCTCGGCGCACCTGCCTTGCGAGTGCATTATGACGTCACTCGGGTTTTTTTTCCGAAAAAGGTGAGTTTTCGGGCTGATTTTAAAACTTGAAACAATTAAAAACTTCAGAAATGTAGGTGGGAATGCGACGGGAAGATATTTATCGTCTCGATGGGAAAAATGTGAGTTGAATGTGTGAAAATTGGAAGGCTCTGGCCTAGCGTTTGAAAGAAAATAGGAATTAACCATATATTCACACACACACACACACACACACACACACACACTCACACGCACACCCACACACACACACACACACACACACAAACACACACACACACACACACACACACACACACACACAGCCACAAACACACACACACACACACACAGCCACAAACCCACAAACAAGACGAAGAGTTTCAATATTACAGAGATGGGCCGGGAGTGGGAAGGTGGGACGATATAAAAGAGCATGTCGCATAACTATGACTTTATGTCAAGGGTTATGGGGAGAAAGCAGTGGAATGATGTTGAGGAGGTAAGATAGATCAGCCATGATTGAATGGCGGAGCTGACTCAGTTAGCCAAATTACCGAATTCTGCTTCTATGATTTATCAACTAATGAACTTTGCCTTTGAGCAGTTTTAGTCAGGTCTAGCTGTGTTAGCAGCTGGTCCAGGTACAGTATGTGTGTAATTAGACATAGCCACAATGTGCCAGAAATGTAAACATCTAACAATAATAATACGTTAAGCATCTAGCATCAATTTTGTAAGTTATTTTCTTGAGCAGTTCTACATAGAATAGACGAGAACGTAGAATGGTAAAGCACAGGAAGAGGTCTCTTCGCTCACAATGTCTGCATAAGATACATAATGTGAAAGCTGAAGCCACAGATTTGCCTCCCAGACATTCTTTCCCACCCTACATATTAAGGGGTGATCTTATAGAGATGTATAACATCATGAGGGGAGTAGATAGAGTAAATATCATGGTAGACGAGTTAATAACTAGAGAGGGTACACAAAAATGCTGGAGAAAATCAGCGGGTGCAGCAGCATCTATGGAGCGAAGGAGATAGGCAACGTTTCGGGCCAAAACCATTCTTCAGACTGATAGGGGGTGGGGGGAGGCGGGGAGAA
Source organism: Amblyraja radiata (assembly GCF_010909765.2). Lineage (NCBI taxonomy): Eukaryota > Metazoa > Chordata > Chondrichthyes > Rajiformes > Rajidae > Amblyraja > Amblyraja radiata. The sequence continues at coordinate 6,278,320 of NC_045957.1, forward strand.
GAAAGGAAAAAGGAGGAGGAGCCCGAGGGCTGAGGTAGGAAGGGGAGGAGACAGCAAGGGTTAACAGAATTGTGAGAAATCAATATTCATGCCACCAGGATGCAGACTCCCCAAGCAGAATATGAGGTAACTAGAGAGCATAGGTATTAGGTGAGAGAGGAACTTTTGGAGAATTTTTCTCATATAGAAGGTTGAGGTGTATGGAATGAGCTGCCAGAGGATGTAGTTGAGGCGGTACAATAACAACACTTAAAAGATATTTGGCCAGGTGCATTAATAAGATTTAGAGGATTATGGGGCAGGTGGAAAAATGCTTAGAAGTGACATCTTGGTTGGCATGGACGAGTCTGGCTGATAGGCCTATTCCTGTGCTGCTTGATTCTATGACTTATGTTAAGAATCATGAGTGCTTTATTGTTATACTAGACCGTCCCCTCAACGCGGGGGGGGGGGGGGGGGGGGGGGGTGGGTGGGGAGAGGGGGCGGCCTGCGGCATCACACACACACTAACCACCCCTAATACACACATTAACCACCCCCCATACACACACACACTAACCACCCTCCTTGATATTATATTAATATTATTCATTCTCTCCTTTTAACCCATTCCAGCCCTATCTACTCATGCATAGCCCCTAACCCGCAGGCTCATCTAGAGAGGGAGATGTACCGGGAAGGAGAGAGGGGCAGACACAGAAAGAGAGGGGCAGAGACAGAACGAGAGGGGCAGAGACAGAGACAGGGAGAGAGGGCAGGGATAGCGAGTGGCAGAGACAGAAAGAGAGTGGGAGAGAGTGAGAGGGGGAGAGGGGGGAAGAGAGTGGGGGAGGAGAGGAGGGGGGAGAGGGGGGGAGAGAGAGGAGGGGAGAGCGAGGAGGGCAAAGAGAGGGGGGTGTAGGTGGGGGCGAAGAGAGGAGGGGCGGGGAGAGGGGGAGGAGAAAGGGAGGGAGAGATAGTGGGGAGGGAGGGGGAGAGAGGCAGGGGAAAGAGGGGGGAAACGGGGAAGCTTGGTGGGAGAGGGGGAGGGGAGAGGGGTGGTGGGGAGAGGGGGGTGTGGGGGAGGGGGGAGAGAGGGAAATGCAGAGATGTCCTACAACCTAATTGGCAGGAATTGAGGGTCTAAGTTCTAAGGAGAGGTTGGGCAATCTAGGACTTTATTCCTTTGGATTGCTGGAGGTTGAGGGGAACATTAGATAACATTAAAGAAGTTAGGCAATGTGCAACAGTTTTATAATTTGTTGAATCCCTGATGTTGAATAAATGTCTCTTCTTCCTTTGTATTGACAGTGCAGCAACGAGCACGTAGAATCCCGAATCCAGATATTTTAGACTCTTCGTTGCACCTTGATACTCTGTACGGCTCTGGAGGCAGGCCCGGTGAGTCTCTGTACACTGATTTCTGATTGGATGGTCCAGAATGTGCAATAAGTTCCATTTGGTAGAGAGGGAGAGAACGGTGGGTAGAGAGGACGGGGGGGGGGGGGGGGGGGGGGGGGGGGGGGGGGGGGGGGTAGAGAGGGTTGGTGTGAGGGTAGATAGGTAGGGGCATATCCCTCCTCCACCCCAGATATTTTAGACTCTTCGTTGCACCTTGATAATCTGTACGGCTCTGGAGGCAGGCCTGGTGAGTTTCAGTACTGATTTCTGATTGGATGGTCCAGAATGTGCAATAAGTTCCATTTGGTAGAGAGGGAGAGGGAGGGGGTTGAGAGGGAGGGGGTAGCGAGAGAGGGGGGTAGAGAGAACGGTGGGTAAAGAGGACGGGGGGTAGAGAGGGTTGGTGTGAGGGTAGATAGGTAGGGGTATCTCCACCCTTCCCCATCTTCCTCCTCCGCACCCCCCCATTTCCATCTACCATCGAACTTCCCACCCCATTTCCCTCCTCCTCATTTCCCTCATCCTCCTCCCCTCACTCCCATTCCCTGCCCCAGGATCTACCCAGGTCATACCTTGGCCTGGTTCTCGTACACGGCCTGGCCCTGGCTGTAGACTACAGCCATCAACTCTGCCGCCGTCTGGGCTGCAGTCCAGTCATCCCATGACCCCGGACCCAGGCTCGTCCATGGTTCCAGTGGTGGCTTCTTTCTTGGCCCCAATCACGGCCCCATCCGAAGTCTTGGCCCGCCTGCCTTGCGAGTGCATTATGACATTACTCAGGGCTTTTTTTCCGAAAAAGGTTAGTTTTCGGGCTGATTTTAAAACTTGAAACAATTAAAAACTTCAGAAAGGTAGGTGGGAATGCGACAGGAAGATATTTATCGTCTTGATGGGAAAAATGTGAGTTGAATGTATGAAAATTGGAAGGCTCTGGCCTAGCGTTTGAAAGAAAATAGGAATTAACCAAATATTCACACACGCACGCACGCACGCACGCACACACACACGCACACACACACACGCACACGCACACACACACACACACACACACACAAACAAGACGAAGAATTTTAGTATTATAGAGATGGGCCGGGAGTAGGAAGGTGGGACGATATAAAAGAGCATGTCGCATAACTCTATGACTTTATGTTAAGGGTTATGGGGAGAAAGCAGTAGAATGATGTTGAGGAGGTAAGATAGATCAGTCATGATTGAATGGCGGAGCTGACTCAGTTAGCCAAATGACCTAATTCTGCTTCTATGATTTATCAACTAATGAACTTTGCCTTTGAGCAGTTTTGGTCAGGTCTAGTTGTGTTAGCACCTTAACATAAAGTCATAGAGTTATGCTCCCTCTACTCCCTCTTCACCTATGACTGCACACCCGTACATGGTACTAACACCATCATCAAGTATGCAGATGATACAACGGTGATTGGCCTCATCAGCAACAACGATGAGTCGGCCTACAGGGAGGAGGTCCAGCACTTAGCAGCATGGTGCGCTGACAACAACCTGGCCCTTAACTCCAAGAAGACCAAGGAGCTCATTGTAGACTTCAGGAAGTCCAGGGGCGGCACGCACACCCCCATCCACATTAACTGGACGGAGGTGGAACGTGTTTCTAGCTTCAGGTTCCTGGGAGTCAACATCTCCGATGACCTCTCTTGGACCCACAATACCTCAACTCTGATCAAGAAGGCTCACCAGCGTCTCTTCTTCCCGAGGAGACTGAAGAAGGTCCATCTGTCTCCTCAGATCCTGGTGAACTTCTACCGCTGCACCATCGAGAGCATCCTTACCAACTGTATCACAGTATGGTATGGCAACTGCTCTGTCTCCGACCGGAAGGCATTGCAGAGGGTGGTGAAAATTGCCCAACGCATCACCGGTTCCTCGCTCCCCTCCATTGAGTCTGTCCAAAGCAAGCGTTGTCTGCGGAGGGCGCTCAGCATCGCCAAGGACTGCTCTCACCCCAACCATGGACTGTTTACCCTCCTACCATCCGGGAGGCGCTACAGGTCTCTCCGTTGCCGGACCAGCAGGTCCAGGAACAGCTTCTTCCCGGCGGCTGTCACTCTACTCAACAAGGTACCTCGGTGACTGTCAATCACACCCCCCCCCCCGGACACTCCTCCCACAGGAAAAACACTATGTCTGTATATATGCTAATGTAAATATTTATTCAAATCATATGCTATGTCGCTCTTCCAGGGAGATGCTAAATGCATTTTGTTGTCTCTGTATTGTACACGGACAATGACAATTAAAGTTGAATCTGAATCTGAATCTGAATCTGACATGCTCTTTTATATCGTCCCACCTTCCTACTGTGTGTAATTAGACATAGCCACAATGTGCCAGAAATGTCAACATCTATATAATATTAAAACTCTGTGGCTGGCTGGCTAGCTGGCTGTGTGTGTTTCTGACTTGTGGCTGCCAGCCTTTGATTCGTTGCTACGCCAACATCAGACCCAGAAACGCCGAGTTTTTTTCCATTTCGGTAGAGATTTCACTTTTCGTACCAAGTATCCACTCCTCATTAAATTTCGTCGTGTTTATGTACATATTTTTAATAAATGGAAGTGTGCGTATGGATGGATGTGTGAGTGTGGATGTGCGTATGTATGTATGTATGTGTGGATTGGTGGGTGGATTGTCGCAGTCATTCACCGGCACGCCATTATCATAAGTAATTCACTCATTTTAAAATTACTTTGACCAAATAAACAGTGAAACGATCCACATTAAAATAAAACTTTATATAATCATTTTTTTCCACAATTTATTTTGTTTACATTACATCTTATCTTCATCTGAATATTCTTCATCAGATTCAAAGTCTTTTGCAGTAATAGAGTTTCTGCAGACAACACACTTACATAAATCTGTACATGGCACACCATGCCGTTGACATGAGCATCTTCCTTTCCCTGCACTTGATTTCTCACAGTTTGTTTTCTTGCACGAACAGTATGTTAATTCTAGCAAGGTGTTTGGGGCTGGAGGCAGATCACCCCAATCAATGTCCAATTCACCACCTACAATTTTCCACCCATGTCCCTTTGGACTGGGAATTTGTGGAAACTCTTCCAGACATTTTAAATGTATAGCAGCCTGGTAATTTGCTCTCAGGACATGCTTTCAGAGTGAGTCTGCGGTGGGTGGAAGACGAGCCTCTGATTTTGTTAACATAAGGAACAGGTTGTATCTAGCTTTCTCACAGCCCTGCCCATTTAACTTGCAAACAAATTTCTCTACACCTTTCACCAATTCATCACTGACTGAATGAGCTTCCCATTTCATGAAAGGTGGCCTGGGTAGCTGTGTCACTTGCAAGCAACTTGAAGGCATTGGATTTGGATTTGCCATAAAATGAGCTAACTGAATCGCAGCCTGTGAAAGTGCAAAGATAGCAAAGCTTTGGTGACAGCTGGTCCCAGATATGAGCTAATCTTTGATAGACTCATACTCCTTCTATTGTTGCCTTTTCCAGTGTGCAATAATAAGTCTGCTCCAATATGTTGTGACACAGCGACTCCAATCACAAACACATCTGTGTCAGGACTCCTGATTAGGATTGGGTATCTACCTGTATCTGTTGAAGTTGATGGTTGATGACTAGCAGCATACTGACAATGAAGGAAAAGACGAGTGTCTGCTTCTTCATGGTTGCACTCCAGTTCTGGTACCAAGTGAGCACTCATTTGCCCATTGTCATCTGTCAACTCGTGACACTCCCCGTCATGAGCAACAAACACTGTCACATTCTTCAGGTATGCAGATGGTTTGTTCTGCCAAGTCTGAAAAAGGAACCTGATAGCTCTGAGTTGTTGTCACCACATGCAATAATTTTTTTCCATTGGTGAGGTACTTGCTGGTCTCCACTGTATATTTTGGTGATTAAGCTTCCAGCAACGGAGCGTCACCCTCTCTCAGCATTCTTTATGCTATCTTTCCTGTAAGTATCAACAACAAAGTGGATAACATTACTTCGGACATCGAGGGCCAACTCAACCAATTGTTTCAGAAGGTGATCAGCGAGCTTGCCAAATGTTGAAGGAATACTTCTCAAAGACAGTTCTTGCACCATAGCCATGCCGTCTACAATCCAGATGGTCCCTGGCAGAATGTCAACTTGGGGAGATGGTTGTACTTGTGATTCAATGTAGTGCAGCAAAGATGATTTTGTTGTATTGTTAAGTGATCCATCTGGATGTGCAAGTGAGAGAGGAAGAGGGCCCAAGTTGTATGTCAGCATGTTACGGATATCAAGCTTCCCTACATTAGCAATGATCACTGGTCTGTGGAACAGATTTCTGTCAGCCTTCAACACCACTTCCTTTCCTTTGATTTTAGACTGAGTTGACATTCATTGACTGGAAAGTCTTTGTTTTCTCCTTCTTTAGCGGCTTGAACATATCTTCACTGCCCTGGAGACGATGTTTGCAGTATGTGATGAAAGCTGCATCTCCCTTCTCCCACGCAGTGATGTAAGCCTCAGTTACATCCTTGGAAGCAATACATCCAGATGCTATGTGGACCAATTGGTCTTGGATATCCTCAAAGGGATTAATGATAGACTCAAAGACAGATATAACCTTGCAGACATCCTCTTCATCTCTCTTTATTCGCGACTGCTGCAAGTCCTTGCGACCCCATGTCATCTGGTCTTTTCCTGCCATTTCTTCACATCTCCTGGAAATAGCGGCTCTTTCGGGCTGTGACAAAATCCATCTTGAGACAGCTCCTTTGCGAGTTGAGAATCCCACTATGCCTCCTTTTGTTTTTGTGTCTCGGTTGCAGCTCTATGGCTTGATCACATGCTACTTGTGAAAATCCACGATCAGCCTGCCTCTGTACAGCAAAATGACCTTTCATGAACTCTTGGTGGATAGCAGGATGAGATGATGGGAGGTCACACATCTCAAGCCAATAGGCTGGCAGGTAACGGGCATAGTTCATGTGATCGTAGGCAAACAACCATGGAATAAATGACCTAATCGCTGAGAGATGCAAGTCCCACTTCCCTTCCCTGGTTGCTCTGAGGAACAGTAGCATCACTTCTACCATCTCAATGTAAGAAGACCATACATTGAATGTTGGATTATTCGCCCGACTGTTGACAAACTCATCATACATTGTAGTCATCTTCTGATATTTCTTGATGTTAGGAGATGGCGACTGGACAGATCGTCGTCTATCTCTTGCACTGGGCACAGGCTGCGATGACTGGGTTGATTCAGAGGTGGTAGATGGGCTCCACTGAAGAAGAATGCCATCCGTATTGTGTGTGGTTCCCTTTCCATTGATTGTTTCTTCCCCGAAATCATTGTTGTCCCATACAAACGTGGTGAAGGTTGTTTGAGCCTCAGCTGGAAGCCAATCCCCTGTTCTATCTGCCTCTTTGCCAGTGCAGTGTCATGTTCTAAGGTAAATGAATTTGATGAACAATGGCCAAATCCATTGAGCAGCCCAATTAACCTTGCTGAGCCTGTTAAATGTCTGACTGCCATGGAGAGGGCTGTGTGTTTTGGAAGGAGTATCCTTCCTTCGGATTTCAGGTACATGATATCCTGGGCAATTGACAGCAGACGGTGATACATCTCGTCAGGCACATCAACTTTACCAGATTCTTTTGGCTCATTGCTTGCTCCAGTGGTCCATGCCAAAAAGTTGTAAAGTTCATCTGGGACAATCTGTTCGACTGTATGTAATGTAGTGTATTCAGAAGTCGGGGGCCATTGGATGTGGTTTGTTGAGTTGATGATGCTATTCTGAACTATCTGGGCTGCATGAAACATGTCTCTGAGGTGATGGGACGATGATTCTTCTTGTTGGTTGTCACCGACAATCACGCTGCTGTCACTGTCCTCAGTTGAATTATCTTCCACAACACCTTCAACCAGCTCTTCAACAACAAGTGATTCAACAAATACAATTTCACTTTCCACTTGCCTAAATGGCCTTGTGAAACATAAGAGAGGGTGGGATCTCTTCAACCTTGCCTTCAGGCGGCCTGTCTTGTGAGATGATGCATCCAAGCCCTCAACTTCTCGAACCTCACTTATGAAAAGTCTGTTAAGTTTAGCAAGTCTTAAGATTTCTTTGCCGTGGATGATTCTCTGCTCGATGACTCTCTTGCAGAAACTAGAGTTGGACTTCTCATACACCTGCTGCTGATTATCTTGTTTACAATCTTGTGCAAAATCAATGACAACTCTGGTGTATCTCTGGTAGCACGATTTATGGTATCTCGCTTCAAGAGCTACAAGGTCTCTATCTCTTATGTGTAACAGCAATGCCTCATCTTTCTTCATGGTTGCAGCAGTCAATAAATGGCCACCTTGTTTTGTTTCACATTGCATTAATTTCTCCATTTTTCTTTTTCCCGTGTTTATTTCTTTTGTGTACTTTGAACCTTTACAAATAATGCAATGCGCTGGTAGGACATGCCTGCGGTCAGTGTGCTCGACAGTTGCTGTTTGTTGACTATGACTTGTCATGGACCGAAGCATTCTCTTTGGGGCCGGCTCATCTGCTTCACCATCAGGAACTGCCTCGAGGTGATTCACCTGCTTCAGGCTTTTCAGCGTCTTGAACTCAATTGAAAGAGGAAAAAGAAAACAGAAAAGGAATGAAAAGTAAAATAAATCAACATCCTCAAATATATCTTATCATTTTTCAAAGTAACATCATATGACCATAAGTAAAAAGATTTGTTGTTTGAGTCCTATCATTACCTTTCTTCCTTCTAGACTTTGCTATCGCTCGATTTATTGTTGTTACGTTGCAGAAGCGACGATAGCACTCTGCATGATAACCCGGGATACACTGCTGCCTCCTAATAATAGAAGATAATATGTGTCAGGGTGTATTTTACATCTTTTCATGTTTTATATTATGTAAGACAATATCGACATATCAATGAGGAAATTAAACATGTATGCATGTCCAGGTAGATGGGATGGCAAGTCTGCAAATTATCAAATTAGTGTTCATTAAAGCACAGTGAATGTCCACACAAAACACATTTTGTGTGGACAGGCTCTGAAGAGTGGAGGGGCAGAAGCTGCAGAAAAAAAAATCTCATATTACTTAGGTCTGCATGGCCTTCAATTCATAAAATGTCAATCTCTTCTTAATGTCAATGAGACTGACACTGTAATTTACTGCCATAGATAAGACTTCAAGTCTTATCTATGGCAGTACAGCTAGAATAGTACAGTAGAATAGCTAGAGAAAGAAACATCGCATAGCTAGGTCTGCATGGACTTAAATTCATCAAGTGTCAACCTCTATTTAATGTCAATGAGACTTACACTGTAATTTACTACAATTGATAAGTTATTTCAAGTATAAGTAGAGGCTACAGAAGAAACAATTTCATAGTCATTAAGTCTGCATGGACTTCAATTCATAAAATTTCAACATCTTCTTAATGTTAATGAGAATAATAATAGGTTACTACCATAGAAAAACTAGTTCAAGTTCACATATCACCAATTCATTTCTACAGAAACATCAACCATTTCTGACCATTTCTCACTGCAATGGAAGCCTATAAATTGCGATCGATATCCCTCCGTTTTTCACCCGTTGTCGGGGCCTGAAAACGGCCGCTACAGATGGCACTATGTACAGCCTCCCCCCCCCCCCCCGCCTGCCCGCGGCTCCGCGTTCGCGAATCGGCCGCTTATTAATTGAGACCGCGGCTTCACTATATTAAGTATCTAGGCCCCGCGGTCGGAGCACTTTTCCCCGGTAAGTTATCGCAGGCAGCTCCGAGATTAGCTGTTAAAGACTTATTACTCTACAACAAGCTGGCATTAGTGACAATGTTTAATTGACTGTGTTATGGAAACATATAGTTTAGGCCCTCAACTTCATGAATGAATGAGTGAATGAATGAATGAATGAATGAATGAATGAATGAATGAATGAATGAATGAATGAGTAAGTGAATGAATGAATTTATTCACATTATAAAAGGGTGCAATTAAATTAATTAAAGTCCATACAGATAGATTTTCATAAATTCAGACTTTAGATCTTACCTTTCAGTTAGAGTTGATTCCTGGCTGTCTTCTTTGTGTTAGAGCACGTCAGCTGCGACTTTGCTTTCAAGGCTTTCTTCCACTTCCATCCACTTAGCAGCACATTCTTCAGCCTTTTTAATGCTTTTCTCACTAAATTCAATTACCTGCTGCAAGTTTCCACGACATGTATTCCACAGAACAACAAATCGGAATCTCCAGTAAAACAGGCATCTGTAGAGGCACCCTCAGCCATTTTGTGTGCTAGCCTGAAGCAAAGCATGTAATTGGCCAACTAGCAGACAACTCAATGTTAAACGTGCTTTGATTGGACTAAAAATTACCCAAAACTTTTCAGTTTTTTCTCTAATTTAATAAAAATGTGCAAGTCTTGTTCATGACGAGTTTCAGTGGTGATTTATATAATTTCTTTACACAATATGTGAAAATTTCATGTAGTTTGGTGACGGGTCACGAAACTGTAGAATAAAGCTCCTCGGCCCACAGCCTAGCAGGACCTACCCAGGTCATACCTTGGCCTGGTTCTCGTACACGGCCTGGCCCTGGCTGTAGACTCCAGCCGTCAACTGCCGCTGCCTGGGCTGCAGTCCACTCATCCCTGACTCCGGACCCTGACTCCGGTCCATGGTTCCAGCGTCGGCTTCTTTCTTAGTCCCAATCACGGCCCCATCCGAAGTCCCGGGCTCGGCGCACCTGCCTTGAGAGTGGATTGTAACGTCACAGGGTTATTTTTCCGAAAAAGGTGAGTTTTCGGGCTGATTTTAAAACTTTAAAAAACTTCAGAAATGTAGGTGGGAATGCGACGGGAAGATATTTAGCGTCTCGATGGGAAAAATGTGAGTTGAATGTGTGAAAATTGGAAGGCTGTGGCCTAGCGTTTGAAAGAAAATAGGAATTAACCATATATTGACACACACACACACACACACACGCACACGCACACGCACACGCACACGCACACACACACACACACACACAAAAACAAGACGAAGAGTTTTAGCATTATAGAGATGGGCCGGGGTAGGAAGGTGGGACGATATAAAAGAGCATGTGGCATCACTCTATGACTTTATGTCAAGGGTTATGGGCATAAAGCAGTGGCGTGATGTTGAGGAGGTAAGATAGATCAGCCATCATTGAATGGTGGAGTTGATTCAATTAGCCAAATGGGCTAATTCTGCTTCTATGACTTATTAACTGATGAACTTTGCCTTTGAGCAGTTTTAGTCAGGTCTAGTTGTGTTAGCAGCTGGTCCAGGTACAGTATGTATGTAATTAGACATAGCCACAATGTGCCAGAAATGTAAACATCTAACAATAATAATACGTTAAGCATCTAGCATCAATTTTGTAAGTCATTTTCTTGAGCTGTTCTACATAGAATGGACGAGAATGTAGAATGGTAAAGCACAGGAAGAGGTCTCTTGGCTCACAATGTCTGCATAAAATACATAGTGTGAAAGCTGAAGCCACAGATTTGCCTCCCAGACATTCTTTCCCACCCTGCATATTGAGGGGTGATCTTATAGAGATGTATAACATCATGAGGGAGGTAGAGTAAATATCATGGCATTTTATGTCTATGTTTGAATGTAGTTTTTGTTATTTTTGTTGGGGTATGTGTGTGGGGGGGAGGGGGAAACTTTTAAATCTCTCCCTGCACGGGAGACCCGACCTTTTCTTTGTCGGGTCTCCGTTGTCGTTGGGGCTGCAACGAGGAGCGGCCTCCAACATGAAGACCGGGGGCTCTGGTGCTGACTACTCACCTCACCGTCGCGGAGCTGGCTGAGTCCAGAGCGGGTGGAGCTGTGGTGGACGCTGCTGCGGCCCGACCCCCGGAGATTCGGTGGCTGCAACTGCGGGTTTGGCGGACGGCACCGGGAGCCCGCGGGTCCCTGGAGGGAGACCGCTTTTCGGGGCTTCCGCAGCGGCGACTTCTCCCGCCCGAGTTGCGGGGTTGAAGAGCTCCTGGAGCGGGGCCTACATCACCGCCCCGCGCGGCTTGGAATGGCTGCGGGCTGCGAGCGCACGCCGGGGGCTCTAACACCAAGACCCGGTGCGCGACCTTGCATTACCCGACGTGGCTTAATGGCCACGGGACAATTCGCCATCGCCCGCCGGGGGCTTTGACATTGACTCTGACATCGGGGGGGGGGGAGTGCAGTGGAGAGAAAAGTTTTTTGGCCTTCCATCACAGCAATGTGATGGATGTTTATGTAAATTATGTTGTGTCTCGGGTCTATTTGTTTGTAATGTATGGCTGCAGAAACGGCATTTCGTTTGGACCCCAAGGGGTCCAAATGACAATAAATTGAATTGAATTGAATTGAATTGAATTGAATTAGTAAGATTTAGAGGATTATGGGGCAGGTGGGAAAATGCTCAGAAGTGACATCTTGGTTTGCATGGACGAGTCTGGCTATTCCTGTGCTGCTTGATTCTATGACATGTTAAGAATCACGAGTGCTTTATTGTTATACTAGACCGTCCCCTCAACGCACAGGTGCGTGGGGACGGCCTGCAGCGTCACACACCCACTAACCACCCCTCACACACACATTAACCACCCCCCTCGATATTATATTAATATTGTTCATACGCTCCTTTTACCCCATTCCCCCCCTATGCACTCATGCATAGCCCCTAACTTGCAGGCGCCTCTAGAGGAGAAGAGGTACGGGGGGTAGAAAGAGAGGGCAGAGTGAGAAGAGGGCAGAGACAGAAAGAGAGGGGCAGAGACAGAGAGAGAGGGGCAGAGAGAGAGAGGGCAGAGACAGAGAGAGAGGGGGCGTAGAGAGGGGAGCGACACGAGGAGGGGCGGGGAGAGGGGGATGAGAAAGGGGAGGGAGAGAGAGAGGGGGGAAAGAGGTGGTGGAAAGAGGGGGTGAAGAGGGGGGAGAAAGAAGGGGGAGGGAGGGGGGGCGTAGTGGGAGATGGGGGAAAAGAGAGAGGAGAGAGGGGAAGGGGAGAGAGAGGGGGTAAAGGGAGGTAGAGATGGGGGGAGAGAGAGGGGTGTGTGGGGGGGGGGGGAGGATGGGGAGGGGGAGGGGGGGAGGATGGGGAGGTGGAGGGGTGAGTGAGGGAAATGCAGAGAAGTCCTACAACATTATTGCCAGGAATCGAGGGTCTAAGTTATAAGGAGAGGTTGGGCAATCTAGGACTTTATTCCTTTGGATTGCTGGAGGTTGAGGGGAACATTAGATAACATTAAAGAAGTTAGGCAATGTGCAACAGTTTTATAATTTGTTGAATCCCTGATGTTGACTAAATGTCTATTCTTCCTTTGTATTGACAGTGCAACAACGAGCACGAAGAATCCCGAATCCAGATATTTTAGACTCTTCGTTGCACCTTGATACTCTGTACGGCTCTGGAGGCAGGCCCGGTGAGTCTCTGTACACTGATTTCTGATTGGATGGTCCAGAATGTGCAATAAGTTCCATTTGGTAGAGAGGGAGAGAACGGTGGGTAGAGAGGATGGGGGGGGGGGGGGGGGTAGAGGGGGTTGGTGTGTGGGTCGATAGGTAGGGGCATATCCCTCCTCCACCCCTCCCCACCTTTCTCCACCGCACCCCCCCATTTCCATCTATCATCCAACTTCCCACCCCATTTCCCTCCTCCTCATTTCCCTCATCCTCTTCCCCTCACTCCAATTCCCTGCCACTGGACCTACCCAGGTCATACCTTGGCCTGGTTCTCGTACACGGCCTGGCCCTGGCTGTAGACTCCAGCCGTCAACTCTGCCGCTGCCTGGGATGCAGACCAGTCATCCCTGACCCCGGACCCAGGCTCGTTCATCGTTCCAGCGGCGGCTTCTTTCTTGGTCCCAATCACGGCCCCATCCGAAGTCCCCGGCTCGGCGCACCTGCCTTGAGAGTGGATTGTAACGTCACTCAGGGGTTTTGTTTCCGAAAAAGGTGAGTTTTCGGGCTGATTTTAAAACTTGAAACAATTAAAAACTTCAGAAATGTAGGTGGGAATGCGACGGGACGATATTTATCGTCTCGATGGGAAAAATGTGAGTTGAATGTGTGAAAATTGGAAGGCTGTGGCCTAGTGTTTGAAAGAAAATAGGAATTAACCATATATTACGTAGAAACATAGAAACATAGAAAATAGGTGCAGGAGTAGGTCATTCGGCCCTTCGAGCCTGCACCACCATTCGATATGATCATGGCTGATCATCCAACTCAGTATCCCATCCCTGCCTTCTCTCCATACCCCCTGATCCCTTGAGCCACAAGGGCCACATCTAACTCCCTCTTAAATATAGCCAATGAACTGGCCTCAACTACCTTCTGTGGCAGAGAATTCCACAGATTCACCACTCTCTGTGTAAAAAATGATTTTCTCATCTCGGTCCTAAAACTTTCCCTCTTATCCTTAAACTGTGACCCATAGTTCTGGACTTCCCCAACATCGGGAATAATCTTCCTGCATCTAGCCTGTCCAACCCCTTAAGAATTTTGTAAGTTTCTATTAGATCCCCCCTCAATCTTCTAAATTCTAGCGTGTACAATCCCGTCTTTCTTCATATGAAAGTCCTGCCATCCCAGGAATCAGTCTGGTGAACCTCTCTGTACTCCCTCTATGGCAAGAATGTCTTTCTTCAGATTAGGAGGCCAAAACTGTACGCAATACTCCAGGTGTTGTCTCACCAAGACCCTGTACAACTGCAGTAGAACCTCCCTGCTCTTATACTCAAATCCTTTTGCTATGAATGCTAACATACCATTTGCTTTCTTCACTGCCTGCTGCACCTGCATTCCTACTTTCAATGTTCAAAAAGGAACTGCAGATGCTGGAATATCGAAGGTACACAAAATTGCTGGGGAAACTCAGCGGGTGCAGCAGCATCTATGGAGCGAAGGAAATAGGCGACGTTTCGGGCCGAAACCCTTCTTCAGACTGATGGGTGGTGGGGGGGGAGAAGGAAGGAAAAGGGGAGGAGGAGGAGGAGCCCGAGGGCGGGCGGATGGGAGGGTGGGAGGAGACAGCTAGAGGGTTGAGGAAGGGGAGGAGACAGCAAGGGCAAAATTGGGAGAATTCAATGTTAATGCCATCCGGACGCAAGGTCCCCAGACCCAGGACAGAGAGGTGGGATTGGGAATGGGAGGGGGAGTTGAAGTGCTGAGCCACCGGGAGTTCAGGTAGGTTATTGCGGACTGAGCGGAGGTGTTCGGCGAAACGATCGCCCAACCTACGCTTAGTCTCCCCGATGTAAATCAGCTGACATCTAGAGCAGCGGATGCAGTAGATGAGGTTGGAGGAGATACAGGTGAACCTTTGTCGCACCTGGAACGACTGCTTGGGTCCTTGAATGGAGTCAAGGTGGGAGGTGAAGGGACAGGTGTTGCATTTCTTGCGGTTGCAACGGAAAGTGCCCGGGGAGAGGGTGGTGCGGGAGGGAAGGGAAGAATTGACGAGGAAGAACGAGGACATTTCCGATGCCCTGGTATGGAATGTCTCGCCCTCGTTCTTCAGGGAACGGGGATTCCCCTCCGCCACCATAGATGAGGCTCACACCAGGGTCTCATCCATACCCCGTAACACTGCTCTCTCTCCCCATCCCCGCACTCGCAACAAGGGCAGAGTCCCTCTGGTCCTCACCTTTCACCCCACCAGCCGGCAAATACAACACATAATCCTCCGCCATTTCCGCCACCTCCAACGTGACCCCACCAATCGCCACATCTTCCCATCTCCCCCCATGTCTGCCTTCCGCAAAGACCGCTCCCTCCGCAACTCCCTCGTCAATTCTTCCCTTCCCTCCCGCACCACCCTCTCCCCGGTAACTTTCCGTTGCAACCGCAAGAAATGCAACACCTGTCCCTTCACCTCCCCCCTCGACTCCATTCAAGGACCCAAGCAGTCGTTCCAGGTGCGACAAAGGTTCACCTGTATCTCCTCCAACCTCATCTACTGCATCCGCTGCTCTAGATGTCAGCTGATTTACATCGGGGAGACTAAGCGTAGGTTGGGCGATCGTTTCGCCGAACACCTCCGCTCAGTCCGCAATAACCTACCTGAACTCCCAGTGGCTCAGCACTTCAACTCCCCCTCCCATTCCCAATCCGACCTCTCTGTCCTGGGTCTCCTCCATTGCCAGAGTGAGCAACAGCGGAAATTGGAGAAACAGCACCTCATATTCCGTCTGGGGACCTTGCGTCCGGATGGCATTAATATTGAATTATCCCAATTTTGCTAGCCCTTGCTGTCTCCTCCCCTTCCTCAACCCTCTAGCTGTCTCCTCCCACCCTCCCATCCACCCGCCCTCGGGCTCCTCCTCCTCCTCCCCTTTTCCTTCCTTCTCCCCCCCCACCCCCCATCAGTCTCAAGAAGGGTTTCGGCACGAAACGTCGCCTATTTCCTTCGCTCCATAGATGCTGCTGCACCCGCTGAGTTTCACCAGCAATTTTGTGTACCTTCCTACTTTCAATGACTGGTGTACCATGACACCCAGGTCTCGTTGCATCTTCCCTTTTCCTAATCGGCCACCATTCAGATAATAGTCTACTTTCCTGTTTTTGCCACCAAAGTGGATAACCTCACATTTATCCACATTATACTGCATCTGCCATGCATTTGCTCACTCACCCAACCTATCCGAGTCACGTTGCAGCCTCCTAGCATCCCCCTCACAGCTAACACTGCCCCCCAGCTTCGTGTCATCCGCAAACTTGGAGATGTTGCATTCAATTCCCTCGTCCAGATCATTAATATATATTGTAAATAGCTGGGGTCCCAGCACTGAGCCTTGCGCTACCCCACTAGTCACTGCCTGCCATTCTGAAAAGGACCCGTTTACTCCTACTCTTTGCTTCCTGTCTGCCAGCCAGTTCTCTATCCACATCAATACTGAACCCCCAATACTGTGTGCTTTAAGTTTGTATACTAATCTCTTATGTGGGACCTTGTCAAAAGCCTTCTGAAAGTCCAGATATAACACATCCACTGGTTCTCCCTTATCCACTCTACTAGTTACATCCTCGAAAAATTCTATAAGATTCGTGAGACATGATTTACCTTTCATAAATCCATGCTGACTTTGTCCAATGAATTCACCACTTTCCAAATGTGCTGCTATCCCATCTTTAATAACTGACTCCAGAATTTTCCCCACCACCGATGTTAGACTAACTGGTCTGTAATTCCCCGTTTTCTCTCCCTCCCTTTTTAAAAAGTGGGGTTACATTAGCTACCCTCCAATCCTCAGGAACTACTCCAGAATCTAAAGAGTTTTGAAAAATTATCACTAATGCATCCACTATTTCTGCGGCTACTTCCTTAAGTACTCTGGGATGCAACTTATCAGGCCCTGGGGATTTATCGGCCTTTAATCCATTCAATTTACCTAACACCACTTCCCAGCTAACCTGGATTTCACTCAGTTCCTCCATCTCATTTAACCCCCGGTTTTTCTATTTCCGGCAGATTATTAATGTCTTCCTTAGTGAAGACAGAACCAAAGTAGTTATTTGGTCTGCCATGTCCTTGTTCCCCATGATCAATTTGCCTGTTTCTGACTGCAAGGGACCTACATTTGTTTTAACAAATCTTTTCCTCTTCACATATATATAAAAACTTTTGCAGTCAGTTTTTATGTTCCCTGCCATTTTCTTTCATAATCTATTTTCCCTTTCCTAATTAAGCCTTTTGTCCTCCTCTGCTGGACTCCCAATTTCTCCCAGTCCTCTGGTAGGCTGCTTTTTCTGGCTAATTTGTACGCTTCATCTTTTGTCTTGATACTATCCCTGATTTCCCTTGTTATCCACGGATGCACTACCTTCCCTGATTTATTCTTTTGTCAAACTGGGATGAACAATTGTTGTAGTTCATCCATGCAGTTTTTAAATGCCTTCCATTGCATATCCACCGTCAACCCTTTAAGAATAATTTGCCAGTCTATCTTGGCCAATTCATGTCTCATACCCTCAAAGTCACCTTTCTTTAAGTTCAGGACCCTTGTTTCTGAATTAACAATGTCACTCTCCATCCTAATGAAGAACTCAACCATATTATGGTCCCTCTTGCCCAAGGGGCCACACACAACAATACTGCTAACTAACCTTTGCTCATTACTCAATACCCAGTCTAGAATAGCCTGCTCTCTCACTGGTTCCTCTACATGTTTGTTTAGAAAACTATCCCGCATACATTCCAAGAAATCTTCTTCCTCAGCACCCCTGCCAATTTGATTCACCCAATCTATATGTAGATTGAAATCACCCATTATAATTGTTTTACCTTGTTGCACGCATTTATAATTTCCTGTTTGATGCCATCCCCAACTCCACTACTACTGTTAGGTGGCCTGTGCACAACTCCCACTAGCGTTTTCTGCCCCTTAGTGTTTCGCAGCTCTACCCATATCGATTCCACATCCTCCAAGCTAATGTCCTTCCTTTCTATTGCGTTAATCTCCTCTCTAACCAGCAACGCTACCCCGCCTCCTTTTCCTTTCTGTCTATCCCTCCTGAATATTGAATATCCCTGGATGTTCAGCTCCCAGCCTTGGTCACGCTGGAGCCATGTCTCCGTGATCCCAGCTATAACATATTCATTAATAACTATCTGCACATTCAACTCATCCACCTTATTTCGAATGCTCCTTGCATTAAGATACAAAGCCTTCAGGCTTGTTTTTACAACACTCTTACCCCTTATACAATTATGTTGAAAAGTGGCCCTTTTTGATTTTTGCCCTGGATTTGTCTGCCTGCCCCACTTTTACTTTTCACCTTGCTACCTATTGCTTCTACCCTCATTTTACACCCCTCTGCCTCTCTGCTCTTGCACCCATCCCCCTGCCACAGTAGTTTAAATCCTCCCCGACAGCACTAGCAAACACTCCCCCAAGGACATTGGTTCCATTCCAGCCCAGGTGCAGACCGTCCTGTTTGTACTGGTCCCACCTCCCCCAGAACTGGTTCCAATGCCCTAGAAATTTGAATCCCTCCCCCTTGCACCATTTTTCAAGCCACGTATTCATCTGCAATATCCTCCTATTTCTACTCTGACTAGCCCATGGCACTGGTAGTAATCCAGAGATTATTACCTTTGAGGTCCTACTTTTAAGTTTATCTCCTAGCTCCCTAAATTCACCTTGTAGGACCTCATCCCTTTTTTTACCTATATCATTGGTGCCAATGTGCACCACAACAACTGGCTGTTCACCCTCCCCCTCCAGAATGTTCTGCAGCCGTTCAGTGACATCCCTGACCCTTGCACCAGGGAGGCAACATACCATCCTGGAGTCTCGTTTGCGGCCGCAGAAACGCCTATCTATTCCCCTTACAATTGAATTCCCTATTACTATTGCCCTTCCACTCTTTTTTCTCCCCTCATGTGCCGCAGAGCTACCCATGGTGCCATGAACTTGGCTGCTGCTGCCTTCCCCTGATGAGTCATCTCCCCCAACAGTATCCAAAATGGTATACCTGTTTAGGAGGGAGATGACCGCAGGGGACTCCTGCACTACTTGCCTACTGCTATGCTGGCTATTGGCCACCCGTTCCCTTTCTGTCCTTTTATCTTTTACCTGCAGTGTGACCAACTCACTACGTGCTATTCACGACTTTCTCAGCATCGTGGATGCTCCAGTATGAATCCAACCGCAGCTCCAATCGTTCAATGCGGTCTGCCAGGATCTGCAGCTGGACACACTTCCTGCAAACGCAGTCACCAGGGACACCGACCATATCCCTGATCTCCCACATGTTGCAGGCTGAGCAAACCACGGGGCCAATCTCCACTGACATAGCTTACTCCCAAATTAAATCAACTCCCTCACACTATAAAAATCTTTCTCCTTTAAACTGTATCTTTACTAATAAATACTGTACCCTTAACTCGCTGAATCCTTAACTCACAGAACCCTTAACTCACAGAATCCTTAACTCACTGAACCCTTAACTCACAGAACCCTTAACTCACAGAACCCTTAACTCACAGAACCCTTAACTCACAGAATCCTTAACTCACAGAACCCTTAACTCACAGAACCCTTAACTCACTGAACCCTTAACCTGAAAGCAGAAATGCAAACCTGGGGTTGCACCCAATCAGCTGCTTCCTCTGGTCCTCTTCCACCAATCAGAGGCTTCCACCAGCCCCCTTCTCAGGAAGTGAGATGGAACACTGCAGATTTGGGTTCCTCCTCTCACCAACGGCTCCCCGGGCCTCTGTGAAAGCAAGCCCCGCGCTCGATTTTTAACTCACCGCCCAGGCAACTCCTCCTCTCACCAATGGCTCCCCGGGCCTCTGACACACACACACACACACAGCCACAAACAAGACGAAGAGTTTTAGTGTTATAGAGATGGGCCGGGAGTAGGAAGGTGGGACGATATAAAAGAGCATGTCGCATAGCTCTATGACTTTATGTCAAGGGTTATGGGGAGAAAGCAGTGGAATGATGTTGAGGAGGTAAGATAGATCAGCCATGATTGAATGGCGGAGTTGACTCAATTAGCCAAATGGCCGAATTCTGTTTCTATGGCAACAACTGATGAACTTTGCCTTTGAGCAGTTTTAGTCAGGTCTAGTTGTGTTAGAAGGGTTAATAACTAGAGAGCATAGTCATTAGGTGAGAGAGGAACTTTTGGAGTATTTTTCTCATATAGAAGGTTGAGGTGTATGGAATGAGCTGCCAGAGGATGTATTTGAGGCGGTACAATAACAACGCTTAAAAGATATTTGGACAGATGCATTAGTAAGATTTAGAGGATTATGGGGCAGGAGTGGGAAAATGCTTAGAAGGAACATCTTGGTTGGCATGGACGAGTCTGGCTGATAGGCCTATTCCTGTGCTGCTTGATTCTATGACATGTTAAGAATCACGAGTGCTTTATTGTTATACTAGACTGTCCCCTAAATGCACGGGTGCGGGGGGGGGGGGCATGCTGCGTGACACACACACCACCCCTCACACACACATTAACCGCTCCCCACACACACAAACTAACCACCCCCCTTGATATTATATTAATATTATTAATTCTCTCCTTTTCCCCCATTCCCGCCCTATCCATTCATGCATAGCCCCTAACTTGCAGGCTCCTCTAGAGAGGGAGAGGTACGGGGGTAGAGAGAGAGGGTGCAGAGACAGAAAGAGAGGGGCAGAGACAGAGAGAGAAGGGCAGAGACAGAGAGAGGGCAGAGACAGAGAGAGGTGGGCGAAGAGAGGGGAGGGAGAATGGGGGGGGGGGGAGAGGGGCGGGAGAGGTTGGGGAAAGAGGGGGGGAGAGGGGGGTGGGAGAGGGGGACGTGGTGGTAGAGGGGGGACGTGGTAGGAGAGGGGAAGAGAGAGGGGGTAAAGGGAGGTAGAGAGTGGTGGGGGAGGGGGGAGAGGGAAATGCAGGAAGTCCTACAACATTATTGCCAGGAATCGAGGGTCTAAGTTATATGGAGAGGTTGGGCAACCTAGGACTTTATTCCTTTGGATTGCTTAAGGTTGAGGGCAACATTAGACAAGATTAAAGAAGTTTGGCAATGTGCAACAGTTTTATAGTTTGTTGAATCCCTGATGTTGACTAAATGCCACTTCTTCCTTTTTATTGACAGTGTACCAACCAGCACCTAGAATCCGGAATCAAGATATTTTAGACTCTTCCATGTGCCTGGATAATCTGTACGACCCTGAAGGCAGGCCTGGTGAGTCTCAAAGTACACTGATTTCTGATTGGATGGTCCAGAATGTGCAGCGATGTTCCATTGGGTAGAGAGGGAGTGGGATAGAGAGGGAGTGCGGTAGAGAAGGAGGAGGGTAGCGAGGACGGTGGGTAGATAGGGTGGGAGTGAGGGTAGATAGGTAAGGGGCATTAAACAATTAAAAACTTCAGAAATATAGGTGGGAATGCAACAGGAAGATGTTTATCGCCTCACTGGGAAAAATGTGAGCAGAATGTGTGAAAATTGGAAGGCTGTGGCCTAGCGTTTGGAAGAAAATAGGAATTAACCATATATTCACACACACACACACACACACACACACACACACACACACACACACACACACACACACACACACACACACACACACACACACACACACACACACAGCCACACACACAGCCACACACACAGCCACACACACAGCCACACACACAGCCACACACACAGCCACAAACAAGACAAAAAGTTTTAGTATTATAGAGATGGGCCGGGAGTAGGAAGGTGGGACGATATAAAAGAGCATGTCGCATAACTATGACTTTATGTCAAGGGTTATGGGGAGAAAGCAGTGGAATGACGTTGAGGAGTTAAGATAGATCAGCCATGATTGAATGGCGCATTTGACTCAATTAGTCAAATGGCCTAATTCTGCTTCTATGACATCAACATGAACTTTGCCTTTGACTCAGGTCTATATTTGTTAGCAGCTGATCCAGGTACAGTATGTGTGTAATTAGACATAGTCACAATGTGCCAGTAATGTAAACATCTAACAATAATAACACATTAAGTATCTAGCATCAATTTTGTAAGTTATTTTCTTGAGCTGTTCTACATAGAATAGACAAGACCATAGAATGGTAAAGCACAGGAAGACAATGGCTCACAATGTCTGCATAAAATATATAGTGTGAAAGCTGAAGCCATAGATTTGTCTCCCAGACATTCTTTCCCACCCTGCATATTGAGGGGTGATCTTATAGAGATGTATAACATCATGAGGGGAGTAGATAGAGTAAATGTTATGGTAGAGGAGTATAGGCATTATACTAGAGAGCTTAGGCATTAGGTGAGAGAGGAACTTTTGGAGTATTTTGCTCATATAGAAGGTTGGGGTGTATGGAGCTGCCAGAGGATGTAGTTGATGCGGTACAATAACAACACTTAAAAGATATTTGGACAGGTGCATTAGTAAGATTTATAGGATTATGGGGCAGGTGGCAAAATGCTTAGAAGTGACATCTTGGTTGGCATGGACAAGTCTGGCTGATAGGCCTATTCCTGTGCTGCTTGATTCTATGACATGTTAAGAATCACGAGTGCTTTATTGTTATACTAGACCGTCCCCTCAATGCACGGTTGCGGGGGGGGGGGGGGGGGGGGGCCCGGGGGCAGTCTGCGGCGTCACACACACACTAACCACCCCTCACACACACACTAACCACCCCTCACACACACACTAACCACCCCTCACACACACACTAACCACCCCTCACACACACACTAACCATCGCCCACACACACACAATAACCACCTTGATATTATATTAATATTATTCAATTGCTCCGAGGCACAGAGATGGACAGGGCCACAGAGGGGAGGGGGAGAAGAGGGGGGAGGGGGAGGGGAGGGGGAGTGGGGGAGGGCTGGAGAGGGGGGGAGGGGAGAGAGAGGAGAGGGGGGAAGGGGGGAGAGAGTGGGGAGGGGGAGGGAGGAGAGGGGAGAAGAGGAGGGGAGAGGGAGAGGGGGAGGAGGGGGTAGGTTGAGAGAGAGGGAGAGAGAGGAGGGGGGCGAGAGAGGAGGGGGGAGAGTTGGGGGGGGTAAGGGGGAGCGAGCGGGGGAGAGGGAGGAGGTGGGGAGAGAGGAGGTGGGGAGAGGGAGAGGGAGAGAGTGGAGGGGGGTAGAGGTGGAGGCGGAAGAGGAGGGGAGGGGGGAGAGAGGGAGGGGAGGAGAGGGGAGGGGGTGGGATGAGGAGGGGGGAGGGGAGGGGAGGTGAGGGGGGAGGGAGAGGGAGAGAGAGAAGGGGGTGAAAGGGGCGTAGCGGTGGGGGGAAGAGATGAGGGGAGGGGGAGGGAGGGAAGGGGGGGGGGGGGAGAGGTGGAGGGGAGCCGTTATCGCGTAGGGTTTTCGAGGAGATGTGAATCTAGTTTGAAAAGCAAGAGGGACAAACATCCAGAGTTTTAATAAGTACTAGACGAAGGGGGACCTGTTGGGTCCCATCACCTCAACGCACGGTTGAGGGGGAGGGGGGCGCTGCGGGAGATTAGGGGGGAGAGGGAAAGGGGGGGAGAGAGAGGAGGGGGGCGAGAGGGAGGGGGGAGTGGGGAAGAGGAGGGGGAAGGGAGGGAGATGGAGGTGGAAGGGAGAGGGGAAAGGGGTAATGTGGAGGGAGGGCAGAGGGGTGGGGGAGAGAGGAGTAGGAGAGGGGAGTGGGGGAAAAGGGTGGGAAAGGGAGGTGGTGGGGGGGGGAGTGGGGGAAGGGAGCTGGAGGAGGGGAAGGGGGTGGAGGGGGCAGAGGGGAGAGAGAGGAGGGGGGAGAGAGGGGGAGAATGGGGATTGGGGGAGGGGGGAGAAGAGGGGGTTGGTGGAGGAGAGGGGGAGGCGAGGGGGGATGAGGGAGAAAGGGAGGGGGAGAGAGTGGGGAAGGGGGTGGGAGTGAGAGGGGGGCTTGCGCCGTCACACACACACACTAACCAACCCTCCACAAACACACACTAACCAACCCGGCAAACATACACAGTAACCAACCCTGCACTAACCACCTCCACACACATACTAACCACCCCCATTGATATTATATTAATATTATACATTCACTCCTTTTACCCCATTCCCGCCCAATCCACTCACGCATAGCCCCCAACTCACAGGCGTGGCTAGAGTGGGAGGGGTTAGAGAGAGAGGGACACAGAGGCACAGAGAGGGACACAGAGGGTCACAGAGGGACACAGAGGCACAGAGTGGGGCACAGAGGAGGACACAGAGGAACAGCGCGGGACACAGTAGCACAGAGAGGGGCACAGAGGCACAGAGAGGGACACAGTAGATAGGGCGGAGATGGGGTAAAAGGAGTGAATGTATAATATTAATATAATATGTGGGGGGAGAGAGAGGAGATGGGGAGAGAGGAGGGGAGAGAGGAGGGGTAGAGAAGAAGGGGAGAGGGGGAGCGGGGTAGTGGAGAGGGGGGGAGAGAGGGGGGAGTGTGGGGAGGGGAGTGGATAGATGGGATGGGGAGGAGGGAGGGGAGGGGAGAGGGAGAGGGAGAGAGTGGAGGGGGGTAGAGGTGGGGGCGGAAGAGGAGGGGGAGGGGGAGAGAGAGCAAGTAGAGGGGAGAGAGGGGGGGAGGGAGAGGGAGAGGGAGAGAGAAGGAGGTGAAAGGGGCATAGCGGTGGGGGGAAGAGGGGAGGGGAGGGAGGGGGGAGAGAGAGTAGGGGAGGGAGGAGAGGTGAGGGGGTGAGAAGAGGGGGGGGGGAGAGGTGGAGGGGAGCCGTTACCGCGTCGGGTTTTCGAGGAGATGTGAATCTAGTTTGAAAAGCAAGAGGGACAAACATCCAGAGTTTTAATAAGTACTAGACTAAGTGGGACCTGTTGGGTCCCAGCATCACACGGGAGAGCTGGTAACCAACGCAATATTCCACCTCTCCACCAATTCCAATATTCCTCGCCAGTGGGGGGGGGGGGGCTTTCTCTTACGCTATTGGGTGTCGCGGGCCGAAGGTACTCGTTTCCAGAGGGCTAATATAGATATTGTGGGCCGAATGGATTCTTGGGCTGGCAGCCAACTGTTGCAGCAATTTAAAAAGCCAAGCCAAGGCAAACAATTTGGCTGCAGCCACCCAACAACCAAAATTCATTTTGTTAACACAAACTTTAAAAAAAGGCGAGGCAAACAATTGGGCAGCAGCCACCCGCAACCAAAATTCATTTTGTGAACACAAACTTTTTAAAAAGGCGAGGCAAACAATTGGGCAGCAGCCACCTGACAACCAAAATTCATTTTGTGAACACAAACGTTTTAAATAGACGAGGCAAACAATTGAGCAGCAACCACTTTACAGCCGCATCGAGGGGACTCACCGTGGAGTAGACGTGCATTCAGTGTTATTCGCAGCTCAGAGAGCCGTGACCCTCTCGCTCTGGCAGAGACTGAGTGAGGGACTACACTTCCGGGTTTTATAGTCCCTCCCCCCTGCCGCCAGCGGGGGCAGCAGCTGAAAATGGCCATTAACAAAAACCCATTAATATCTCTCTGATTTTTCATTGATGGGAAAAATCCTTTGGTCCCGGAAGGCGGAGGGGGGCTCTGAGCGTGGTGGCCAAAAATGACGGACGTAGGTGGCGGCGTTCTCTCGGAAATCGCAGCACAGTGGGCCAAAAGCGATCAAGATCAGACTTTTAGTAATATAAACTAGACGAACGGGGACCTATTGGGTCTCGTCACCTCAACGGATGGTTGAGCGGGGGGGGTGGGCGCTGCGGAGTCAAACACACACACACTACCACCCTCCACACACACACACGGGGGGGGTGAGGGAGGGGAGTGGGTGAGAGTAGTGGGGGAGAGAGAGGAGGGGGAGGCAGGGGTGAAGGGGGGAGAGATGGGGGTGATAGTGGGGAGTGGGGGGAGAAGGGGGAAGGGAGCTGGAGGGGGCGGGGAGAAGGGGAGGGGAGAGGGGGGGAGATGGGGAGAGGGTTTATGGGGGAGGGGGCAGGGGGAGTGGGGGGAGGAGGGGAGGGGGAAAAAGAGGGGAGAGAGGAGGGAGAGAGGGGAAGGGGGAGTGGGGGAGGGTTGGGGAAGGGAGGGATGTGGAGGTGGAAGGGGTAAGGTGGAGGGAGGGCAGAGGGGTGGGGGTAGATAGAGGAGTAGGAGAGAGGGGAGTTGGGGAAAATGGAGGGAGAGGGAGGTGGCGGGGAGGGGAGTGGGCGAAGGGAGCTCGAGGGGGGAAGGGGTGGAGGAAGGCAGAGGGGAGAGGGAGGAGGGGGAGAGAGGGGGAGCGAGAGGGGAGAATGGGGATTGGGGAAGGGGAAGGGGAGGGGGGAGAGAGGGGGAGAAGAGGGGGGTGGTGGAGGACAGGGGGGGAGGGGGGGGAGAGGGGGGGGAGGGAGAGTGGGGAAGGGGAGGGAGAGAGAGGGGATGGGGAAGGGGGAGGAGAGCGGGGAGGGGGGAAGGGGAGAGAGAGGTAGGGAGAAGGGGCGGTTGGAGAGGGGTAGAGGGGAGGAGGATGGGAGAGAAGAGGGGGAGAGAAGATAGAAATGGGGAGGAAGGGGGGAGAGGTAGGGGAGGAAGGGGAGGGGGAGGGGGAGAGGAGTAGGGGAGAGAGGGGTGGGGGGAGGGAGGGGGAGACGGGCAGTGGGAGAGAGAGGGATGTGGGGTAGAGGAAGGGGAGGATGGGGGGAGAGAGAGCGTGAGGGGACAGAGGGGTGGAGGGGGCAGAGTTTGAGTGGTTGGGGGGGCTGGTTCTTGAATGCAATAATCACTCGCTCCTTTGCTGCAAGAAGACTGTTTATTTTCAAAGGCCTTGCGAGCAACGCGACTGGCAGCGCGTGCGGTTAGCAACGGGAGGGAGGGGGCGAGGGAGGCTCCTGGCTGCAGGGTGTAGGATTCAGGCTTCAGGGCCCGAGTGGGGGTGGAGTGGTCGGGGGAAAGAGGTGGGAGGAAGAGGAGGAGGAGGGGAGCGGGGAGAGGAGAGGGGGGGTGGGGAAAGAAGGGATGGAGAGTAGGTGGGAGAGGGGGAAGCAGGCGGGTAGCGGGGCGCGCGTCGACCAAAAGACTTTAGTGGCCTCACTCGAAATTCCGGGGGTGTTGGGAAGGGGTCGTCAGAACGCTCCTGCAGGCGGCTCCATCCTTAGTGAAAATATCGGGAAATAATTGACCAAATTTACAGAGGAGTGGATTTCTAAAATCATAAGGTAAATCGCTACTGAAATGTGTAAAAATTTACCTGTTTTGGCATCTGGTTTTCGAGGAGATACGTTTCAAAGGCACACACAGAGTTTTAATAAGTACTAGACTAAGTGGCACCCGTTGGGTCCCAGCTTCACACTGGAGGGCTAGTCCCCCAACGCAATATTCCACCTCTCCACCAATTCCAATATTGGTGGCCAGTGGGGGGTGTGGGGGGGGAGAGGGCTTTCTGGAGCTAGTATGGGTGTTGTGGGCCGAAAGGACTGGTTTCCAGAGGGCTAGTATGGACATTGTGGGCCGAATGGATTATTGGGCTGGTGGCTCAGTCATTCAGGCTTGGTGTACTGTCAGCTCACTCACTCAAGGCTGGCAGTTGACTCACGGCTATTCCTTGAAACACCACTTCAAGCAGGGTGCAAGGCCACCAAATTCAAGTGCAGATTCATACTACTTCAAGCAGGGTGCAAGGCCACCAAATTCAAGTGCAGTTTCCTGCCACTTCAACTAGGCAAGGCATTCTCAAATCAACTTTTCAATTAGGCAAGGCAACTTTAGCATTCTCAAAACCAACTTTTTAATTAAGCAAGGTAGCTTTACTATTTTTCAAAACAAAGGCGCAACGCAGCTTGAGCATTTTCAAACCAAAAGCAACGCAGCTTGAGCATTTTCAAACCAAAGGCAACACAGCTTTAGCATTTCCGAACCAAAGGCAACGCAGCTTTAGCATTATCAAACCAAAGGCAACGTAGCTTTAGCATTTCCAAACTATATTTTCAAACCACTTTAAGGGCACTGACAGATCAGTAAAACCACTCACAGTATAGTAGACATGTGTTCAGTGTTATTCACAGCTCAGACTGAGAGATGTGACCCTCTCGCTCCCCCATCTTGAAGAGACTGACTGAGGCACTCAACACTTCCGGGTTTTATAGTCCCTCCGGAAAGGGTGTGGCCTTCAGGAGAGAGAATCTCAACTTTTTTAAACACTAATAGTTCTTTTATTTTTCATCGATGGGAAAAATCCTCTTGTCCTGCGCAGCGGAGGGAGACTTTGAGTAAGATGGCCAAAAATCACAGCCGTATGTGGTAGCGTTATTTCTAAAATCGATATAAAGCGCAAACAGGAAGTGGTCAAGATTAGACTTTTAATTATATAGAAGGCAACTTTAATTAGGCAAGGCAACTTTATGTAGGCAAGGCAACTAATTTTGCAACACAGCTTTAGCATTTCCAAGCCAAAGGCAACATAGCTTTAGCATTTCCAAACCAAAGGCAACACAGCTTTAGCATTTCCAAACCAAAGGCCACACAGCTTTAGCATTTCCAAAACAAAGGCCACACAGCTTTAGCATTTCCAAACCAAAGGCCACACAGCTTTAGCATTTCCAAACCAAAGGCCACACAGCGTTAGCATTTCCAAACCATAGGCCACACAGCTTTGGCATTTCCAAACCAAAGGCAACACAGCTTTAGCATTTCCAAACCAAAGGCAACACAGATTTAGCATTTCCAAGCTATATTTTCAAACCACTTTATGGGCACTGACAGGTCAGTAAAACCACTCACAGTTTAGTAGACATGTGTTCAGTGTTATTCGCAGCTCAGACTGAGAGACTGATCCTCTCGCTCCCCCATCTTGCAGAGACTGACTGAGTCACTCAACACTTCCGGGTTTTGTAGTCCCTCCGGAAGGGGCGTGGCCTTCAGGAGAGAGAATCTCAACATTTTTTTAAACACTAATAACTCTTTTATTTTACATCGATGGGAAAAATCCTCTTGTCCTGCGCAGGGGAGGGGGACTCTGAGTAAAATGGCCAAAAATCACAGCTGTAAATGGCAGCTTTTTTTCTAAAATCAATATACAGAACAACAGGAAATTATCAGACTTTTAGTATTATAGAGATATATGATAAGAAAGAAAAATATGGATGTTCCGAAATGGAGCAATTACATTTTTACTGGCAGCAATGCAACAGATATGTAAACATAGTAATCTGTAAAAATCATGATAAACAACAAAAACACGTCAGTATATATAACTAACAATAATGGTGCAAAGACAAAAACAATGCCCCCAGGTCTATGGAGTTTGGAATTTATTTGGAGGCTGTAGTGTTTAATATCCTGATGGTTGTAGGGAAGAAGCTGCTCCTGAATGTGAAGGTTAGTTTTCAGGGTCTTGTATTTTCTTCCCAAAGACCAGGAGTAAAATGAGAGTGACCAGGGTGATGTGGGTCTCTAATAATGCTGGCTGCCTTTCTGAGGCAGCGACACCTGTAGATCCCTTCGATAATGTGGAGGTCTGTAGCTGTGATGGACTGGGTAGTGTTCACTACATTTTGCAATCATCTTTGCTTCTGGCCATAATGCAATCATTCAATATACTTTCTATTGTACACCTGTAAAGTAGAAGACTTAGATGGATAACCATAATTTTGTTTGGAATAACTGGCTACAAAATGTAGTAAGGTAATTGTCCTTAAAATTGATACCGAAAATGAGTCTAGCCCAGAGTCTTGTATGTTTTTTATTTAAATGTCGTTTGATGTACAGACTAGAATGATTTTTTTACCTCTTTCAGATTATGGAGCCACATCCTCTGATGGTTATGCACGTATACCTCCTGGTGGTATAACCCAGGCTACATGTGTACCACCTACGGCCGGAGGTATCCATATAATTAGTCTTAGTCACAGAGTGTCAGAAATTACGCATCTGGCAATAATTTTGTATGTTATTTAGCCAGGGCTGCTCTGATGTAACTTGCTGTCCAACAGTCCTGAAATATCACAATGATGGCCTCCACTTGCCGTTTGTGGCTACCTGAATTCCACAGATTCACCACTTTCTGACAAAAGAAATTCCATCTCGTCTCCATTCTAAATGTACTTTCTTTTATTCTGAGGCTGTGCCATCTAGTCCGAGATGACTGGAAACATCCTCTCCACATTCATTATTTGGTAGGTTACAATGAGATACCTCCTCATCCTTCTGAACCCCATTGAATACAGACCTAAAGCCATCAAATGTTCCTTATACATTAACCCAATCATCCCAGGATCATTCCTGTAAACCTCTGGACTCTCTCCAACGCCAATAACGTTCATATAATGGGGCCCAAAAACTGCTCACTATATACCAAATCTGGTCTGACCAGCGCCCTTTAAAGCCTCAATATTACATCCTTGCTTTTATTTTTTTTTCCTCTCAAAATAAATGCTAATATTGCATTTTCCTTCCTTACCAACAAATCAACTTGCAATTTAATCTTTGCAAATCCTGCGCTAGCACTCCCAAGTATCTCTCACCTCTAATTTTTGAGTCCCTCTCCATTTAGAAAATAATATATGCCTTTATTCCTTGTACCAAAGTGCATGGCCGTACAAATTTCTACACTGTATTCCATTTGCCAGTGCTTTGCCCACTCTCCCAACCTGTTCAAGTCCTCTGCAGACTGCTTCCTCAGCACTACCTGCCCCTCCACCTATCTTTGTATCATCCACAAACTTGGCCACAAAGCCATCAATTCCGTCATCTAGATCATTAACATATAACGTGAAAAGTAGTGGACACAACACCACCCCCTACAGACCACCACTAGTCACTGGCCAGCAACCAGAAAAGGCTCTGTTTATTCCCACTCTTTGCTCTCTGCCAGACAATCTTCTATCCATGCTAGTACCTTGCTTCTAATACCATGGGCTTTCATGATGTGTTGCAACCTCACATGCAGCACCACATCAAACACCTTATGAAAATTTAAGTAAACAACATCCCTTCACTCTCATTTGTCTATCCTGCTTGTTACTTGGTCAAAGAATTCCACAGATTTGTCAGGCAAGATCGTCCCTAAACAAAACCATTCTGACCTATTCGACCTATTTTGTCATAGCTTCCAAATACCCAACACCTTAAGAAAGGATTCTACAGAAGCACTTAGTTTCAACAGAATGAAGAGCTGGTGGAGGAACTCAGCAGGTCAGGTTGCATCTGTGAAAGGAAGTGGATGGATGACGTTTCAGGTCTAGACTGAAAGAATAGAGGAAGTAACCAGTTAAAGGAAGGGGTAACGGGCCTGTCCCACTTAGGCCATTTTTTTGGCGACTGTTGGCGACCGTCAAGTTTCCGGCAGTCGCATGAAAAACCGGCAACTGGAACGGCGACTGTCAGAGTGGAACACACACACACACACATCGCAGGGGGGGGGGGGGGTGTGAAAGGGCAAGCGGGGGGAGCGCTGTCTGAAGTTCACACGGTGCAAAGCCAAGGCGATACAGACACACACCGCGATGAACAGGAAGGTTGGCGCTGTAATTAAGACGGCTAAAGCACTGTGTACGGTAATTCCTTTAAAAGAGGGGGGAGGGGGGGAGAAGGGGGAGACAACTTTTAAGAAGCCAGACAACTTTTAAGAAGCCAGAGATACACAGCTGTGAAGTTCGGCGGTCATTTAACATCACCGGTCAGTTATCCTTGGTTCTGAAATCCACTGCTTACGTTTTTTTCCCCAAATGAGCCAATGAAATTCACCGGTCAGCACGGGCTACAACCTACAAGAACCTACGAGAACCTACGACCTCTTGGCGACCCACCTACGGCACGAGAATTCTCGCTACTCTCCATGACGGCTTCATTCTAGTCGCCGCAAATTTTTCAACAGGTTGAAAAATTCGCGGCGACCGTAAAGAGGCCACGACTAGTTCCCAGAATGCGGGAGCTCCTCACGACCATAAAGGTGACTCCCGGCAACCACCCGCGAACATGTGGCGATTGCATAGTCTCCTGCAGACGCCTAAAAAGTCGCCTAAGTGGGACAGGCCCATTAGGAGGGTTGGGACAAGAGCTGGTAAGTGACAGGTGGATACAAGTGAGGGGTTGATTGGCAGATCACAGTCAGGTAAAATAGGGAAGAAAAAAATTGGGATAGCGACAGGCTGGGAGGTGATGTGGAGAACAAAAGGCTGTATATTCTGGAATGTGATGGGACAGGAAGGTGAAGAGTGAAGAGTGGTGCGAGGAGCTGGACGCAATGGGGGGAGGAGTGTGCTAAGCAGTGGGGATGGGAGGGAGAGATACAGAATCCAGTGGAAGGAGTGTTGGAGAGGGATTAAAAATAAACAGGGTGATAGGAAACATCTACTCTGACAATCGTTTATCTCTGAATGGTTAGAAAGCTGTAGTATATATATATTTTTTTTTTTTAAAGGTTGGAAGAAGGATTCTGACCCGAAAGGTTACCTATCCATGTTCTAAAGAGATGCTCCCTGACCCATTGAGTGATTACAGCACTTTCTGTCCTTTGTTGCAATTATTTGTGAATTTATTATTTCCCTGACCTGATTTCTAGTTTCTTGACTGCAATGCTTTAATTAAAACGAAAGAAAAGTTAACTTTCAGACAGAAATGTGGATAATTGTGAGGTTATCCACTCTGGTGGCAAGAACAGAAGGCAGGTTATTATCTGAACGGTGTCCGATTAGGAAAAGGGGAGGTGCAATGAGACCTGGGTGTGCTTGTACATCAATCACTGAAAGTAAGCTTGCAGGTACAGCAGACAGTGAAGAAAGCTAATGGCATGTTGGTCTTCATTGCAAGAGAATTTGAGTTTAGGAGCAAGGATGTCCTTCTGCAGTTGTACAGGGCCCTGGTGTGACCGCACCTGGAGTATAGGGTGAATGCACAGAATCTGATAGAGTCAAGAAATTGAGAGCATAGGTATAAGGTGAGAGTTGAAAGATTTAATAGGAACCTGAGGGGTATCTTTTTTACCTAAAGGGTGTGGGCATGTGGAATGAGCTGCCAGAGGATGCAGGTACAATAACAGCATTTCAAAGATATTTGGCCAAGTGCATAATAATAAATATGTAGAGGGATTTGGCCTGGAGTGGGAAAATGGGGCTAGCTTAGAAGTGGCGTCTCGGTCGGCATGGGTGGTTTTGACTGAAGTTGATCTGTATCATTTTATGACTTAGATGAATAACCAAAGTTTTGTTTGGGATAACTGGATAGAAAAAGGAAGGGAATTGATCTTAAAGTTGATACTGAAAATAGGTCTGGCATGGGGTCTTGTACGATTTCTATGTACAAATGATTTTGATGCACAAGCTAGAGTACATCTCTTTGTCTATTGACTCTTTCAGGTTTTACATCCTATGATGATTTTGCAGTTTTATATCCGGTTGATGAAACCCAGACTACACGTTCATTTCCTTCAGCCAGATGCATCTGTATAATTGGTCTTAGTCACAGGGTGCCAGAAATATACGCATCTGGCAATAATTTTGTAGGTTATTTCCCCAGAGTAGCTCTAATATAACTTACTGTACAACATTCCTGAAATTTCACTGGAAACTCGATTTTTTGCATACAGCTCTGCAAGATTATCCCCGTACATAAGCACAATTGCCCCGGTTATATACAGAATGCACAGAACAGCCCAATGAGTCAGTATGCAAGAGGCGCCATTTTGAAGCCACTTTATGGTTCCAGCTGCAGCTGGACATGAAGGCTCATCTTCTCCTCCATTCCGGTCGTCCTGTGACTCCAGCTGTCCAGTCCACCGTTTAGGCCATGTCCTGCCTCCCACCACAGCTTACCAGCCTTCGATCCGTCTTTTTCCTCTTCGGTGCATGGGGTGAGCAAAGGCCAGGCTCGGTGGCAACCTCTCTGGCTCTATTGTCTTTGCCGCAGCAGCGAACCATGGCCCGCTGGGAGGTTTCCTATATGTAGGAGAGCACATTCAATGGAAAGTCAGAGTTGTTATGACTGATCATTTTAATTTAGATACAAGGGAAGGCAGATGCTGGAATCTTGAGCAAAAAACACAAGTGCTGGAGTAACTCAGTGGATCAGGCAGCATTGCTGGTGAACATGGATGGACAACATTTTGCAATGGAATCCTTCTTCTGATTGATTGTATTGGGGGGAGGGGGGGGGAGGAGGTTTGGGGAAGCTGGAAGAGAGATGGGGGCAGCACAAAGCTAGGCAAGGATAGGTGGATAGAGGGTAAGGGAATTGCTTAGCAGATGGGTGGACAAAGACCAGAGATGGAAATGAGACAAAAGGCTGGTGAAGTAAGAGAGAAGTGTGAATTGTGAGGCTGTAAGTAGGGATGTGTCAATTAATCTACCACTCAGAGATTTGTGTTAAAAACATAAATCACTTTATTTAATCAACGGGTCACTGTGAGAGATCCAGTTAATATTTCAAGTTTATTGGTAATTATTATTGGCATGAACCGAGATAGAGTGAAAATCGTTGTTTTACCTGCTATCTAGTCAAATCATACTATATATGAATATAAACCAATTGTGGTATCTTCTCAGCACCCTCTCCAGTTTAATGACTGCAACATAGTGTCCAGAACGGCACAGAGTACTCCAAGTGTCAGTCTACCAAATATGCTCATTTTATTTAGGATGTAGTCATTGGATCATTTTATAATTTTGTTTGATAATAAAGGAGTTTGATTTTAATTTATTGTCACGTGTACCGATGTACAGTGAAAAGCTTTTGTTGCGTACTAACCAGTCAGCGAAAAGGTAATACAGATTACTATTGAGTCATTCACAGTGTACAGAGACATGATAAACCTGGAAACCATATTGGGATATTAGACGATATTAAGGGAATTATGCAATGTATAGTTTATTTTTCATTGACAATACACTGAGAATGTGTGGGAGGAGTAATCTCCCTGTTCAGTTCTCAGTTTGGAGGTGAATTGGACTCTCCATTGCACCTTGGTAATGTGATTTACTCTGGAGCCTGGCCGAGTGATTATTCACAATGTGCGGTGAGATCTATTGGCTGATTGCAATCCATCACATCATATTATAGTGTCACTTGCCAGGACTTGTGGACCTGATCTAGCGGGAGAGATGGGCAGGCTAAAACTTTGTTTATTGGAATGCAAGAGGCTCAGGGGTGATCATGTAGAGGTGTATAAAGTCATGAAGGGGATACATAGGATGAATGCAGTCATTTTTCCTAGGGTAGGGGAATCAAGAACCAGAGCACATAGTTTTATGATGAGGGGACAAATTTAATAGGAACTCGAGGGGCAATTTTTTCACATGGGTGGTGCGTATATGGAACCAACTTCCACAAGAAATGATTGAGGCTGGCACGTCCTCCAACCTCATCTACTGCGTCTGCTGTTCCAGGTGTCAACTTCTCTACATCGGCGAGACCAATCGCAGGCTCGGCGATTGCTTCGCCCAACACCTCCGCTCAGTTCGCACTAATCAACCTGATCTCCTGGTGGCTCAGCACTTCAACTCCCCTTCCCATTCCGAATCTGATCTTTTCCTGGGCCTCCTCCATTGCCAGAGTGAGGCCCTGCGCAAATTGCAGGAACAGCACCACATATTTCGCCTAGGTAGTTTATACCCCAGCTGTATGAACATTGACTTCTCTAATTTCAGATAATCTTTGCTTTCTCCCTCCTTCCCCTCCCAGCTCTCCCACAAGCCTACTGTCTCTGTCTTTTCCGTTCTTTTCTTCCCCTCCCCCCCCCCCCAACGACATCAGTCTGAAGAAAGGTCTCAACCCAAAACGTCGCCTATTCTTTCTCTCCATAGATACCGCCTCACCTGCTGAGTTCCTACAGCATTTTTGTCTACCTTTGATTTTTCCAGCATCCGCAGTTCTTTCTTAAACAAGATGAAATCCTCTGTTCTTTACCTTTCAGGATTACTGCCCGTTGATACAGGATATCAACCTTGGATGGATTTTCTGCATCCAACTGGTTCAGGTATGTGTGTAATTAGACAGTCATAGTCGCAATGTGCCAAATATGTAAACGTCTGACAATAATAAAAGTTAAGCATCGAACCTCAATTTTGTAAGTTATTTTCTTGAACATAGAATATTAAAGAAAGTAGAACGGTAAAGCACAGGAAGAGATTGTTTGCCGCACAATGTCTGCATAAGCTGCATAATGTGAAGCTGAAAACACAAATTTCTATCCTGCCCTGCACATTGAGGGATGATCTTATAGAGGTTTATAACATGAGGAGGGGAATAGATAGATATAATACACACAATCCTTTTCCTAGGGTAGAGGAGTCAAGAACTAGCAAGCATTGGTATAAGGCAAGAGGGGAGGATTTAATAGGAACCTGAGGAGTAACATTTTTACATAGAGGGTGGTGGCCATATGGAGCGAGCTGCCCAGAGGGTGTAGTTGAGGCAGGTACACTAACAGCATTTTAAAGACATTGGACAGGTGCATGGAAAATAAAGATTTGGAGGGATATGGGCCAGTGGTGGGAAAATTAGACTAGCTTAGAAGTGCCGTCTTCAGTGCATGGATGAATTTGGTTGATGTGTTTGTTACCGTGCTGTATGACTCTATGACTTTGATGGATAACCAAAGATTTGTTTGGGATAACTGGGTGGAAAAAGAAAGAAGGGAATTGATCCTAAGGCTGAAATTAAAAATAGGGGCGACAAACCCAGAATGCATGTCCATTGCCTGTCTCTGCAGGTATCCATATAATAAGTCTTAGTCACAGTGTGCCTGAAATGTACACATCTGGAAATCATTTTGCAAGTTGTTTTTGTAGAGCATCCATGGCATAACTTGCTGTACAACATTTCTGAAATGTCACTGGAGACCCCTTTTATGTAATACGACCCACTCTGGAATGTCAGTTGATAAAAGACTGATAATTTGAAGGGTGAGTCTAAAGAAGGGTCCTCATCCAGAAGTGTCACTCATCCATGTTCTCCAGGGATGCTGCCTAATCCGCTTAGTTACTCCAGTATTTTGTGCCTTTCTTTGGTAAACTAGCATCTGCAGTTCCTTGTTTCGACTGATAATTTTAGTCTATACTCAAGGAATGAAAGATGTAGGAATCTTGAGTGAGTCAGGCAGCATCTCTGGAGAACATGGAGAGGTAATAATTCGGATTGGGACCCTTCTTCATACTGATTGTGGGGTGGGGGGGGGGTGGAGGGATGTTGAATGGGAAGTGGGGCAGGACAAAGTCTGGCAAGTGATTGGTGGAAATTAATACAAAATGGCTGAAGAAACTCTGAGTTATTCCAGCATTTTGTGTCTATCTTCGGTATAAACCAGCATCTGCCATTCTTTCCTACATAAGTGATTGGTGGATACAGGTGGCTGGGATTGATTAGCAGCTGGGTGAACCGAGAGGGAATGGAGACAAATGGCTGTGAGATAATGAGAGAAGGAATGTGAAATGTGAGGTCAAAGGGAGGGATGTAGGTAGTTTTAATCCACTGTTCAGAGATTTGTGTTAAAAACAGGTTTTGCTTTATTTAATCAACAGGTCATGGTGAGGGATCCAGATAGCATTTCAGGATTATTGATTTATTATTGTTATTATCATGTGCATTGAGGTACAATGAAAATCTTTGTTTTGCCTGCTATCTGGTCTAATCATAACATTTGTGAATATAAATCAGTCCTGGTATCATGCCGTTATATCTTCCAGCACCCTTTCCGGTGACACCCTATACTAATATCCTGTATCCAGAAAGACATACAATACTCCAAGTATGGGCTCGCCTAATATTGTCTCATTTCATTTTGTATGCAGTGAACTCAGTAGTCTGATATTGCCCCTTCTTGTATCTCTTGCGCAATTGGATCATTTCACAATTTTGTTTGACAATGAACTCGTAAACATATTGAGATATTGGTCAATATTAAAGGGTTAATGTAAAGTACACCAGTTTATACATTTGTTTGATTTATGAATTCCCTGTTCTCAGGATGGAGATGAATTGGACTCTCCATTGCTCTGGTTTACTCTGTAGCATGGGCTACTGCGTCTCAAAGCACACTGGTTGTCAATAGAATGGTCCAGAATGTGCAATGAGTGGCATTGGCCAATGCAATTAATCAAATCATATTGCACCGTCACTGGCTAGGAATTGTGGCCTTGAGCTATAGGGATATTTGAGCAGGCTAGAACATTATTTCTTGGACCGCAGGAACCAGAGGGGTGATCTTATAGTTATATAAAATCATGAGAAGAATAGATAGGGTGAAAACGCAGTCATTTTTCCAAAAGTGTGAGAATCACGAACTGGAGGGCATTGGTTTTAGATGAGAGGGAAATAGGAACTCGATGGTCAAATTTTTCACTCAGGGTGGCATTGGAAATAGTTGAGGCAGGTACAACAACATGTATAGTTTCTTGACTATAATGCCTTTAATCAAAATTAAAGAAAAGTTGGCATATAGGCAGATAATTAAAGGTTTGTTTGGGATTTCTGGTTGGAGAATGGAGGAATGGAATTTCTTATAAAGTTGGTGCTGGAAGTAGTTTTGGCTGTGGATCTTGTATGATTTATATTGAAATGTGTTTGGGTGTGGAGGCTAGAATTAGCCCCTTTGTTCTTTACCTTTTTCAAGGAGCTTCATTTCATTTCAAGATCTTTACCTTTGGACAACTTTAGTCTGAATCTGTAATTATGCTCCTAATTCTCTCCCCATTAGTCCGGTTCAGTAAAACACTGAGTCAAGCACTGGATCAACTAATCTTCTTTATTCTCAATCACAAACAAATCCCCTATTCGATACCTAACCAACACCGCAGGTCCGATTCTCGTCTCTACTCGTCCAAGCACCTTCAACCTTATGCTTGGAGACAGCTCCAGACAGTCAACACAGTCCCAAGTGCACCTCCAGAAGATCAACATCAACTCATGTGGTGTCCCCTCTTTTATACCTGATCTGACCCAGTGGCGCGAAATACATGGGGGGTGGGGGGCTTACAATATAAGTCCCTCAAAGCTCGAGTCAAAGCCAGAATGTAGTCAGTCATCTCTGCAGTCATATGATGGAAATTTATAACTTTCATTGCATTCTGGTTCCAAGGTGTTCTTAGGAGTCGACCATAGATAATTCAGCTGGGCTCAGTCTAGATTTCCCTGCGGGCGTGACACGCATTTGAAATAGGGCTACAGGAAGCAATTCCAACCAATTCCGGTGTCTGCCTTTAATTTAGCTAACTTAGTTTTCAGGGTCTGATTTGACCTTTCTACAAGTCCAACAGCCTGTGGTCGATAAGCACAGTGTAATTGCTGCTGGATGCCTAGCTGTTGACAATATTTTTTATTAATCTGCCCGCTGAAGTGTGGACCGTTGTCTGAACTAAGT
Source organism: Amblyraja radiata (assembly GCF_010909765.2). Taxonomy (NCBI): domain Eukaryota; kingdom Metazoa; phylum Chordata; class Chondrichthyes; order Rajiformes; family Rajidae; genus Amblyraja; species Amblyraja radiata. The sequence continues at coordinate 6,317,481 of NC_045957.1, forward strand.
CAAATAGGAATGCCAAATCTAGGGACAATTTCTTTAATTAACACCTTGACACCAGTAGCCGCTTTATTATCAAGGGTTGGGTAAGCTTCGATCCACCGGCTGAATACATCGACTATGACTAGGAGGTATGTATACCCCTGGCACTTTTCTAACTCAATGTAATCCATTTGTAATGTCTCAAAAGGAAGGACCCATGGGCAAAGGTGTCTCTCCATCTCCGCAACCTACTCCTTTCCCTGGATTGTATTTCTGGCAAATCAGGCAACTGCTACTTACTTTCTGGGCTAACACTTGTAACCTCGGATGCCTCCAAGAAGCTAAGAGGATGTCTCCTACTGCTCTCGCACCACAATGTGTTGCATAATGTATACTCTACAACTCACACTGCAAGAGGATCTGTCATGCAAGTTTACCCTGCCGGAGTGGTCCATAATCCTGTCATACATTCAAGTGTACACCCAAGCTGCTTCCACCTTTCTTTATCCCTTTCAGTAGCCTCCTGCTGCAACTGAATGATCTCCTGGATGGATGGCATCAGCTTCTCCGAGGGGGACCTGCTTCCTAAACCTTTAGTCTGCCGCATCATATTTGGTACCACCATGTTACGTTCCCAGGATACTTCTTTTGCTGCTTGGTCAGCACAATGGTTACCAATGTTGGTTGGGGTCTGTCCTCTAGTGTGTGCACTACATATCATGACCAAAATTTGTCTGGGTAGCATCAGGGCCTTTCATAAATCTGTCACCAATTGTTTATTTGAAATCTGAGTTCCTGTTGAAGTTAGAAAGCCTCTGTTTCTCCACAATTGTCCGAAATCATGTACCACTCCAAATGCGTACCGAGAATCTGTATATACATTTACCCGCGATTTTTTCTCGATAATACAAGCCCAAATTAAAGCAAATAGTTCAGCCTGTTGTGCTGAATAAGGTGACTCAAAGGCAGCTGCTTCTATGTTGTCCCCATTCTGATTTACAATTGCATACCCAGACAATTTCTCACCACAGGGTCCAATGGATGAACTTCCATCTACATACAAGGTCATGTCCAGGTCCTCTATGGGTGTGTCTCTTAAGTCCTCCCTCACCGATGTCTCCTCGATTACAAGCAAACAGTCATGACCTGCCACTGACTGCTCTTTTGGGGGTGAAACAAGAAAAGATGTTGGGTTCATGTTTGAACAATGTTTGAACTGAACCTTCGGGTTATTCAATAAGTGGATCTCGTATTTGTTCTGGTGAGCCATTGTTAGGTGCTGGGTTTGGAGTTGTCCTAACAAGGCTGCCACTGAGTGTGAGCTATATACTACAATCTCCTGCTGTAGGGTCAAATTTGCAGCCGACTGTAATCTATTATATATGGCGGTCAGGATTTGGGTGCATAATGCGTGTCCCCTGGCTACGGGATCTAGTTTGGAAGAATAATAGGTGTCTATGCCTATCCCCATGCTTTTGAGTTAGAACTACGGTTGAATATTCAGACAAAATAGTGCAATAGAGCTGGAAGGTCTGTCATATAATGGTCTTCCCAATGCTGGAGCCTTCATTAACGATGTTTTCAAGTTTTTAAATGCCTCTTGTGCCTTCTCAGATAATTGGAATTTGCCTTCCATACTCGTATAGGGTGTCAATTCTTTGGTATCTAAGGCGATGTTGGGGATCCAGGGTCTATAGTAATTTACCATACCAAGCCATTGCCTCAATTTGTGAGTTCCCCATTCCAAAAGAAGCAAAACAAATGTTTTGCTTCTTTTGGAATGGGGAACTCACAAATTGGCTCGAGTCGACTCTTTTACAAACTCCTTTCTGTGGCTGAAATTATTACTCCTAAAATGTTAACTTGTTGCTTTGCCATCAATACTTTAGACTGGGAGACCACATATCCCAAATTTGCTAAATAATTTAATAGTTGAGCCGTATCTTCCTGATTACTTAATTCATCTGTGCTGGCCACCAACAGATCGTCAACGTATTGTACTAGGGTAGATTTTCTTTGAAAACCTAAAGTGCTTAGTTGCTCCTGTAAACATCGGGAAAACAACGTAGGTGAATTAATAAAATCCTGAGGTAGCTTTGTCGAAGTGTACTGCTTGTCCCTATATGTGAAAGCGAATAGGTGTTGACTGTTCCTATGCAAGGGCAATGAAAAGAAGGCATGTTGCAGGTCTACGATGGAGAAAATTCTTATGTCTGCTGGAATCAGAGTGAGGATGTGAGCAGGGTTTGGCACTAGAGTATGGAGTGGCTCCATAATGGCATAATGGATCTTACGTCTTGAACCAATCTGTACTGGCCCTCCTTTCCAGGTTTTGGTACTGCAAGGTTTGGTGGTTTGCAGATGGATTGGCATTTTACTAAAATTTCTTGCTCCAGCAGCCCCTAAATTAATTTGTCCATGCTGGGAATGGCCTGTTGTTTCAACGGGTACTGCTGTATCGAAGGCAGTGTCACCCTTTTCTGGAGAGCTACTTGGTTGGGACTGATGTGCACACATCCTACCTGAGCTGCGTCTTCTGCCCTCATTTGTGGGTCCACATACTCACATACCTCACTCCCCGGATGCTGGCATAGCTGGGCAACAACTGTCCTTGGGGCCTGATAGAACTCAACAGTACAGTGGTTAGACAAATGCTGTTCTTCGTGCTTATTCGGGGCTGCTATGTTGATTGCCTTTTTCACCATTCTTTTATTCTTTTATTCTTTTATTCTTGCTGGAAAATTAACCTTTTTTGTAATATGTGGAGCCACCTCTTCATCTCGTTTCCATAGGTTCCGAGGCACTTCAGCAGATTCAGCTGTTCCTTCCTTTTCTATTATTAGTGCTAAAATTCTTATATTCCACTGTTCCTTCATATGGTCGGAAGAAAGCCTCTAGCTCTTTGTTCTTGCCACTCCTATCATACTCCAGTGTAATATGGAGTGGAGGTTCCTCATCCAGATCCACGGACCACCATTGGGAGGTCACTGTCGAATAGCACTGCCTTTCAGGAGCCCAGGGGATTACTATGATTCCACTATCGCTGCATTCAATTTTCAATTGCAATGCACAGAGCAAATCTCTAGCCATTAAATTGCAATCCAATCCAGTTGATATCTCGAATCTATGCTTTATTGCTTTTCCTCTGTATACCACCTCGACTAGTAAATCACCCTATCTTATAGCCAATCATAATCATGCATTTCAGTCCAGCTCAGCTCTTTCTGCAAAACCCTCATACATATTAACAAAAGAGAGGACACCTGGACATCTCTCTGTGCTAGCTTCCTCCCAGCACCCAGACACACTGGAGCCATGAATATCATGGCTTTGCAGCTTTTCACAGAAAGAGGACAAGCAGGTTCTGCAAATGCAAAGATCCTCCATTTTGTCACATCTGAATTTTGGTCAATATTATCAAATCGATCTGCATTAGCCTCTATTACAGGTATGTGTGTAATTTGGCTGTCCTAGTTAGAATGTGCCAGAGATGTATACCGAACATCTGGCAATATTGCAAATTAAGTATTTTCTTGAGATGTTCTATATAGAATATACAAAAACAGAATGGTAAAGCACAGGAAGAAGCCTTTTGGCCCTCAGTGCCTGCACAAGATACTTAATTTGCAGCTGAAGCCATTGATTGGATTCCCAGGAGATTCTAACATACCATGCACATAGAAGGGTAATCTAAAATATATAAAATTATGAAGGTAATACACAGGTTGAGTGCATGGTCTTTACCCAGGGTAGAGGTATCAAAGAGTTTCAGGTCAGAGGGACAAAATTAAATAGGAACCTGCTGGGCAACATTTTTCATTTAGAGGATGTTGGGTATATGGAACTATCTGCCAGAGGAGGTTGTTGAAGAAGGTAATATACCAACAGTTAAAAGACACTTTGACAAGTACTTGGATAGGAAATGTTTGAAGGGATATGGGTCATGTGCGGGCAAATAGAACTCGCTTATATGAGGCATCTTGGTCAGCATGAACGAGTTTAGCTGAATGAACTGTTACCATGTTATATAACTCTGTAACCTTATTACCTGATCTGAACGAGCACAGAATTGACATCACGCCTGGGGTATTGTAAAGATTCAGAGAGAAGGAGAAATCCATTAATTCATTAGATAGCTGCAACAATGCTGATACCCATACAGGAAGCTTGAATCAATACACTGAGAGGAGGAACACTGTATTGGGAGGAAACAAGCATTTATTCCACCCACCTGCCGATCAAGCCCTCCCCTTATCTATATCCACTATTACTTTCAATGAGAAGAAGGGTCTCGATGTGAGACGTTGCCTATCCATGTTCTCCAGAGATACAGCCTAAACCACTGTCACTGCAGCACTTTGTGTCCTTTTTAGTAAACCAGCATCTGCAGATCCTTCTGTCTTCATTATTTCCCTGTAACCTAGAATTGTATTACCAGGATTATAAAGTTTCTTGACTGTAATGCCTTTAATTAAAGTGAAAGAAAGGTTGGCTTTTTGGCAGTTAACCAAAGGTTTGTTTGGGATTTCTTTTTGGTGACCGCAAGAGCCGCAAGAATTTCTAAAGGAGTAGAATAAAGTTAGTGCTGGATGTAGTTCTGGCTCTGGGTGTTGTATGAGTTCTATTCAAATATGTTTGAGAATGCACAGGCTGGAATAAGGCCCTTTGTTCTTTACCTTCAGATAATGGAGATTCATTGACCGAACACCCTATGAACCTCTTAAACCAGTCTCTGCCTATGAAAGGAAATACAGGTATTTGTGTAATTAGTCATAGTCACAATGTGCCAGTAATGTATACCGAACATGTGACAGTAATACAAGTTATGCATCTAGCATCAATTTGTGAGTTATTTTCAGAGAAGCTCTACATAGAATTTTACAAAGAACAGGGGACGGTAAAGCACAGAATGCAGCCATTTGACCCACAAAGTCTACATTAGATGCACAATGTGAAGCTGAAGCCATTGATTGGATTCCCACGACTTTTGAACTTACCATGCTCATTAAGGGGTGATCTGATAGAGGTGTATAAAATCATAAAACAAATAGATAGGGTGAGTGCATAGTTTTTTATCCAGGGTAGAGGTGTCAGAAAACAGAAGACATTGATTTAATAGGAACCTGACAGGCAACTTTTTCTGTTGAGGCAAATACTATACAGTTGTTGAAAGACATTATGGCATGTACATGGATAAGTAAGGTTTAGTGGGATATGGGTCATATGCCGCCAAAGAGCACAAGCTTAGATGGTACATCTTGGTTGGCATGGACCGATTGGGTTGAAGGGCCTATTTCCATGTTGTATGACTTTATGAACCTATAACTGTATTACCTGATCTGAATGAGCACATAATTGACATCAGGCAGTGCTGTAAAGGAATAGAGAGTCGGACAAATCCATTAAATTATTAGATTTATTAGGAACCGCAAAACATCCACAGTACAATGGTGATGCCCATACAGGAACCACGAATCAACACTAAGAGGAGGAGCACAGGGTTAAGAAAACATTCACTTGCTCCACCCATCCGCCAATCAAACACCCCCTCATCTGTATCCACCCATCACTTTCAATGTGAAGAAGGGTCCGGACCCGAAACGTGTCCTATCCATGTTCTCCAGCGATGATATTGCTTGTCATCATTATTTAATGACCTGATTTGCAACCTAGAATTGAATTGTCAGAATAATATGATTTTTTACTGTAATGCCTTTAATTAAAATGAATGAAAAGTTGGCAAAAGGAGAGATAACCAAAGGTTTCTTTAGGATTTCTGGTTGGAGAAGGGAGGAATAGAATTTCTTAGAAAGTTGACTGAAGTTGGTGCTGGAAGTTGTTCTGGCTGTGGATCTTGTATTAGATCTATTCAAATGTGTTTGGATGTGCAAGCTAGAATGAGCTGGAATGAGGCTATAAGAATGTTCTTTACCTTTTTCAGCGAAACAATCGAGAAAACGATTCTCCGCTGATTATGGCAGCATTAGTCGGAGTCCACCTATGGTACAAAAAACAGGTATGTATGTAATTAGACAGGATCACAATGTGCCAGGAATGTATACCGAACATCTGCCAGTACAAGTCTAGCATCAATTTTGTAAGTTATATTCTTAAGATGTTCTACAAAAAATATGCAAGGTCACTGAATGGTAAAGCACATGAAGAAGCCTTCTGGCCCACTATTTCTGCAAAACATGCTTAATGTGTAGATATATACATATAACAGGTAATATAATGGCAGTGAAAAGACACTTTGCCAGCTACTTGGATAGGAAACATTTAGAGAGATGTCGTCCATATGTTGGCAATTGGAACTAGGTCAGATGGGACATCTTGGCCGGCATGGACGAGTTGGCTGAAGGGCCTGCTTCCATGCTGTTTGACTCTATAACTGTATCTGAAGTCTGAAGAAAGGTCTCGACCCGATACATCACCCATTCCTCTCCAGAGATGTTGCCTGTCCTGCTGAGTTACTCCAGCATTTTGTGTCTATATCTTCTATAACTATTACCTGATCTTAACGAGTACAGATTTGACATGAATGAATGATACTTTATCATAAGACCATGAGATCATAAGTGATAGGAGCAGAATTGGGCCATTCTGCCCAACAAGTCCACTACGCCATTCGATCATGGCCGATCTATCTCTGTCTCCAAACCCCTTTCTCTCTCCTTTATTGTCACATATGACATGTCACAGTGATACACTTTGTTTTGCACACCCAAGGTATGCGAATAGTCGACACATAAAGGACACCGACAAAGTTATAAATTATCCGATGCCACGTCCTCCTTTGTTCTCCCACCCATCCCTCATTGAGGTTCCCCATGCCGGGTCCTTCTTTGCTTTTGTCTGCGCGTCGGTCCTCCGGCACTCACATGGCCCATCCTTGACATCGACTGCCGACCTCGACGTCCGGAGCCCTCGATGACCACCGATCTCAACAACCGGAGCCCTCAACGACCACTGACCTCTTCAACTGGCGCCGTCAACGACCGCCGACCTCGACCATGCCCTCAACAACTGTTCCCTCGACGACCGCCAACCTTGATGATCACCGACCTCGACGACCAGAGCCCTCGATGACCACCGACCTCAACGACCGGAACCCTTAATGACTGCCGACCTTGACCGTGCCCTTGACGACTGCCGACCTTGACGACCAGAGCCCTGGACGACCACTGACCTCAATGACCAAAGCCCTCGATGACCGGCGCCCTCGATGACCGGCGCCCTCGAAGACTGGAGCCCTCGACAACCGGAGCCCTTGATGATTACCGACCTCGACGGTGCCCTCAACGACCCACCGACCACAACGACTGCCGACGTCGACGACCGTGCCTGCAACGGCCTTCGACCTTGACAACAGCCGACCTCGACCTTGACCTCGCGACTGCCGAACTCGACAACCGCCGCAGCTCTGATCTCCTCGTCGACCGCAGCCGGGCCCTCTCCTGATGCCTTTGTGGCGCCAGACCTAAGTCTGGCCGCGAGGATCGGGCCGCGGGGGTCCGGCTCCCTGTTTATTCACTGCCTATTTTATATTGTGGGAAAAATAATTTATTTAATTACGATACAAAGTAATACTTACAAAACAAAACTGTGGTAACACACCCACCACCATAGCACAAAATCACCAAATTACTTAAGTCAGTAAGTTTTCAAATAACTATAATGCAATCCTTACATTCCACCACCTTTGTCGGGTGGTGCCATGGTGGAATATCCACCATGGCACCCGTGAATAGCGCCTCTCTAAAAACATCCGAGTGCGGACGTAACCATGGAAAAGGGGCAGGCAGCCGGCTTGGGCAGAGCCCTCTTCTGCCTGTTGCTGTGACTCGCGGATGGCGCCGTGACTCCAACCTCTTCTTTTAACTGATACCCTCTAATTCAGGCAGCATTTGGGTGAATCTCTCCTGCATTATTTTTATCATGCAGCCTCAGGATTGTTTAATTTCTGGACTGTGGCATTTTTAATTAGGAAGAAAAAGAAAATAACTAAATTTAGACAGATTACAGACGAATTGTTTGGGTTTGCTGGCTGTAGGTGATGAAATAATACATGTTTAATCATCTGTACTTGACAAATAGTGTTGGTGTGCTGGTGTGATATTTACATGGATTTGATCAGCATGCTGCTTTAATTGTGACCCTCAGGTGCTGCAGCGGCTGCCAGTTCGCAACCCATGAAATTAGCGTTAAATATGGGTGGAAGTAAGTACAGAACAAAACAACCAGAGTCACCATGTTATATTAAATGTCCATTGATAAGTGTAAGCTATTTCCACAGAGGTCCTTTTTTTTGTACCAAATCTTTGCTGAAAGAGCATTGGAAAAGCATTTAACAGTGGTTCCCAGGTTACAACATGGTTCAGTTCCCGGATGTTGCCAGAACCAGAGGGCCTGAATTATGGGGAGAGATTGGGCAAGCTATGACTATTTCTTGGAGTGCAGAAGGCTAAGGGTTGATCTTAGAGGTGTATAAAAACATGAGGGGAATAAATAGGTTGAATGCAGAGTCTTACCCAGGGTAGGAGAATCAAAAACCAAAGGGTGTAAGTTTAAGGTGAGAGGGGAAAGATTCAATAGAAACCTGAGAGACAATATTTTCCTTCAGAGAGCGGTGGAGCTGCTAGAGTTGGTAGTTGAGTCAGATACTATAACAGCATTTAAAAGACATTTGAACAGCAACATGGTTAGGAAAGGTTTGGTGGAATATGGGCCAAATGCAGGCAGGTGGGACTAGCTCAAATAGGGCATCTTGCTTGGCATGGACGTGTTGGGCCGAAGGGCCTGTTTCCATTCTGTAACTTCGCATTGTGTCCAGCACAAACATCGTGGGCTGAAGGGTCTCTTCCTGAGTTGTACTGTTCTATGAACTATGTTCTAATGGAACAAAGAGACTGATGAATTAGGTTATAACTTAAACAGATTGCAAGTCGGAAATGTGGTTGCCTGGTAACGTGTGGTTCAGCCCTGCAATAGCTTGTAAGTTTGCAGCCCTGCAATAGCTGGCAAATCCATCCCACTGATGTCCCAAACATAACGTTTATACCCTGGGTAGAACCTGTACTTTGAAAGAATGCAGCAATAAATAAATGTATTCACTTACTGGTGCAAGGTTCATGGTTATGATCAAATAAAATAAGACCTGAGAGCAGTTTTACCGATTTAAAAATTGTATCTTGATTTATTCACAGATTCTTTAAAATCCAACATTTAATTTGTTGGTAACATTCATTAAATTTTATGAAATGTATGGGCCAACTGCAGCTTTATGGGTCTAGCCCAGAACTCCAACTTGGGTAAGGACAATGGTAATTTGAATATCACTGTACCTTAATTGGTACATGTGACAATAAAATACCTTGAACCTTGAACCTTGACAAGGTGGGCCAAATGCCCTGTTTCTGTGCTGTATGTCCCTTTTTACTTAATGTGATTATTTCAGTGATTTGATAGTATTAATCAGTAGTTTGTTTAATTGAACCATAATGTGTATATTTTGAACTGCCAGACGAAAGAGCTAGTTTTCGACTTCAGGAAGCATGAACTAGCTGATGATGGACTTCCCACCATTAGCTCCATCTATACGTCATGCTGCCTCGAAAATGAAGCCAACATAACCATACACATACCAGCCTGGTCATTCATTTTTTCCTCTCTGCTCCCGCTGGGCATAAGCAGCTTGTAAGCATGCACCACCCCAGACTCAGGAACAGCTTCTCCCCCTCTATTTTCAGGCTTCTGAACAGTTCTTCCATAAGCTAGCGTATTATCTGATTCAACTCTACCCCATTGTGGACATTGGACTTTGACTATGGAACTGGTGCCCTAGAAGGCTAAGAACTATATTCTGCACTCTGTATCTCCCCCATTGCACTTCCCCTTTCCTACTGCACTTATGTTTGTATTCATGTGTAGAGGCCATCTGGCCCACTATTTCTGCAAAACATGCATAATGTTTAGATATATATATTAGATATATAACATATATTACAGGTAATATAATGGCAGTAAAAAGACACTTTGACAGGTACTTGGATAGGAAACATTTAGAGGGATACTAGACTAAGTGGGACCTGTTGGGTCCCATGTTCATACAGGAGGGCTGGTCCCCCAACGCAATATTCCACCTCTCCACAAATTCCAATATTGCTGACCAGTGGTGGGGGGGGGGGGCTTTATGGAGCGCTAGCATGGGTTTTGTGGGCCAAAGGGACTGGTTTCTAGAGGGCTAGTATGGAAATTGTGGGCCGAATGGATTCTTGGGCTGGCAGCTCAGTGAGTCATGGCTGGTGGGCTGGCACCTCAGTCACTTACAGCTGGTGGCTGTAAGTCTTAGTGCCTCTCCCACACACACAGACACACACACTCACACTCACACACACACACACACACACACACACACACACACACACACAGACACACAGACACACACACAGACACACAGACACACACACAGACACTCACTCACACACAGACACACAGACACACATACTCACACACACACAGCACCAATACTATAATGTCAAGTAACTTCAGAACGTGGTAAGCAAACTGAATCATGTTACTAACCATATACCCTATGTAAGAAGTTTGAAAATAAGAAAACAGGTGTGTCTAAACCGAATGATTCAAACGTTCAAAGCCATTTTTATTCTGAAACACTCCTCTACAGCTGCTGTGCTACAGCAAAAAGGTGCTTAAGTAACTTTCAACAAACACACTCACTATATACATGGCAGTAAGCTCTCTTGAATTATTCAAACGGTTCAGGGTGGCGTCTCCATTTTGTGCCATCCGCACTCAGCGCCACCTCTCCACTAAGCGGAAATTACGCACTCAGCGCCACCTCGCCACTAAGCGGAAATTATGCACTCAGGGCCACCTCTCCACTAAGCGGAAATGAAGCACTCAACGCCACCTCTCCACTAAGCAGAAATGACGCACTCAGCTCCACCTCTCCACTAAGCGGAAGTCACGGAAGGAGCGGCAATTTTGCATTAAACACAGTGCTGATCTAATAAAATGTTCCTTCCAAAAACTGTTGCTCACTTTTCAATAAAGCACAGTTAAAAGGCGCATTTTCAAAACAAACCTGTTGCATTTGGCAAGGCAACTTTAATTTGGCAAGGCAACTTTAATTAGGCGAGGCAACTTTAATTAGGCAAGGCAACTTTAGCATTCTCAAACCAAAGGCAACTTTTGCATTTTCAAACCACATTAAGGGCACTCACAGTTTAGTAGACATGTGTTCAGTGTTATTCATAGCTCAGACTGAGAGACGTGACTCTCTCGCTCCCCATCTTGCAGAGACTGACTGAGGCACTCAACATTTTCGGGTTTTATAGTCCCTCCGGAAGGGGCGTGGCCTTGAGGAGAAAGAATCTCAACATTTTTTAAACATTAATACGTCTTTTATTTTTCATTGATGGGAAAAATCCTCTTGCCCTGCGCAGCGGAGGATGACTCTGAGTAAGATGGACAAAAATCACAGCCGTAAGTGACAGCGTTTTTTCTAAAATCAATATACAGAACAACAGGAAGTGGTCAAGGTGAGAATTTTAGTAATATAGATGGTCCATCTGCTGGCAATTGGGACTAGCTTAGATGGGGCATGTTGGTTGGCATGGACGAGTTGGCTGAAAGGCCTGCTTCCATGCTGTTTGACTCTATAACTCTATCTGAAGTCTGAAGAAGGGTCTCGACCTGATACATCACCCATTCCTCTCCAGAGATGTTGCCTGTCCCGCTGAGTTACTCCAGCATTTTGTGTCTACATCTTCTATAACTATTACCTGATCTGAATGAGCACAGAATTGACATGAATAAATGATACTTTATCATAAGACCATGAGATCATGTGATAGGAGAAGAATTAGGCCATTTGGCCCATCAAGTCTACTCCGCCATTCAATCATGGCTGATCTATCTCTCCCTCCTAACCCCTTTCTCCCTCCTTTATTGTCACATATGACAAGTCACAGTGATACACTTTGTTTTGCACACCCAAGGTATGCAAATAGTCGACACATAAAGGACAGGGACAAAGTTATAAAAAGCAACTGACCACTCTCCTTGATCGGGAGACTCAGGACTGCTGCAGAGACCCAGTACTTTCCGTTGTGCCAGAAGAAGTCCACCAACTTCCTCTGGATGATCCCAGCAAAAGTGGCCGATGGGACCAAGGTGGTCAACCGGTACAAGAGCATGGAAGCCACCAGTTGGTTAATGACCAACACACCAGGAAAGCATCCTGTGAAGACCCGACCAGCGCCCCAGCCGGGTGACGACTTTCGTCTCCAGCTCCTGCCAGTTCACCGGCCAAGTCTCCGCAGCGGTCTCCCAAGTAGAGGAAGTGTGTGGTGCTGCACGACATGGCCACATCTCCTCCGAGAGGGAGTTCACCTGCCAGGGACCCACCAAGAGTCCGGAACATTTCCCCCAGTTGACTCTGGCAGAGGAGGCAGCTGAGAAGGGGCCGGTGACCATGAGGAGCACGTTATTGGCGTAGGCCGAGAGGACCACCTCCTTGTCCGGCTCGCGTAGAACCATGACCTCCAACCTCTTCCGAAGCAGACGAAGGAATGGCTCCACGCAGATGGCGTGCAGTTGGACGGACATTGGGCAACCCTGACGTACTCCTCTGTGGAAGGGAATGGGGGCCATCAAGGATCTGTTTACTTTCACGAGGCACTCAGTGACAGCATATATAAGCTGGATCCGGGCCACAAAGTGCGGTCCGAATCCAAACGGCCGCAGAGTCCTCAGCAGATACTCGTGATCTACTCTGTCAAAAGCCCTGTCCTGTTGAGGGAGAGAAAGGCAATGTCCTGAGCCAGGTAGACCAGGACCCAGACCAGATGGATATTGTCGTGGATGGACTGGCCAGGGACCGTGTGAGACTGGTCAGGGTGGATCACTTGGGCCAGCACTGAGCCCAGATGGTTGTCCATTGCCTTGGCAAAGACCTTGTAGTTGGTACAGAGCAGGGAGACCGGGCGCCAGTTTTTTTTAAATAGGCGGAGATCACCCTTCTTGGGCAGAAGGACCATGACAGCTCTCTGCCAAGACAGGTGCATCTCTCTGGTCCAGGCTCTCCCTCGGGTCCATGGTGTAGTCCTCCCCATCACCTCCCAGAATGTTCGGAGGAACTCTGCTGTCAGGCCGTCCAGGTCAGGGGATTTCCCCTTTGGAGCGGGTAGAGGGTCGCAGCCAGTTCGTCCAGTGTTAGGGGGGCGTCCAGACGCTTGGCACCTCCGGGCTGACCAGAGCTAGACCTTCCCACAGAGCACTGTACTTGTCCATATGGGAGCTATCCGGTGAGAACAAGGTCCCATAAAAGGAACGTTCTGCGGCGTTGATGTCTTCTGGTTCGTGATGGAGGAGTAATCATCAATGAGCAGCTCCACTAACTGCTGACTGGAGGTGGTCTTGGAGGGGAGGATGCTCGTCAAACTGCGGAGCAGCTTGGACAGTGCAGCTCACCCCCTCCATGACACACTGGTCAATGTGAGGAGCACCTTCAGCAACAGGCTGGTTCCACCAAGATGTAGCCCAGAACGCCACAAGGGAACCTTTTTTCTTGTGGCTATCAAACTGTACAACACCTCCTCCTTCTGTCATAGGGTACATCTCTGAACTTCCCTGAACTGATCTGCAACCCAGAAATGCGTTGCCAGGATTGTATAGTTTCTCGACTGTAATGCCTTTCATTAAAAAGGAAGAAAAGTTGGCATTAAGACAGATAACCAAAGGTCTGTTTGAAATTTTGTGAAAAATTATAATCTATATTACGAAAATTCTGATCTTGACCACTTCCTGTTGTTCTGTATATTGATATTAGAAAATATGCTGCCACTTACGGCTGTGATTTTTGGCCAAGTTGCTCAGATTCCTCCTCCACTGTGCTATGAATAACACTGAACACTGAACAGAGTCCCCCTTCAGTCTGAGCTATGAATAACACTGAACACATGTTAAGTAAACTGTGAGTGTGGCTTTACTGACCTTGAGTGCCCTAAATCTGGTTTGAAAATGAAAATGAAAATGTGGTTGGTTTGAGGTGAAGCACTGCAAATGGCTGTTGGTGGTGGTTGGTTTTAAGTGAAGCACAGCAAATGGCTGTTGCCGGTGTTTGGCTTGAAGTGAAGCATTGCAAATGGCTGTTAGCAGTGATTGGTTTGAAGTGAAGCACTGCAAATGGCTGTTGGCAGTGATTGGTTTGAAGTGAAGCACTGAAAATGGCTGTTGGCAGTGGTTGGTTTGATGTGAAGCACTGCAAATAGCTGTTGCTGGCGGTTGGTTTAAGGTGAAGAACTGCAGATGGCTGTTTTACTTCGAAGTCACGTGAGTGACTACGTGAAGAACCCGCCAGCCCGCATGCGCGTCATTACGTCTAACGCATGGCGCACGACTGGCTGGCAGGCGCGTCGCTCCTCCAGCGGTAAATTTTAAACCTGAAGGTAAGTTTCGAACTTAGTTTTCAGGTTGTGCTTTTTGTCTTGCAGGAAGCTCTTTTACAGAATTCCTGCTGGATGACATTCCGAGGTCTAAATCCTGTCTCCGCGGGGAAACCCGGCTACAGAGACCGTGCGGAATCCCGGCTCCGCGAGGGGATCCCGGCTCGGGGATACCCAGCTACGGAGACCGTGGGGAATCCCGGCTCCACGAGGGGAATCCAGCTCGGGGATACCCGGCTACGAAGACCGTTGGGAATCCCGGCTCCGCGAGGGGAACCCGGCTCGGGGAAACCCGGCTACGGAGATCGTGGGGAATCCCGGCTCCGTGGGGATGACCCGGCTCGGCAGGCCGGTTGACTCGGATGAGTCCGACCGGGAGGGTTCGCCTCCTGCAGTCTTCGGACGTTTTCCCTCTGATAGAGCATCTCATGGGAAAGATGCTCCACCATGATATACTCCAAGGAAAGGAGTCATATCAGCGCGGGTCTTGGGGGCCCGCGGCAGCGCCTAGTGCAGGGCTGCATTATATCTCCCTCTCTGAGGAGGAGAGCATAGGGAAGAAAAAAGGAGGGTTCCCCTCCATGGGTACGTCCTCGGACATTTACCCAGGTGGAGTATGGATGCTTCCGCAGGGCGTTCATCCCACTGAGAAGATGCTGCATCCTGATATGGTCCGTGGACGGGGCCATATCAGCACAGGTCTTGTCGGGGACCTGCAGCAGCGCCTGGTGCAGGGCTGCATTATATCGCCCTCTCTGAGGAGGGGAGCGTAGGCAGTCAGTGTGCGACTGAGTCCAAACTCGGAAGTATGTCTGTGAAACATACTGGAGTGCATGCGTGAGGTTCAAAAATTCTGTCATGGCATCAAGGGTTGCAATATCCACGCAAACGGAGGAGCCGCTGCAAGGAAGAGTTGGCTTCCAGCCTATGGCAGAAAACCCGGGGCCAGAGTTCACCTCACATTACAAGTTTGGCAAGCATCAGTGACCTCACGTCACATCATTACAGGAACAAAGTGCCGGCAGTGAACAGCGCTATCTGGGGAGACTATGAATGGCGAGGCCAGCAATGTCCAGCCGCCGAATCTTCTCCTTGGAGAAGACCTAGCCAAACAGGTTAAAATCCTGGATGAGGAAGTAAAGCTGTCGGACTAGTCAAGGTACCTACGACGAGCAAAAGCCTCACCGTGTTCGGCGACAACACCCCTACGCCTCCATCGGCAGTAAGTGTTCACTGAAGCTGGTGGCAGCTTGAAAGCTGATTCTCTGGACAGAGGTCTTTTAGGCCAATGCCATGCCGGCCCTGGGAGAAAATGTGTAATCCACACACCCCAGCAGTCCTATCCTCCAATTCAAGGATGGAATTGAACCTGAGGACGGATACAGAACCCGCATCAGGGGCCTTTGGGCTTACCATAAGACCACCGGTAACCATGGAGGTAGGTGGGTCTGGTTCTTTCCGAAACACGGGGTGTATGGACTAGTTACGAGATGGTAATAGATTACACTTGTTTTGTACGAATGTCGACGAATAACATCAGATCGATGGATGATGTCGGATCACCCTTGATTAACTCACATTCACATGTGCAGTATAGACTTTTTAGAATGGGAAACTTTGTTACTGTCTAAGAACGGATTTCCATAGGATACTTTATGGCATGCATCGATCTCATAGATGCATGCTATTCAGTTCCCATTCACAGAGTTCACCAGAGATATTTGAAATTTAGCTGGATGGGCAACGATATCAGTTAAAGTGTTGCGAAATGGGCTAACTTCAGCTCCCAGGTAATTTACCAAATTACCAAGCCAGTGCTTGGGCTGCTCAAAGCTCGAAAATACATATTTATGGCCTATCTGGATGATATTCTAAAAACGCTGAATCTTGCTAAATTAGCTGTTTCAGCCGCAAAACTAATATTTGAGAAATTGGGTTTCTCATCCATCCAGTTGAATTTAAATTGATACCAACTGGAGTTATAGATTGCGATTTAACTTTAACTCTATTAATTGTCTGTGACTCCACCCTGAAGCTTGTAACAATCTGTTTGTTTATTCATCAAGTGGCCAGTGTAATTGGCAATTTAGGGGCTGTTTTTTCAGCTGCGTGATTGGGTCCTTTGCATTATCAGAACTTACATCGTGCAAAGGAGCAAGCTCTCAAGTACCATTGTTAACAGACCTATGCTATTACCAGCTAAAGCTATAAAGTCACAATGATGAACAAACAGTATTCAGCATTGCTCCAGTACTCTTGGTCATGAAACCTTCAGTTATTACAAACTGATGCTCGTGCTCAAAGATGGGAAATTACTATCCCATCTCTAGTCACAGAGGCAGATGGGATGTGCATGAGCTACCAATCCCTCAGTTATATGGTTTCAACCACCTAAAGTCACTAGGGGCGTTCTATGGGTTAAAGGCTGATTGTGCGAATATGCATATCTGCATGCTCAACTACAAATTGACACACTACGGTGGTGGCATATATTAATCACATGGGTGCTGTTACGACTCCCGAATGCAAGTACTTCAGAGCCACGTAACACAAGTCAAAAACCAGGTTCAGGTTCAAAAAAACAGTTTTAATTATTCATTGGAACACAAAACTCAAACCTGATTTAAACAACCCAGTCAGGGATATGGATAAACCGACAAACAATTTAACAATGCTCCAGCCAGCCACGCCATGGGCCGTCGAACCGGAGATTCCAAAACCTGCCCAAAGAGATACAACCCTGAAACCAAAATACACGAAAACTCTAAGGTCAGCCCTTATCCGTCCCAATTCAATATCTGTTAACAAGGAATGGTGAAAATACTCAAAGTTCTATGCCATGTGGTCAGGCTTCCTCGGCCCCACACCAGCAGTCTGCTCATCAGTCAGAGTCTACGACGAAGAGAGGAGAATCCTGGGAAGCTCTGGTATTTATACTTCAGATGAGTCACCCGTCACCTGACGCAGCTGGGCCAATCGGGTACAGGAGCCTTTAACCCCTCGATTCCAGACTCACAGCCACGAGGCCTGTACTTGGGATAGAAACAGAGAAGTTAGTACATAGCATTCACCAGGAGGGGGAAGCGCCTAACACCCCCACCCAAAGATACTGAATAAGTTTCTGAAAATGAACAAAAAAAACACCACCAAATTTCAGCAACTATTCAGTAACACAGACATCACTGGCGCGACAATGCATAAGCCAATACATCATCCTTGCCACGGATATGCCAGTCAAATGAGACAACCGCAAGGGAAGCGTCTCCAAAGCCTCAGAGTTACTCAGCTTTCCCTGCGTTACTGCCACAGACAACCGTGCCTCCCCCACATCACCACCCGTGTCAGGGGGCAGCACCACTGCAGCCAAAACAGGCTTAGAAGGACATAGCTCCGACCCATCAACCTCCACAGGCTCCTGCTCATGGTACTGTTTCATCAGGACCCTCAACGGACCACGTACAGTATGCGCGAACACCAGGTCAGCAGGACTGAACCCTAAAGACTCCTGCACGACCTCACGCACCGCAAACATAACTAGATGAACCCCCTCATCCCAGTCTTTTTCAAACTCCAGGCAGTAAGTCCTCAACATAGATTTCAAAGTCTGGTGAAACCTCTCGAGAGCTCCCTGGCTCTCAGGATGATACGCACTGGAGTAACAATGCTTAATATCTAACAACTTCATTACCTGACCAAAAACCTTCGACATGAAGTTGGTACCTTGGTCACTCTGCACAACCTTGGGCAAACCGAACAACGAAAAAAACTTAGTGAGAGACTTAACAATTGCAGGGGCAGTAATTCTACGCAAAGGGACCACCTCCGGAAAGCGGGTAGTCGCACACATAATTGTTAATAAAAACTTGTTGCCCACCCTTGTCCGAGGTAGAGGGCCCACACAATCAACTAGAATCCGCTCAAACGGCTCACCGACCACAGGGATTGGATATAAAGGCGCAGGAACAATCGATTGGTTCGGCTTTCCTGCCACCTGGCAAATGTGACAACACCTGCAGTGCTGTTTCACGTCCTTTTTCAACCCTGGCCAAAAAAAATTCCGTAAGATGCGGTCATACGTCTTATTGACCCCCAAATGTCCACCCAGAGGACCATCATGAGCCAAACAGAGTATCTCGTCCCTATACCGACGAGGCATCACAATCTGATCAACCACGCTCCAATCATCATGCCCAGATATATCCAAGGGAGACCACTTTCGCATCAGTAAGCCATCCCTTAGAAAATACCCCTTTGCTGTGGAATCCATATCCCCCTCAGGCACTGCGCAGTCGCACAGATCAGATAAACCTGGATCACTCTTTTGCTCCTCAACCAGCCGGTCACGTGACAGTGACACCGGCACATTTCCAGACACTATCCCATCTTGAGATGGAGAAACACCCTTCACAACACAGGATCTATCATCCTGATCCCCAAAAATGCTCTCACTCAGGTCCACCACATCCTCAAACTTCGCCTGGCTCTTAGCCATAGCCCTCGTGACAGCACAAGCTGCGAAGACCTTTGGATGCTGCATAGCCAATCTATCAGGACTCTGCACCATCGGAACAGCCGTCACCTCAGGAGTGACTAAAACTCTACCTCCTGCCAAGTCATTCCCCAAAATCACAGAAACTCCCCCAACGGGAAAACACGGCCGTAACCCAACAGTTACCCGGCCTGAAACCAACTCGGACTCGAGACGCACGGTATGCAAAGGCACTACCATGTCATCCATCCCGAATCCTACCACTGGGACACTTGACCCAACCGATGATTCCCCAGAAAACGGCAGTACACCATCCAATATAAAGGACTGAGTAGCACCAGTATCACGCAAGATGGATACTGGAACTCTGTCACCCCCATCCTCTAGAGAAACAAAACCATTCATGATGAACGCAGAATAATTCCTACACTCATCAGACTCAGGCACCTCAGGTACGACAGGTGCCTTCTGTGTTCCCACCAAAGCCACAGGCTTTGCATTTTTCTGCTTCAGAACGGGACACGACTTTAACATGTGCCCTCTCCTTCTACAATAGTAGCACACAGGACCTTCATTAGTCCTCACATTTCCGTCAACCTTATCCGCTCGGACCTCCCCCTGTATCAACGTGCTGCCACTTGCAGGCACAGAAACAGCTTTGACACTGCCACCGGCGACACCACAACGATCAACCGGCCGTGCACCAAAACTATAGGATCGCCCAACAAAATCAGATTTATGAGTCAATACATACTCATCTGCCAACACCGCAGCCTTAGACACCTCATTCACCTTCTGCTCATTAAGGTAAGTAGTAACCCTCTCAGGGAGACAGTTCTTAAAGTCTTCCATAATCATCAAGGCCCGCAGTAGCTCAAAATCCTTCACTCCTTGAGAAGCGCACCACCTGTCAAAAAGTGCCTCCTTCTCCCTAGCAAACTCCACATAAGTCTGACTATCAAACTTCCTAAAGCGCCGGAACTTCTGCCGGTACGCCTCTG
This sequence comes from Amblyraja radiata, assembly GCF_010909765.2. Lineage (NCBI taxonomy): Eukaryota > Metazoa > Chordata > Chondrichthyes > Rajiformes > Rajidae > Amblyraja > Amblyraja radiata. The sequence goes on from NC_045957.1 coordinate 6,337,418, forward strand.
GAACTAATTCATAAGCCCTTAATACTGTAGACTTCACACACTCATAGTCCAGACTGCTTTCAACAGATAAAGACGAGTACACCTCCCGTGCTTTACCCACAAGGACACACTGCAATAGCAAGGTCCACACGTCCCTAGGCCACTTCAAGGACAAAGCCACCCGTTCAAACACTGTGAAATACTTGTCCACATCCTCCTCACGAAACGGGGGAACCAGGCGGATGTTCTTGCTCATATCAAACTCCCGTTCCCTAGAAGAAACCCGGGAATTATCTATTTCTTTTGCCCGCAGCTGAAATTCAGCCCTTTTGGTTTCCTCCTCAAGCCGTTTCATTTCAAGAACATGCATGAGCTCTTTCTCTTTTAACAAAGAGGCAATTCTCTGTGACTCAAGCTCCATCTCCTTCAGTTTAATGACGGCCTCCATGTTCTGAACTGGCTGAACAGAAGGTGGGGGACTGTCTGCACCACCAGGCAAAACCCCACCCTCCACCAACGCAGCCCACAACTCCGATTTAATGGAGTGTTTCTTTGAATGCTTGTCAATAGTCACGGCATAGTTCTCAGCCAGCAAAATCAAATGCTCCTTCGTACATCTATCAAACAACTCCCGACTAGGAGCCTCAACAAATTCTTTCACCTTAAATTCCATTTCTAATGTAGCCCCAAACCACCAGCTAAAACCTGGGCACTAATGCTACCACAAACAGGGAAGAAAAAATTCCTTCACAACACACAGACTTCCTCAGTCCAGAAGCCTACCAAAAAACAACCCCCTAAAAACGTCTAGGGTCCTCAAAACTTAGGACGAGCCCCCATTTTGTTACGACTCCCGAATGCAAGTACTTCAGAGCCACGTAACACAAGTCAAAAACCAGGTTCAGGTTCAAAAAAACAGTTTTAATTATTCATTGGAACACAAAACTCAAACCTGATTTAAACAACCCAGTCAGGGATATGGATAAACCGACAAACAATTTAACAATGCTCCAGCCAGCCACGCCATGGGCCGTCGAACCGGAGATTCCAAAACCTGCCCAAAGAGATACAACCCTGAAACCAAAATACACGAAAACTCTAAGGTCAGCCCTTATCCGTCCCAATTCAATATCTGTTAACAAGGAATGGTGAAAATACACAAAGTTCTATGCCATGTGGTCAGGCTTCCTCGGCCCCACACCAGCAGTCTGCTCATCAGTCAGAGTCTACGACGAAGAGAGGAGAATCCTGGGAAGCTCTGGTATTTATACTTCAGATGAGTCACCCGTCACCTGACGCAGCTGGGCCAATCGGGTACAGGAGCCTTTAACCCCTCGATTCCAGACTCACAGCCACGAGGCCTGTACTTGGGATAGAAACAGAGAAAGGTAAGTACATAGCATTCACCAGGAGGGGGAAGCGCCTAACAGGTGCAATCAAGTCAATATCCTGTGATAAGTTTACCTAACCTTATTTGGCGCTGGTGTATCATCACGTAAATCAATGACAACACAGAATGGATGTTGGATCACAAAGTATTTAACGACATTGTGGCTCGATGGAACACCAAATATCAAAGGTCAGCTGGTAGTTCTAGTTTCTCAAATCTTACTATATTCAGTTCAACAACTGTTATCTGCGATTTCACACCGCTGCTTTGAAGATTTGCGGGCTGGCGGGTTCTTCACGTAATCCCTCATCGTAACTCCTCATAAAATAAAGATCAAACTTCAAACTGGTAAGTTCTCGTTTAATCTTACTATTAGCAGTAGTTGTTTTGAAGTGAAGCACTGCAAATGGCTGTTGGTGGTGGTTGGTTTGAAGTGAAGCACTGCAAATGGCTGTTGGTGGTGGTAACTTGACAACTTCCTGTTTGCACTGTATATTGATTTTAGATAAAACGCTACCACTTACGGCTGTGATTTTTGGCCATCTTACTCAGTCCCCCTCCTCTCATCAGGTGCAGAGGATTCTTCCCATCAATGAAAAATAAAAGTGTTATTAGTGTTTAAAAAGTTGAGAATCTCTCTCCTGTCAATCACACCATGAAGACCATGCCCCTTCCGGAGGGAGGGGGGAGGGGGGAGGGATTATAAAACCTGGAAGTGTGGGTGTGTCTGCAAGATGGGGGAGGGACAGGTCTGAGCTGTGTTTTGTGGTGTTTTATAGTGATTTTGGCATCGTTGGGAAAAGGGGAAGTACAACGGGATCTGGGGGCCCGTGTACATCAGTCTATGAAAGTATGCATGCAGGTACAGCAGGCAGTGAAGAAAGCGAATGGCACGTTGGCAGGAGCAAAGAGCTCCTTCTGCAGTTGTACAGAGCTGTAGTGAGACCACACCTGGAGTATTGTGTGCAGTTTTTGTCCCCTAATTTGAGGAAGGACATTCTTGCTATTGAGGGAGTGCAGCATAGATTTACAAGGTTAATTCCCGGGATGGCGGGACTGTCATATGCTGAGAGAATGGAGCAGCTCGGCTTGTACACGCTGGAGTTTAGAAGGATGAGAGGAGATCTCATTGAAACATATAAGATTGGTAAGGGCTTGGACACGTTAGAGGCATGAAACATGTTTCCGATGTTGGGGGAGTCCAGAACCAGGGGCCACATTTAAGAATAAGAAGTATGCCATTTAGAACGGAGACGAGGAAACGCTTTTTCTCACAAAGAGTGGTGAGTCTGTGGAATTCTCTGCCTGTGACAGGGTGGAGGCAGGTTATCTGGATGCTTTCAAGAGAGAGCTAGATAGGGCTCTTAAAAAGAGTGGAGTCGGGATATGGGGAGAAGACAGGAACGGGGTACTGATTGGGGATGATCAGCCATGATCACATTGAATGGCGGCGCTAGCTCGAAGGGCCGAATGGCCTACTCCTGCACCTATTGTCTATTGTTTTATGGTGGTTTCTACTGCTTGAAATGGTATGAATGCATTTGAATGTGGTGGCCTTGCACCCTGCATGAAATGGTATGAAACTGCACTTGAATTTGGTGGCCTTGCTCCCTGCTTGAAATGGCATGAAACTGCACTTGAATTTGGTGGCCTTGCACCCTGCTTGAAGTGGCATGAAACTGCACTTGAACTTGGTGACCTTGCACCCTGCTTGAAGTGGCATGAAACTGCACTTGAGTTTGGTGGCCTTGCTCCCTGCTTGAAATGGCATGAAACTGTACTTGAATTTGGTGGCCTTGCACCCTGCTTGAAGTGGCATGAAACTGCACTTAATAATAATAATAATAAATTTTATTTAATGGGCGCCTTTCATACATCTCAAGGACACCTTACATAGTAATCGGAATAAAAACATATAATCGGAGTAAAACAAGTAATTAAAGACATCACAATGACACAAATTAAAAACAGAATTCAATCCAAAAACAGAAAATCAAAAACACAGTGTGAAGAGAGAGCAGCGGCAACCAAATCGTGCCAGCGTCCACTCTCTCTTCACGGCAGCCATCTTGGACACAGACCTACAAGACTACAGTTAGACAAAAAAAATCATCCCCCCACAGTGGATAGCACTGTGGAGGAAGGCACAATGTCCAGTCCCCACCCCATGTTCACCCCAAAGTCAGGCCTATTGGGGCCACCGCAGTTGCCTCTACGGAGGCCCGATGTCCCTGGCCGTTCTCACCGGGTGGTCTTGCCCCGGCGTCGGGAGAGTCCTTTCGGCGGCTGGGCCACTTGGAACGGCCGCTTCTTGGTTGGAGCCCGCGGCTGCCGAAGCCGACAAGGCCGCGTCGGTTTGGCGCTCCTAGGCTCCAGATGAAAAAGTCGGCGCCCGCTCTCCTCACTGCCGCCTTGCCGCCTCTACGCACGCCGTCTCTCCGCACGCCGCCTCTCCGCTCCGCAAACCCGCAGCCCGGAGATGTTGCTCACGGCGGTCCAGCTCGCCAGAGCTCCAGCGCGGCGACCCAGGCAAGGCATCGCCCGCTCCGCTCCGCTCCGCTCCAGCGCTCCAGCGCTCCAATGCAGTGCCGCCACGCAGGCCGAGGTGCTGGGTAGTTCCCGCCAAGAAACGGCGCTCCAAGCCCGCTGGTAGACCACGACGACGGGACGACGGGTCGACGGGCAGCCCGGAAAAAAGGCTGCCACACCGACCAGGTAGGGACCTATAAATAAAGTAACACCTACCCCCCCACATTAAAAGACCATATCCCCTACAAACAAAAAAACAGGACCAAAAAAAACGAATTTAAGACTACATTTAAGATTACTAGAACTAGGGGACATAGTTGCAGAATAAGGGGGGGCTCTTTTAAAACGGAGATGAGGAAGAACTTCTTCACCCAGAGGGTGGTTAATTTATGGAATTCACTGCCCCAGGGAGCAGTGGAAGCAGAAACTTTAAATATATTTAAGACTAAAATAGATGGTTTTTTAGCTGCCAAGGGGATAAGGGGCTACGGGGAGAGGGCAGGGATATGGACCTAGGTATGGTTAGTATAGTAAGACCTGAGTGATCTCCTGGACAAGTGTCGATCGCCTGGATTGGGGTCGGAGAGGAATTTCCCGGATTTTTTTCCCGAATTGGACCTGGGTTTTTATCCGTTTTTTTGCCTGTCCCAGGAGATCACGAGGTTTTTGGGGTGGAGAGGGGTGATAGCGGTATAAAGGGGAGGGTAGTGTCTTGTGTTCTGTGTCTTGTGTCTACTGTTTGTGGGTAAGTGTGTCTGTTTAGTGTTCAGCCATGAGCGAATGGCGGTGCGGGCTCGACGGACCTGGTGGTCTACTCTCGCACCTACTTTCTATGTTTCTATGTTTCTAAGACGGACGGCTGCTGCTAGCAGCCGTTCACCAAGATGGCTCCTCCTCCTCCTCCACTTGAATTTGGTGGCCTTGCACCTTGCTTGAAGTGGCATGAAACTGCACTTGAATTTGGTGACCTTGCACCCTGCTTGAAGTGGTATGAAACTGCACTTGAATTTGGTGGCCTTGCGCCCTGCTTGAAGTGGTATGAAACTGCACTTGAATTTGGTGGCCTTGCACCCTGCCTGAAATGGCATGAAACAGATTTGTTTTGAAAATGAACCTTTTAACTGTGCCTTATTGAAAAGTGTGTAACAGTTTTTGGAAGGAAAAGCCTTGAATAAATGTTTTATTGGATCAGGACTGTGTTTAATGCAAAATTGCCGCTCATTCCGTGACTTCCGCTTAGTGGAGAGGTGGCGCTGATTGCGTCATTTCTTCTTAGTGGAGAGGTGGCGCTGAGTGCGTCATTTCCGCTCAGTGGAGAGGTGGCGCTGAGTGCAGAAGGCCCACAATGAAGACGCCTCCCTGAACCGTTTGAGTAATTCAAGAGAGTTTACTGCCATGTTTATGGTGAGTGTGTTTGTTGAAAGTTATTTAAAGCACGATTTTGCTGTAGAGGAGTATTCAGAGTAAAAATGGCTTTAAACGTTTGAATCATTCGGTTTAGACACAACTGTGTTCTTATTTTCAAACTTCTTACATAGAGTATATGGTTAGTAACATGATTCAGTATGCTCACCACGTTCTGAAGTTACTTGGCATTGTGTGTGTGTGTGTGTGTCTGAGTGAGTGTGTGTGTGTTTGTGTGTGTGTATGTGAGTGTGAGAGTTTGTGTGTGTCTGTGTGTGAATGTGTCTATAGGTGCGTGTGTCTGTAAGAGTGTGTGTGAGATGGAGGGTGTGTGTGATCAACAAATAACAAAGTACAAATAATATAGTATTTCGTAGTTCAGAGCTTATTCGTTATGTTTAATAGCCTGATGGCTGTCAGGAAGAAGCTGTTCCTCAATGTGGTTGTTACAGCTTTCAGTTTACAAAAGTCGGACATGACTCCAGAAGTTGGGCATGTCAGACAGTCCACAAGCCAGTTAGTCCACAAGCCGTGAGTGAGTCCAGAGGCTGTGAGTCAGTCAGTCAGTCCAGAGGCCATGAGTGAGTGAGTCAGTCCAGAGGCCATGAGTTAGTCCCAAGGCAGTGAGTGAGTCCAGAGGCCATGAGTAGGTCGCTCACCGCCCCCCCCCCCCCACTGACATCCCCAACCTCAAGACGCTGCCCTTCCGCCTGGCTATAGGACCCTCCCCCTCCTGCCCCCTACTGAAGCCGCCCCCATCCCCCGCTGGAGGACACCCCCCCTCCCTCCTCAGCCCACGAGAGCCCCCGCCTGAAGCCGTCTCCCTCCCTCGGCTGCAGGACGTTTGCTACCCCCCCCACCCCACCCCGATATTGCGTTGGGTGACCAGCCCTCCCGTGTGTGTATAAGTTATATTTAAATGTGTTTGGGTGTTCAGGCTAGAATTGAACCCCTTTATTTTTTTACCACTTTCAGGTAAAAGATTTAAAGCAGCTGATTTAGATTCTTGCCCTTTGGACACCTTTAGTCGACCTGTGACAAGTAAACCAGGTATGTGTATAATTAGACTATACAAGAACATGAAATGGTAAAGCACAGGAAATTGCCCTTTGGCCCACTCTGTCTGCATAACATACATAATGTGAAGTTGAAGCCATATTTGGATTCCCAAGAGATTCTAACATACCATGCATGTTGAGGGGTGATATTATATACAGTCATGATCAGAATAGTCAGGGTGATTGCATAGTCACTTTCCCAGGGTAGGGGTGATAAAAGCAAGAGTACAAAATTAGAAAATTACAAAAGAGAACAAAAAGTAAGAGGGACAAAATTTAATAGGAACCTGAGGGGCAACTTTTAACTTTGTGGATGGTGGATATATGAAACGAGTTGCCAGAAGAGATAGTTGAGGCAGGTAATATAACAGCAGTTAAAAGACACTTTGACAGCTACTTAGATAGGAAATGTTTAGAGGGATGTGAGCCTTATGCGGGCAAATGGGACTAGCTTAGGTGGGGCATCTTGGTTGGCACGAATGAGTTGAGCTGAGGGGCCTGTTTCCATGCCATATGACTATAAATTTGTTTAGCTGATCTGCACGTGCACAGAATTGACACCAGGCCTTGGGAATTGTTTAAAAAAATAGAGAGACAAATCCAATAAATCATTAGGTAGGAGCTGCAAAATATCCACAGTACAATGCCACAGTATCCATACAGGAAGCTTGAATCAATACACTGAGTGGAGGAACACTGGGCTAAAGAAACTCAATCATTTACTCCAACCATTTGCCAATCAAACCCCCCTTATCTTTATCCACCAATGCTTTTCTATCTGTAGGTGGGTCCTCAACCGAAACAATGCCCTTCCATGTTCTCCAAAGATGCTAAAGTTTGTTTTAGTAGTTCTGGCTCTGGATCTTGTATGAGTACTATGTACATATGCTTGGGTGTGCAGGTTAGAATATGGAATGAGCTGCCAGATGAGATATTGAAGGGAGGTACTTGGATAAGAAAGGTTTAGAGAGATATGGGCCATTCACTGGCAAATGGGACACTTAGATGGGGCATATTTGTTGGCATGGACATGGCTGAAGTTTATGACACTAACTCTATTACATGATCTGAATGAGCACAGAATTGATATCAGGCCTTCGGCATTGTAAAGAAATAGAGAGAAGGACAAATCCATTAAATTATTAGATAGGAGTAGCAAGAAGTCCACAGTACAATCCTGATGCCCATACAGGAAGCTTGAATCAATACACTGAGAAGTGGACTACCAAATTAAGGAAACTCAATCAGTTACTCCACCCGCTAATCAATATACAACCACCCCCAACCCCCATCACCTGTATCCACCTATCATTTTATATCTGCAAATTCATTCTGGCCCTAAATGTTCCCCAGAGATATTGGTTGACCCGCTGAATTACTCCAGCATTTTCTTTTGTAAACATTTTCTACATTTTACGGTATCACACCAAGCTTTGTCCCACCCACACCTCTTTTTCAGCCTTACCCGCAGTCTGAGGAAATGTCTCGACCCAAAATGACACCTATCTATTCCCTCCACGATGGCCCTGACCCGCTGATTGTCTCCAGATTTGTATTCTGCTGAACAATTGCAGTAATGCCCCTGATGTTTTATATTTTGGTTTAATTGTTGTGCTGTGGGGCGTAGGTCCCGAAATGAAAGCGAGGAGCCAGGTGTTTCGCGAGGTACCGTTTATTATGTCCTTCTTGGTATCAGAGAAGTCCGCAAGAGGAAGTTGGCACCCAAACCCTTGCCTTTTATCCCTCTAACTAAGGGCCGCCTCTGGACTCAATCATTCCCGTGCCGAGGGGTTTGATAGTTGGGCTAGCCCGACTCTTGGGAGCCGCCACAGAACGCCCCCCAGAACCGGTGGGCGCACAACCCGGTCGGACCGCGTGCGGAAGTCAGCCGACCGATGGGCTGGCGGAGGCATGGGTGGAGGGACAGGTCGAGGGGCAGGTTGAGGGACCGGCGGGAGGACAGGTGGAGTGACAGGCAGAGGGAGCCGTGAAGGGGGGCGCCCTCAAGGCTGAGGTCGGGCAACCAACACCGGCTGGTCAACGTCCAGATGTGCAGGCTTCAACCAGTCAGTCAATATGGCCTCGGCCGGCCCCCCCATGTCCAACACAAAGGTCGTCTGCCCGTGTTCCAGCACCCGGAACGGGCCCTCGTATGGCCTCTGGAGTGGCATCCGGTGGGCATCACGGTGCAGGAAAACGTAGGGGCAATCCTGGAGGGCTGATGGCACGTGCGGGCGAAATGTCCCACTGCGGGATGTCGGGACGGGCGTGAGCCTGCCAACTCGCTCGCGAAGGCTCTTTAGGGTGGATGAGGGCGTTCCCTGCTTCCCCCGGCGCCGACGGCACGAACTCCCCAGGCACCGTGAGTAGCAACCCGTAAACGAGCTCTGCTGATGATGAGGTCAAGTCCTCTTTAGGAACAGTCTGGATACCCAGCAAGACCCACGGCAACTCGTCCATCCAGTCCGGGCTGGAGAGTCGCGCCTTCAGCGCTACCTTGAGCTGCCGGTGGAACCTCCCCACCAGTCCGTTAGCTTGTGGGTGATAGGCCGTGGTGTGATGCCGCCGCACACCCAGCAAGTGAGCCATGGCCGGCCACAGCTCGGAGGTGAACTGTGGCCCCCGGTCCGAGGAGATGCGCGCTGACACCCCAAAGCAAGCAATCCAATGCACGGACAACGCACGAGCGCACATAGCCGTTGATGTGTTGGCCAAGGGTATGGCCTCCAGCCGCCGTGTGAAGTGGTCCACCATCGTGAGGAGGTGGTTAATGCCCCGGGACGGCGGGAGAGGCCCCACAATGTTCACGTAGGGATGGTCGAATCTCCGGTGAGGTAGGCCAAACTCCTGGAGGGGCGCCCGGACATGGCGCTGGATCTTCGTCGTCTGGCACGGAATGCAGGTGTGAGCCCAGTGGCCAACCTGCTTGCGCAGACCGTGCCACATGAACCGAGCGGCAACTAGTGCCGTCGTCGCCCGGATTGATGGGTGAGCCAGCCCGTGGATAGCATCGAAAACCCTCCGGCGGCAGGAGCGATGGGGCGCGGCTGACCGGACGACACATCGCACAGGATCGTTGCCCCTCCAGGACCGGGAGGGACATCCTCGAGGTGAAGGCTGGACATGGCAGTCCGGTAGGCGGCATCTCACCATCCATCATGTGCTGTGCCTCCGCCAGGGCAGAATAGTCAATTCCGGGCGCCACCTTGAACACGGCGTCGATGGCGGGGCGGGACAATACGTTGGCCACCCGGTTCTCTATCCCCTCGACGTATCGGATGGAGGTGGTGTATTCGGAAATGTACACCAACTGCCGCTGCAGTCGTGCGGACCAAGGGTCGGAAACCTTCGCCAGGGCGAATGTGACCGGCTTGTGGTCTGTGTAGGGGTGAATGGGTGGCCCTCCAGGAAGTAGCGGAAGTGGCGCACTGCCAGGTACAGAGCCAGAAGCCCGCGATCAAACGCGCTGCACTTAGTCTGAGCGCGGTTGAGGTGCCGGCTGAAGAAGGCCAGGAGCTGCCAACGTCCGTCTGTCAGTTGCTCCAGCACGGTAGCAACCGCCGACTCCGAGGCGTCCACCGTAAGAGCAATTGGGGTATCTTCCCGCGGGTGCACCAGCAGTACGGCCCGAGTAAGGGCCTCCTTCGCGCCGTCAAATGCTGCCACCATTCGACGTTGGACCATTCGACGTCCTTACGCCCACCCACCAGAAGTTGATACAGCGGCCGCATGATGTGGGCCGCGAATGGCACAAAACGAAGATCAAATGCCACCATCCCGACAAACTCCTGCGGGGGCCGCGCAACGTGTATGGACGTGGAAACTGACGGATGGCGTCGACCCTATCCGGCAGGGGAACCGCGCCTTGCGAAGTCATGCGGTGGCCGAGGAAGACGATTTTGGTTACCTCAAAATGGCACTTGTCGAGGTTGACAGCCAAGCCATGCTCGCTGAGCCGCTGACAGAGCTGCTGGAGGTGGGCGCAGTGCTCCTGCTGTGAGCGGCTGGCCACCAGGATGTCGTCGAGGTAGACTAAAACAAACTCGAGGCCGTGACACACCCCGTCCATCAACCGTTGGAATGCCTGCGCAGCGTTCTTACGGCCGAACGACATCTGCACAAATTCATACAGCCCGAACGGCGTGATGATTCCCGTCTTGGGTACATCCTCCGGGTGGACCGGGATCTGGTTATAACCCTATACCAGATCCACTTTGGAGAATATAGTAGCCCCGGCCAAATGGGCGGTGAAGTCCTGGATTTGGGGTACGGGGTATCGATCTGCGGTTGTTGCGGCATTCAGCCGCCGATAATCCCCGCAAGGTCGCCAGTCCCCGCTTGCCTTATGGACCATGTAGAGTGGGGACGCCCACAGGTTGCTTGAAGGGCGGACGATCCCCAAGGACTCCATCGTGCGGAACTCCTGCCGTGCCAGACGTAGTTTATCCGGCGGCAGTCGGCGTGCTCATGCGTGGATAGGTGTGCCGGTAGTTGGTATGAAATGAACCACCCCATGACTGGGGGTCGATGACCGAAATTGTGGGGTCAGGATATCTGGGAATGCAGCCAAGATCCGAGCGAAGCGGGAATCCACGGACGACAGGGGGCGTCCCACCGGCTCATCCAATCGCAACGTGATCGGCTCCATCGCGGTGGCGTGGACCAAGTGCTGATGCCTGATGTCCACCAGGAGGGAATGCGCCTGGAGGAAGTCGGCCCCGAGCAACGGCTGGGAGACATCAGCAATGGTGAACTGCCACGATAAATGGCAGGAGCCGAACATGATCGCGACCACGCGCACCCCATAGGTGCGGATGGAGCTACCATTCGCCATGGTGAGGACGGGCCCCCGCTTACCGGAACGAATATCGGCCAGCAAAGGGGGCAGGACGCTCAGCTCTGCACCGGTATTGACGAGGAAGCGGGTCTCGGAACGCCAATCCCAGGCGAAGAGGCGGTGAATCTGGCCGGCCACCACGGGGACTATTGGCAGCCGGCTCTGGCATTTCCCGGGAACGTGAACGGCTGGCGGTATTGCCGTGCTGCAGCACCCCAGCGCTGGTGGTAATAGCACCAGCGCCTCTTGCTGATGGCGCTTGGAGCTTGCTGGCGCTGGACTACAGGTGCAGTACCCGGCACGGCCGCTGTGGGGCGATCTTACTGGCCTCCGGGATGCAGCTGTCACTCCTTCCACAGCTCCCCCGCCCTGCCGGAGGAAATCGGGAGCTGCTGGAGTGACGTCATCAGTGCGCACCGTCTGCAGAGAGTCAGCGCGCCTGCAACGGCCAGCGCGTTGATGTCATCGGGGCGCGCCATCCACAGCTCGTCGGCGCCCCTACTGAGGGCCCTGATGTCGGCGAAGGAGGCGTCCGTGAGCTCCAGACGGATGTAGGATGGCAGCAGATGGACGTAGGCGTACTCGAACATTAGGCACGGCGTGTGCCCATCCAGGAGCGCGACCATCTCGTTTAGGAGGCTTGATGGTCGTCGGTCGCATTGGCCATCCATATGAAGGAGCCTGGCAGCACGCTCCATCCTGCTGAGCCCTTAAATCTGGAGCAGGAACTCCTTAAGGCCGCGGTATTTCTCAGTGGCCGGGGGGGCTGCGAGGAAGTCTGTGACCTCTCTGACCGTGTCCTGGTCGAGGGCCCCCACCAGGTAATAGAAACGGGTGTCATCAACTGTAATGCCCCGCAGGTTGAATTGGGCCTCCGCCTGCTGAAACCAGATGTGCAACCGGGCGGTCCTGAAGGTGGGTAACTTCACCGAGACAAGGCCGGGTCAGCCTTTGAGGTGGAAGGACGGGCGGTTGTCTCCATCATGACGATAATGGAGCATCAGGGGTCACAAATGTGGGGCGTAGGTCCCGAAATGAAAGCGAGAAGCCAGATGTTTCGGGAGGTACTTTTTATTATGTCCTTCTTGGTATCAGAGAAGTCCGCAAGAGGAAGATGGCACCCAAATCCTTGCCTTTTATCCCTCTAGCTAAGGGCCGACTCAGGACTCAACCATTCCCGTGCCGAGGAGTTTGATAGTTGGGAAGGCCCGACACTTGGGAGCCGCCACAGTGCAATGTTTAACTCAGAACATCTGTTCGCTATTCATTTCATTTTGTGCACCTTCCCCACGCCTTACACCTATGTCTAATGGCGCACCAACTTTAGGTACACATGTTAGTAATAGTGAACAAATAACAGGGACTTATCATGTAACGATAAAGTGGTAAGTTATTTTCTCAAAGCTTTGTTTGTGAGAACTTTCCTGAAAGATTAGTAGAAATGCTGTTATTGTAGAAAATATATGTCCTTGGAAAACCTGCAATGTTTACTTATTTGTTCCAGGATACCGATGTGAACCATTGTTGTAAGATTCTTATCCATGTCAGGAAGAATCTTTATAAAATTATGTATGAAGTACAACCTTTGTTTAACTAAAATCAAACTGCTGGAGGGGTTCAGCGACTAAGGCAGCATCCATCGAGGGAAATGAATAGACAACGATTTGGGTCAGCACCCTTCTTCAGACTGATGGAGTAGAGGGGAGATACCTGGTAGAGAGAGGTGAGGGGAAGGATGGAGCAAGAACTGGCTAGCGACAGGTAGATTCAGGTAAGGAGGGGTTGATGGGCAGATTGGGAAATCGAGAATACATCTTTATCTCCTGAGAGTGGAGATGGTAACCAAGGCTGGTGTTGACAAGTGGAGAAGACAGAAGAATGCAATCTAAAAGAAAGGAAGGTGCAGAGACAAATGTAGAACTTGGGAAAGAGATGATGAGTAGTAGGGAACAAAGGGATAAAATGCAACCCAGCTTAGGGAGGCATGGATGATGAGCAGATGGAGCAGTGGAAGAGAGAAAAGGACCAGGGTGATGGGTGGTGGGGGTGTTTGAGAGAAAGGTTTGTGCTGGCAGGGAGATGGGAAGCAGGTTAGATGAGTGGGGGAAGGGGAAGGGGGGGGGGGGGGATATGGTTACCTGAAACTGGTGAGTTCATTGTTGGTCACCCAAGTGGAATATGGGCCGCTGTTCATCCAGTTTGTGTGTGGCCTCACTCTGGCACTGGACAAGGCTCAGCAGGAGTCCATTGTTGTGGCTCATTGTGGGGAAGGGCAGAAATGATGCATTCCCACCCGGTAGAAGATGCCTTTAATCCCACAGCAGCTGGTAAATCCATCCTCATCCAGCCCACCGATCACCCCAAAGCTCAATCGTATATACAGGGTGTCCATATGTCGGATGTTCATAACCCAGGGAGGAACCGTATCTGAAGCTGTTGTCATGAGGACGTTAAATGCCGGAGTAACTCAGCGGGACGGGCAGCATCTCTGTACAGGAGTGGGTGATGTTTTTGGTCAAGACCCTTCACATATTGTTTGTGCTTGAACAAACTTAAAATGACTGAAATAGTCCATAATATATTTGTGCCTGGAAATGGGGCAGAGGAAAGGATTTCTGTCCATCCCTCAATTGTGATTCTTTCAGTGATATGCCAGTTTGAATCAACTGAACTGCAATTTCTTTGTTTAATGACAGCATCATTACCGCAAGGAAGTTCCACATTGTCAACATATGCACCAAATCATCAAATGATGAATAAGGCTCGGCGTAGTTTGGATTTCAAATCTCCCTTCAAAAGTATTTCCACTGGAAGGAGCAGCTTTGCAGGACCGTTCGGCCAAGGGTCAGGTATTATTCTCACTGACCATAAAGAACATAGAACAGTACAGCAGGGGAACATGGCCTTCAGCCCACGATGTCTGTGCCGAACATGATACCAAGACCAACTCTTATCTGTCTGCGCATAATCCACATCCCTCAATGTACTGTGCCTATCAAAAAGCCTCCGAAATGCCACTATCGTATCTACTGTACATCCACCACCACTCCTGTCAATGCATTCCTGTCATCCACCACTTTGTGTTACAATACTTGCCCTTTAAACTTTACCTCTAACTTTAAAGCTGTGCCCTCTAGTCTTTAACATTTTCAACCTGGCAAAAGGTTCTGACTGTCAACCGTATCTATGTAATTCATCATTTTATATTCTTCTATCAGATATTCCTACAACCTCAGAGAAAGCAATGCAAGTTTGTCCAACTTATAGCTTGTACACCCTAATCCAGGCAACATTCTGGAAAACCTCTTCTGCAACCTCTCCAAAGCCTCCACATCTTTCCTCCAATGGATTCAATCAGAACTACACACAATATTCCAAATGTGGTCTAACCAAAATGTTATAATAATGCCAAATCCTGACTCTTATACTCAATATCTCAATCGACTAAGGCAAGCATACTATACACATTCTTTACCATTCTATCCACGTGTTGCCAACTTCAAGATGCAATTAACCTGTGTGCAATACTTGACTCAGAAACCTTGTTCTCTGTTCATTTCAGTTTGTCCGCTTCCTGGTGTTGCATCAGCTAATTTAGTGAAGGTTCCATCAATGCCAGGTACATGTTATAATCATAATGAACGAATAACCGTGACTAAAGTGGTAAGTTATCTTCTTAAAACTTCTTCACTGCCTGAGCTTTGCTGAAAGGTCAGTAGAAATTCTGTTAATTCAGAACAGAAATCTCCTTTGGGAGGCTGCAATGACAGAAGACAATTTTTATTTTCATGTACCAGATCTACCAGTAAAAACCACAATTGGGTCTTGCAAACAGATTGTACCAGATCATTGATCTTACATGAAAAACACAATGCTGGAGAAACTCAACAAGTCCAGCAGCATCTCTGCAGATGCCTAAATATTGCCTCCAGATATGCTGCCTGACCCGCTGAATTACTCCAGCACTTTATGTTTTTGCTCACGATTTCAGCTTCTGTGGTTCCTTGTGTCTGTGGATCTTAAGCAATGCATTTAAAGTCCAGATAATAACGCTTATCTATGTCAGGAATGTTATATGAAATAAAATCTCTGTTCAATTGTAATTTGTATTGCCTGGTTTGAAAAATAATGATGGGTTTGTTCCTACAAACCCATCATTATTTGTTTGCTAACCAGCAGCCGTCTGTTTAATTCACTTTTTTTTGTAGTTCTAGTGAGTCCTGTGTTTTGTTTGTGGGAGAAATAGACTTTTTAATGTGGGGGGAAGGGGGTAACTATATTTCTAGGTCCCTACCTGGTCGGTGAGGCAGCTTTTTCTCCGGCTGCCCCGTCGACCCGTCCTCGTGACCTACCAGCCTGTGGCGGCACAGCGCTGGAGCGCTATCGCGGAGCGGAGCGGGCGATGCCTTGCCTGGGTCGCCGTGCTGGATCGACGCGCTAGAGCTTCGGTGAGCTGTGACCGCCGAGTTCAACACCTCCGGGCTGCGGGTCTGCGGAGCGGAGCGGGCGGCGCCGACTTCAACATCGGGAGCCTGGGAGCTCCAAACCTGCGCGCGGCCTTGTCGGCTTTGGAAGCCGCGGTCTCCGGTAGGGAAGCGGCCGTTCCAGGTGGCCCAGCTGCTGAGAGGACTCTCCCGACGCCGGGGCAACAGCACCCGGCGAGAACGGCCAGGAACATCAGGCCTCCGTAGAGGCAGTAGCGGAGGCCTCAATAGGCCTGACTTTGGGAGAACTGGGGATGGGGACTGGACATTGTGCCTTCCCCCACAGTGGTAACCATTGTGGGGGGATGATTTTTGTGTGTAAGTGATTATTTTAGTTTGTGTCCAAAATGGCTGTCGGAAGGGAGAGTGTACGCTGGCGCGGTTTAGCTGCCGCTGCTCTCTCTTCACATTGTGTTTTTGATTTTTTTTATCTTTGGATCGAATTCTGTCTTTAATTTGTGTATTGGTGATGTCTTTATTATTTATTTTACTCCGATTATATGTTTTTTACTCTTGTTAAATTCTGTAAGGTGTCCTTGAGACTTTTGAAAGGCGCCCACAAATAAAATGTATTATTATTATTATTACATGGATGGTATCCAGCAGATGTGTGTTCGGGTAAAAAAAGTAATTTCCTGTGTGCATTTGGAAAGTAGATATATCTTTTGGTATTGGTTTCTCATTGTTACGTGTTCCGAGATAGCGAAAAGCTTTTGTTTTTTACTATCCAATCGAATCAGACAATACATGAGAACAATCAAGTTATACTCAAGTACAACAGAAAGCCAAAATGCTGGAGCAATTCAGCAGGTCAGGCAGCATCCCTAGAGAACAGGGATAAATGATGTTTTGGGTTGGGATTCTTCTTCAGACTGATTATGCAGGGGGGAAAGAAAGGTAGAAGAGAGGCGAGGCAGGACAAAGCATGCAGATAATAGGTGGACTAAGGTGGAGGGAGTGACTCCTCAGCCTCTGCTGCTCCTGGAAACCATCCAAGTTTGTCCAACCTCTTATATTAACTGTTCAAAAGGGAACTGCAGATGCTGGAATATCGAAGGTACACAAAATTGCTGGGGAAACTCAGCGGGTGCAGCAGCATCTATGGAGCGAAGGAAATAGGCGACGTTTCGGCCCGAAACGTCGCCTATTTCCTTCGCTCCATAGATGCTGCTGCACCCGCTGAGTTTCCCCAGCAATTTTGTGTACCTCTTATATTAACTGATACCCTCTAATTCCGGCAGCATTCGGGTGCACCTCACCTGCATTACTTTTTGGCATGCAGTTTCAGGATTGTATAATTTCTGGACTGCAGCATTTTTAATTAGGAAGAAAAAGAAAATAACTAAATTTAGACAGATTACGAAAGATTTGTTCGGGTTTGCTGGCTGTAGGTGATGAAATAATACATGTTTAATCATCTGTACTTGACAAATAGCATTGGTGTGTTGGTATGATATTTACATGGATTTGGTCAACATGCTGCTTTATTTATGTCCCTCAGGTACTGCAGCGCCTGCCAGTTCGCAACCCATGAATTTGCCTTCAGGTATGGGTGCAAGTAAGTACAGAACAAAACTACCAGAGTCCCCATGTTATAATAAATGTCCATTGATAAGTGTAAGCTATTTCCTAAGAGGTGCTTTTTTTCGTATCAAATCTTTGCTGAAAGACCATTTAACAGTGCTTCCCAGGTTACAACATGGTTCAATTCCCGGACGTTGCCATGACCAGAGGGCCTGAACTATAGGGAGAGATTGGGCAAGCTATGACTTTATTCCTTGGAGTGCAGGAGGGTTGGGCTGATCTTAGAGGTGTCTAAAAACATGAGGGGAATAAATAGGTTGAATGCAGTCTTACCCAGGGTAAGAGAATCAAAAACTAAAGGATGTAAGATTAAGGTGAGAGGGGAAAGATTCAATAAGAACCTGAGAGACAATATTTTCCTTCAGAGAGCGGTGGAGCTGCTATAGTTGGTAGTTGAGGCAGATACTATAACAGCATGTATAAGAAACTTGAACAGCAACATGGTTAGGAAAGGTTTGGAGGAATATGGGCCAAATGCAGGCAGGTGAGGCTAGCTCAAATAGGCATGGACGTGTTGGGCCGAAGGGCCTGTTTCCATTCTGTAACTTCGCATTGTGTTCAGCACAAACATCGTGGGCTGAACGGTCTCTTCCTGAGATGTACTGTTCTATGAACTATGTTTTAATGGAACAAAGAGACTGATGAATTAGGTTATAACTTAAACAGATTGCAAGTCGGAAATGTGGTTGCCTGGTAACGTGTGGTTCAGCCCTGCAATAGCTTGTAAGTTTGCAGCCCTGCAATAGTCGGCAAATCCATCCCACTGATGTCCCAAACATAACGTTTGTAAGTTGTACGTTTATAACCTGGGGAGAACCTATACTTTGAAAGAATGCAGCAATAAATAAATGTATTCACTGATTGGTGTCAGGTTCATGGTTATGATCAAATAAAATAAGACCATGGAGAAATTTTACTGATTTAAAAATTGTTTCATGATGTTTTCACAGTTTATTTAAAATCCAACATTTCAAGATTCAAGATTCAAGAAAGTTTATTGTCATGTATCCCTGATAGGACAATGACATTCTTGCTTTGCTTCAGCACAACAGAACATAGTAGGCATGACTACAGAACATATCAGAGTGTCCATATACCATTATATGGAGGGAGGTTCTACTGCAGTTGTACAGGGTATTGGTGAGACCACACTTGGAGTATTGTGTACAGTTTTGGTCTCCAAATCTGAGGAAAGACATTCTTGCCATAGAGGGAGTACAGAGAAGGTTCACCAGACTGATTCCTGGGATGTCAGGACTTTCATATGAAGAAAGACTGGATAGACTCGGCTAAAATTTAGAAGATTGAGGGGGGATCTTATAGAAACATACAAAATTCTTAAGGGGTTGGACAGGCTAGATGCAGGAAAATTGTTCCCGATGTTGGGGAAGTCCAGAACAAGGGGTCACAGTTTAAGGATGAAGGGGAAATCCTTTAGGACCGAGATGAGAAAAACATTTTTCACACAGAGAGTGGTGAATATCTGGAACTCTCTGCCACAGAAGGTAGTTGAGGCCAGTTCATTGGCTATATTTAAGAGGGAGTTAGATGTGGCCCTTGTGGCTAAGGGGATCAGGGGGTATGGAGAGAAGGCAGGTACAGGACACTGAGTTGGATGATCTGCCATGATCATATTGAATGGCGGTGCAGGCTCGAAGGGCCGAATGGCCTACTCCTGCACCTATTTTCTATGTTTCTATTATATAAATATATACACACATAAATAAATAAACTGATAAAGTGCAAATAAACAGATAATGGGCTATTAATGTTCAGAGTTTTATCCGAGCCGAGTTTAATAGCCTGATGGCTGTGGGGAAGCAGCTATTCCTGAACCTGGTCGTTGCAGTCTTCAGGCTCCTGTACCTTCTACCTGAAGGTAGCGGGGAGATGAGTGTGTGGCCAGGATGGTGTGGGTCCCTGATGATGCTGCCAGCTTTTTTGAGGCAGCGATTGCGATAGATCCCGTCGATGAAAGGAAGGTCAGAGCCGATGATGGACTGGGCAGTGTTTACTACTTTTCAGGGCGTTCAAGTTGCCGAACCAAGCCACAGCATGCTCTCTACTGTGCACCTGTAGAAGTTAGAGAGAGTCCTCCTTGACATACCGACTCTCCGTAATCTTCTCAGGAAGTAGAGGCGCTGATATGCTTTCTTAATAATTGCATCAGTGTTCTCGGACCAGGAAAGATCTTCAGAGATATGCACACCCAGGAGTTTGAAGCTCTTGACCCTTTCCACCATCGACCCGTTGATATAAACGGGACTGTGGGTCCCCATCCCACCCCTTCCAAAGTCCACAATCAGTTCCTTGGTTTTGCTGGTGTTGAGGGCCAGGTTATTGTGCTGGCACCATATGGACAGTCGCTCGATCTTTCTGCTATACTGTGACTCGTCCCCGTCAGTGATAACGTCCCACAGCAGTGGTGTCATCAGCGAATTTGATGATGGAGTTCGCACTATGACCGGCTACACAGTCATGAGTATAGAGTGAGTACAGTTAGAGGGCTGAGCACGCAGCCTTGAGGTGCTCCCGTGCTGATTGTTATCGATGCTGACACATTTCCACCAATACGAACAGACTGTGGTCTGTGAATGAGGAAGTCGAGGATCCAGTTGCAGAGGGATGCGCAGAGACCCAGTTCTGCCAGTTTGGTAACCAGCTTGGAGGGGAAGATTGCATTAAATGCCGAGCTGTAATCAATGAATAACAGCCTGACATATGAGTTTTGTTGTCCAAGTGGTCCACAGCGGAGTGGAGAGCCAGCGAGATCGCATCCACCGTTGAGCTGTGGTGGCGGTAAGCGAACTGCAGAGGGTCCAGGTTTTTGTAGAGGTAGGTGTTGATTTGCACCATGATCAACCTCTCAAAGCACTTCATCACCACCGACGTTAATGCCACTGATCGATAATCATTGAGGCACGTCACCTTGCTCTTCTTGTGCACCAGTATAATTGATGCCCTTTTTAAGACCTCAAAAGTGAGAGGGTGAAAATGTCCATATAAACTCCAGCCAGTCGGTCCGCACAGGTTTTTAGAACACGACCGGGTATACCATCAGGACCAGGCGCCTTTCGAGGGTTCACCACTCTGAAGGATTTTCTGACGTCGGCCTCTGTGACTGTGACTGAAACACCATCACAGCGAATGGGGCTCGGGAAGGCATTTCAGTATTCTGCCTATCAAAGCGTGCGTGAAACGCATTGAGCTTGTCAGGTGATGTTTCGAGCTGCCTCCTGATTTTGTCTTGTAGGAGGTGATTGCATTCAGGCCCCGCCACAGCTGCCGAACATCTGTCTCATCCTCCAGTTTGGAGCAGAAGTCCCTTTTGGCCTTTTTGATGGCCTTATCAAGGTCATATCTGGACTTCTTGTAGACCACTGTATCATCAGACATGAATGCCCGGTGTCTGGTCTTCCGAAGAGTGCGAATCTCAAAGTTCATCCAAGGTTTCTCATGGGGAAACACTCGGAAGATTTTTGTAGGGATGCAGTCCTCCACACATTTCCTTATGAAATCTGTAACGACTGTGGCGTATTCGTTCGATTCCGTTGCCGAGTCCCTGAACTTTGCCCAGTCTACAGACTCCAAACAGTCCTTTAGTTGTTCCTCTGTCCCCCCCTCCCTCCGACCAGCTCTGTAGAGTCATTTAATTTGTTGTTAACATCACTATTCATTATATTTTATGAAATGTACGACTCAACTGCAGCTTTATGGGTCATGTGACAATAAAATATCTTGACCCTTGAACCTTGACAAGGTGGGCCAAATGCCCTGTTTCTGTGCTGTATGTCCCTTTTTACTTAATGTGATTATTTCAGTGATTTGATAGTATTAATCAGTAGTTTGTTTAATTGAACCATAATGTGTATATTTTGAACTGCCAGACGAAAGAGCTAGTTCTCGACCAGGAAGCATGATGGTGCACATGACCCAATAGGCATCAATGGTTCATAATGGAAATGGATGAGATATTCAAGCCCTTTGGCATTAATATTATCAATGGTTTGCCGTGGACAATCACATTGATGCGACAGCCAAAGCAACACCTCTACTTCATGAGGAGATTCGGCATGTCTTACAAACATGTGATTCTTACAAACTTCTACAGATGCACCATAGAAAGTGAACCGTTGGGTTATGACACAGCTTAATTTGTGAATAGCTCTGCTGAAGACTACAAGAAATTGCACAGAATGCAGATGTAGCCTGTCCATCACACAGACCAGACCATTCCCACCATTAGCTCCATCTATACGTCATGCTGCCACAAAAATGAAGCCAACATAACCATACACATACCACCCTGGTCATTCATTTTTTCCTCTCTGCTCCCGCCGGGCATAAACAGCTTGTAAGCATGCACCACCCCAGACTCAGGAACAGCTTTTCCCCCCTCTATTCTCAGGCTTCTGAACGGTCCTTCCAAAAGCTAGCGTACTATCTGATTCAACTCTACCCCATTGTGGACATTGGACTTTGACTATGGAACTGGTACCCTAGAACGCTAAGAACTATATTCTGCACTCTGTATTTTCCCCATTGCACTTCCCCTTTCCTATTGTACTTAAGTTTGTCTTGATTGTATTTATGTGTAGTATTATCTGCTGGTTGGATAGCAAGCAAAACAAAACTTTTTACTGTATGTCGGTGAAATACAGTAAATTTCACTGTATTTCACCGAGTGACAATAATAAACTCAATTTAACCTATCTTTATTTAATGACAGAACCAAAATTAAGAAATGCAGTCCAGCAAGGGAATGTGGCATCGCAGGGATTGCCAATAAAGGCTCGACGTCCTTCGGGCCGTGCCGCTACCAATGCTAACAGACCACCAGGTGGACCTCCTCCAAATAGACCCAGTGATAGAAATATGAAAATTTCTCAGGCTGCGGCGACAGCGACAGGCCAGGGTGCAGGTAGTCAACACATTCCTCAGGCTTCGGCAGCGACAGGCCAGGGTGCAGGTAGTCATCGCGTTCCTCAGGCTCCGGCAGCGACAGGCCAGGGTGCAAGTAGTCATCGCGTTTCTCAAGCTCCGACGGCGACAGGCCAGGATGCAGGTATTCATCTTACTGAGCATAAAGGGCAAATTTGAGTTTCTAAAGTTAACTTGGTAAACTGACACGTTGATCCCACAATATTGTGTGCCTTATGGGGCTTTTTCACGGGGCGAGTTGACGCAAGATGTCACCAGAGTGAAGTGGTCGTGGTCCAGCACGAGTCTCGCACGATATAACGGGGGGTAGATAAAGAGTTCCCACGGTACTCGGCATTTCTGTTATTTGTGCGAGTGACTTGTCCGTCTCCCGAGCTTTCGCGTTAAATCTTGAATGAACATCGTGAACTACACGTGACACAAATTATGTAACTTTTTTTTTCACACACTATAAATATCCTCCCTTGGTTGAATTGGCTCATTTGGAGACATGTTTTACTGTGTATGTGGGAGACACAGATGGACTGAGCACAGTACCTCGGTCTTACTGTGTGGGAGAGGGGGAGAAAGAGACGTACACTCACAGAGGCAGAGTCTCTCAGCCTGTGTAAGAGGGAGGGAGAGAGAGAGAGGCACACACAAGGTGGATGTGAAATCTCACCTGCCTGTTTCAGTGACAGACACCCGCCGCCAGTAAATGAAGACACCCCCACCTTTCCCTCCCAACTCCAGTCCCGTCCCGACCCCCTGGGAAACTGAATAGAGCAACAATCAACTGCTGCCTGTGCGCTGATATGACAATAAAGGCTACTTTACTTTACTTTACTTTACTGAGTTAAAGAGTTCCCACGGTAGACTGTAAAACTGTGACCCTGGTTCTGGACCTCCCCAACATCGGGAACATTCTTCCTGCACTTAGCCTGTCCAATCCCGTAGATACTGATTAGACCGGTATCTATTTATTTACTTTATTAATGATTTCAATTAAATATTGGGAACATCAGGCCGCAAACGTTATTTCTTGAGTGTTAGTGCTGGACTTTGACTCGACCTTCCTAGTTAGCCGGCGCCTGAGACTGAGCCAAGCAATGTCCAGACCTGACTTCAACACAAAGTGATGGAGGAACTCAAAGGGTCAGGCTCGTCCAACGCTCTGTGTTTTGCTCGTGATTCCTGCATCTGCAGTTCCTCGTGTCTACAGACTAGAGTTGCCACTTGACTCCGAGATGACCATCACAGAGCATACGGAAGATAGACACGAAATGCTGGAGTAACACAGCGGGACGGGCAGCATCTCTGGAGAGAAGGAATGTGTGACGTTTCGGTTCGAGACCCTTCTTCAGAGTCTCGTCCCGAAACGTCACCCATTCCTTTTATCCAGATGCTGCCCGTCCAGTATTTTATGTCTGTCTCCAGTATTACTGTGTCTATCATCGGCGCAAACCAACATCTACAGTTCTTCCCGCAACATTAGAGGATACCGTCTCGCCATCGCTCGGATTACCCGCTTCATTTCCATAACGTTGCCACCTCTCTTTACTTTGCTTACTGAAGCCTGATCCTTGTCACACTCAGTGCTCTATCGCCCAGCCTCTCATCTTTCAATCGGGTTCGGCCAGGAAGGAACTGCAGATGCTGGATTAAAACGAAGATAGACACAACCTGTAGCTCAGCGGGACAGGCAGCATATCAGAAGGGTCTCGATATCTCTGGAGAAAAAGAATAGGTGGCGATTCGAATCGGAACCCTTCTTCAGACATCCTAATCGGAATTGAGTCTGAAGATGTGTCTCGTCCCGAAACATCAGCTATTTTTCTCCAGAGATGCTGCTTGACTCGCTGAGTTAGTCCAGCGTTTTGTGTCTGTCTTCGGTTTAAACCAGCATGTGCAGTTCACTCCTTACACGGGTCTCTGGAGAACATTGATTGGTAGCGTTCCGGACCCTGCTTCGGAAAGGCATCGATCGCTAGTCGGCGAGGACTCCGAGCTGTATCTCTCAAAGAAGTACATGTGAAAAATTTCTCACGGACCATAAAAATGCGGGACCTTTCAGTAAAGTCCCTTTTAAAGTCCCTTTTAAAGATTATAGTTATTTTCTGGAATCTCATTAACATAACTCATGAATAAGTTGATGTCCATATGCGGATGCAAATCTTTATTTTTTAAATTCAATCCCACAGAAGACAATTTTTACTCACCTTCTGTCCCCTCTGTCCAGCTTCTGGGTTCACCGTTCGCAGGAGTTCCCACGGTAACCGCAAGAGTTATTACGGATATCGCACGGATATCGCACTGGCCACTACGTTCATATAATGTTGCAATACTCAACCACAAGTGTACAAGTCACTCTTCGAGAAATTCAAACTTGCTTGAATTTTCTCCCGAGTCACCAAGTTACACGATTACCTGCCGTTAGCGCTACGGTGGTCCACGGTGGTCCACGAATGCCGTACTGTTATCGCACGAGGTTCCCACGATGTTAAACTCTGGTTAACTCTTGCGTCAAGTCGCCCCGTGAAAAGGCCGCTTTAGGATTGGAGACATCCAAAATGATCTGAAACCTAAATTTTAAGTGGTTGCGACTATGGAAGTTGTGTATCGATGACGGTTTATTATTTTCAGGTCATTAAAACATGTTGGGGAAAAAATGTGTCTTTTGTTTACAAAATGCTGGAGTAACTCAGCGGGTCAGGCAGCATTTCCGAAGAACATGGATGGGCAATATTTTGGGTCAGGGCCCTTCAGATTGTTTGTAAGGGGGGAAAGAAAGCTGGAAGAGAGTTGTGGGCTCTCTGGCAAATGAAAGGTGGATACTGGTAAGGGGGTGTTGGATTGGCAGATGGTTGGACAAAGGTCAGAGGTGAAGAGACAAATAGTGTGAGATAAGGAGATAATGATAGAAGAGATGTGAAAGTAAAGCCAGAGGAAGGAATGAAGGGGATGGAGGGAAATGGGGAGGGGGAAATGGGTGTGCATCAGGTAGGGGCAGTGTAGAGAGGGGAAAACAGTTGCAAGGCGGAAGATGGAAGGATAAGACCCCCTCATCTGTATCCACCTATCACTTGCCAGACTTTGTCCCGCCCACATCTCTCATCCACCTTTCTGCCCCTATTGTAATTAGTTTGAAGAAAGGTTCTGACTGAAACATCACTGATCCATTTCCTCTAGAGATGCTGCCTGACCTGACAAGTTATTCCAGATCTTTGTGTCCTATTTTTTTTGTAAACCAGCATCTGCAGTTTCTTGTGTCTCTTTTGATTACATTGTAAATAGTGGCTAAATGTTCAAACTTCCAACTTTTTGGGCTCTGTATTGAAATCTTTGAGCAACCTATATCAAGGCACATTTGCAGACCTGGAGACCCGTCATTGTAATGATGCATGTTGGGGTTATATAGATAGTGCAGCTGTTTCTGAACTCAAAGGAGAGGGTTATATTCTGACCTTTGGGATGATCTGCATGGATGTTGCAAGTTCTTCCTATGACTTCTACTGGATGCTCTAGTTTCATTCCATTTCCCAAATATGTGCTGTTTAGAGCCATGGAGTTATACGGTAGTGAAATAAACCCTTTGACACGCCTCGCCCATGATATTGTCCATCCACTTCTTTTGGAGCTACCTCTGCTAGCTCATTCCATGTACAGTATGTAGCACAACATTATGTTAATTGGTTACTGTAAATTTCCCTTAGTATAGTTGGCTGGTGAGAGAATTATGTGTTAATAGGTTGCTATGGGAGAACAGATCACAAAGGAAATACACGTGAAACCAGGATTCATGGGATTGCTCCGAGAGATGGCATAGGATGGAACGGTCATAAGTAAACATAAAAATATTATTAGAGTTTGTCAACATATCATTGTGTACAGCATTAAAGATAATGTAACAACTGTATTGGTGGTATCATTTACCCCAAACTTTTCTTTCCCTTTAACTAAGGCCACATTAACCTTTTGCCACCTGATGGATTAGGGCAGGTTTGAGACTACCCCCTGTTCTGATGTTAGGCTCTGTTGAATTCAATAGATTATGAAATGGTCGGTATAAAATGATTTAGAAACTTGAAACTGACCCATTCTTGTTGCTAGTTGAATAGGTTTGGATAAAATCATTCTAAATTTGATTTATATGTATGTAAATTATGATTAGTGAATACTGATTATTATTCAAAGGAGGTTATTATTTTTGTTTATCCGGGTGAACTAGAACATTTGTTCTAAAGCTTGATGATAGAGGAAAGGAATGGGCTGAAAAGTATTCTAGCTTGTCTTTTAATTAAGTGATCATTTGCATAAAAGGGACGATAAACTGAATACAAGAAGTCCCCAGGTTAGGACAGCGTTCCATTCCTGGGAACTCTTTGTAACCCAAACTGTTCATAAGTTGCAAATAAATAGAAACAATGTATGGGTGAGGATGCAGAAACAGGCACGGGATAAGCGGCTGCCAGCCAGCCTCACTGGCTCAGTGTGTGACTTTGCTCAACAATCTTAGGTCTGCTCGGCAGCCCCTGATCATTATGGATCAGTGTGGGATGGGGATAGAGAAGACATCAGGAAATGCCCCATTCCATTCCAGCAGAAGATGCTTGTAGGCCCAGGGGCGGAAAACCCGAGGGGGCCAGAGGGGACACGTCCCCCCCATGTTTTGAGAGGTGGGGGGCATCCCCCCCAAGTTTTTGTGATCCCGACTTTAAAATCTCCGCTTTTAGCGCTGGATTGAGCCTCCGAAGCCTCGCGCGTGTGTGTGAGTGTGCGCATGCGCGCGTGGCCGCCAAAAAATGTGTCCCCCGTCCCCTCCATGTTTTGATAGCGAGTTCCGCTCTTGCTTGTAGCCCAGTATCAGCCAGCAATTCCATCCCCATCTATACCACTGGTATCCCCAACACTTGCTTTCTGTACGGCATGTCGGTAGTTCAGACGCTCATAACCCGTGGAAGTCTGTATTTTCATTCACTTTGACCATTGTGTTCCCAACTGTGTTTATCTTTAAGAACTGGAGAAAGCTTACCACGTCATTGGAGAAATTGCTTTTCAGTTAGATCGCAGAATTTTGAGTTACATCTTTGTTGATCAACATCGATTGTATGGATTCAGAGTAGGTGAGATTGATGGAAGAATCAGTGAGGTTAGTATATTAAATTCTATATATCTGTAGGAAACTACTAGGATCACATGTAACCCTCGATATCCACGACAGTTAGGAGCATGTGCATATCACTAAGGCTCTCTCCCATGTATTCAATACACGCCGACTAAATTAAAAAAGGAACAGAAGGGCACATTGCCTATACATTCCCTCCTGAGATGCTGCATGACCAGCTGAGTTAATCTAGCACTTTGTGTTTCACTCAACATTCCAGTGTCTGTTATTCCTTGTGTCTCCAAAATATGCCCAACAATGTTTTAAAAGCATTAATACCCAGCATGAAGCTTGAATATCCTAAAGCATATATTATGGGAATCATAGAGCTGTACAGATCCTCCGGCCCACCTGGTCCACACTGGCAAAGTTGGCATTCTGGGCTAGTCCTGTTTACCTGCATTTGGCACGTAGTCCTCTTAACCCTTCCTATCCACGTATGTGTCCAAACGTTTTCATGTCATAATTGTTTCCACTTCTATAGCTTCCTCTGGCAGCTCATTCCAGATACAGGCTACCATCAAAATTAAAAGCTGCTTAAATCTATCTTCTCTCACCTTAATCCTATGTCCTCAAGTTTTAGAATCCTCTACCCTCAGAAAAAGACTATGAGCGTTCATGTTATCCATGCCCTCATGGTCTTGAACACTTAATAAGATTGTCCTGCAACCTCCTATGCTCCGAAGGAAATGTCCTGTCCAACTGCTCTCTATAATCCATGCCCGCAAGCCCAGCTTTAGTTCAGTTTAGTTTATTGTCACAGTGAAAAGCTTTTGTTGCATGCTATCCAGTCAGCAGAAAGACAATACATGATTACAATCGAGCCATTTACAATGTATAGATAACATCCTTGAATCTGTACTGCACTCATTCCAACTTTATGGCATCCTTCCTGTAGCTGACCAGAACTGTACATAGTACTCCAAGTATTATCTCACCAATGTCTTGTACATCTGCATTATAATCTGAACTCTTGTACTCAGTCCCCTTCTCAAGGAAGGCAAGTGTGGCAAATACTTTTTTCAGCATAATACACTGCTTTTATTTTAGTTCCAAAATGCCCTATTGCTTCTTGTATTCTACGCCCACCAGCTGCTCTCATGAAGTGGTGATCTTTACCATGGCACAAGGGGATGCAAGACACACTAATTTTAATGGTTGCGGAAAGACATATCTATGTTAGAGTCATAGTCATGCAGCATGGAAACAGGCCCTTTGGCTCAATCCTTCCATGCTGACCGAGGTGCCCCATCTAAGTCAGTCCCATTTGCCTGCATGTGGCATTTTTATATCTCTAAAACTTTCCTATCCATGTACATGTTAAAGAAATGTTCTTTCAGTGTTCCAAATAACTACATTTACATATTTCCCATCCCATTGCAATGAGTCGACCCAAGCATTAATTATTTTTCAGAAACCTGTCACAAAGCCCGCATTGTTTCAAAATCCTATCAGAGAATGTGTCCTACTTTCATGCCTTATGATTGTATGCTGTTTTGCATAATGCGGTTAACTCACAAAATCTGCCTTTTTCTGCAGATTACCCGCACTGGTAGTCAAGGTGGTGTAATGCAGGGTCGGAAAAATGAAATAATGGACATTCTGCAAACCTATGGTTACTCTCCTACCAACCATGCTGAATTGTCGGAATTGATCGTAAACACCTTTGGCATCCTGAAGGAAAAACCACCGTGCCAACAAACGTTAGATGATTACAACAATCGGGACTATCTGCACAAATTGATCGTTGATTATGCCCCACCAAATTTTGTGAACGACTTGCTGGTGTTCCTTAACTCTCTATGGCACCTGTCGGTGGCGGATGGCAAACCAATGTTTCTTTGGTAGGTGTTGCCAGAGCACGGAAATGAAATCATGGAACTACTACTCCTTCAATTAAATAGGAAGTAAACACCTCATTGTCTGAATTAAAAGCACGGTACAACCAGAGCATCAGTCCTATTAAGCACCATCATCAATAACATCCAGGATTGGCTTGTAACAATGAACTCATAACTCCCCTCTGAAGTGGTCAACGTAACATTAAAGATAAATGTCAGACTTGTCTTAATGTCAACATCTCATGAACTAATAAATATTAAAAAAACATTGGGTTTTTGCAGGTAATTTCTTTTTGAAAAAAATGTTACATTAATGGAATCTTTATAGATATATAAACCAGGACAAGGTGTCTTTTATCTGGTCATGAAATTCTAAAATACACATAAAATGCAAATAGTATGGGTTCAAAAGTAATCAGACATTATTTATGGTAAAATTGTGTAATTATTTGATTTCACTAATGAGTAGACAACAGAAAACTGCAAATACTGGTAGCTTGAATTAAAAACAAAGTGCTAGAGGAATTCAGCAGGCCGTGCAGCTTCTGTGGAGGGACATAAGACGTTTCGGGCTTGGACCATTCTTCAGAAATATTGACTAGGGGGTAGAAAGCAGGAAAAGGGAGGTGGTGGCGAGACAAGTTCTGGCAAGTGATAGATGGATACAGGTGAGTGGGAGATGGGTGGGGTGATCGGCAGATGCTTTTAGCAAGTGATAAAGGATACGGTGGCATCTTGTCTACTTGCATTTGCTCACATGGCAAGTTTACCAAATTGTGATTATTAACATCATGTCATAATCAAAGTATGCGGCACTGCATTTTTATGAATTAAGCTGCATATTTTATGTTTTTCTTAAATATATAACCATATCTTTAATATAGATGGGTGTGGGGGAGAGATGGGTGTAGGGGAGGGGGGGTGTGGGGGAGGGAGGTGTGTTGGGGAGGGGGCTGTGGGGGAGAGGGGGAGGGGGCTGTGGGGGAGGTAGTTGTGGGGGAGGGGGGTTTGGGGGGGAGAGCGGTGTGTGGGGGAGTGGTGGTGTGGGGGAGGGTGTGGGCGGGGGGTGTGTGGGGGAGGGTGTGGGGCGGGGGGGGTGTGGAGGAAGGGTGGTGTGCGGGAAGGGGGAGGGGGGTGTGTGGGCTCACCGGTTCCCACACATCGGAAATGTCCTTATTCTTCAGGGAACGGGGGTCCCCCTCCCCTACTATAGATGAGGCTCTCACCAGGATCTCTTAAATACCCCGCAACACTGCTTTCTCTCCCCATCCCCCCACTCGGAACAAGAGCAGAGTCCCCCTAGTCCTCACCTTCCTCACCTTCCACCCCACTAGCCGTCACATACAATAAATAGTCCTCCATTATTTTCGCCACCTCCAACGTGACCCCACCACTCGCCACATCTTCCCATCTCCCCCCCCCCCGTCTGCTTTCGCAAAGACCGCTCCCTCCGTAACTCCCTGGTCAATTCTTCCCTTCCCACCCACACCACTCCCTTCCCGAGCAATCTCCCAACTGCAAGGGATGCTACACCTGTCGCTTTATCTCCCCCCTCGACTCCATTCAAGGACCCAAGCAGTCGTTCCAGGTGCGACAGAGGTTCACCTGCACCTCCTCCAACCTTATCTATTGCATCCGCTGCTCTAGATGTCAGCTGATCTACATCGGTGAGACCAAGCGTAGGCTTGGCGATCGTTTCGCCGAACACCTCCGCTTGGTCTGCATTAACCAACTTGATCTCCCGGTGCTCAGCGCTTCAACTCCCCCTCCCATTCTGAATCCGACCTTTTTGTCCTGGGCCTCCTCCATGGTCAGAGTGAGCACCACCGGAAATTGGAGGAGCAGCACCTCATATTTCACTTGGGCAGTTTGCACCCCAGTGGCTTGAACATTGACTTCTCCAATTTCCGGTAGCCCTTGCTGTCTCCTCCCCTTCTCAGCTCTCCCTCAGCCCTCTGGCTCCTCCTCTTCCTTTCTTCTTACAGCCCCCACCACCCCACATCAGTCTGAAGAAGGGTTTTGGCCCGAAACGTTGCCTATTTCTTTCGCTCCATAGATGCTGCCTCACCCGCTGATTTTCTCCAGCACTTTTGTCTGCATCTAGCTTGTCCAGTCCTTTTATAATTTTATATGTTTCTATAAGATCCCCATCATTCTTCTGAACTCCAGTGAATACAAGCCTAGTCTTTTCAATCTTTCCTCATATGACAGTCCCGCCATCCCAGGGATCAATCTCGTGAACCTACGCTGCACTGCCTCAATCACAGGGATGTCCTTCCTCAAATTAGGAGACCAAAACTGTACACAATACTCCACATGTGGTCTTACCAGAGCCCTGTACAACTGCAGAAGAACCTATACTGAAATACTCTTGTTATGAAGGCCAACTTTCCATTAGCTTTCTTCACTGCCTGCTGTACCTGCACGCCAATTTTCAGTGACTGGTTTGACTTTGCTATTCTTTTTCCCTTAACATATCTAAATACATTTTTACTGTCCTTTGTATTCCTGGCCAGCTTCCCCTCGTACTTCATCTTTTCAGCCCGTATTGCCCGTTTTGTTTCCTTCTGTTGTCCTATGAAAGTTTCCCAATCTCCTCTGGCTTCCGGCTAATCTTTGCTGTGTTATACATCTTTTCTTTTAGTTTTATTCTATCCCTAACTTCATTGTCAGCCACGGTTGCCTCCTACTCCCCTTAGAATCTTTCTTCCTTTTTGGAATGAAATGATCCTGCGTCTTCCGGATTATGCCCAGAAATTCCTGCCATTGCTGTTCCACTGTCATACCTACTAGGATCCCCTTCCAGTCTACCTTTGCCAGCTCCTCTCATACCTTCAATCCACAGGCACAATCCACAGTCCCTTTGTTCAACTGCATCACTGACATTTCCGATTTAACCTTCTCCTTCTCAAATTGCAGATTAAAACTAATCATATTATGATCACTACCTCCAAGCAGTTCCTTTACCTCGAGTTCTCTTATCAAATCTGGTTCATTAGACAACACTAAATCCAGAATTGCCTTTTCTCTGGTCGGCTCCAATACAAGCTGCTCTAAGAATCCATCTCGGAGGCTCTCTACAAACTCTCTTTCTTGGGGTCCTGAACCAACCTGATTTTCCCAGTCTATCTGCATATTGAAATCCCCCATCACCACAGTGGCATTACCTTTGTTACATGCCAGTTTTAACTCCTGCTGCAACTTACACCCTGCATCCGGGAGGCTACTATTTGGGGGTCTGTAGATAATACCAATTCGTGTCTTCTTACCTTTACAATTCCTCAACTTAATCCACAGTGACTCTACCTCGTCAGTCCCTCTGTCTTCCTTCGCAAGGGACTGAGATGGATGGATGGAAGGATGCATGGATGGATGGATGGACGGACAGACAGACATTAGTTGAGTATGAAAAGTTGTGATGGGCAACACTGAGTTGTGGAAAATGGAATTACAATAAATAGGGACTTGGTGGCGGTGAACGGGGCCAAAAGTCCTGTTTCCATGCTATGTGACTGCATGTTTTGTACGTTTCCTCCACTCCCTCCTTCGGCAGTATGTTCCAAATTCTAATTACAACCTGTATGAATTACTTTTCATATCCCCTCTACATCTCCATCCCTTACTTTATACCTGTTCCTTGTGGTTAATGGTAATATTTACGTTGTTGTCACAAACACCTGGATACAGTGAAATGCTTTGTTTTACATACAATCTAGTAAAATCATACTTTACATAAACAGAATCATACATAAGTAATAGATTTCTTCGGAGCTACTTCACAAAGAGCCGCCACGTTGCCGACACCATTTAGTAGCTTTGAAGTATCAGGTTTCTTTAAAATATCGAATCTTATCTTGGCTTTAAAGGCGGTTATCCTGGCCTTAAAGACAACCTGGCAGTTATGGCAATGCTTCTCGTGATGAGATGAGAAGCGGTATGTATTATGTAATAAATATTTGATCATTTATTTTGTCGAAACATAAGTACTTGAATGAATGAATGAATGAATAAGTTTATTGGCCGGGTATGTACACATGCAAGGAATTTGCCTTGGTGCTCCGCTTGCAAGTAACAACACGACATACAGTAACAATTAAGAATGACACATAAAACATTAAACATTAATAATAAAATATTAGTTTAAACATGTGAATGGAATAAAGTGTTATGTCCAGAAAAGAGTTGTACTTAATTTGTATAGGTACATGGATAGGATAGGCAGAGAGGGATAAGGGCCAAACACAGGCAGGTGGGACTCGTGTAGACGGGGCATGTTGGTCGATGTGGGCAAGTTGGGCTGAAGGATCTGTTTCTGCGCTATATGGCTATCTTTTGGTCACCTCTTTAAAAAAAAAATCAAATTTGTGAGATATGATTTGCCAAGCACAAAATCACAGTCATGCAAGACTGATCAGCTTTCCAAAGGCGAGTGAATTCTACCCCTCACAATTCCCTCCAGTAACTTTCCTACCATTGATGTTACAATCACTGGCCTGTAGTTCCCTCACCTTTTCTTGTAATCCTTCTTAAATAAAGGCATGAGATTAGCCACACTCCAATCTTCCAGAATCTCATCTGTAGCTAAGGACGATGCAAATATCTCTGCCAGGTCCCTGCAATGTCATCCTTAGCTTCCCACAATATCCTAGGTTATATTTGATCAGGCTTCGGAATTAATCCACTTTAGTATGTTTTAGAACTGCAAATAAAATGTTACAATACATCAGTGTTCATTTTCCCTAATTCCTTAACTTCAGTGACCTTCTCCGTGGTGCAGATGAGAAATATGTCTTCAACATCACACTCATCTCCTATGGCTCCATGCATAATGCCCACATTGATTCTTCAGGGATCCTATTCTTCCCCTAGTTATCCTTGGGCAATTAATATACTTGAATATACACTTAGGATTCTCCTTTATGTAATCTGCTAAAGCTATCATGTCTTTTTTTGCCCTCCTGATCTCTTTTAAATTTACTCCTACATCTCCTATGCACACAGGTTTTGTTTAATTCTAATTGCCTTTACCTGACATGCCTGCTTTTTTCTAACTAGTGTCTCAATATCCGTCGTCTGTCAACCATGGCTCCCTAATACCACCAGCCTTGTCCTTCCCTTTAACAAGAACATGCTGCTGCCTGTGAATTCTCCATATTTCACTTTTAAGGTCCTCCACCTTTACCTTTACCTGCAAACAACTTCCCAATCGACTGTTGCAATTTCAATGCCTTCAAAATTTAACCTACCCAAGAGTTTGGTGGACCAGTATTATCTACTTTCATCATTATTTTAAAACAAATGGAATTATGGTCATTTGCCCCAAAGTGCTTCCCCACTGACACTTTAGTCACTTGCCCTGCCTTATTTCCTAATAGGAGGTCGAAATGTTGCCCCTCTCCCAAGTAGGACTATTACATACTGTTTGAGCAAACCTCTTGGACACATTTAACAAATACTGTCCCATCAGATCCTTTCACATTATGGCAACCCCAGTCAATATCAGTTGAAATCACCTACTGATACAACCCTATTATTCTTACAGCTATCTGCAATCTCACTATATTTGCTCCTCAAATTGACTATCGAAGGGGCCTACAATACAATCCGATCAAATTGCCCATCCCCTTCTTATTTCTGAGTTCCACTTGTATAGCCTCATTGGATGATGCACCAAGAATATCCTTTCTGAGTATTGCTGTTATGTTCTCCCTCATCAAGACAGGTTTGTTACTGGTTTTGTAGAGATTCTGTAATTTATGCTCTCTCATTATTGTCAACTCACCTTTTCCTCTGCCACTTACCTGTTCCAAAGGGTAATTTACAGCAGCCGGTTAATTTACATTCAAATCTTTGGGATGCACCCAGCAGACATCCATACAGTTATGGGAAGAATGCTTAAAAGTCTCAGTCACAGAGCTGTGCCACTTTAGGGCCATCCTGTCCATTCTGACTAAGTTGACATACTAGGCTAGTCCCATTTGCCTGCATTTGGCCCATAGTCCTCTAAATCTTTCCTATCCATATATCTGTTACATAAAACTGTACAGCACAGGAACCGGCCCATCTGCCCACGATGCCTGTGCTGAACATAATGTTGTTAAACTCATCTCCTCTAAACTATGCACGTGATTCATATCCCTCTGACCCTTCCTATCCACTCGTGACCATGGCAGTAATCAGGTCCATATGCTGTGAGTTAGCAGCACTAACTGTTACACCACCCTCCTGCCCATCAATTGGTGGCACGGTGGCGCAGCGGTAGAGTTGCTGCCTTACAGCGCTTGCAGCGCCGGAGACCCGGGTTCCATCCCATCTACGGATGCTGTCTGTACGGAGTTTGTACGTTCTCCCCATAACTGCGTGGGTTTTCTCCGAGATCTTTGGTTTCCTCCCACACTCCAAAGACGTACAGGTTTGTAGGTTAATTGGCTTGATATAAGTGTAAATTGTTCTTAGTGTGTGTAGGATAATGGTAATGTGCGAGGATCGCTGGTCGGTGCGGACTCGGTGGGCCAAAGAGCCAGTTTCCGTGCTATATCTCTAAACTAAACTAAAAACTATTTAAAATCTCAAATGCTGGGAACAGGGTTCAGACCTATGTGGGGAACCCCAAAACGTCATGCTTTCACCACTCAGCCTTATGCTAAACTAACTATTCTCTCATTCAAGTATGGCCACATTGAATGATTATTTTGTTTATATAAAAAATCAGGGTCCTGCTCCATTACACCCTTGGAATTCTTACTGATAAAGTGCCTAGCTTCACCTTTCTCCTTACTCAACTTCCTCTGCCGCCCGCCTGTCTTTCTGTCTGAGTGTTTTTGAATTCCATCGCTATCCTACGCATTGTTTCAGAGGAAATAATTAATGCTAGCCTTAATCTCTGTGCAAAACACCGATCTGATGATAATCCCATTCGGATAATTTGGAAGATGTGCTGTTGGTAGGAAGATGTTGCAAATATCACTGTTACTTGCACTGTTAAACATGGCACAGTTGGGGGAGTTCTACCACGGTTTATTGATTGAAATTTGTGGTAGCTTCTGCAGGTCAAGTTCTTTTACAGCTGGGGAGGTCTTATTCATGACATTGTTCTCTGGCAGTTGTGCAGGTTCTTCTGATTTGTTGACCGTCATTCTTGTTGGACTGATTATTGCTTTGTTATTGCACACTGAGGACATTGCACGAAGATACCACGTGATTTTCAAGTATCTGCAATGGGTCGTTGGATTATAACCCATGTTCCTCAACTTTTGTTTGATCTCATGAATGGGCAGTCCATGTCAGTGTCTCTGCTTTCCTTTTCAATAACCTGAAGGACAAGTTAATATGTACATTAGTAGGTATATTCACATATCTTTTCTTTCTCATTGATCTATTGGTTTACCTATGTAAGATTAATTTGAGATTCCAAAACATTGCTGCATTAACTGAACTGTTGTGATTTCAGTGCTACAGGACTCAATAGGGCAATGTAATCAGAGTTAAAGTGGGTTCTACGATCCCAACTGTATTTCCGTTTTAAGTACATTCGCACTAGATAGAGTCATAGAGCACAGAAATTTCGGCCCAACGGATCCATGCTAATCAAGATGTTCCAGCTAAAGGTTATCCTGTTTGACCGCGTTTGGCCCATATCTATCCAAACCTTTCATATCATGTAGCTGTCCAAATGCCTTTTAAATATTCAAGTCAAGGGTGTTTTACTTTCATATGTCCCAGATAGAACAATGAAATTCTTACTTGCTGCAGCACAACAGAATATGTAAACATAATACACTGTAAACACACACACACACACACACACACACACACACACATAATGTCTATAGTTCAGAGCTTATTTGAGGTTGTAGTGTTTAATAGCCTGTACTTTCTTCCCGATGGCAGGGGTGAAATGTGTGTGTGGCCTGGATGGTGTGGGTCTCTGATGCTGGCTGCCTTTTTGAGGCAGTGACTCAGATAAATCCCTTCGACGGTGGGGAGGTCAGAACCGACGATGGACTGGGCAGTGGTCACAACTTTTTGCAGTCTTTTTTGCTCCTGGACATTCAAGTTGCCGAACCAGGCCATGATGCAACCAGTCAGTATACTCTCTACTGTGCACCTGTAGAAGTTCAAGAGAATCCTCTCTTTCATACCGAATCTCTGTAATCTTCTCAGGAAGTAGAGGCGTTGATGTGTTTTATTTATAATTGCACCAGTGTGCTGGGTCCAGGAAAGAGCTTCGGAAATATGCACGCCCAGGAATTTGAGGTTTTTGACTCTCTCCATCATCTGTTGATATAATCAGGATTGTGGGTCCTCATCCTTCCTCTTCCAAAGTCCAAAGTCCACAATCAGTTCATTGGTTTTACTGATATTAATTAATTCAGTTTTATTTTCATATGTAGGTTAACACAGGGCCTACAGGGCGGTACAATGAAATGTGTTTGACAAGACAACGGGTCACCTCAGCAATAATATTACAAGGATAAAATAAGATAAAAGTGACATTGGTAAGGTAAAAAGACAAAAAGAAAATAATCAACATATATGATGTGAAATTTGTTTATGAGTTCAGAAGCCTGCTGGCCTGATGGTAAAAACTGTTCTTAAGTCTGGTGGTGCATGCAGCCATGTTCCTGTATCGTCTGCCTGACGGTAACAAGGAGAACAGTCTGTGTGCTGGGTGGCTGTGGTCCTTGATGATACTGTGTGCCTTCTGCAGGTACCGCCTGTGGAAAATGTCCTGAATGGCCGGGAGACAGTTGCCAATTATGTGCTGTGACGCCTTCACCATTCTCTGTAGTGATTTGCGGCTGTGGGCAGAACAGTTCCCGTACCAGACTGTGATGCAGCCCGTCAGCAGACTCTCGATGGTGCATCTGTGGAAGTTTGTGAGGATGCCAGTTTGTGAGGATGCTGGCGTTCATGCCAAACTTCCTCGGTCTTCTCAGGAAAAAGAGCCGCTGGAGGGCTTTCTTTGTTATTGTGTCCGTGTGCAGTGTGGAGGAGAGGTCCTCAGTGATGTGCACACTGAGGAACTTGAAGCTGCTGACCCTTTCAACCGAGCCAGGTTGTTGTGCTGGCGCTGGCACCGGCACCATTTGGTCAATCGGTCGATCTAACTTCTATATTCTAACTCTTCACCATCTGTAATTTGTCCAACAACGGTGGTGTCGCCAGTAAACTTGAAGATGTAGTTCGCACTGTGTCTGGCTACACCGTGTCATGAGTATAGAGTTGAGCAGGGGGATGATCTGGTAATATTGTCATTGTACCTGCCTCAACTACTTCCTGTGGCAGCTCGTTGACCCTCGGGTTCCCATTACATCTTTCCCCCGATACAGTTCTCACTCTATCCAAATCTGAAACTCTTGGAATATTACAATGGTTAATCATGTCTCATCTATTACCTATTTCTGCTGAAACAAACTTTATGTGAGGAAGAAATTAGTCTGTTTGGTAATGGTTATAACCTAAAGTTGGGCAAGTACGGGAAAGGTAGCAAAGTTGGACTGACAACTAAAAATACTGGTATGTCGATCCAGACAGGAGTTGAATCTCAACATAGTAATAGTGGAATTACTTTTGCATTTTAGAAAAAAATCATTTTCAAGATCTTAATAGGCCAAACATGCCAAGTTTATCTCCATATCCTTCCATTCCCTGCATATCTGTGTGCCTATCTAAAAGCCTCAAACACCACTATCATATATGCTTCCACCACCAACCCTGTCAGTGTTTTCCAGGCACTATTACAAAGAAACTTGCCCCACATATCTCCTTTAGTCTTTGCTCCTTTTACCTTAAAGCTATGCCCTCTAGTCTTTGACAATAGACAATAGGTGCAGGAGTAGGCCATTCGGCCCTTCGAGCCAGCACTGCCTTCAATGTGATCATGGCTGATCATCCTCAATCAGTACACCGTGCCTGCCTTCTCCCCATATCCCCTGACTCCGCTATTTTTAAGAGCCCTATCTAGCCCTGACATTTCCATCCTGTGAAAAAGTCCCGACAGTCTCCCCTATTTATGCCTCACATATTTTTATAAACTTCGAGAAGGTCTCCCCCTCAACCTCTGAAGCTTCAGTGAATACAATCCAAGTTTGTCCACCCTCTCCTTATAGCTACAGGTATGAGCCTCTAATCCAGGAATCAATCTGGTAAATCTCTTCTGCATCCTCTCCAAAGTTTTTTAAAAATATTTGTTGCTACCCTGAAATGTTCTGGAGGGTAAGAATGGCAGTATAGGCATGTGCCAACAAAGTCTGCCAGTAGGAAGCAATAGATTTCAATGATTAGATCTTGGAATAATCTTAGTTTTTACAAACACTGGTTCTTATCCTGTGGTATGGTACTAGTTTTTAAAACTCAATACTAAAACTTTATATATCAATGATCCCTTTCACTGGAAATATATCAATGATCCCTTTCCCTTTTCACTGGAAATACATAATTTTAGATTGCGAATCCATTGATCTGTTTTGAGGGCATTGCATGGGACCTCGTTGGCATGTTTTATCCTAGGTTCAATAATTTTATAGATTTGAATTGTCATCATCGATGTACGACATATTTGGAATTTGGGTTAAATGATCTTCTGAAAGGAAAGTCATTGGAAAGGTGAATCAGGACTCTGCAACAGAAGTTCAAACGTGTAAAGTTACACCTGACATTGCATTTAGTCCTTTAATTTAATTGTGAAAGTAGAGGTGGGAGCAATACTCATTACCAAAGTGTAAACTTTGGTTGAACACAGAAATCAACGAGTTGCGAACTGAATTAGCTTGAGTACAGAATTTTTGCTAAAATAAAACCCATGGGCAAATTGGATTACATGTGCAAAAATCATTGTACTTGGATATCCACTAATAAGAAAATGAAAATTGTTTGTTCCTTCTAGTGTAAGTGACATTTCTATCTGTGCAATTCTTAATTAGTGCTGAATAATCATCCTGGCCTTGAAAATTAACCTTTGCAAGTCTCATGCCTCCATCTTTGAATTATTGTTTGTAATCAAAAGATAACATTAAAATTGCGTGTTATTCTTCATCTAATTTTAAAAACTTAATTATTTTTGCCAATGTGGGCAAGTTGGGCTGAAGGGCCTGTTACTATGCTGTAAGATTCTATGATTATTTAAATGATGTGTTATACTTTATCTGCATTTCTCCTTTATCATTTTTTTTAATCACACCTTTGTTTCCATTATTTTACTTTGAATTAACAATTATTTTGTCTGGTTACTGAACTATTATCCACCTCAATGTTAACCATAGGACTATCTTTGATCAGACTTTACTGGCTTTATCTTGCACTCAGCAGGAATACAGATATTCCCTCATCATATATCTGTACACTGTGAATGGCTGACTAGTTGGCACATGACAAAAGCTTTTCACTGTACCTCGGTACACGTGACAATAAACTAAACTGAACTGAACTGTTGGTTGACTCTGATTGGTCTATAATGATTCTTCACCCTGATTGGCTAATATTGATTCTTCAGTCTGATTGGTTAATACTGATTCTTCACTCTGATAGGTGGATAATTGTTTGCCTTGTTCACACAGGTCGGCGCTCCCCTTCAGAGACTGCGCGTCATCACACTTCCCAATCACAGCAGCCCCCAATGGGGAAGATCAAGGTAAGCCTGCATATGAGGGTTGATATAACGAATAATGTACTATGCTTTTTTGCCAGTGACATCCAATCCATTAAGAGTCATTGTGAAGCAGCCAAACAAATAAACCGTAACTCGTTACCACCAGGCTACTTTAAAACATGAAGTTAGATATCTCATTCCTGTACTTACCGGGAAAAATGCAGAAGTCCTCTGTGGAGATAGGCTCTTCGGGCATGTAGGGTAATTGAGGCAATGCTGTCAAAAGATGCAGAAACATGAGACTTATTGAACATATATCGGACAGTACAGCATAGTAACAGGCCTGGCAGGCCCTTCAGCCCACATTGCCTTTGCCAAACATGATGACAAATGAAACCGACACCCTTCTGCCTGCACGTAATCCAAGTTCTTTTATTCCCTACATACAGAAGTCATGTTCCCATTTAAAAGCCTCTTAAAACACCACTGTAATTTCCTCGACTTCCTGACCAACAGACGAGAGTTGACAAATCAGCCTCTGCAATAATTCTCAACACTGGTGCCCTGCAAGGATGTCTTCTCAGCCTCCTTCTTTACTCCATACAACTCAATTTACAAATTCGTAGATGCTATCTAGTGGGCCAGATTTCAAACAATGACAAGATGGAGTACAGGAAGGAGATTGAGAGTCTCGTAACTTGGTGCCCAGACAACAAGCTTTCCTTCAATATCGTCAAGACAAAAGAGATTGTAATCATCTTCAGGAAGCAAAGCGGTACACATATCCCTGTATACAAAACAGTGCTGGTTGAAAGCTTCAGGATTTTAGGAATAAATATCACCAGCAATTTGTCCTGGACCAAAACAATGGCCAAAAATGCACAACAACACCTCTACTTCCTTTGAAGGCTTAGGAATTTCAGCATGTCCTCAACATCTCTCAACTTTTACAAATGCGCTATGGAATGCATATTTATCGGGATGCATCACAGCATGGTTTGTAAACAGCTCCATCCAAGTCTGCAAGAAATTTTGGAGTTGTGCATGTAACCCAGACCAGCACACAAACCAACCGCCCTTCTATTGACTCCGTTTATATCTCACGCTGTATCGGCAAGGCCAGCAGCATAATCATGGACGAGTCGCACCCTGCTTACTCCCTTCTTCCCACTTCTCCCACTTCCCTCTCCCACATCTCTCCCCCATCAGGCAAGAGGTACAGAAGTGTGAAAATTCATACCTCCAGATTCAGGGACAGTTTCTTCCCAGCTGTTATCAGGCAACGGAACCATCCTATCACCAACTAGAGAGTAGTCTTGACCAACCATCTATCAACGTTATTCCCTCATCATGTATCTTATAGACGGTAAATGGCTCGATTGTAATCATGTTTTAATTGTCTTTCCGCTGACTGGTTAGCATACAACAAAAGCTTTTCACTCTACCTTGGTACACGTGACAATTACAATCGAACCATTGATATTTTACAAATACATGATATGGGAATAAAGAATGGTTCAGTTGCCTGATAACAGCTAGGAAGAAACTGCCCCTGAATCTGGAGGTGTGCGTTTTCACACTTCTATACCGTTTGCCAAATGGGAGAGGGGAAAAGAGGGAGTGACCAGGTGGCGACTTGTCCCTGATTATGCTGCTGGCCTTGCTGAGGCAACATGAAATATACATGGGGTTAATGGAAGGGAGGTTGGTTTGAGTGATGGTCTGGACTGCATCCACAATTCGCTGCGATTTCTCGCGGTCTTAGATGGGGCTGTTCCCAAACCAAGCTGTGATGCGTCCTGATAAAATGCTTTCTGCGGCGCATCTGTAGAAGTTGGTGAGGGTTGTTGGGAATATGTCGAACTTCCTAAGCCTTCTTAGGAAGTAGAGGCATTGGTCTGCATTCTTGGTCATTGCTTCAATATGGGTGCTACAGGAGAAGTCGTTGATATTTACTCCGAGGAATTTGAAAATTTTCAACCATCTCTACTTTGGCACCTTCAATGCAAACTGGGATATATGTACCACTACGCTTCCTGAAGTCAAACACTATCTCCTTTGTGCCCCCCATAATTTGATATACTTCTGTTAGGTTTCCCCTCAGACTTTAATACTCCACATAAATTAATCAGTTTGTCCACCTTGATTAATAATAATATTTAACCTTTCCAACTCAAATCTCCTCCACTGGACCTTTGAGTCTGTATGTTGGGGTAAATCCCACAGTGCTTTTCCCAAATAACAAATCATTCTCATGCTGCCTTTATTGGCTTCATCTGTAAACACCAGCATGCTGATGACATTAAATAGGATTAATTGATGACCTTGCCATGAAGGTTGTCTGATTAGGGTAGTAATGATCATCGTAAAATCCTATCATTTCCCCCAAGCCAAGATATCAACTGGTCTATACTCCCCTGCTTTGTCTTCATTCCTTTTCTCAAAGGACTCATGTTTGCAATTTTCCAATTCATCAGAAACTTCTGCTAATCAAGGATATTTTGGAAAATTAAAACCAATGCATCTCTATCTCACTAAATATTTCATTTAAGATGATCCATGCAGACTTGGAAAGTTGTCAGGTCACAGTTCAACAATTTTTTCAGTCCCACTGTATTTTTCTCAAGTTGCACCTTTCCCTTTAATTCCCATTCTAACTTGGTTTGTAGAATCATAATGTACGCAGGTATGACACGTGCAGGCAATGTCCTTAATATCCCATGAACATTTGTCATTTTAAATTTGATAGATTTTTCTGATCGGCTGTGTTTCTGTTAAAATAATTAATTGCAGGTGATTTCTGAGAATAATGCTGGCAGGAACCATACACTTTTAAGAACCAAACACAACAATTTTTTTTAACCAAGTCAGGCAGCATCTGTGAAGGACATGGATAGGCGACATTTCAGGTCGGGACCCTTCTTCCGACTATTTGTAGTCGGGAGAAGAAAGTGGGAAAAGAGGTAGGAGCAGGACAAAGCCTAACAAGGGATAGGTGGATACAGGTAGAGGGGGAGGGGCTGATTCACAGATGGATGGAGGAGTTGGGAAGGCTAGAAGTGAAAAGGATACAACTATTTTTGACTTTTACTTTAAGGAACTTACGTTGATAATTCCTCGTCATGTCAACAGGATTTGCCTGGGCGTAGGAGGGAATATCCACTGCGTTGTAGGGTTGATATTCTGGTGCAACTAACAGGAACATAAAATGAGAATATTTGTAATCATAAGCACTACACCAATGGAACAAAGCTCATAATGCAAATATCAGATCGTTATGCTATTATTTAGCAGTGCTGACAGAGGAACGAGGAGTCAAGGAAACAAAAATTCTTGATCTCCATCTTGATCTCCGAACTCCAATTCTTGATCAGTCAGAAAAATGCTTTAAATATTCAGAAAAGAACGTGAAAAATGCTAGATTAATACATTTTTCAGTGACTTGGGTGTTACAGTGAATCGTTCTAGAATATATGTCGAAAAACCTGAATGCAGTTTGAACTCAGATTTTGTGCGAAAAGATTATTTTTCCATTACTTTGTTAAAATATGCCAGTACTTTTGGTGTTGGTATTGGTTTATTATTGCTATACTGAGATGCAATTAAAATATTTGTTTTTTATCCTGTCTAGTAAAATCATGCCATACATGAGTACATCAGGTTGTGGAATAGAGATAATAAAGAGTGCGTATAAATATTGTATTACTGTTACAGTGAAAGTGCAGATAAAAAAGGTTTGAGAGCCTTAAAAAGCAGATTGATTGAATGTGAATTAATCCTTAACGTATATGGGAGGTCCGTTCAATCGTTCAACAGCGAGGAAGCTGTCTTGAATTTGATGTTACGTGCTTTCAAGCTTTTGTTTCCTCTACCCAATGGGAGAAGTGAGAAGTGAGAATGACTAGGGCTTAAGTAGTCCTTGATTACATTGACTTTCCTGAGGCTGCATGAAGTGTAGATGGAGTCAATGGGACTTGGGGGTGAGGTTGGTCTGTGTGACGGACTGGGCTATGTTCACAACTGTTTTGTGGACTTGGGCAGGGCTGTTGCCAAACCAAGCTGGGATGCATCCTTCTGAGGAAGGAGAGGCGTTCTTGCCAGGTCATTGTCATGAAACCAGG
The DNA here is from genome assembly GCF_010909765.2 of Amblyraja radiata. NCBI lineage: Eukaryota > Metazoa > Chordata > Chondrichthyes > Rajiformes > Rajidae > Amblyraja > Amblyraja radiata. The sequence continues at coordinate 6,382,319 of NC_045957.1, forward strand.
ACTTCCTCCAACAATTCTTTACACACAGCAAAATGTAACGTTATGGCATTATGTAATACATTGCGAAGATTAATAGTAGGTGGCAATACCCGTAGGATTATCACATGATTTCTCATGCTTTTTTTTCAATCCCGTTACCTCACTGCACCAATAGCACCTTCTCAATCTGCAATCTCTGCTACAAGAAGCACAAGAACAGCAGGTGCCTGGGAAATCCGTACTTGCTCCATGTTACATATTGTCCTGGTTTGAAATACATTACCATTATCATCATTAGATCCAAACCTTGGAAGTACCTGCTCAGCAACATTGTGGGAATATCTTCACCAGAAGCACAGCAGCATTGGCAATACATGGCTCACCACCATCATTTCAAGGGAACCAAGGGTTCATGGTGAAGTGAACCACCATCACTTCAAGGAAGTTTTAGAGCTGTACAGCACAGAATCAGGCCCTTTGGCCCACCTTGTCCATTCCGATCAAGTTGGCATTCTGGGCTAGTCCCATTTGCCTGCAATTGACCCACAAGCTTCTCAACCCTTCCTGTTCATACATCTGTGCAAATGTTCTGAAAGTTGTAATTGTATGTGCTTCTATCGTGTCCTCTGGCAACTCATTCCAAATACGGACTATGCTCTGAGTGAAAATCTTGCCCCTGAGGTACCTCTTATTTCCATTCCCTCTCACCGTAAAGGCTATGCCATCATCTAAATCTACAATCCTCTACCCCGGGAAAAAAACTGTGAGCATTCACTTTATCCATGATCCTGTACACCTTAACAAGGTCACCCCCTCAGCTTCCTATGCTCCGAAGAAAAATGTCCCAGTCTGTCCTATAACTCAAACCTGCAAGCCCAAGTATGGGTGAATAACTTCTGCACCCTTTGCAGAATAATCATATTGACAAAGCTATCAGGAATTTGAGGGAGTATAAATGAAGAATTGATAAGTAGGTAATTATCTCTTCTGTTCAGAAAGAAACCTAGTGTAAACAAACACAAGAAAATAGGAGCAAATGGAGTCTATCAAGCCTGCCCTGCCATTCAGCACAATTGTGGATGATCACCCCCTCAGCCCAACTCCTCCTCTGTCCCAGTTCCCCACAGCTCTCAATTCCCCAACAGTGGAGAGACCTTATAGATGTCTTCAGAAATGAGAAAACTTTTGATAGTGTGGGTATAGAGATAATGATTCTATTTCTGGGTAAGAGCTAACCCAGATTAATGTAAAATCAATCGCCAAGAAATCCAGGGGAGAACTGAAAAGGAACGTTGTGCAAAGAATGGTACAATGTGTAACTTGCAATTACATGGAGAAGGTGAAATTAATAGATCTATTTAAGGGGAGGTTATCTGAAAACCTTCAAGTGAATCTCTGGTGGAGATCCCCAACGAATCTTAGTATTACCTTTGCAAAATCACTTGAGTGTTCTGAGTTCACCAGAAAATGTGTTAACAACATGAATCTTAATTTATAAGAACCATTTGCCAAAAATAGGAAACATACTGTTTGATCACAACAGTTTGCCAATGAATGCTAGAACATAGTGAGCCAGAATAGTCTACTATATATATATATATATATATAGGTAAATTATATATATTACCTACTATATATATATATATATATATATATATAATCAACATTTTCAATATATTTCACACAGTATTGTGCAATTTGATAATATACCTCTTTCGCAAGCTTCATCTTCATCGCCTTGCTCTGTTGACAGGAAATATAAACATATAACTTCAAATACATTTATACATGTCTAATTATTGAAAATATTTCATTATGAAATCAAATTAAGCTATTTCATCAAAAATAATTAAATTTTGGATAGCATTTCAGTTGCTACTTTTCTAAAAATGTAATTACAAGGTGTGGAAATTACTAGATGCTGGTTTACAAAAGGCAAGTGAAGACAAGTGGAGTAACTCAGCAGGTCAAGGCAGCATCTCAGGAGAACATGGTTTAGGTGATGTTTTGGGCTGACACCCTTCTTCTGATTGTGGTGGGGGAGGAAGAAAGCTGGAAGAGGGGTGGGGAAGAACAGGAGAGGTGGGCTTTTGACAGGCAAATAATTGGACAAAGATCAGGGATGAAAAGACAGAATGTGTGAGACAAAAGGATTTGAAGAGTTGCAAATGACAAAGATAGAGGAAGGGAGGTAGATGGAAAAGGGTATTAAAAAAATCTGACCATTTTTCACCATCAGTCTTGTTTGATTCTATCACTTACCCGGTTCAAATTCGTCCATTTCTTCAATTTCTCTCTCTATTGATAGAAATTTGAAGAGTAAACACAGTTAAAACATCTTGCTAATTTGATGTGATCTTTAAGGTATATATCTAGGATGAAGCAGGCTAGGCCACATCTACAAAGGGACAGTGCTGGAAGTCAGCATCTGCAGCACTTTGCCTCTATATTCTGTAGAGCGACAAAGACCAGTTTCTGATGAAGTCATCGACCTGAAGCCCTAATTCTGTTTTTTTTCTCTCTGTCTCCAAGTTGCCTCGAGCCACTGCGTATTTTCAATATTGTATATTTTTATTTGAGAATTGCATCATTGATGGCATCTCGCTGTTGGTGATGTCCAATTTTGTCTAAGGCAGTCTGAATATAGTGTAACACAACACTGTTCAGCCCATAATGCCTGTGCCGATCATGATGCTGACCTAATTCTGTTTGCATTTGGCCCTATTCCCTGCCTGTTCTTGTGTATAAATGTCTCTTAAACATTCTGCTTCTATAATCTCCCCAGGCACCTTCCCACTCTATGTAAAAAATCTTGCCTCGACTTCAAGTTTTCTCCCTCTGATTTTAAAGCTATGCCCTCTAGTCTTTGACATTTCCACCCCGGGAACATTTTTATTGACCATCCACCCTGTGTGTGCCTCTCATAATTTTATATACGTCTATCAGGTCTCCCAGCCTCTGATGCCCTAATGAAAATCATCCAAGTTTGTCCAAACTTTCCTTAGAGGTATCCTGCAATCCCAGCAGCATTCTAGTAAAACCAATTCTGTACCCCTCTTTAGACAGACCATGTCCTTCCTGTAATGGGGCATACAGAAAAGCATACAATATTTCCAAATGTGGCCCAACAATAGTCCTATAAAGCTGCAATGACTTCCTGACTCTAAAAGCCCTGTCCCACTGTACGAGTTCATTCAAGAGCTCTCCCGTGTTTAAAAGTAAAATCAAACTCGTGGAAGCACGTAGAATGTACGTAGCGGTACGTCGGAGCTCGGGGACGTCTCTTAGCGGCTCGTAACGCTAACGGCAGGTACTCGGGAAACGCGGCAAGCTTGGGAAGATTCGTGAAGATTTTTCAAGATGTTGAAAAATGTCCACGAGAGCCCCGAGTACCTGCGAGTAGCCATTACCGTAAATCTCAGAGTTCGAATCAGGGAAAACTCTTGAATAAACTCGTACAGTGGGACAGGGCTTTTACACTCAATGCCCTGTCCAAGGAAGGCAAGCTTACCATATGCCTTCTTTACCAATCTGTCCTCTTGTGTTGCTACTTTCAGGGAGCTTTGATCTTGAACCTCAAGATCCCTCTGTACATCAATGCAGATATGTATGGGTCTTGTCGATCATTAACTGTATACTTTCCCTTACATTCAACCTCACATAGTGCAACACCTCGCACTTACCCGTTTTAAACGTATTTTCCTGTCTGTTAATAGGAATTATTTCTATCCAGACCCTTCATGATTTTAAATACCTTTATTTGATTCTCCTCTAACTTTTGTTCTCGGGGATATTACCCCCCCCCCCCCCCCTAAATGAAGAAATGTGCAAGGGCCACAATGGTGTAGATTATAAGTTCAGGAATATGAGAAATACATTATATAAATGATCAGTATTTCTGACAACAGATTTCTTGAATCTGGTAAAAAATCTAATAACAGCGGTGGTGATAAGCATGGAAGTACAATGCAAAAGGGGAAAATAATTGAAACATTTTTCACATTTAGTCTTGTTTCATTCCATTACTTACCGTGTCGTTCAAATTCGTCCAACTCTTGCATTTCAACCTCTGTTAATAGAAATATGAAGAATATATGAATCTAGAGGATATGAATCTTGCTTGACAGAAACACATTAAATAAACATTTGTGATCCAACCATGATATTTTAACAGGTCCAGCTAGTGAAATGTAAAAAAAAATGGTGCAATGCCATTAAACTGGAAAGAGTGCAGAGAAGATTGACAAGGATGTTGCCTAGACTCAGACTCTATAGGGAGGGGTAGAAACAGGATAGGATTTCCTTGGAGTGCAGGAGGCTGAGGGATGATTTTATACAGATTAGTTTAGTTTAGAGATACAGCGCGGAAACTGGCCCTTCGGCCCACCGGGTCCGCGCCGACCAGCGATCCCCGCACATTAAGATCGCTGTCAGGCAGCATCTCTACTGCTGCGCCACCGTACCGCCTGTATAAAATTGTACAGGGAATGCACAGTCTGTTTCCCAGGGTATGGGGAATTAGGAACTAGAGTGCATCTTGGCCAGCATGGACACACGTTGGATTGAAGGGCCTTTTCCGAGCTCTATAACTCTCTGATTAGGGAAACTGGAATATTCTGGAGCAGGGAAGTTGAGGATTAGATTTTGTTTAAAATATTTAAAGGTTTGGCACAGTAAATAAGTGGCAGCATGGAAATACACACATAAAATGAGGAAAAAAGATAGACTGAGCTAATGCTGACACCAAGAACTGTCTTCGAAAGCAAAGTTTAAGCATTATTCTCATTATTATTTGGTTTTCAGTATTACCTTGTTGTTCAAAGTAGTCCAGTTCCTCTTGTTCTCTCTCTGTTAACAAATGCAGACGTTACATTCTCATTAATAATGACACAATATATGAAGCATTCTGCCAATAATTCTATACGTGGTCTTCCATTGGGGATGATACCTAGCCTTATGTTGAGTTCGTTTTTCTTTTGAGGTGGCCAATAAATAGCAGGATAGTACAACAACAATGCCCACAGCTTTTCCTCATTTTGTATTATCAAATGAAATGAGACGAAAGACTGGAAAAATATGGGCAGTTTTTAATATCATTTCTGCTATATATAATATCAGTTCATTGTGGAGATACAAAAGAGACTGCTCGTGTTGGAATTTCGAGCTAAAAACAGATTGATGGAGGAACTCAGCTGGTCAGGTGGCATCTATGGAGGGAAATGGACAGGGAACATTTTGGGTGGGGAATTGTCTGAAGGGTTTAGTTTAAAGTTACAACATAGAAACATGCCCTTCAGCCAATGATTCTATGCTGACCATTCACACTAGTTCTATGTTATCCCACTTTTGCATCCACTCCCTACACGAGAGAGGCAATTTATAGAGGCCAATTAACTTACAAACCCCCACATTCTTGTGATGTGGGAGGAAACCAGAGGATCTGAAGGAAACATGGTCACAGGGAGAGTGTGGATAATGCAGAAACATGATCACAGGGACAGAATGCACTGGGGAGGCAAATTCACTGGTTGTTTTCTAGAGAATGTTAGATTTAGCTCTTAAGGCTAAAGGAATCAATGAATATGGGGAAAAGCAGGAACAGGGTACTGATTTTGGATGGATCAGCCATGATCATATTGAATGGCGGTGCTGGCTCTAAGGGCCAAATGGCCTACTCCTACACCTATTTTTCTATGTCTATGTTTCTATGTCTGCAAACTCCACATAGACAGCCCACCCAAGGTCAGGATCGAACCTGGGTCTCAGGTGCCATGAAACAGCAGCTCTACCTGCTGTGTCACTGTGCCGCCCTTAATCTCGACCTGAAACGTCGTCTGTCCCCCCACAGTTGCTGCTTGTCCACTAAATTTCTCCAGTAGTCTGATTTTTGCTTGTGATTCTTTGGAATATGATATTATTTGGAGTGTTTCCAAAATTATTTTTAAGGTAAAGATGTTTATTAATAACTTATTATTCAGTCTCACCAAAGCATTGCTTAATGGTCACTTTGTAGCAATAGAATTATTATTCAGGACATGATAGTTATAGCATGCTGAAGGATTAATTGATAAGCAACTATAAGGTAAAATCCTGAAAAGGCTTTGAGAATGATTTTGCATTTGGTTTCTATACTTCCTTCTCAGTGTTAAAAAACAGCCACATAATAACAATATAACATTTTAGAATAAAAGCACTAATATTTTCCATGTACCCAGGTCTCAGTCAAGGACTTACTTAGGTTCTCAAGATAGTCTTGATCACAATGTAGTTTTTCTGTGGAGAAACAGACATTTCCAGCTGAAAACTTGTACAAAGTACAATGAGACTAGAAGCACCGTGCACTGGTTCGAAGTGTGTAGCAAGTAATTATTATCAACTGAAATTGTTGGCAAAAATTCATCATGTCCGTAGGTAGACATTGCAAGAAGGTTGTAACCTGTAGGACCGCGTGAATATGGTACTAGGGGCTGTTAAAGCTAGAAATCCATCAGCTGGCTCCAATATGCCTGCTCCATGTTTAGTTAACCTAATTGGATTGCTTTCACTGAAATCACTTTGGAGGGATTTAATGTATTTTTAATTGGAGGCATACTTTTTGGATAAAGGCGTACCCTGAACACAGGAAGCTGAGAAGTGATCTCGGGTGTATGGACAGGAAAGGCTTTGAGGAAGACTGGCCAAATGCGGGCTAATGGGTGGGGCATCTTGGTCTGCCTATCCAAATCCACCCTCACCTGTATGCTATCACTTGCCAGGCTTTATCCTGCCCCACACCTCTCTTCCAGCTTCCTTCCACCTCTCCCTCCCAATCAACCACAATCAGCCTAAAGAAGGGACACGACCCAAAACATTCATGTTCTTGAGAGATTCTTGTCAAACTGAGTTACTCGAGCACTTTGTATCTTTTTTAAGTGTTACATCGTGGTGATCTTGAGTTTGTAGTAATACCCATAGATTTAAGGAGTTTACTGCATTGTATCCATGAATTTGGCACCACGCATCTACTGCTAATTGCATTATCTTTGGTCATCCTTCTCAGTGTCCCCTGCAGATTTATTTCTTCCAAATATCAGTTAGACACTATCCACTGCCCTAACCACATCAGTCATCTCTGTCACCTCCTTAAAAAGTCCAATCAAATTTGTAAGGCATCACCTCCCCCAACTGTTCCTAACATGTCTATGCTCTTCCAGGTGTGAGCAGGTCCTATTCCTCAGGGTCTTTTCAAATAATATCTCTACCACTGAGGTAAAACTCAGCCTCTATTTCCTTGGATTTTCCCTATTGCCCTCCTTACACAGAGACACAGCATTAGCTATTCTCCAGTCCTCTGGGGCCCCGCCTATTGCTAAAGATCTCTCTCCTGTCTTTCCTCTCTCAATAACTGGGATAGATCCCAGCAGGACTTGGGAACTTAATCTTAATGTTCTTCAAGAAACCCCACAAATCTTCCTCCCTGGTACCAATGGGCACTAGAATATCAGCATACACCTCTGTGATCTCACTCCCCTCTATATCCTTCTCCTGGGAGAATTTTGATGCAAAGCTCATTTAGTACCTCGCCAACATAGAAAAAAGGTGCTGGGGTAGGCCATTCAGCCCTTTGATCCAGCACTGCCATTCAATATGATCATGGCTCATTATCCAAAATCATTACCCCGTTCCTGCTTTCTCCCCATAAACCTTGATTCCATTAGCACTTAAGACCTATATCTCTCTTGAATATATAATCTTCTGATTCCAAACATAAATTGTCTCTTTTATCCTTGATTGGGCCAACTTTCTCCTTAGTTTTTCTCCTGAAAATACCTGAGGATTTTCTACTTACCAAGAACATTTCATGGCCCATTATAGCTCTCCTGATATCCTGTTACCTCCTAATTCCTTTATATTTTAAAAGGTCCTGTCCAATTCCTAAACTTTACATACGCTTATTTTATTGCAACAGTCTTTGTCATTCAAGGTTCCCAAACCTTGCCATCCTTGTCTTTAAATGGAGTCCCTATTTCCATGTCCTTGTTCATAATTATCTATTAATATTGTTAAGCGGCAAAGAGTGCAGAGAAAATATACGAGGATGTTGCCAAAACTGGGAAGCCTGGGCTATAGGGGGCGCTTGGGTAGGCTAGGACTTTATTCCTTGAGCTCAGAATGCTGAAGGGTGATCTTATAGAGGTGCAATAACAGTGTAAGTTATTTGGGCAAATCCTCCAAAATTATGGAAGAAATTGAATAAGCACATGGATATCTTAAAAGACAAATTTGCTGGCTGCAACGGAAAAAACCCCCCCAATACACATCAAGAATCAAACCCGTCTGGCCTGTGGACTTGGACATCACACAACGGTGTGAACAGGAAAGGCTGAGACGGAGATAACGAGATTCTCTTGGATACACAAAGGGAGGAACCAAGCTTCAGCAGACGGTGGTAAACAGGCCAGCACAAGCACAATCACCATCGGGGATGATAACGATCAGGCTGAGGGATCATGACATCAGCAAACCCCTTATCATCGGAAGCCTATTGTTCATGCCAGATCGAAACTGGGAAACATCAAAAGAACCCCTTTTATCCAGAGGACCACCTGGGGGTTTCAAAGGAAGCTCAGGTATAAAAGTCGAAGTCAAGCCAGAACTCTCTCTCTCTTCCTGCTCTTCCTGCTCTGCTGGACAGCTCGTGGGCCTGCATCGACTTCGCTGTGAGTATCCTGGTGACCTGGTGAATTTCCCGAAATAGGAGGTTGAGGGGAGAAAGGTCAAGGGGGAGTATGCTTGCAAGTAACTTGTGTTAAAGTAAGTTTTACGACGTGCCCGATAGTTTTCGTCCATAGTTTTAGTTTAAAGCATAAGTTTAGCCACGCATTGTGTAGTGTTGGTGAGATTCGATTTCTCATTGTTTAATAAAGCCTGTAAATTTTAGACTTGCTTTGAGTCCATCTTGGTTTCTGTTTTCTCTCATCGGCACACTCTGGTCAATTCAACCTTTTATCATATCCCACCATAATTCCGAGGTCTAGAACCTAGGGGAATCCTTTTGTGGAGTAAAGGGAAAAACAAAACCCCTACAGAATGGCGACCACGGCAGGACCTCGGTGGTTTGGGATATGTGATTTGTCAGAGGGGGTGAGAGAACGTAGCAAGATGGAGGAGAGAATCTCCTCTTATCTGTTTAAAAAGATCAATCTCACCAAACAATGGGTGATAGCACTGTTGAGAGCTGAGCAGCCCGCAGAAGCTGCAGCTCAATGGACGGAAAGCAAACTGTATAATAAAGGGCAGGAAAAGGCAGTTTGGCTAGCGTGCCTATCACAGCAGGTAGCCAATATGCAGAGACAGATAGATAGTCTGGAAGAGCAACAGAGAGAAGCTAGGGCCAGCGCTGAAGAAAGCGCTAGAGAAGGGGAAGGGCTATCTGAGGAATGCAGTAAAGCCAGGCAGTGTATCTTGCAGGCGAGGGAGTCCCACAGAAATGCCCAGGAATTCCTCCAATGCCAGGTGGTAGAGGCAAAGGAGAGGGAAAGGAACGCCCAGGAACTCCTGGCTCAGAGTACACAGAAGTGCAGGGAGCTGGAGGGAAAGTTCCAGGATATACAAGCAGCATACAGGGTGGCCCGTAGCGAGCTAGGCAATAGTGATCACGGGCCTTGCCAGGCGAGGATAGCGCAGCTGGAGGAGACTCTGTCCAAGACTAGGGGACGGGTTCACCTGGTAGGACCAGGGGGGTCCCCTGGGGGCAGAGGGCTTCCCTCAGCAGATGATTCCCCAGGGGCAAAGGGGAATAGACCGCCTCCTGAGGCGCCGGGGATAGGTCCGGGTCGGCAGGTGGGGTTCGGGTTGTCCGGGGAGGGACAGGCCCAAGGAGGGGCAGGAGAGCACCCTCAGTTAGCGGCTTCCGCGCCATGTGTAGCACACCACGAGGTGGTGGGGTTACCGATCATGGTGGGAGAGCCAGGGGTAAAGGGGCAACAGCCCAGAGTAGGGCAGATGTGCCCGGCACGGCAAAGGAAATATGGTCCCCCGGTAGGGCAGGCAGATAGGGGGCCCATAGAGAGTGATATCATCATTCCCCATGGGGCACATGTGCTGAGGGGGATGGTGGCTCAGGTTCCCAAGTTAACCAGGGCAGGAGACCCGTCATTGCATTTTATGGAGGTGCAGCAGGCAGCCGAAATAAACGATTGCGATGAGGTAGAACGGGTAAAGCTGCTACTGATGACCCTAGATTCATACCTATGCAAGGCGGTGACCTCCAGGGAAGGGGGAAGACCTGAAACATGGGTAGCGGCACAGACAGCGGTTCTGGAGGCCATGGGGTTGAATCAGGGTAGTCCTTTCACCAGGGTGGGGGAGACGAAGCAGCAGGTAGCTGAGTCCCCGGACATGTTCGCAGACAGGCTGTGGGCAGTGTATGAGGGAGCGTGTGGGATGCCTTTAGATAGGCAGAATTTAGATGGGAGAACAGCTCACTGGCTGAAGTCTCTGGTGGCGAATTGCCTCCCGCGAGTTAGGGCAAGGGCCGAGCACTGGTTCGACCCAGCTGACCCAAACGTTAACGAGGCGGAGGTGATCAGGAAGCTCACCCTTGCATACCGCAATGGAGAGAGAAGTGAGGAGAAGCCCTTTAAGGGCAAGGTGCACGAAATAGTACCTGCACCCCCCAAAAGGAGGCAGTGGAAACAGGAAGGCAGCCAGACCTCTTCCGAGATGAGGCCGGTGTGCTATGGGTGTGGGAAGCCCGGGCACTACAAGAGGGAGTGCAGAAACCCAAGTAGAGCAGTGGGGGATAGGACCCCGGTAACGGCCAACCCAGCCCCGGAGGTAACAATAGATGTAAGAGATCTAATTACCTATTTGCAGTCAAAGGCGGGAGGATCCGGACAGGTAGCCATGGCAACAGGCCAGGGCACGCCCATATCCGCACCCCCAGCACCTTTATGACTGCCAGCGAAACAGCCCACATTCCTATGCCCATTAGAGTATGGCCCATGTGGGAGACCCTGGGTCAAGATGGAGGTCCAGGATGTGGTCGGGAGTTGTCTGCTGGACATTGGTGCTTCCAGTAGCATTGTCCACATGAACAACCCCCGTACATCCCCTCCATCTAGTAGGGCACCCTATAGTCCACGATGCGAGGGAAATCAGAGGGCGGATTGCTTGGCCAGGGAAGGAGCCAGGAGTGGGAAAGCATGGGACCCCTATCAGGAAGGACAAGTAGCTGCAGCCAGGGAGCAGCCTCGTGAAAAGGAGAGTGCGGGAGTGATTTTGGCTCCGGACCTGACCACGGTCCAGGCACAAGACCCTATTTTAAAGGCTGCCTCAGCAGCCATTTGCAGGCAGGAGAAAACAGAGGGACCGTATGGGGGTAAAGACATGTCAGTGAAGGAAGGCATGTTATTCAAGGGAGATAAGTGGGTAGTGCCTTCCCTGTACAGAAGGGAATTTTTAAAACTAGCCCATGAGGGTCCAGGGGCAGGTCACCCTGGGCCAGAGACCACATGGCAGCGAGTAGAGATGGCAGGATGGTGGCCAGGGCTCAGGGAAGACGTTCGCGACTTTTGTGCAAGCTGTCTGGTTTGCGCAGCAAACAACCCAGACCCCCAGAAAAGGAAGGTTTCCATGGGACACATCGGGAGGGTGGAGGGGCCATGGCAGTCGATTCAAATCGACTACATCGGACCCCTTCCAACCGCTCAAGGGGGTTACAAGTACTGCTTAGTCCTTGTGGATGTGTTCTCAAAATGGGTAGAGGCCTTCCCTTGCAGAGCAGCCACCGCTATGGGTACGGCAAAAATCCTGGTTAGGGAGGTGTTCACCAGGTGGGGACTCCCACAGTTCGTGGAGTCAGATCAGGGGAGCCATTTCACGGGACAGGTCATGCAGTCCACCCTTAGAATACTGGGCATCAAGGCCAAGTGGCATGTGGCCTACCACCCCCAGTCCTCAGGTCCGGTAGAGCGGTTGAACCGGACAATAAAGGAAAGGATAAGGAAGGAAACAGGGGACTCACCCAACCGGTGGGTGGAGGTTTTACCCCTGGTCCTTATGGGGATTCGGGCCAGCCAGTCCAGGAGTACGGGGTACTCTCCCCATGAGCTTATGACGGGTCGGGTCATGAGAACGCCAATGCACATTATGGTCCCAGCCCTAACAGAGGGACAGCTCAGGGAAGTGAACCGGGACAAGTTTGCCAAGAGGCTATTTGAACAACTTAGACAGGTTCACTGGCAGGCAGCCAGAAACATGGGGGCCCAGCACCAAAGAAACAAGCTACTGCTGGAGCCTCGCAGGCATTGCGAGTGGGCAGTGGGAGACCAGGTAATGGTCAGGAGATATGCTAGGGTAGGGGTGTTTGAACCCTTGTATGCGGGCCCATACAACATAGTGGACAAAGCCAGTCCCATGGTGTATGCCATTCAGCTTCCCCGTAGAGTCAAATGGTTCCACATCAACCAGTGTAAATTGTTTGACCCCACAAGGGCAGGGAAAAGTAAGAAAGGGGTACATGTCAGAGAACAGGATCAGGAACAGACCCGGGTTGATGTGGAAACCGTAGGGGAGCCAGGTGAGTCCACAGGTAGTCAGCCTGAAGTAGCCGGCTGTGTTCCAGGGCGAGGACTGGAAGCAGCGGAGAAGGAGGCTGACTCCAGCCCTCCGCAGGCAGGTACCGTAGACTGCCTAAGAGAGGCAGAACTAGCAGAAGCAGAGGAGATGGAGGTATCACCTCTGGTGTGGGAACCCCCGGTCAGACGTAGGAGTGACAGGGTCCCTAAACCCCCAGTAAGGTGGTCCCCATCCCTAATTAAACCTAGGGCTAGGGCCGGCCACAGGAGGGCCGGGAAGGAGAGTGGCCGAAACAGGGCACTACGGAGTGCGGCTGGAGGGAGCCCAGTCTCCACAGGGAACGTAGGGGTAACTCAAAACCCCGTAGTGCAAAGGGAGGTGAGGGGCAGTCAGGCCCCTCGACAGGAGGAGTTCTGGCCTGCACGGGAGGGCCCACCAGAGGGGTGGCCCCAGCGTGACGGGGACCAGTTATGAGTTGGCCACCCGGAGACGGGTGGCGTTGTATATAGCATTGGTTTGTGTGTAAGTAGATGTAGTGTTTGGTAATTAGATATAAGGTTTTGTATAGCTACAGGGGAGTACAGGGACAGACAGTACGGGATCGAAGGGATGTGCTGTGGAAAAGTGGACCATAACAGACAAAACAAAACCCCAAATGCCATTTTAGGCGGATAGCTTTGTGGAGGCAAGGAGGTGTTTTGCTTTGTTTTCCAGATGGATAACCCCGCCGTATGGATGATGGCAATGATGTGCCTCCGAATGTGCGTGGCGCGTCGCGGGGACACGGAGGAGTCCATCGTATATGGGTGCTCAGGGGATAGAGCACCCCTCGTGTCTACTGGGCAAGGAAACCTGGTAGCGGATAGCCAGGCCGGATACTCCCATGAGGGAAGATGGCCTGGGTGGCTGGGGTCGAACTCGACCAGGTTCTCCAGCCACAGGAGCTTCGCCTACGGGGAAGCATCCATACCCTGTGCCGAGATACAGATGGCTACCGACCGGGTTAGGGTGACTGAGGGCAGGCGGGTGTGTTTAACCTGTAAGGGGGACGTTCCTTTGGGGAGATGGTGGTGGCTCAGGAAGCTGAGCTTGAACATGAGGGATCGATCCTCGGACTGGGAAAGACTGGACAATGATACCTACCGGACCATCACGGGGTCACCGGGAGGGATCACTGTATGTTGGGACAAATGGTGGGCCTATGACCAGGGGCTTTATTTATGTCTATGGGGGTCTGCCAAGGCGTGTCCGGTAGGGGCATCAATCACTTTCGTCAAGTGGTGGCAGAACCCCGGGAACGGGATAGATTGGGACCGCAGTGGGCAGGCATGTGTGGCCCCAAGGGCTGGGATGACAGTAAAAGCCACCGAATTGCTGGTTCAGGTGAAGAAGCCCCTACCCACAGCCCAACCGATCGACCCTCACAACTGTCCATCCACCACCAAAGGGCCGGAGAATGGGTTAGCACTTGTCCCAACAAAAAGGGTGCTGTACCAGGGAGTGCATTACGCTGTGGCCTCAGTAGTATTAAATTTGACTGAAGTGCGGTTACCCGCATGGTGCCCCCGCGAGACGGAATTATTATATCAGGCCCTGCTAAAAGACATGTTCCAGAAATTCCACAACCTGGATTTTGGGGACATAGACATAGAAGAGATGTACCGCGGGGGAGGGGATTTCACTTTGGGGTCCGGTAGGCAAAGACGAGGGGTGGTTAATGACGGGTTTACAGCATTTAACACGGGGACATCTATTATTAATAGCATGGACAACGTAGAACTGGCCTTGCAGATCAATCAGTTGAAGGGCCAGTTAAGAAAGGTTCTGGGGGAGGAAAATGCGGTGGTAGGATCGGGACTGCACGAAGAGGTGGCAATGACTCTACATCTAAAAGAAATCATAGCACAATTGGAGACACATGCAAAAACGATAAACGCTTTGATTAAAGAGGACCGGAATGCGTCCGATCAGGCTGCACAGAATGAGGTGTGTGGGCTGTATGGTGCGTGGTTGTTGGGGGAGGGGAGGAGCAACCTGGAAGACCTGAGGCAAGGTCGGGTCCCCTCCTGGATAAGCAACCAGCACCTAGCAGCGCTACACCCTTATAACAGCACTTTGAGTCCTTGTCAGCTTCGTGTGGCCTCCGAGGCCTACCCGGTACCGGTGGATTGCGGAAAATCCAATCACACCATAATGGGAGTGGTCGTACGAATCCCGGTAATGGGAACCTCGGCACGACCAGCTCCTCTGTACCGAGTGGAGAACGTGGGAGTTGTTCGTGGGGGGGTGCATATTCGCTACGGGAAGGTCCCGCCCTATGTCATAGTGAGGGAGCAAGCTGTGACAGGCATTGACCTTTTGGGTTGTCGGAGCCGGGGAGCACAGGTAATCCTGTGTCCCCAGCACATGGGCGCTGAGGCTAGGCCTCAGTGTGGGTTCAGGACTGTTGGGGCACAGCCTATAAACTGCACCATGGAGGCGATGGCGGCAGACCATGTCCCTCCACAGGTGGCGTATATAGGCAGTGGGACGTACTGTGTCACCACAAGTGCCCAGCGGTATCAGCACGGATCACAGCTGTGGTGCCCGATACCGCACAGCAGCTTCTGCTTTAAACCCAGGGCAGAAGTCCATGTGGCACAGCAGCGAATATTACCCATCCCGGAACCTTCTTCGGTTCACCTCTCGGTACGAGAAAATGTAACTGACTTATTTGACTATGTTGCCCATTTTGGGTATGATATTCCCCCAGTGAATGAAAAATTAAAAGAGTTGCTGGTGGCGGTCGAGTTGTCGCACAAACACTTCTTCTCCCTGGAACAAAAGACTCTGGATATCGCCAGGGAGATCGAAGAGATCAAGTCTCCAAGTTGGTGGGACCTGGAGTCCTGGATCATAGTACCAGCATGGGTCCGCATCGTGTCCCATGTTCTGATCATCTGCCAGATGATAATTGTGGTGTATTTGCTATGCATTAATTGCAAATTTAAAAGGCGGAGGAGGATGGCCAAATTACAACAGCTGGTAAATCGAGCCGCCCGACGTCACCATAACGACACCCCATCACTGTAAAATGTCTGTACTCTAGTGCAATAGTTTTTGTACATAAGTTGTAATCCCTGCATTTTCAGGGAATGGTCGTGAGGGTACTGTATGGTTTGTGGGATTGATGTAAAGTAAAAGGTGTATAGTGTAAGTTAATGTGCTTCGAGGGCCTAGTTTAGCGATTAAGGGGGCTTTCGGGGTACATAATTTCACCTTCTCACCAGGAGTGTTTACAGCTCTTGAGGCTGGAGGATTGCCCACTAACTTTGTCAATCGACACGGTCCGTGCGAGCCTGGACGTGTCGTAGGGGCATGTAAGTTATTTGGGCAAATCCTCCAAAATTATGGAAGAAATTGAATAAGCACATGGATATCTTAAAAGACAAATTTGCTGGCTGCAACGGAAAAAACCCCCCCAATACACATCAAGAATCAAACCCGTCTGGCCTGTGGACTTGGACATCACACAACGGTGTGAACAGGAAAGGCTGAGACGGAGATAACGAGATTCTCTTGGATACACAAAGGGAGGAACCAAGCTTCAGCAGACGGTGGTAAACAGGCCAGCACAAGCACAATCACCATCGGGGATGATAACGATCAGGCTGAGGGATCATGACATCAGCAAACCCCTTATCATCGGAAGCCTATTGTTCATGCCAGATCGAAACTGGGAAACATCAAAAGAACCCCTTTTATCCAGAGGACCACCTGGGGGTTTCAAAGGAAGCTCAGGTATAAAAGTCGAAGTCAAGCCAGAACTCTCTCTCTCTTCCTGCTCTTCCTGCTCTGCTGGACAGCTCGTGGGCCTGCATCGACTTCGCTGTGAGTATCCTGGTGACCTGGTGAATTTCCCGAAATAGGAGGTTGAGGGGAGAAAGGTCAAGGGGGAGTATGCTTGCAAGTAACTTGTGTTAAAGTAAGTTTTACGACGTGCCCGATAGTTTTCGTCCATAGTTTTAGTTTAAAGCATAAGTTTAGCCACGCATTGTGTAGTGTTGGTGAGATTCGATTTCTCATTGTTTAATAAAGCCTGTAAATTTTAGACTTGCTTTGAGTCCATCTTGGTTTCTGTTTTCTCTCATCGGCACACTCTGGTCAATTCAACCTTTTATCATATCCCACCATAATTCCGAGGTCTAGAACCTAGGGGAATCCTTTTGTGGAGTAAAGGGAAAAACAAAACCCCTACAACAGTGACAATAGAGGTGATAAAGCACCATTGTGTAAGGTGAATGCACAATCTTTGATTAGGAAAGATTTCAAGAGATATGAGCCAAACGTGGGCAGGTGGGAATAGTGTAGATGGGGCATCTTAGATGGCATGGGCAAGTTGGGCCGAAGGGCCTGTTTCCATGTTGCATGTCTCTATGAACATTACTCTAAATGGATGCACATACTTCACTCCTGCTACTGTACTTGAGACCTGAGCTTGGTGTGGATCAACAATGTGTTATAATAAAACTAGTGCTTAATGAGTGATTGCTTTCAATTAGTTTGTACACGCTTTAATCTCTATACATAACTGTGATACTCTAACACAAAACATTTGCATAGATAATGTAATTGATCCTTGGTACTAATTTAGTGCATTTAGCACAATAAAATATTTTGAAAAGAGTGGCAATCTAAACATGAACAACATTGTCAGATTTCTCCTCTGGAATAGAAAGGCATTTCTTTGTTGACACTAACAGTTCTCAGAAAAAGAAAATTTAGTGCCTGGTTCAGAGGGCGAACGTTTACAGATGTGCGGAGTACATTTTTTTTACACAGATGATTTAAGAAAGAACTGCAGATGCTGGAAAAATCGAAGGTAGACAAAAATGCTGGAGAAACTCAGCGGTTGAGGCAGCATCTATGGGGCGAAGGAATAGGTGATGTTTCGGCTACCTATTCCTTCGCTACATAGATGCTGCCTCACCCGCTGAGTTTCTCCAGCATATTTGGCTACCTTAACACAGATGGTGGTGGGTGCCAGGAGCACACTGCCTGGGCTGGTAATAGATAGATACAATAGTGGTGTTTCAGAGCGTTGTGGACAGGCACATGGATATGATGGAGTAAAAGCACTTTGCAGGATAGGATTTTTTTCCCCTAGAAATTTGCTGTTGCCTTATTGACGTCCAAGGCTAAATTTCATAAAAGTCACATGAAAGATCACAAGATGAGTAGGCTTTATAACAAACTCACCTCGCTCTTCGTGCAGATCTTGTTGAAGATCTTGCCACTCTGTTGTGAGAGAACAGAGCGATTTAGCTAAATCATTGCACATCAAATTGACAAGCTAATAATCTAAGTTGAAACATGGTAACACAAAGAACTGCAGTTGCTGGAATGTTGCGTAATGCCCCTGTCCCACTTAGGAAACCTGAACGGAAACCTCTGGAGACTTTGCGCCCACCCAAGGTTTCCGTGCGGTTCCCGGAGGTTTTTGTCAGTCTCCCTACCTGCTTCCACTACCTGCAACCACCTGCAACCTCCGGGAACCGCACGGAAACCATGGGTGGGGCGCAAAGTCTCCAGAGGTTTCCGTTCAGGTTTCCTAAGTGGGACAGGGGCATAACACATAAGGTGCTGGGGTCTGGTGCTACACGCTTTCAAGCTTCTGAATTTGCTGCTGGACAGGAGTGGGGGGAAAAAGAAGGAATGACTAGGGTGGGAATAGTTTAGTTTGGAGATACAGCTTGGAAACAGGCTTATTGGCCCATTGAGTGCACGTCAACCAGTGATCACCCGTACACTAGTTCTATCCTACACCCTACTAGAGACAATTTACACAAGCCGATTAACCTACAAACCTACACATCCTTGGAATGTGGGAGGAACCCGAAACACCCTGAAAAAACATACATGGTCACATGGAGAACGTTTAAACTCCGTATAGACAGCACCCCTGGTCAGAATCGAACCCAGGTCCCTGGCGCTGTAAGGCTGCAACTTTGCCACTGCCACTGTGCCGCCCAAGGCCCTTGATTATGTTGACTGTTTTATTGAGACAGCGTGATGGAGTTGATAGTGGGGACTAATTCAGTGGTAGCATGTTCAGAAGACATGGGCTGCACCGCAATGACCCTGGGGCCTGTTTATTTGAACAGCAATGCTGCATTTATTATCCATTCCAATCCATTAAAACATTCAGGTAATTCTGGAAACAGCTACTATCTTCCCTTATCTGTGCAGTCACTTCTATTTAGTATCCGACAAAAGTGAAATACTGTTCTAAAAGTTATAACAAATGTTTGGGTCACGTACTGTACAGTATGAGAACAATATAAGTCGACCCTACTATGAAAAGTGGCAACCTCAAAATAGGCTCCGAACTATATAGACGGGGATATTATTTTTGCGCTATTATTGTCTAGTTATGTGTTTTTTATATATATACAGTATAACACATATAAATAGACAAAATATATATATATTGTCTATTTATATGTGTTATACTTTTATGTGTTGTACTGTGTTGTACTGTGATATATATATATATATATATACATATACATATACGTGTGTGTGTGTGTGTATATATATGCACTGTGTGCAATGACATTAAAGTTGAATTGAATATATGTATATACACACACACACGCACACACACACACATATATATATATATATATACACACACACATACTAAACTTTTGTTGTTTAACTGGTTCTACAGAGAACTATGTTTATATATCTGTTGTGCAAGTAAGAATCTGATTGCTTGGGATATATGACAATAAAATCACTCAAGACTCCTCACTTCTCTCAGCTACCATTGGGGCAGGGGGTATTGAAGCCTGAAGTCCCACACCACCAGGTTCAGGGGCAGCTACTTTCCTACAACCAGCAGGTTCCAAAACCAACCTGCACAACCCTAACTATCACGACAATGGAACACAATGGGACACCTCGCATTGTCAGAGACTTGTCTTTTTAAATTTATGTTTTAGCACTAGTGTTTTGTTTTTTGGGCACAGTCTACTTTCTATTTGAAGTCTATGTGTAATTTATGTACAATGTGTGAATCTATGAATCTCTATACTGTTGCTGTGAAGCACAATTTTTCATTGTACCTGTACCTCGAACACATGACATTAACTTGCACTTGTTCAAGCTGCCTGAACAAACTATTCCCATTGGCAGATCAGGAGACATAAATTCAAAGTGATGAGCTATAAATACGAGGGGAGGGGAGGGGAGAGGGTGCTCTTGTTAGACATACATAAGCTGCAGTTCACCTCTTGTAACAAAGTAGAAATAGTGTCAGTCAGGGATTTGAGAATAGAATTGGACAGACCTGAGTAATAAACTGCAAGGCTACTGGGAAAGAATGGCAGATTAGACTGACACAGGTGTTGAACAGAAGCAAATGAATTAAATAGACGATAAGTCTGCATTTTAAGTCATCGCAATCCAATTTAAATATATTTTTTCACTGGAACTTACGATCTTGCATATCAGCATTCAAATTCTGAACCATGTTTTCTGTTAAAGAAAATAATGAGTAAAAATTCTGTATGTTGTTTTCAGATGATAAGCAAGTTAACTACATGTGTTCTAGGTATTTTGATGGTAATGATCAATCGTTTTTCTTTATTCAAACAATCAACAGTAGTCAAATTCATTCATCACACACTCAATTTGCAACAAAATCAGAAAATGTTGAAACATTTATGTTGGAGTTGGAAAGATTCCTTTACATTGTATTTGTACAATATAGTGGTGAGACTACACTTGGACCATTGTGTCAGTTTAGGTCATCCTGTTTATAGGAAAGCTGGAAAGAGTGCAGAGATTTATGAGGATGTTTCCTAGACTGAGTTATTGGCAGGCAGGTTGGGCAGGCTAGGATTTCATTCATTTAGACTCTCTCCAATGCCAGCACATCCTTCCTCAGATATTGAGACCAAAACTGCTCAACATACTCCAAATGCTGTCTGACCAGTGCCTTATAAAGCCTCAACATTAAATCCCTGTTTTTATATTCTAGTCCTTTCAAAATAAATGCGAGCATTGCAATTCCCTTCCTAAAGGGCCTGTCCCACTTTCACGACCTAATTCATGACCTCTGCCTAGTTTCCCCTTGACTCATACGCGCAGCATGGTCGTCACAAGGTCGTAGGAGGTCGTAGGTTAGGTTGTGATGCTAGTCGTAGGTACTCGTGGCATCAAGTAGGTCGGGGCGTTTTACTACCCTGATGAAAAATGTCCACGAGTAAAAAAGGTTGTGAATTAGGTTGTGAAAGTGGGACAGGCCCTTTACTACTGATTCGGCTCGCAAATAAACCATTTGGGAATCCTGCACCAGCACTCCCAAGTCCCTTTGCACCTCCGATTTCTGAATGTTCTCATTTAGAAAATAGTCTGCACCTTCATTCTTACTATGCACTCAAAATGCATTCAGTCGTAAATTGAATAGGCACTCGTACCCCATCTCAGCCAGGTGACTCTTTGCGAGCCCAGGTCTTGATCAGTTAGTTCACAGCTGCCTTGAGGAAGGTCAGTCACTACTCTAGACTGAGTTACAAACCCCCAAACTTCCTTTGGATGGTCAGAGGATCCTAATTCCCCACTATGCTTATAGCAAACTCCTCAGCAATTTGGAAACTAATGTTCCTGCGTCCTAATTGGAACTGCGGTCAAATAATGATCATACTGTTGTACTATGCTGCCCTGAAAGTACAATATTTTAGAAAACCTAATTCAAAACAAAACATACCTATTTTTGAAGCTCGTTCATCCAGTAACCTCTCTGTAAATAAATAATAGATTTACTGAAATAAACTCTTACTTGTTTAAAAAGGTTATCAATGTCATTGCTTCTAAGTATTAAGTGAGGGGAACTGAGAAAGTTCACCAATAATTGGGATGGTGCAGCAATAGCACTAGAGACCCAGGTTTGATCCTGACTACGGGTGCTCTCTATATGGAGTTTGCACATTTTCTCCCTGTGAACGTTTGGGTTTTTTTTCTGGGTGCTCCGGCTTCTTCCCACATTCCAAAGACGTACAGGTTTGTAGGTTAATTGGCTTCTGTAAATTGTCCCTAGTGTGTAGGATAGAACTAGTGTTCAGGTGATTGTTAGTCATCGTGGACTCTGTGTGCCGAAGGGCCAGTTTCTACACTGTATCTCTAAACAAATAGGTTAAAGTTCTTTAATGATAGCCATCCAGTACTGCGGAGGGATTACATAAGTACCCCTAAACATTACTTAATAAAAACAATTCTGAGGTCTCCATCTCCAAACAAATGACAACCAGATAGTCCGTTCACTTCAATGCTTTTAAGAAATCAATAACTGGTTAGTTAAAAATCATTGAAGGCTGGATGTGATAACTTGCTTTAGGATCCATAGTTTTGATAACTTGCCTTAGTTTCATTCCATTTTATGTTGTTAGTTGGATGCCTCTAACAACACAATTTCAACCACATAGTCGACATTTTTGTTAGAAGAATATAGCAGAAGATAGATTGTGGAGTTGCTTAAAATCCCAAACTGGATTTTTATTGATTCCGATGATATCTCAAACTTACTTGAGTTAAGCTGAGAGTGACTCAGTGGCCAATTACAGATTGCTGTGCACTGGTACTTATGGTCTGAAGAAGGGTTTCGGCCCGAAAACGTTGCCTATTTCCTTCGCTCCATAGATGCTGCTGCACCAGCTGAGTTTCTCCAGCTTTTTTGTGTATCTTCGATTTTCCAGCATCTGCAGTTCCTTCTTGAATACTTATGGTGTAGGTTGGTTTATCCATGTGTCTGAACTACCATGATCTACCATTCAATAAGATCAGTTGGTCGTGGCAATAAATTCCTGCATTAGCTTCCTCCACTGTTTCCTTCAGTGTTTAAAAATATATATGGTTCTACTTTGAATACCGTCGGTAACTAATTCTCCACAACACTCTCGGGTGGAAAAAATTTCCCTCCCAGAGAAACCATTGCCCTTGCACTTTGCTGTCAAACTCATCAAGAATTTGATATGTTTCAATAAGATTGTCTCTCATTCTTCTAAAACTGGCCCAGTCTACAGGTAACATTCGTTGTCATGATCATCCCAGAATCAACACTGAAACTTACGTCTTTGATGGACTTCATGTTCTTCAATCTTCAGCCAATCTGTTGATGGAAAGTAGGCGGTTATGTTCAGAAATACATTATGACTGCGATCACAGAAATTTTGAAACTGGCTCTATCTCCAAAACCTGCAGGAGCATCGTGATCTTTACTTGCTATCCTTGTACAACAGTTCAATTGCAGTTTGCAGTTCAAGGCTGACTCCTTATGTGTGCACTACAATAAGGTCCCCGGTCCCCGGTCCCCGGATTCCATGCCACTGGACTCTGACCCAGATTTGTCAAGGACTGTGTGGGGGCTGTCTGTGCACCAGTCTCCCCGCGTTAAACAAAGTCACGCACAGGCGTCCTCCATGAGAGGACAGTCATACTCATTTCGTGTGACCGCCGATGATGGTGTGTGCACTACAATAAGGTAGTTAGCAGGGATGTGCAGCTACCGGCATTTGGACAAGCAGCGTTGCCCTCAGAATTCTATTTGTCAAGTGAACAATTCAACACACACATGCTCACACTCACACTCACACACTGTCTCACAGACACACTCTCTCTCACACGTATAGGCACACACACACGCTCTCTCTTTACACACACCACAATGTTGCTGCAACCTAATGACGTGCTGTGCTTTTTAAGTGAGGCAGGGAAGTGATGTGTAGGAATTGCGACGAGTTGATATAGACCCAATGGGCTGAATGACCTGTAACTATTCCTAACGCAGTGATGGAGGCTCCTCCCCACTCCTCTCTCTTCAAGTTGTCTTCCTGACCTATTCCCTAAACTCGGAAAGTCTCCCCAACCCAACCTCCTCCCTCTCCAAAATGGGACTCTGTGACCAGTTCACTCAGCTGGGAGGGCCCCTGTTTCTGACCATCTTCACAATAGGATTCTCTCTCCCACACGTGCTTGATCCTCACATGCCTCCCTGGTATATGGACACACTGATCTGTTGTGTAGTCATTGCCTACTACGCTCTGTTGTGTCGAAGCAAAGCTAGAATTTCATTGTCCTATCAGGGACACATGACAATAAACTCTCTTGAATCTTGAATCTATTAGTCTTCTCTTTCCCCAACCTCTCCCCCCTGGCAATCATTGCCTCCTCCATCCCTCCCTCCCTGCCCCCTCAGATTTGATTTACTTCACAATCCACACCCTGTCTCCGAGCAATCTATTTTCGCATTCATCTTCCAGCCTCTCCTATCTGAGTTCCAAACTCACTTCCTCAGCACCATACTCCACTGGCATCCAGAAATGGCCCCTATGTGTGATTTCACATGAATCTATGATGCGCAATTCCTTGATCCTATTGTGACGGGGCCTTCACACAAAATTGCCTATCTTTAATGTTTTAAGGTGTGCTATAATATCTGGGCCACTGTCTTTTTCTTTGACCAACAATTGTAGAGATTAGTAAATAGATTGCCAGCTGTATACTAATGTAGCAAATAATAATGATCTTTTTAAAGAAAAGTATCCTTAAAATAATCATTTTTGGCATCCTTACCCTTTTCATATCGTTGAACTTCCGCCTTCTCTGTTGGTTAGAAATGATGCAAACAGTTAAATTATTGTACCGTTACTCCTTCTCTGTGAAGAGACACTTAACATTCTTTCAATGATATCTGATGCCACAATTTTCAAATAAAGAATTCACTTTGTGTGAAGTGGGTGAGAACAAATTGACAGTTCAAATCAGGAGTTTTACACTCCTGACATTGAACTTACCTTTAACGAGCTTTTGGTCTTGCACCTTTTCGGCTGCAATGAACAATATTATTCATTATTCATTGTTATAATTAAAATTGCATGCATCACATTCACATTGATTAAAATTCTCACTGATATTGAGCCTACCTTTGACGATTTTTTGTTCGTGCCCCCCCCTTTCTGTTGAAGAAGAATAAATTTGCTTCATTAAAATTGTGCGCATTTGTAACCTTACTTGCAATATTTAATCCTGACTATCTTTTCCCCCTGAAAAATCTTAACAACCTGTTATCGAGTAGCAACCTTAGCTAAATTAGCTAAATAATCTTAACTGGATGGGATGAGGTGGTGGTAATTGTTGATCATTAATCAGATGAAGGATATGGGGAGAGGGAATGGAAGGAACAAGTAGCAAACTACTTGGTAAGCATTTCGACTCCTTAAGGCCCTGTCCCACGATACGAGTTTACCCAAGAGCTCTCCCAAGTTTAAAAAAAATCAAACTCGTGGTATTCTATGAACTCTTACCACTTTCCACGAGTATGTTCACGAGCTCCTACGAGCTCCGGTAAAAAGTAACAATTTTTTTCATCACGAGATTTTTTTTTTACTGTGATGAAAAATGTCTGTGAAAAATGTTCACGAGTAAAAAAATACTCGTGATGAAAAAAATGGTTACTTTTTACTCGTAGGAGCTCGTGAACATACTCGTGGAAGGTCATAGGAGTTCGTAGAATACCACGAGTTTGATTTTTTTTTTACTCGGGAGAGCTCTTGGGTGAACTCGCATCATGGGACAGGGCCATTAGGCTTCCTTAAACTAATGCTAACTAATACAGTCAACAGTTAGACAATGCTTCATGAGGCAAGACTCATGTTGCTCATGGACTTTTTATGTATGCTTAACCATTGCTAAAGGAGACAAAATAAGAATTGTTTAACACTGGACACCACTGTGGCATGACTGATCTCCAAAACAATTAGTCTGACACTTGTTTCTCGTTTAAGTATCCCCTTAGTTCACCACTTGTTCCTTCTACTCCTTATTCTGTGCATAATTCTTTGCCCCCATTATGACAGGGAATTCACACAAGGTATTTCCAGCGTTTTCTGTTTTTATTTTAGATTTCTGGCAACTGCCGCTTTTTGTCTTTCATAAGATTTGCCAGAATGCTACTTGGAATAAAATATATCAGCTCTAAGGAAAGGTTGGACAAACATATTGTATTTTCTGGACCATTGAAGATTGTGGGGAAATCTGATAGAAATATATGAAATTATGAGAAGCATGGATAGGGTAAATAGTCAGAATCTTTTTTAGACTTGAGATACAGGGCATTAAGAAAGTATTCAGACTGCTTCACTTTTTCCACATTTTGTTACGTTACAGCCTTATTCTAAAATAGATTAAATTCATTTTACTATCATCAATCTACACACAATACCCCATAATAAAAAGGTGAAAAGAGGTGTTTAGAAATGTTTGCAAAGTAATTAAAAAGAAATAACTGAAATATCACATTTACATAAGTATTCAGACCCTTTACTCAGAACTTTGTTGAGGCACCTTTGGCAGCGATTACAGCCTCAAGTCTTCTTGGGTATGACGCTACAAGCTTGGCACACCTGTATTTGGGTAATTTCTTCCATTCTTCTCTGCAGATCCTCTCAAGCTCTGTCAGGTTGGATGGGGAGCGTTGATGCACAGCTATTTTCAGGTCCCTCCAGAGATGTTCGATCGGGTTCAAGTCCGGGCTCTGGCTGGGCCACTCAAAGACATTCACAGACTTGTCACAAAGCCACTCCTGCATTGTCTTGGCTGCGTGCTTAGGGTCGTTGTCCTGTTGGAAGGTGAGCCTCCGCCCCAGTCTGAGGTCCAGAACGCTCTGGTGCAGGTTTTCATCAAGGATCTCTCTGTACTTTGTTCCGTTCATCTTTCCCTCAATCCTGACTAGTCTCCCAGTTCCTGCCGCTGAAAAACATCCCCACAGCATGATGCTGCCACCACCATGCTTCACCATAGGTATGGTATTGACCAGGTGATGAGAGGTGTCTGGTTTCCTCCAGGCGTGACGCTTGGCATTCAGACCAAAGAGTTCAATCTTGGTTTCATCAGACCAGAGAATCTTGTTTAGGTGCCTTTTGGCAAACTCCAAGCGGGCTGTTATGTGCCTTTTACTGAGTGACTTCCTTCTGGCCACTCTACCATAAAAGCCTGATTGGTGGAGTGCTGCATATATAGTTGTCCTTCTGCAAGGTTCTCCCATCTCCACAGAGGAACTCTGGAGTCTGTCAGAGTGACTATTGGGTTCTTGGTCACCTCCCTGACCAAGGCCTTTCTCCCGATTACTCAGTTTGGCCGGGTGGCCAGCTCTATGAAGAGTCCTGGTGGTTCCAAAGTTCTTCCATTTAAGAATGACAGAGGCCACTATGCTCTTCGAGACCTGCAATGCTGCAATAGTTGTTTTATACCCTTCCCCAGATCTATGTCTCGACACAATCCTGTCTCGGAGGTCTACGGACAATTCCTTCGACTTCGTGGCTTGGTTTTTGCTCTGACATACACTGTCAACTGTGGGACCTTATACATACAGGTTTGTGCCTTTCCAAATCATGTACAATCAATTTAATTTACCACTGGTGGACTCCAAGTTGTAGAAACATCTCAAGGATAATCAAAGGAAACAGGATGAACCTAAGCTCAATTTTGTGTCATAGCAAAGGGTCTGAATACTTATGTAAGTGATAATAATAATAATAATAATAATAATAATAATAATTTTAATAAATACTTTATTGATCCCCTCAGGGAAATTCAGATGTCCAGAAGCCCCCAACCAACAAACCCACAGATTCAAAACGAACGCAGACAGAAAATACATAGAATACAATGTGGACACTACCTGAGAGCAATAAATACTTAAAAAGACCAATAATTAAGTTAAAAATTAAAAATTGCAGAATGCATCCCCCTACAGCCTAGCGGTCCGAATTATAAAATCTAATGGCTGCAGGGGTGAAGGATCTCCTGAACCGCTCCGTTCTACAGGATATTTCAGTTGTTTATTTTTTATTACTTTGCAAAAATTTCTAAACACCTGTTTTCACTTTTTTATTATGGGGTATTGTGTGTAGATTGATGATAAAAAAAATAATTTTATCTGTTTTAGAATAAGGCTGTAACGTGGAAAAAGTGAAGGGCGTATGAATACTTTCTGAATGCACTGTACATTTTGGAAAATAGGTCCTTTGGCCCACCAAGTCCATGCCAAACAGCAATCACCCCGTACCCTAGCACTATCCTACACACTATGGACAATTTATCATTTACAGAAGCCAACTAACCTATTGTTTCTCGTTTAAGTATCCCCTTAGTTCACCACTTGTTCCTTCTACTCCTTATTCTATAACCTATAAACCTGTATGTCTTTGGAGAGTGGGAGAAAACCGATGCACCCGGAGAAAACCCACGTTGCCACAGGGAGAACGCATAACCTCTATACAGACAGGACCCGTAGTCAGGATTGAATCTGGGTCCCTGGCGCTGTAAGGCAGCAACTCTACCGCTGTGCCACTGTGCCACCCTAAGGGTGCAGGGTGTAAACTCAAAGACTAGAGGGCATATCTTTAAGATAAGAGGGGAAAATTTAAAGGTGATGTGCAGGGTAAGTTTTTTAAACAGAGTGGTGGATACCGGGAACGCACTGCTAAGGGTGGTGGTGGAGACAGATAGTGACATTTAAGAGACTTTTAGATAGGCACATGGAGATACAGGAAATGGAGGGATATAGATCATGTGCAGCAGAGGAGAAAAGGTTCAGCATCATATTGGTGCCGAAGGGCTTGTTGCTGTGCAGTTCTCTTCTATATACTTAGTTATTTTGTTCACTGTTAACAGATGAATATTGGTTCATCAAAATGCACTTTGATTTCTTTGCTAGATAATTACAAATTTGTTTTCAAGCTCACTAAAATGGCAGCCTTCCACTCCCTTACGGATATACAAACCGAGTCCTCATTTATTTACTTGGCCGGAGGAGGGAGGTGGGGGGTGGGCTCACTGTTGTGCCTGGCAGATTTTTCATGGGTGCAATTGCCATAGAATAGTCAGTCCACTAAGTGCAGCTCCCTACTTTATCTATTGATAGATAGAACTTTACATAATACTTTGATCATTGGGATATGAAGAAAGTGGTGCTGAGCTACCAAATCAGCGATCTTATTGGGGTATCTAAATCTAAATCTTATTAGTTGGGGTATCTAAATCTAAATCTTATTAGTTATTTATGTTATGACATCGGATGGAAGCTGCATACCAAATCTTGTTGCGCTTATGTGCAATGACAATAAAATATATTATTATTATTATTGAATGATAAGGCAAGACTTGGAGGGCCAAATGGCCCACTCCTGCTTCTTTTTCTTACTTTTCTACAATTTTCAACTGTCTGTAGTATCATCTGTAAATTAATCTCTTCATTTACAATCATATACTGATCTTTGATTTTGGGAACTTTGCAATGGCGTGTTTTCCAAGTTATAACAGCACAGAAACATGTCCTTTGGTCCAACTAGTACATGCCCTTCCAAGGAGCTCCATCTGAGACGCTCTTTGACCCATATCCTACTAAATCATTCATATCCGTATACTGGATAAAGTGTCTTTAAAATGTTATTATACTCGCTTCAACCATTTCCTATGGCAGCTCGATTCATATATGTATCACACATACTGTGAAAAAGTTGTTCCTTGGATTCCTGTTAAGTTTTTCAGCTTTCACCTAAACCTATGCCTTCTAAATCTGATTACCCTCCTCTGTGTATCAAAGCTCGAATAAACCTGACTTGCAAAGGATACCGTCCAAACTTAGACATGTAGGTATTGTGGCTTAAGTAAAAAAAAAATACTTACAGATAATCTAAAAAAGCTGGAAAATCTGCCAGGTGGACTGTGTACAGTCCACAGTCCACCTTATCCATATATCCGTATATTGGATGTCTCATTTGCCGGCATTGGCCCATATCCCTGTAAAACCTTTGTATTCATATATAGCTCGAAAAGTCTTTTAAAAGTTGTCATTGTATCGGCTTCTATAGCTTCCTCTGGCAGTTCATTCCGGTACGGACTACCCTGAGTGAAAAGATTGCCCCTGAGGTTCCTCATAAATCTCTCCCCTCTCACCTTAAGCCTATGCCCTCTAGCTTTAGAATCCTCCCCCCCAAGGAAAAGGACTGTGTGTTCACTTTAATCTTGCTCCAGATGTAGTTGTTTCCATTATTATTCCCTATCCATCCACTTTAGTATCACAGTCATGGAATCACACTGAACATTGGCCATCTATGTCCCTGTGGATCAGCAAGTATCTATCTGGATGAATCCCCCATTTACCATCAGTTGGTCCCATAGCCTTTTCTTACTCTTGCTTATTCGCATAGATACCTTTTAATTGTTTTAAGTTTCCATCAGACCCTCAACAGACTGTTCTGTATTCCATCCACCCACTGGTGAAAAACTTATTGCTCAGACACCCTCTGAACTTCTTCCCCTAAACCTGTGGCTTCTTGTTCTAGTTGTCTCTCATATATATAAAATTATGAGGGGCAGGGAGGATTAGTTTAACTTGGCATCATGTTCAGCATAGATATTTTGGGCCAAGAGGCTGTTCCTGTGCTGTACCGTTCTACATGTTTTAGGTTTAAAGACTAGAAGTTGCTTTTTTTCATTGCAATTTTTGGAGTCAATTTGCATTGCCAAAGTTTGTGGCACAGCAAAATGTTGTTAACTTAATAGATTTGGTTTACAGTGTTGTAAATTATATTGGCCCTTTGAACATTAAAATTCAGTTCAAGATTCATTTGCTAGAATTTATTTTAAAGTTGAATGAATTTAGGATAATAGGTGACAACCACTATTGACCATGGTTTAAAATTCAATTATACGATAATGCTTTGAACATAACAAAGAACATGGAACAACACAGCGTGGGAACAGTGTGCATACCGAACATGATGCCAAGTTAAATCAATCTCCTCTGCCTGGTCGTGATCCATATCTCTCCATTCCCAGTATAACTATGTGCCTATCCAAAAGCTTCTTAAATGCCACTATCGTATTTGCTTTCACCGCTACTCCTGGCAGTGTGTTCCAGACACTCACCATTTTCTGTGTAAAAGACTTGCCTCGCACATCTACTTTAAACTTTGCCCCTCGCACCTGAAAGCTTTGGCCTCTATTCTTTGACATTTCCACCTTGGGAAAAGCATTCTGACTGTCCACCATTATCTGTGCCTCTCAAAATTTTATATACTCAATCTGGTCTTCCCTTGTCCTCCGATTCTCTGGAGCAAACAATCCAAGTTTGTCCAACCTCTCATTGCTAACACCCTCTAATTTGTGTTTTGTCATTTGGTTACTTACGTCTTTTAGCAACCTTTTTTCCATGCTTTGTGCACCCTAATGGTAAAGAATTAAAGCAGAGCTTAACTCTTCCATGTGAAAACAATTCCATTGACACAAAAGTGTTGCTAAACACAAAAATTAAATAGGCAGAGATATAGAGTGACCTCATCCTAATTGTTGATCTTTAAAAAAAGCTAAAAGCTTATTTTGGTTTGGTCCCCAAGATTGATTTGCTCTGGATCCTAAACAATATGACCTGCGTGATTAAAATGGCTGAAATACACTTTGACAGTCAGCAAAGCTGTCCTCAGCTTTGCCAGCTGTCAAACCTGCCACATGCTTTGAATACTTCTGAAGTATTCTGAAGAAGGGTTTCGGCCCGAAACATTGCCTATCTCCTTCGCTCCATAGATGCTGCTGCACCCGCTGAGTTTCTCCAGCATTTTTGTGTACCTTTGAATACTTCTAACTGGCCATCACTATATTCTAAAACTATTAAATACTGTGGTAAAATTATTGGGAAAATCATAAGCAATGTTGTAATATATCATAGTAGAAATGTTTATTACATGGGTATTATGGTAAAGCTGTACTGAAAGTACAATGCACTGCTTGGTCACCCTGATATTGGAAGGAGATTATTAAATGAGAGAGGGTGCAAAGAAGCTTTACGAGGATCATTTTTTCATTCCTGTGTAGGAAGCTGAGGGCTGACTTTACAGATGTTTATAAAATCATGAGGGAATAGCCAGGGTGATTGGTCACAGTTTTTTCCCCATGGTAGGGGAAAACTAGAGGGCATAGATTTAAGATGATAATGGACAAGAGACAATAGGTGCAGGAGTAGACCATTCGGCCCCTCAATCCAGCACCGCCATTCAAAGTGATCATGGCTGATCATCCACAATCAGTACCCCATTCCTGCCTTCTCCCCGTATTCCCTGACTCCACTATCGCCAAGTGCCCTATCTAGCTCTCTCTTAAAAGTATCCAGAGAACCTGCCTCTACCGCTCTCTGAGGCAGAGAATTCCACATCTCTGTGTGTGAAAAAATGTTTCCCCAAGAGGGGATAGTCTGAAAGGGGATTTGAGGGGCAACTTTTTCACACAGACGATAATGGGTATGTGGAAAGAGCTGTCAAGGGAAGTGGCAGAGGTGGGTACTACAACAACATTTAAGACATTTAGACAGGCACATGATAGAAACAGTTTAGAGGGATATAGGTCAAACACTGGCAAATGGGATGAGCTCAGGTAAGCGACTTAGCCAGCGTAATCAAGTTGGATCAAAGGACCTGTTTCCGTGCTGTACAACTCTATGACTCTACAGCTCTATGGCTATTTTCATTAAATACTCTCAGACCTGATGCAAGTTTTCAACCCAAAATGTCGACCATCTCCACAAATGCTGCTTGACCTGCTCAGTTCTTCCAGCAATTTATTTTTTGAACTAAATAGTATTTTTGTAACTAGGATGCAGGAACTCCAAGTCCTGGGTACACAAATCATGAAAGGCAATAAGCCAGGTGGAGAAAGGTGTTAAAATATGAACTGTGACATTATCAAGGCACAAATGTGAGCAGTAATGTCTGGTTGCATTTCATAGCTTAGGTTAAACAACATTAGATTGAATTTCATGGGAGTCAACATTTTATAAAGTATGTCAAGTAAATCTGTTTGGACTTGCGTTTTTCCATTGGTTTCTTTTTGAAAACGTCCTTCCTTCCTGTTGAATAGAAAGATTTCATTTGAGAAACACTTAAAGGACAAGGGGGACTCTGTCCTTGTTACAAATGGGGGGAGGGGGAACAAGAGCGGAGTTGCGGGATATCGAGGAGACCCTAGTGAGAGCCTCATCGACAATGGAAGGGAACCCTCATTCCCTAAAGAATGAGGATATCTCAGATGTCCTGGTATGGAGCACCTCTTGGACGCAGATGCGGCGTAGGCGGAGGAATTGGGGAGTAGGGGATAGAGTCTTTACAGGAAGCAGGGTGGGAAGAAGTGTAGTTTAGATAGCTATGGGAGTCAGTGGGTTTATAATAGATGTCAGTCGATAGTCTGTCTCCTGTGATGGAGACGGTGAGATCTAGAAACGGTATGGAAATTTTGAGTGCAGGACGTGTGGGAGATTGTTATATAGTTATAGTTTTTGTTCTGATGAAAAGTTCTGGATTCTAAATGTTAACATTTTGATCTTCCCACTGAGGGGAACAAAACTGTTGTGTCAGATTGCTGACTGTTTATGTCAGGTTTTCAGCATCTGCATTTTTTTCCCTTTTTGATTATGGCTTTTATTGGTTTGTTGGTAGCTGATTATCTTTACAAAAAACAGGTTCAAGACTGAACTTGAAAGGAACACCACATGTCAGCAAAAAGTGTTAATAAAACTCATTGGGTCAGGCAGCATCTGTGGAGGGAAATGGACAGACAACAATTTGGGACGGATCAGTCTGAAGAAGTGTCCCAGGGTAAAACATCAACTGTCCATTTCCTCCACAGATGCTGCCTGAACCGCTGAGTTCCCCTTGGAGACACAAGGAACTGCAGATGCTGGAGCTTGACCAAAACACAAAGTGCTTGAGGACCTCAGCTGGTTGGGCAGAGTCTGTGGAGGGAAATTGACAGATGACATTTTGAGTGGGATACTTCATCAGATAGATGCATCTGAAGGAGGGTCCTGACCCGAAATATCACCTGGCCGTTCCCTCCCCAGATGCTGCCTGACCCGCTGGCATTCCTCCGGCACTTGAGTTTGTCGGGATCATTTTTCGCTCAGGATTCCAGCATCTGCAGTGTCTTGTATCGGAGGGTGCATCACTTTGCTATCTGTTGTGTGTTGCATGTATAGTTTACTGCACATGAGGTACAGTGTTACAATTTTGTCAGGTTGCTACCTCGCTTGTTATGTCAGCTCCTGGTGTACTCCGGTGCTGAGTGAACGAGGGTTGAGGCCGACTTGGTAATCATGGTAGAACGAGGGATGTTCCAGGACAAAAGGTTATGCTGATGGTCCATGGGACCAAATGCTGAGTCTTTCCCGTTTAACAGAAGAATGCCAATGACAAGTTGATTTTATCTTTGCTGAGTAGATGGAAAACTATTGGATATAATAGTGGCACTAAACACGATAGACTAAAAACTCTACACCTAAGCTCTAGGTTCTTTGACTAATCTGAGAGCAGGGTAAGGGATAATTTAATAGTGCCGTTCATAACTCTGACCAAATAGATAAATGGTTCTATGATTAATTTCCTCAAGTACGTTTAAAGCACCCCTGTTCAATTTGGAACTTACTCTTGCATTTTGCATCCTGTTGACGCTGAATCTCTACTATTGTGGGAAGACAATGTTGGATTAAAATTTGGCACAGATCCAAGCAAAACTTATTTTATGTTAAACAAAGAAATAACTATTGTTGATATGAGCAGAGAGGACCAACTGTATGGTAGAAAAAAATCAACTCGCAGGTTGATGTAAAAAGCATTATTCTAAATTCCCGTTTCTCCTCCGCTCATAACTTCAGAAGGTGATTAGTTGATCAATTTTGTCAGCATTATGGTTGCACAAAATTTTACATAATTGGACCTTAAAGATAGACAGCACAAATAGTCTATGGAAGCTGCATTGATGGGAGGATGGGGATCTGGTCACAACCTCCCTATGGTCACAACCTCCCTATGGTCACACCCTCTGCTGACTGTTAATGCATTGTGTCCTATGCCACAGTGGTTGCAAGACACTGTGATACATTGACTCATCTCTCTGCAGAGATTACACATGCGTCTCTGCCCATGCCTACCTGCAAGTATGTAGAGTGGGAACCAGCAATGGTGTGTGAAATACGCAAATGTGTAGATGTCAACATATTCATGTCCCAGTTGGGACCTTGTAAGTAGTTTCTAGTAGAAAATATTGTGGAGTTTGCCCTTTGCTTTAAGACGAATCATACCACAAAGTCACTGGTGGAACAATCTTGTTCCAGTTTGCTTTGGTAATGCAATGATGAATGTCATACCATTTGATAACATCATTATGTCTGCGAATATCACAACTATGCTGAAGTGAATTGTGCTTGGAAATTTTACAGTCAGCATGATTTCTACCAGAATTTGGTGCTGAGTGATTACCACAGGCACAAAATCAAATTTAATACACCTTTTGTGCGATAAAATAAGGAACTATGCATTTCTAATTTTTAGGCTGTTCTCTGTAAACTTTAAGAACTGCTTGAAGCCATATCAAATGAGATCATGTTCCATTCTGAAACTTACAATTCCTCAGGAGAGCTGCTTCTTCTTGCTTCAGTTTTTCTGTTGAAAGGCAAAAGAAAATCCATTTTTAAACCTTACTTTGTTTTGACAGAAAGATTTCCTGCATCTTGCTGTTTTAAAATGTCAATTTCTTGAATAGTTCAACCGTGACATGATCTTCATCACAGGCATTGTGGGGCTGAAGAGCTTTCCAATTCTATGTAGATCACAGTTGAGTTTTATATACTCTGAACAAATTTATACTCTTGGCCATATAATTTAATAACCAATGTTTGTGTACGATTTTGGGTAATCCACATTGTGACATTTCCATGTGCCGTATCCAAAACTAAATTCAGATAAGGTTTGGCCAAAGTTCTTTGAGAGCTGTGAAACCATGGAGAGTGGTGGGAAACTGGAATGCCTGGCCTGGTGTGGTGGTGGAAGCAGGTACAATAGTGGTTTAGGAGGCTCTTAGAGAGGCACATGGATATGCAGGGAATGGGGGACTATGGATCACGTGCAGGCAGAGGTGATTCATTTAATTTAGCATCATATTCAGCATAGACACCGTGGGATGAAGGGCTGGTTCTGTGCTGTAATGTTCTATGTTATATGTTACATGTCGAGAAAATAGCTCATCTATTCCCACTATTTAATATGCTGTTAAATTAAATCCTGATTCCTGCTTTTTGGCATAATCAGATCGCTGTGTTTTCAGTAACTTGTTCATTGATTCCAGACATTTTCGCCTCAATCATGGCAGAACTTTTGAAAATGCAAATGGATTATCATTTTATTGGGAATATTGTGTGCAGTTCTGGATGCCCCAAGGCCTTGGTGAGGATGCAGAAGAGGTTTACCAGAATGCTGCCAGGATTAGAAGGCATTAGCTGTAAGGAGAGGTTGGACAAACTTGAATTGTTTTCTCTGGAGCGTCGGAGGTGAAGGGAAACCTGATAGAAATTCATAAAATCATGAGACGCACAGAGAGGGTAGACTGGGTGGAAATGTCAAAGACGTGAGGGCATAACAGATTCAGATTCAGATTCAAACTTTATTGTCATTGTGCAGTGTACAGTACAGAGACAACGAAATGCAGTTAGCATCTCCCTAGAAGAGCGACATAGAATACGAGCAATAAATAAATATATTTACGTGCATTCAGTCATAGTAGTGCAATTATTTTTTCCTGATGGAAGGAGTGTCCGAGGGGGGGGGGGGGGTGATTGGCAATCACCGAGGTACAGTGTTGAGTAATGTAACAGCCGCAGGGAAGAAGCTGTTCCTGGACCTGCTGGTCCGGCAACGGAGAGACCTGTAGCGCCTCCCGGATGGTAGGAGGGTAAACAGTCTGTGGTTGGGGTGAGAGCAGTCCTTGGCGATGCTGAGCGCCCTTTGCAGACAACGCTTGCTTTGGACAGACTCAATGGAGGGGAGTGAGGAACCGGTGATGTGTTGGGCAATTTAACATTAAGGTGAGAGGGGGAAATGTTTAAATAAGATATGCTGGGGGTACGTTTTTTTCTAGAGATTGGTAGGTCGATGGAATGCGCTGTCAAGTGAGCTGGTGGAAGCAAATACAATAGTAGGATTTAAGAGGCTTTTGATAGGCACATGGATATGCAGGGAATTGTGGGAGATGGATTGTACTATACCAGCAACAGTAATAATCTGATGTGTTTAGAGCTAAGAGAGATCTCTATAGTATTTAAGATCCAGTTTAAACATTAAGGACTTACGCATTTCGATATCAACAACTTGTTTCTGTTTTGATGTCACTGTTGGGATGAAACAGAAATACTTAAATAAACAAAGATTAAATAAAGATAAATTACTTAAAAAGTAACCCCTTTGAAAGATTACGATGGATTTCGATTGCAAATTATGTTATTCAAAGATTGAATATTCTGCCAATGGTTTTTGTGACATCTCTTGTGTTTATGTTGAAGCTATAATGCTGATGTGACTTTCATTTTTGGAATGATCTAAGACAACTGACAATTGCAGTTTTACGAGTACCTAATCCATTTCATTGGTGATTTTACCCACAACAAAAATGGTTAATCTTTCAATCGTCTTCAAAATCATCAGAGATATTAAGAATATACAGACATAGGTCAACAAAATACATTTTGACATGTGAGAAGATTCCCTTCCATTTCAAAAAGTGCTTAAAAGTCTTCCCAACTATTGACCATTTCGCATTTCGTCTCATTCAAAGCCGTCAAAGCCGCCACAGCCAGACAGAACAGCCTTTTTCCATATCATTAGATATATTTAATGTGGAGATAGAAAAATATTTGAAAGATCGAAGAATTAAGAATCTGAAGAAGGGTCACGACCCGAAATGTCACCCTTCCTTCTCTCCAGAGATGGCGCCTGTCCCACTGAGTTACTCCAACATTCGGTGTCTATCTTTGGAGAGTTATAGTGAGCTGGCACAGAAGAGGAATTGTGGTCAGAATAGATCAGCCATGATTATTTTTTAATTTACCTGAAAGATAAAGCATGGAAACAGGCCCTTCGGCCCACTGAGTCCGCACCGACCAGCGACCCCCGCACACTAACATCATCCTACACACACTAGGGACAATTTACAATTTTACCGAAGCCTATTAAACTACAAAACGTCTTTGGAGTGTGGAAGGAAACCAAGAGGAAACCCACAGAATTCTCCATACTATCTCCCTACAGACAGCTCCACAAGTCAGGATTGAACCCGTGTCTCCGGCGCTGTTAGGCAGCAACTCTACCGCTGCGCCACGCCACACGTTCTGGCGCTGTTAGGCAGCAACTCTACCTGCCGCATGTTCATTATATTGAGTTATGGGGCCGGCTTGAGAGGTCGCGGGACCTACACCTGCTCCTGTTTACTTGTGACCTTGTGTTGAATAGAACCTATGAAACAGCACATACAACTTTGATGTAAACATCCATCTCAGTCTTGAAACTTACGTTTTTTCAGAAGTTGTTCTTCTTCTTTCAAACTCTCTGTTGGCAGAAAACAAAATGACGTTCCAATTCTGGTTGAAAAGTTCTAACATGGTGCCCGTGGAACCAGAATGCAAAGGACATCTTAAATATTTGAAACTATTTTAAATAGACCTCACATACCACAGAACAGCCATCTTCAAATGGGACCCTTTACTTGCACATGTATGCTACTGAAGCAAATTCCTTGCCAATGGAATACATCGGCTATCCTGACTCCAATTTACATCCTACCCCGAGCAGACGTAATACACCACCGCCTTGAAACAAAGTACCCCAAGGCCTTGTTCATCATAGTCAAGGTCTTCAATCAGGTCAACCTCAAGAGTGTGCTACCAAGATACCATCAACACAAACACTCTCGATCACTGCTACACAACAATCAAAGTTACCTGCCTTTCCACCCCCTCACCCCCATTTGGAAACTCTGACCACCTGGCTGTGTTCTACTCCCTGCAAACAAACAGGAACTGAAGCGGGATCATCCGGTATAGAAAGTCATAGAGTGCTGGTCTGAGGAATTAGATGAGCTCCTACGTGAAACATATAAGATTATTAAGGGCTTGGACACACTAGAGGCAGGAAACATGTTCCCGATGTTGGGGGAGTCCAGAACCAGGGGCCACAGTTTAAGAATAAGGAGTAAGCCATTTAGAATGGAGACGAGGAAACACTTTTTCTCACAGAGAGTTGTGAGTCTGTGGAATTCTCTGCCTCAGAGGGTGGTGGAGGCAGGTTCTCTGGATGCTTTCAAGAGAGAGCTAGATAGGGCTCTTAAAGATAGCGGAGTCAGGGGATATGGGGAGAAGGCAGGAACGGGGTACTGATTGGGGATGATCAGCCATGATCACATTGAATGGCGGTGCTGGCTTGAGGGGCCGAATGGCCTACTCCTGCACCTATTGTCTATTGTTTTGAGTCAGTGTACTGGTCTATATTCAAGGACTCAGCAGTCAACCTAAATTAGTATGTCACTGCTGCCACAGACTTCATCAATAAGTGTGTAGGGAACTACGTGCCAATGAAGACAATACAAGTGTTCTCCAGCCAGAAACCATGGATGAACTGTGAGATCTGCATCTGGGTGAAATCCGTCTGAGGAAGGAAATAGAGAGGTATGGTGTCAAGACAACCTTTCCCTCATTGTTAGCAAAATGAAGGATCTGGCCATCAACTTCGGGAAGTGGGTGGAGTGCATAACTCTAGTCTGCCTCAATGATGCAGAAGTGGAGATAGTCATAACCATCAAGCTCCTAGCTGTAAGTACCACTTTGTCCCAGTCCAACCACATAGATGCTACAGCCAATAAACCACATCAATGCCTCAACTTCAGAGGACTGCCTTGCAAGAAATTGCAGAGTTGTGGATGTAGCCCAATCCAGCAGACAAACCAACCATGCAAACTGGCCAAATGTTCTCTCTTCTTTATCCATTTGTTTTAATAGCAATGATGTGACTACACTTACGTTTTTTAGCCCGTTCTTCTTTATCTTTTTGTTCTGAAACTGTTAAAAGATATTTTAGTTATTCATGTGAGACCACAGGAAAAACTATATAAAGCTATTGAAAAGGTCTGACATACTGATGTTTTCAACCCTTTTCAACAACTTTTAAAGTCATACAGCGTGGAAACAGGCCCTATGGGCCCTCTTGTCCATGCTGACCAAGATGATCAATCTATGCTAGTCCCCTGAGCCCATGTTTGACTCATATCTCTCTAAACCATTCCTATCCATTTGGGGACTTTTAGACACATACACTCATCGTCATAAAGTTGTACAGCACAGAATCAGGCCCTTCGGCCCAACTCATCCATGACGAGCTTTTTGCTTGTCTATACTAATCCCATTTTACCCATATTAGGACTGTATATGTCTATGCCATGACTATGTAAATGGAGTGATTATACCCGACTGCCACCTCCTCCATCATGCTTGAGATATCAACGACTCTATATGTAAAAACAAAACCTATCGCTTAGAACCCTAAAACTTCGACTTCGAAAACTTGAACCAATGTGGTCATGTTTTTGATATCCCTACCATAGGAGAAAAGATTCTGACTATTCTTATATCTACATCTCTTATAATTTCATATGCCTCGATCATATCACCCCTCAGCTTCCCTTGCTCCAGGGAAAACGTACCCTATAACTAAATGCCTCCATTCCTGGCAATATCCTGGTGAATCATTTTCTCCAATGCAACGATATTCCTGTTATGATGTGGTGACCAGAACTGCACACAATACTACAAGCTGCTGTCGAAACAGTGCTTTATAAAGTTGCAAGAAGATGTCCCAACTTAGCATTCCAGGTGGCATCTTCACCACACTTTATTGACCTGAGTTGCCACTTTCAAGCAACAAGGGACTTGAACCCCAAGGAAGGGAAACCAGAAACACTCTTACACTATACTTTAAGACCCAAGATCTGCAGGGTTATTGGCATAGTACTGGGAGGTGGGGTTAGTTTGGATAGCTCATCATTTTACTGTTAAAAAAATAGTGAACAAATCAGCCTGAGCAAGATATTTTCTATGATTCCATGTCTTCAAAAGGTTACTTAATGAAGAATTAAAATAGTAAAATGTTGCCCCTCAGGTTCCTATTATATCTTCCCCTCTCACCTCAAACCTATGCTCTCTAGTTCTTAATTCCCCTACCCAGGGGAAAAAGTAATTCACCCAATGAATAATCATATCAGCAGTCCTTTCATGGAATAGACTATCTTGCTTTTCGCAGAGAGTGGTGGGTGTATGGAACGAGCTGCCAGAGGAAGTGGTTGAGATATTTCCGACCTCTCTGTCCTGGGCCTCCTCCATGGCCAGAGTGAGCGCGACCGGAATTTGGAGGAACTGCACCTCATATTCCGCTTGGGGAGTGCATCCTGGTGGCATGAACATTGAATTCTCCCAATTTTGTTAGCCCTTGCTGTCTCCTCCCCTTCCTATCTCTCCCTCAGCCCTCGGGCTCCTCCTCCTCCTTTTTCCTTTCTTCTCCCCCCCCCCCCCCCCAACCCCCATCAGTCTGAAGAAGGGTT
This sequence comes from Amblyraja radiata, assembly GCF_010909765.2. NCBI lineage: Eukaryota > Metazoa > Chordata > Chondrichthyes > Rajiformes > Rajidae > Amblyraja > Amblyraja radiata. The sequence goes on from NC_045957.1 coordinate 6,423,365, forward strand.
TCTGCCCGAAACATTGCCTATTTGCTCCATAGGTGCTGCTGCACCTGCTGAGTTTCTCCAGATTTTTTGTGTACCCAAGTGGTTGAGATATGTTCAATAACTATTTAAAGGGCATTTGTAGATGGACATGGATGGGAAAGAATTTGAGTAATGTGGATTGTGGGACTAGCTTAGATGGGGCACTTTGGTTGGCATGGATGAGTCGCTTAATTCCGCACTGCATGACTCCATAAGTCTATGACTTCAAATGTTTCCCAGAAGGAAATTTAAAATGTACAGTATTTGAACATAAAATTTAAGGAAAGGAGTAGAAATTTGATGCACAGTGTCACTGTACTGAAAGATATATTGTTAACTGAAGCTTTTTCACTTACGTGTGGCGTCTGATCTGGATGGCCTTCTTGTTCCTCTGGTAGGTGGTCTTCTTGCAGCTAAAAAACAAATTCATTCCATCAATATACAGTAATTAAATGGTTCAGGTCAACACAATCCCCAATTTGTCAATATTACTTACATGTCTATGGAGCTGATGCGCTATAATACTAACTATATTGTGCAACTGTATCTTTTCCACTGCTCTATATCTATTGTACTTGAGTTTGACTTAGTTGTATTTACGTATAGTATATTTTTGCTGTTTGGATAGAATGCAAAACAAAGGTTTTCACGTTATCTCAGTGACAATTAGAAACCTAAACCTAATTGTCAAGTCAAGAGAGTTTATTGTCATGTGTCCCAGATAGGAAAATGCGAATAATAATTGTTAATAGTTAACCTAAACCTAGATTTAAAAGTATCCGATGGAATTTGATCAAAATAAGAGGTTTAATAAGAGTCTGAAGAAGGGTCTCGACCTGAAACGTCGCCCATTCCTTCTCTCTGTAGATGTTGCCTCACCCGCTGAGTTACTCCTGCATTTTGTGTCTACCTTCGATTTTTACCAGCATCTGCAGTTCTTTGTTACACAAGAGGTTTAAACCTCTGAGCTGAATGCCTGGATGGATTCGAAAATGAAGGGACTTTTCATAATAAGTTACATTCCCAAAAGACATTTGGACAGGTGGATAGATAGGAAAGATATTCGTTTTTTGGGTTGAGAGATACAGTATGAAAACAGGCCTTTCAGCTCACTGAGTCCACATTGATTCACACGAGTATTGTGGTTTGCCCCAATCCCATCCACTCACACTCTGGGCTATTTACAGAGGCCAATTAAACTACAAACATGCACATTGTTGAGTCGTGGAGGAAACCAAAGCACCTAGAGGAAACCCCATGGTCCCAGGAAGAATGTGCAAACTCCACACTGACAGCACCTGAGGTTGTGATTGAACCAGATCTCTGGTCTTGTGAGATTGCGGCTCTACCAGCTGAATCATTGTGCCACAAGAGTCTGAAGAAGGGTTTCGGCCCGAAACGTCGCCTATTTCCTTCGCTCCATAGATGCTGCTGCACCCGCTGAGTTTCCCCAGCAATTTTGTGTACCTTTGAATCATTGTGCCATCCAAGTTTAGAGATTTGGAGGTCAAACACAGGAAATGGGATTAGCTTAGATGGGCACCTTGGTCAGCATGGACAGGTTGTACAGTTTCCGTGCTCTATGAGTCTATCTCTGCAGGATCGTCACAATTCAAAATGTATTTGATAATTTAAGGAAAAGAGTGGAAATTCAACACAAAGTGTCACAGTTACGGAAAGTTCAATAGTTAACTGAAGTTTTAAAAACTTTTTCGACTTACATGCAACTGTTGCGGGTCCCCTTGATGGTCTTTGTGGCCTTGATCCTCTTGTGGGGCAGGGATTCTGGTATAGGACCTGAAGAGAATGAACAAATTCAAGGCTTGAACGTTAGAAAACAAGATGGTATCTGCAAACGAATTGGATTTGGAGCATAAAAATGTTATTTGTTTTTGTTTCACATGCTTACATCTCGCTAGAATTTAGAAGTTTGAGGGGGGATCTTATAGAAACTTACAAAATTCTTAAGGGATTGGACAGGCTAGATGCAGGAAGATTGTTCCCGATGTTGGGGAAGTCCAGAACAAGGGGTCACCGTTTAAGGATAAGGGGGAAATCTTTTAGGACTGAGATGAGGAAAACATTTTTTACACAGAGAGTGGTGAATCTCTGGAATTCTTTGCCACAGAAGGTAGTTGAGGCCAGTTCATTGGCTATATTTAAGAGGGAGTTAGATGTGGCATTTGTGGCTAAAGGGATCGGGGGTATGGAGAGAAGGCAGGTACAGGATACTGAGTTGGATGATCAGCCATGATCATATTGAATGGCGGTGCAGGCTCGAAGGGCTGAATGGCCTACTCCTGCACCTATTTTCTATGTTTCTATGTTTCTATATGGCCATGGTGAGCTCTACTCTGACTGGAAATATTTTATGGTTTGCCTATACTCTATTACTTGTACAGCTATTTTGCATCGATAAACATTGTTGCGCAAATTAAATCCATTATTTATTAAGATACTAGACCGAGTGCAGGCCCGTTGGGTCTGCTCCTCCAACGCAGCCATTCCCCTACCCGTAGCCCCCACGGGAGATGTGGTCCTCCAACTCAAGCCGTTCCCGAACATAAGATTCCAGCACTCAGCAGTGCGGCTGTTTTTAAATAGTGTCTTTGAGGTGAGAGGCGGGCGCCAGCAGCCGTTATGGTCGCTGGCCAGCAGGAGGTGACAAAATTAGTGAGTGTGTGGGGGGGGAGAAGGATTTTATTAAAAATGTGTACATAAACATGACAAAATTTAATGAGGAGTGGATACTTGGAATGAAAAGTGAAATCTCTACCGAAATGGAAAAAATCTAGGCGTTTCTGGGTCTGGTGTTGGCGTAGCAACGAATCAAAGGCTGGCACCCACAAGTCAGGCAGAAACACACACACACACACACACACACACACACACAGCCAGCCAGCCACAGAGTTTTAATATTATATAGATATAGATATAGATGAGGGCATCAGGCCAGAAGTGGGCCATCTGCAATTGAGACTCTCCCATAATAGAAGCTAAGTCTTTCATGTCAAAACATAACTGATCCTAAAGTACACGTCGTGCCTCCACATGAACTACTAGTTTCAAAGGTGCGTTCATACCATCCTTAAAGTGGACCATTTCCCATGACTGCTCGAAGTGGAGAGGAAACATTAGAGAAGATACTGAGAACATGGAGATCATGCCTCGGCAGGGCACAGAAGCCCAGCATAAGCAACGGACATAACCATCCGCCTCAACACCAACCACCCAATCATCTGTTCCTTCGGCCCAAAGAGTGGAAGAACCTGTGGTTCCTACATTGACCTTTTCTGCAACCAGAGGAAATTGATTGGAAGCAATTCATCCCTAAGCTAAGGGGATCTTCTGAGAAGTTAAGGAGTGTTTATAATCCCAACTCAACCCTAGATCCAGAGTGCCACAATGACGCCCGTGCCAAATCCGTAAAGTGTGAAAATATGGTTGATTTCAATGTCTTGCAACACTTACAAAGTTCTGCTGCTCTTGCACCTTCCAAGAATTCAGATGGTATTTGCTCAATGGGTACTGAAAATAAACAGTTTAAAGTTACACCATTTACTAAATAACCATTGACAAAGTGTTTTTAAAATGCTGCTCTTCAAATCTGGTGTTCACTGATTGAGAAGCTGCCCAAAATCTTGTGAAATCTTCAGAGCACTTGGAATTTTAATCCCTCCCTTTGGGATGGGAATGGGGCATTTGGAGGTGGCAAATAGAGTTGGAGGAGTGCAGAATCATGCCATACACAAGAGCAGCAGGTAGTGCAAAGAGAAAGGAAACACAAAGAGTGCAGAATATAGTATAAAACACAAAATGATGGAGGAACTCAGTGGGTCAGGCAGCATGTGTGGAGGGAATGGACAGATGATTCGTTTTCAGGATCAGCTTTATTCCTTCCCAGTCAGAAGAAGGGGCCCGACTCAAAATCGTTGCATGTACATTTCTCTCCACGCATGCTGCCTGACCTGCTAAATTCCTCCAGCACTTTGTATTTTGCTCAAACTTCTACCACCTGCAGTTTCTTCAGTCTGCAGAACATGAGGCTGAGAGGTGAGTTTATATAGATATATTAAATCATGAAGGGCGTACAGTTAAAGATTGGGAGCCTAAAACTAGAGGATATAGGTTTATGGGGTTTATATAAGTTGATATAGGGTAATGCGTATATGGAACAAGCTGCAAGAGGAAGCAGTTGAATACTTGAAAGACATTTAAAATACATTTTGACAGGTACATGAATAAGAAGGATTTCGAGGGATATTGACCCAATGGGACCAACTTAGTTGGAGCATCATGGGTGTCGGGCAAATTGGGCGTATTGTTTCCCTGCTGTTTCACTCTACAACAAAATCTGAAACAGCTCAATGTCACAGATGCAAAAACAGTGTCGTGGTCAACCACCAGAGGACATAGAATTGAAGGTAACTCGTGTAAGGATTAGAGGCAAATTGTGGAGAGTGCTTTTCATCCACATGTAGGGGTATGGAGCTCAATGACTGAGGGAGCAGTGAAGTAATATACATTCACAGCATTCATGAAGAACTATTTAGATACGTCGGGATGTGGACTGTATACAGGCAGATGGGGTTTCTTTAACTTGTATCATAGGCGGTGCAGACAGGGAAGGCCAAAGGGCTTGTTGATTTAATTGATGGATTGATCCCTTAATAGATTGATTGAAAGATCCAGCATGGAAAAGGGACCCTCATCCCACGCTGACCATTAATCACCTGTTCACACTAGCTCTTCTATATTATCCCACTTTCTCATCAACTCCTTACACACTAGGAACAATTTAGAGAGCCCGATTAACCTGCAAGCACGCACGGCTTTGGGATGTGGGAGGAAACTGGAGCACCTGGAGGTAACTCGTGATCACAGGGAGAACGTGGAAATTTGACATAGACAACACCTGAGGTGAGGTTCGAACCCAGGTCTCTGGTGCTGTGAGGCAGCAGCTCCACCAGCTGCGTTACTGTGCATATGGTAGAGCATTGTCAACGGTTCTATACTTTCAAAGTACTTGAAGCATTGTAAACTAAAAGGCTTGGGTTCAAGAGCTGCAAAAAGCAAGTAAGTGGGCAACTCTTTCTCAAGCACAATGGACATATTGGTCTGAATAATGTGCCAGGAATCACTGTGATTGAATGAAATAATATTAATTTATTCTCTGAGCTTCAGAGACTGAAGGGAAAACTGATATGTATTTATCTATTTATTTATTTATTTGATTCTTTATTTCAAACAGAAAGAATAAAAAGCAAGTGTGAAACAGCATACAAAAAACAAAACAAGAATATTTATAAAGTGTCATAAACAATATCTATAAATAAATGAAATCGTATGTGTCCGAAAAGGAGCAGGAAGAAGCCAAAGCTTATTAATTCCCACCCCTTATTCAACTGCTTGTAATTATCATACAAATTTAGCAGCTATATGTACACCATATGTACACCAGCAGCTATATGTACACCAAATTATTTACATTTATACACTAATCAAATATTTACAAAGCCATACAAAAAAGAGAGAAAAAAAGAAAAAAGAAACGAAAAAACCCTCATATACTATACAGTATCTTAGTCATATATACAATCCATCACCCTATAATCACCCTTCCCAATACAATCAGTATAACAAATATCCCACTCACAATCACCTATCCTCATCCCAATATCCTTTTTTAAAAGTTGTTTTTAAATTGAAAGGCTTAGATAAGGTACACAGTCAAACCCGTTTTCCCCAAGGAAACTAGAGAGGATCTAAACATGAGAAGGGAAATGTTTAAACGAGGGTGGCAAGCTTTTTTTGTTACACAGAGGGTGGTGGGTGCCTGACCATTTAGCTTGCATCATAAAGTCAAATAGCCCTTGCTTTCCCTCTCTATCACCTCCCCCTTCCCAGTTCTCCCACCAGTCTTACTGTCTCCGACTACATTCTATCTTTGTCCCGCCCCCTCTCCCTGATATCACTCTGAAGAACGGTCCTCAACGCTAATCGTCACCCATTCCTTCTCACCAGAGATGCTGCCTGTCCCGCTGAGTTACTCCAGCATTTTGTGTCTACCTTCGATTTAATCCAGCACCTGCAGTTCTTTATTGCACGTTAGCTTGCATCATGGTCAGGACACACACTTTAGGATGAAGGGCCTGTCACTAGTGAACTGTTCTATGTTTTATATCTATTTTCTATGATATTCTAAAACACCCGCCATTTTATTACATCCAAATATCATCTTACCTGAGCTACACTGAGGAAAGAACTTTATTGTCACCCTTACAAAAAGTAGTATACATAATATTACAGATAAAATGCTTTTCATCTGATAGCTTACAGGTTTGAAGCATGTGTTGTTGTTCTGCCTGCAGCATTGCTGTTGAATACAAAGATATACTTATTAGAAATGTTGCTGCCATACCTATATCTATTTATCGCTTCCCGGGCTTTCAGAACAACAGACAGCCAACCATGTCATCTGTGGGTGCCCGCTCTACCACCCACCAAATGGAGCTCAGAGCCTGGCAGACATTGACGCAGCGACAACAACATGGCTGCTCAACACCCGGCTTGAGATCTAACTATTCCTTTGGTTTATGTTTCATTTGCAAGAAGAAGGAGAAGAAGACTTTCCGGGCTTAGTCTGGGCCCCACGTTCCAGCTTTCTTCCTGAGTACAATTAGCCTGACTATAACCATGTCCTCCAGAGATGCCGCCTGACCTGCTGAAATACTCCAGCACTTTATTTTCTACACAAGATTGCATTTCTTTGTGTGGACAGTCCTGCCCATCTCCCAGCCATGTGCCTGTTATGGCTATAATATCACAGTCCCCCAAACCAATACATGCCCTGAGTTTGTCTGCCTTCCCTGTTAAGCCTCTAGGATTGAAATAAATGTCATTTAAATCACTGGTCTTTCTCCTCTCTCTTTGTTGTGAACCTGCCTTCCTGTCTGCTTATCGTGCACTCTTTGAATAAAGTATTTGCCCTCAAAACCATCTGTCTTTTTTCTGCTGTGGGATCTACTTCCACCTGCAAATCACGTTAAAATCCTCTCCAAAGTAGCACCAGCAAATCTTCCTCCAAAGGATAATGGATTTCCCCCCACCTCCCCATTTCAGTAGCAACCCATCCCTCTTGTGGAGGTCATTATGCCCCAATGATTTGAGAACCCGAATCCTTGCCTCCTGCACCAACTCCTCAACCACACGTTGGTTCTTCTATTCCTGCCTTCACTAGGAGTGGCAGTGGGAGCAATCCAGAGATTACTCCCTTGCCTGCCGTTTAACCTCTTTCCTAACTCCCTACCTTCACTCTGCAGAACCTCATCCTTTTTTCTATCACTGTTGTTTGTTCCAATTAGTTATTGAATGGTGCATTTCGGTTGAAGTGCTGCATAGTCTATTCCTACTATTTTATTCATTTTTTAACATATTTATTTGTTTTAAATACCTCTAAAAGGCATTTAGACAAAACATAAATAGGCAAGACATATAAAGATAGTCCTAATGCGGGCAAATGGGATTTGTGCAATTGCCTTTGGACGTGGTTCACAAAGGGCTTATTTCTGTACTGTATGACTCTGATATATTGGAAATATAAAAAGCCTGTTCATAGATGGAAGGTCGCATAATGGAATGGAAATGTTCAACTATCCCATCAGCGCCATTCAGTTTATTGGTATTGGTGTATTATTGTAATGTGTACTGAGATATGGTGAGAAACTTTGTTTTGCATGCTGACCAGTCAAATTATACCATATATGAATACAATCAAATCATATATGAGTGCAACAGGTAGTGCAAAGAGAGAAATGAAACAGAATGCAGACTATAATGTTACGGCTATAGAGAATGTGCAAATAAATAATAGTGCACAGAACGCACAATGAGGTAGTTTGGGAGGTTGGAAATATATCCTTAGTTTGTGAAAGGTCCATTCAGTAGCATGATAACATACGGAGAAGATGCTGTTCCTGAATCTGGTGGTACGTGCTTTTAAACCTTTGTATCCAGGGTGTGAGCAGTCGTTAACTATATTTTCAGTTTTCCCAAGATACATAAAGTGTAGATGGAGTCCAAGGGGGCAGGCTGATCTGTGTAATCGACTGGGCTGTGTCAACAACTCTCTGCAAATGTTTACGGTCTTGGGCAGAGCAGTTGCCAAACCAATCTGCGATGCCTCTTATTATATAGCCAAACATGCAGATAAATAATAAAAGTCCTGGTTCATCATGAGGTGTCCAATATATTTAGTTCTTTATCATCCTTTTTATGATTATTGAGTGGCTTTCCATACATGAGATGGTACATTTCAGTATCTTTGCACATTCCTAGTGCTGAGATTGCTACGCTGCGTACCACACTTAATATAAAAGAAGATAGATAAAAATGCTGGAGAAATTCGGCGGGTGAGGCAGCATCTACAGAGCGAAGGAAATAGGTGCCGTTTCGGGTCGAAACCCTTCTTCAGACTGATGTGGAGGTGGTGGGGGCGGGAAGAAGAAAGGAAGAGGCGGAGACAGTGGGCTGTGGGAGAGCTGGGAAGGGGAGGGGAAATAGGGAGAAAACAAGGATTACCTGAAATTGGAGGTCAATGTTCATACCGCTGGGGTGTAAACTACCCAAGCTATCTGCTTACACCCCACCTCAGTAGTTTACACCCCAGCTCTCCCACAGCCCACTGTCTCCGCCTCTTCCTTTCTTCTTCCTGCCCCCACCACCCCCACATCAGTCTGAAGAAGGGTCTCGACCTGAAACATCACCTATTCCATTGTTCCATAGATGCTGCCTCACCCGCTGAGTTTCTCCAGCATTTTTATTTACCTTCGATTTTTTCAGCATCTGCAGTTCCTTCTTAAACACTTAATATAAATATAAGCCAATATCTTCTTTCTCTTACCAGCACGATTTCTTAATTCTTCTGTTAATGGAAAGGATATATTTGTTAAATCTTATACATCAAATACATTTAAATACTCTCTGATATAAATTTGTTTTTAACTGTTTCTGTCAATGACTCCGAAAGATTTTTATCTCAGATGCGGTGGAAGAGTTTTTTTGTGCCAGTTTTCTAATAGTTCTTCTTGGGATGGGAATGCAAAAGGCCTAATTTCAGGGAATGAAATCAGCCGAGTGGACAAAGTAAGCGGCCGTGTGCGAACACTTTGGGGATAGCAATCATAACTCGGTAAAACTTTAGTGGTTTTGGAAAGGGATAAAAATAATCCTGACTGGAGGGCACGGCTTTAAAGTGAGAGAGTCTCCTTAGTGTCACCAGATAAAAACAAGTGTGTATTTCCTTTCGCTGAATACCTCCCCTCAGTCTGCCTAGGCCTGCGCGATCTCCCAGTTACCAAACACTTTAACTCCCACTCCCAATCCCACACTGACCTTTCTTTCCTGGGCCTCCTCCATTGTCAGAGTGAGGCCCAACACATATTGGAGGAACAGCACCTCATATTTTGCTTGGGCAGCTTACACCCCAGCGGTATGAATTTTGATTTCTCTAACTTCAATTAACCCTTGCGTTCCCCTTTCTCCCCATCCCTCCACCACCACAGTTCTCTGACTAGTTTCATTGTCCTTCTGATTAATTTTACTGATTGTATGCCTTCTTATCAGCCAATAATGAACCATTCTCCCTGGTCAATTTGTCCCTTCCTACCCAAACCACCCCCTCCCCTGGTACTTTCCCTTGTAACCGCAGGAAATGCTACACTTGTCGCTTTACCTCCCCCCTCGACTTCATCCAAGGAGCCAATCAGTCTTTCCAGGTGAGGCAGAGGTTCACCTGCATCTCCTCCAACCTCATCTACTGCATCCGCTGTTCCAGGCGTATAGACGTAACATGATAGTCTGAATTCTGTTTCATTTCTCTCTTTGCACTACCTGTTGCACTAACGAACCTGATCTCCTGGTTGCTCAGCACTTCAACTCCCCCTCCCATTCCTAATCTGACCTTTCTGTCCTGGGCCTCCTCCATTGGCAGAGTGAGGCCCAGCACAAATTGGAGGAACAACACCTCATATTGGAGGAACTGCACCTCATATTTCGATTTGGTAGTTTACACCCCAGTCAATGAACATTGACCTCTAATTTAAGATAGTCCTTGTTTTCTCCCTCCTTCCCCTCCCCCCAGCTCTCCTACAACCTACTGTCTCCGCCTCTTCCTTTCTTTTACTGCCCCCCCCCCCCCACCGACTACAGTCTGAAGAAGGGTCTCGACCCGAAATGTCGCCTATTCCTTCTCTCCATAGATGCTACCTCACCCGCTGAGTTTCTCCAGCATTTTTTGTCTATCTTCTTGTGTGTACTTCAGGTCACCTATTTATAAGATGTCACTGAGCTGAAGAGGTGGCAGGAAAGATTCGCAGGGATGTCACTGGAACTGGAGGACTTGGGCTGCATGGAGAAGTTGGATAGTCCGGAAGTGTTTTCACTGGAGAACGAGAGGCTGAGGGATGATCTGATAGATTTATAGATAAGGTGAGAGCGGTCATAGTCTTTTTCGCAGATAGGGGACTCTAAAGCTAGTGGGCATGTATTTGATGGGAAAGATTTAAAGTGGACTTTATCACACAGAGGATGGTGGGTATGTAGAATGAGCTGCCAGTGCGAATGGTAGAGGTGGGACCAATGATAACATATCAAATTTAGGTTAGTACATGGATGGAAAAAGATTAGGGGGGATATGGTCCAAACGCAAGCAAATGGGACAAGCTCAGCTAGGCACTTTGTTTTGCCTGGACAAGGGCCTGTTTCCGTGCTGTACAACGCCGTGACTAAACGGAAACAGTGTGCTACCGGACATTACAAAGGTGAAAATATATATATATATTTTGACTTCCATTACTCACCGCGCTGTTCTGCTTCCATTTTCCTCTCTATATTGAGAAAAAATAAAGGAGATTAAATCTTGAACATTAAAAAAAAATAGAGCTTGCTTACAAATGAGCATGCTGGACATTAGTGTGCAGTGCTAACGGCTGCACCATTTTGTTGCAAGTCTGAAAAGTTTATTTTGACGGCTAATTTTCATGTTTCCAGATATTGAAGTTATAAAACTTTGGTTCGCTAAAATAATCTTGTTTTAAACAATATATCCCTTAATATAGAACACATGCTTTTTAACTATGATATAATGTTCAATAGGGAGCTGGATAAGTATTTGATCTGAAAGAATTTGCAGGGTTATGGGGGTAAATGGATTGTTCCTACATAGAACTAGTACAGATTCAATGGGCGGAAGGGCCTCTTTTCCTGCATTGACCACTCTCTGATAATGATTGCTGATATGTGTATTTATTGATCATCCCCGGTTTTCTTGTGGAGATGGCGGTAGGTCTTCTGGAAAAGATGAGGCAGTGGAGAAGGACGTCTCTATGGCACAGTTCACAGAGCAATCTTTCAGTCACTAACCTGTTCTCCCCACATTCCAATAACAAATCTCCCTACCAACACTCACCTTCACACTTGCAGTAACCCTACCAACTCTCGCGCCTTTGGGACCAGGAGGGTCATTACGAGCAGAAACTGTCAGCTCATGCTGTGGTTCTCGCAACCCCCTCCCCTAACTGGCACCATTTACCCGACATAGAAATGTGCATTTTCCTTGAATAAGACCACAGTTAACCTCCACGCGTAGCCTTGCATCCTTAAGGAAAAATCAGAGCCCACTGATGTTGCTTGCAGAATATCTCCAGCAGTTTCTGGTTTTAATTCCGGTCAGGATGTGTATCCTAAGAAGAAGCTGTTCACTTGCTCCAATCTTCTCAACCGCAGGGTCAGGCAGCCTTCTGGGGAGAGAGTGGCAGGGGGGGCATTTTGGGTTGGGACCCTTTTTTTCAGAACTAATGGTCTAAATTGTTTAAATAGTGCAGGAAATAAGGGGCCTGTTGAGTTTAAGGAAGTGTGGGAAATGGGATCCCAGTAAACCAGATGCCAAATGATTGGGATTTTAAATCATATAGTGGATTATCAATCAATTTTTAAAAACTTTTTTTCTACAAATTCTGATATTGACGTGAAACTGATTAAGTAGTTAATGATACAAAAAGTTCTGCAATTTCTCTTTTTCTAATTATTTTCCCATTCTGAATCATTAACCAGGCTGAACCTAGTTTGAAAGGGTATTGATTAATGAGTTAACAAGTAGATAGATGTAAGGCGATGCCGACTGGAAGTGACAAAGTTTGAAACTAGCAGAGTGGTGGGAGAATGTAAAAACGCAATGACAGTCTATTGGTGCATGGTGATGGTCTGTAAAGCTGGTGAGATGCAAGCAAATGTAGAGGAACGTTATTGGATTGCATGGCACCAACATTACAGTACGAGTCCTTCAACTTCCCAAATCAAAACTCTCATCATTATTTATAAATTGAACTAACGATGTGCGAGTGCCATATTTCTTTCCTTCGGCAGTAATGCAGCCATTGGTGATGGCCACGATGGCTCTGTTGAGATCCTTTTCTTCCAGAGGTTATGTACCAGGGTTTTTGCCACTAGGAGACAAAACAAGAATAGCTTCAGTTATTCTCATGGATATTTTTAATGATTCAGTGGTTTTACTGGGGATCTACATTGCTCAGTATTTTAGTCCAAAGATAACTATTTCTCTACTAAATATATATCTCTCCACTTGACGCTTGTGTTTCTGGTTCCATTCTGTGTACCTTAAAACGGACAGAGGTCCAAACATTTACAATTTTGAATGATTTTGTATTGCCTAACTGAGCTGATATAATCTAATTGCATGTTTATATCCATATGTTAAGGGAATTGAGTTGAAGATGGGTGTAATCTTTCCTAGAAGACATGGGGACACTAGTGTATTGGGAAGTGTACTCGACATTCCCAGTAACTACAGGTCAGTCAGTTTAAGATCTACTTTTAAGTTATGTCCCCCTTTGCCAGATTATGCTCTAGAATCAGATGCAATTATGACTTTCAAAAGACATTTGGACTGATAGAAAGGGCTTATAGAGGCGGCATTGGGGCAAAATGCATGTAGATTGGTCGAAACCAGAATACCAATTTAGTCACCATACACAAGATGAAATCTATCCCCTCTAACCTGAAACCTACAGTATGTCCATCTGGTTCTTGATTTTCCTACCCTAGCAAAACATCCTGTGCATTCACCCTGACTATTTCCTTCATGATTTTATAACCTCTATAAGATCATCTCTGGAATTCTTGTGCTCCAAGGCAAGTCCAAGCCTGCTCAACTTTTCACTATAGCTCAGAACCTATAGACCTGGCAACATCCTTATACCAAAAGGGCACAAAACGCTGGAGTAACTCAGCAGATCAGGCAGCATCGCTAGAGAACATGGATAGGTAACATCTCGGGTTGAGATTTCTTCACACTGATTGTGAGTGGTGGGGGCGGGGGAGGAAAGCTGGACAAGAGGAGAGGTGAACACCTATTTGCTAATGGAACTGATTTAAGCGTTTGTGCACTAGTTTTAAAGTCACAAATCTCAGGTGCCTGCCATATTAAGTCTTTCATCTTAAACTTACTGCCTGGTTCTGCTGAACGGTTTGGTTTCATCAAATGGATCCTACGATCCCCTTGTTGGACTACTCCGGAAGTTCTTCGTATCCGGGACTTTTTCTTTGCCTTCCTTTTTGCTTGATCCTGTCGAGCAACTAAAGAAAGAAAGAAAAAACTGGCATACGATGTACTTTTTACACTTCTGTGTGTCTTATAGAACTTCACAACCAATTAAGTGCTTTAACAATTATGATGTAGGAAATTGTCAACCAATGTATGTACACAAATTTTTGTGCCTTCCACCACAGTGATGAATGCTGTGGTGGATGTTTGTGTTACAGTTTTATTGTGTGTTCTTTATTATTGTACTGCTGCTGACAACCCAAATTTCCACCAACCCTGGTTGTGTGGCAATAAATTATATCTATCTATCTATATCCTCGCAATCCTCACAAACAACAAGATGAACAAATGCAGGAAAAATAATGGCAATACAGAGGCCTTGAGCTAAAAACAAAGTACTGGAGGTGCGCAGCGGGTCAGGCAGTATCCGTGGAGGGAATGGACAGACAATGTTTTGGATCGAAACCCACATGCTGACAGAGAGAATGTGCAATGTCCATGCAGACGGCACCCGAGATCAAGATTGGTAAGGTAATTTCATTGTTGCTCAAGACTGGTTTCCTCTGCTCTAGAGCCAAAGGTGGAAGAGAAGCTGCATAACTTAGAGGGCTGAACATCAACACCTTGGTTGTGATTGCCAGGGGAGGTAAACTAGATGATTACTTAAACAGAACTACTGACATTGAGTGACATTCACAGCCCATCCCATGAAATTTAATTGCAGAACGGCAGGGTCTTTGGTATTTTAGTGCGCTTGACCTATTTAATGCTTACATCCAGTTAAATTTGCACTTAGACACAAGGAACTGTAGATACTGGAATCTCAAGTAGCACACAAAGTGCTGGAGTAACTCAGCAGGTCATGGATCCCTGGAGGACATGGATGGGTAATGTTTGGGTCGGGATCCTATACATTCAGATTCAGTCATTAGACTTACAGTAGCTACCTTGAGGTTAAAGATTTCATATGCCTCTGTCGATGTGGACATTTACTCCACTAGAGTAAATTGAGTTTACTTGAGTCCACGAGTTACTCCAGCACTGTGCCTTGTCACATGTGACAATAAAGTATTCCATTCCATTCCATATGTGTGGTGCTGCAGGAGATATAGAATTTGGGAGTTTGCCTTCCTCCATTTCTAATGAGCCTTGGGTGAAGGATATACTTTCTACAAATGAAGTGCAGTGAAGATTTCCCGGTCAGATTCCTGGGAAGACAGGTTGATGATATGAGGAGGGATTGGGTTGGGGGGGTGTGTGGGACGGGGACGGAGGGGGTGGGGGGCGACCTCTTTTCTCGTGAGTTTACATGAATGAGAGGTGACATAATTGAAGCTGACAAAATACATGGTGGACTTAAGCGGGTAGATATAGGCAGGATAGTTTTTCTGGCCCAGGACTCTAGAACTAGGGTCACAGTCTCAACGTAAGTTGGTCACTTGGGACTGAGATAGGGACAAATTTCATTGATCAGAGGGTGGAAATCTTTGGAATTTTTGTTTTGAATAATAGTAGAGATTTAGGGTCTTTGGTTTTACTGTGTGCAATTCTGTTTGCCCGGTTATTGGAAGGATGTCATTAAATTGGAAAGGATGCAGAAGAGATTTATCAGGATTTTACCTGGACTTATGAGCTTGAGTTATGCCATTCTGCAATTAAATAGTAAGATTAAACGAGAACTTACCAGTTTGAAGTTTGATCTTTATTTTATGAGGAGTTACGATGAGAGATTACGTGAAGAAGCCCGCCAGCCCGCATGCGCGTCAACCTTCGAAGCAGCGGTGTGAAATCACAGATAACAGTTGTTGAACTGAATATACTAAGATTCGAGAAACTAGAACTACCAGCTGACCTTTATGAGAGATGGTTGGGAGCGGAGGGCACGTAATCCCTCATCGTTGAAGATAACCTGGATATCAGTGGGTGAGACCCGACAGAGTGGTGTCCCGATCCCAGCAACATGTATGACGACAAGGCACTTTTGGCACAATTTATGGCACTATAACTCAATCCCTTGTCAAAATATAGACTTGTGAGGAATTCCAAGACATCTGTTATACGTGCCTTGTCATACGATATGTTGGACTGTGAACAGAACACTCCCCATTTCTTGATATAGGATGTGTACTGTTTCTTGGTACTAACTCTCCAGGCCGCAGTGATCATGTCCACCGTCCGAGCCCTAGGAAAGGTCTTCTCAGAGTCTGCAAACCAACAATTGATTCGATCATGCAGTGGATGGTTCTCCCCAGTCACGGGGTGAACCAGCAGATTTCTGCGTTTGGGAACAACCATAAAAGGCTCTGTTATCGTTCCCAGTATGAGTGAGAACCATGGCTGTGTAGACCAGTCAGGCACTATCAAAATGCCTGAGGCAGAGTCTTGCTGGACCTTAAGCAAACCCCGACTGATGAGGCAAAATGGGGAGAATGCATAGAAGAACATTCCTCCCCAGTGTAGCGAGAATGCATCTACCGCCACTGCCCCTGGGTCTGGTTCCCATGCAACATACTTTGGTAACTGGTGATTGAGTCTGGATGCAACAAATCGATATCCGGTGTTCCATACCGAGTGACAATGTCGTTAAACACTTTATGATCCAACATCCATTCTGTGTTGTCATTGAATTTCCGTGACCTGGTGTCTGCCACCATTCAACCTACCTGGCAAGTCGGTAGCTGAAATCCAAGTGTTTCTTGTAATACACCAGTGCAAAATAAGGCTAGCCAATTATCTCAGGATACTGACTTGATTCCACCCATGTGATTAATGTATCCACCGCTGTGGTGTTGTCAATCTGAACATGCAGGTGATGCATATTCCCACAATAAGCCTTCAACCCATAGAGTGCTCCCAGCAACTCTAAGTAGTTAATACCATGTAACTGAAGAATTGATGACTCATGCACATTCCATCTGCCACCGCAGCTAGAGATGGTATTAGTAGCTCCCCATCCTAGAGCACTAGCATCAGTTTGTAATATAACTGTAGGTTTGTTGACCAAAATGTTACTGGAGCAATGCCGAATATTGGTCATCCACCATTGTAACTCAGAAATGGCTTCAGCTGGCAATCGCATAGGTCTGTTAAAGTGGCCTGTATGGTATTTGAGTGCCTGCTCCTTTGCAAGTTGTAAATTTTGATAATGCAAAGGCCCAAACTGTGCAGCTGGAAACGCAGCCACAGATTAGCCAATTATACGGGTTATTTGTTGAATAGAAGGTTGCTTCTTAACAATAAGATTGTTACAGGCTTTTATTAATTCTAATCTCTTGCCCCAAGGCAGAGTCACAGACATGTGAATAGAGTAAATCCCAAATAATCAACTCTAGATGGTATCAACTTGGATTTAACTGGATGGATGAGAAACCCCAATCTTTCAAACATAAATTTACTGGCTGAAACAGCTAAATTAGTTAATTTCAGTTTTTCCTATGATTAGGATATCATCCAAGTATGCCAACGCAATATGATTTTGAGCTCGAAGTAGCCCAAGTGCTGGTTTCAATAATTTTGTAAATGATGTAGGCTGAAGTTAGCCATTAGGCAATGCTTTAAACTGCCACAGTTGCCCCATCCAGCTAAAATTCAAATCTCTCCGGTGATCCCAGTGAATGGGCATCAAATAGTATGCATCTTTGAACTCGATGCATGCCATATAACATCCTTTGGAAACCAGTTGTTTGGCAGTAATAACATTTTCCATTTTGAAATGTCTATACTGCACAAAGGAGTTAAGTCGAGTCAATTCAAGGATGATTTGGCATCCTCCATACTTCTTTTGTTTTGTAATTATATTAGAAACAAATTAGTGAGGTTCAAACCCCTTTTGTATAACAATTGAATTTCAGCTTGTACAACCAAACCTTCCTGTTGTGAATGAACAAGTGTCCGGTTTGGTGTATGCTGTGTGGGTGGAAGCGAATTGGGAAATAATTCGATTTGGAACCCTTGTATATATACTGTGCAGTATAAACGGATCAGATGTTATCCAATGCCATTAATTCAAAAACAAGTGTCATCTCCCACCAACTTGTAACTGATCCACACACCCATGTTTCGGAAAGAACCAGACCCACCCCACTACCTCCATGGTTACCGGTGGTCTTATGGTAAGTACAAAGGCCCCTGATGCGGGTTCTGTATCCGTCCTCAGGTTCAATTCCATCCTTGAACTGGAGGATAGGACTGCTGGGGTGTGTGGATTGCACATTTTCTCTCAGGGTCGGCATGGGCCTTGGCCTGAAAGACCTCTGCCCAGAGAATCAGCTTTCAAGCTGCCACCAGCTTCAGTGAACACTTACTGCCGATGGAGGCGTAGGGGTGTTGTCGTCGAAACGGTGAGACTTTTGCTCATCGTAAGTACCTTGACTAATCCGACAGCTTTGCTTCCTCATCCAGGTTTTTACCTGTTTGGCTAGGTCTTCTCCGAGGAGAAGATTCGGTGGCTGGACATTGCTGGCCTCGCCATTCATAGTCTCCCCAGATAGCGCTGTTCACTGCCGGCACTTTCAGGAATGCACAATTTACAGGTGTATGTTCCTGTAATGATGTGATGGGAGGTCATTGATGCTTCCCAAGCTTGTAACGTGAGGGGAAACTCTGCCCCCCCCGGGTTTTCTGACAAAGGCTGGAAGCCAACTCTTCCTGCAGCGGCTCCTCCGTTTGCGAGGATATCGCAACCCTTGATGCCATGACAAATAATTCTTGAACCTCACGCATGTACTCCAGTATGTTTCACAGACATACTTCCGAGTTTGGAGTCAGTCACACACTGACCCCTCGCACTCCCCTCCACAGAGAGGGAGATTTGTAAGCAGCCCTGAAACAGGTGCTGCTGCAGGTCACCGACGAGACCTGCGCTGATATGGCCCCGTTCCACGGCCCATATCAGGATGGAGCATCACCTCAGTGGGATGAACGCCCTGTGGACGCATCCGTGCTCCACCTGGGTAAAACGTCTGAGGACGTATCCATGGAGGGGAACCCTCCTGGCCTGACTTGTCCCAGTCCAGGCCTCTCAGACTCCATTTGGCTGCACACCCTCTCGGGGCTGCCGGAGTCTGAAGTCGCTGACCGCACTGTCAGCGACTCGGGTAGCGAACTTGACCGCCGCCGGCTACCCGCACTCCCGCGGTCTGTAGCCGGGTTTCCCCGCGGTCTCCGTAGCCGGGTTTCCCCGCGGTCTCCGTAGCCGGGTTTCCCCGCGGTCTCCGTAGCCGGGTTTCCCCGAGCCGGGATTCCCCGCGGTCTCCGTAGCCGGGTTTCCCCGCGGCTCGTCAGGATTTCGCCCCGAATTGTCATTCAGCAGGAACTCTGTAAAATAGCTTCCTGCAAGCAAAATCACAACCTGAAAATAAGTTTGAAAACTTACCTGCAGGGTTTGAAACTTACCGCTGGAGGAGTGACGGGCCTGCCAGCCAGTCGTTGCACCATGCGTTAGACGTATTGACGCGCATGCGGGCTGGCGGGCTTCTTCACGTAGTCACTCACGTGACTCCGAAGTAAAATTGAGAATGCCTCCCTGTGTTACATGGAAAAACGCCCTTGCCTACCACCCAATCTCTCCCAATAGGTCAGTCTCTCAAGTCTTGGCAACATCCTCGTAAATCTTCTCTGCTCTCTTCCCAGGTCAATATGTTGTATAACTTCGTGTGTGTAAATAACTGATGGTTTCTGTGGGTTTCTTTCTCAAAGGTGAAGAAACAGGTTAGTCAATACAAGTAAAATTTTAAGTGTGTCACATGGCATGACTGACATATTGTACTGGACCTTGCTTTTCTGTAAAAGATTATTAAGTTCAGTGAAGGTATTCCCCGCGGTCTCCGTAGCTCCACCTCTGACTAATTAATTTACAACAACACAAAGCCACTCACAGGAACTGCATTTTATCATTTTTGTCTTTGGGGCATAGAATTGTGAATGCAGTCCAACCAATGTATTGTACAGTGCTTCTTCTCATTTTGAGACATCACTGTACCGAGTGCCAATGGAAGATGCTTAATCAGTTGCAGTTTATCATCAAAGAAGCACACTTGATTTTCCTAATGTTAGAACTTACGAGCTTGAAGAAGAGCCACTTGTTCTCTGTGCAATGTGTCTGTTGCAAGGGAATAGATATCGTCAATACAGGGTATCAAACGGTAAGAAAATCCAAGTATTTATAATATTCTTTTAGATAGTGAGGTCCTGTCGACGGAATTATATAGACAAGCATGGGAAAATGAAAGATATTTGGGATGAAAGTCTACAACATATACACCAATGCTCGTTAAATGCCATACATTCTTTAATGCAATTTAAAGTACTAGATAGACTGCACTACTCCAAAACAAAATTAAATAGAATTTTTCCAAATATTTCTCCTATCTGTGACAAATGTCAATGCTCAGTGGCTAATTTAACTCATACTTTTGTAAATTGTATAAAAATTAAAAATTTATGGACAGATATTTGTTAAATTAATTCTGAAGTTAATATCCAATTGCATCCTGATCCAAAATTAATAATGTTAGGAATCTCAGAACAAAGCCTAAAACTTACAACAAGCCAAAGAAACTTCCTTGATTATAATATAATAATTGGGAAGAATTTTGGAAAAACCCAACAACCCCCACAATTAACATGTGGATTATGGAGATGTTTGAGACCCTACACTTGGAAAAAATTAGACTTGTCTTAATTGACAAACCAGAATTATTTGCGAGATTGTCTCCATTAATTGATTTTCTGAAAGGGTAAATTGGTCCTGCACGGAAACTTGACTGAAACTTGCATCCAGGATTGGATGAATATAGTTACACTTTATAATCTATGGACCTATCTCCAAAATTATCTTATTTTCTCTTCTCTTTCTCCCCCCCCCCCCCCCTTCTTTCTATCTATATTAAAAAAATAAACAAATAGAAGCTGTGTTGATATGTAATTGATAAACGAGGACCTCAGCTATTTTGATAGCTGGGACCCCAGCTATTTACAATATGTAATTGATAAACAAATTGTGTTTTTGTTACGATATGTATATGCTTCTAATAAAAATATTATTAAAAAGAAAAGAAAAAGAAAATCCAAGTATTATAAAGACAGGGTATGAATATCGAAAGAGAATATGGCAGCATTCGAAACAGAACCAGAGTATTTCCGATAAGCCCTTTAGATTCACTTACTTGATTGGGCTGATAAAGCTTGAACATTGTTCACTATTGACAGAGAAAATAAATGTTTAATACAATTCTTGCAAAACTACAAATTTGCTTATTGTTTAACATTGCTTATTGAGCCAATATGCTTATTGGGCCAAAGCTATTCAACGAGGCAATATTGGCTTTTAAACAATGTTTGTACGTCATACTGTTTACCGATTGGCTTTTGGTAGACCATCAACAATTATCATAAATACACACTTAATGGAGATAAATATTTTGTTTTCTGCACCATTCCTTAAATAGATGGCAGCCTCTTAATTAAGCTGAGAATTCACAATAGAAATGTCCCAATGCCAATATCGAAGATCAATGACACTTTCCTCTAAAACAAAATATACTGTCTATTTAACTTCAAACTTTCTTGCTCAGGCTCAGTCAGACAGACTTCAGTTCTCAGGTTGAAGAGTTGTTGGCCTGCTGTGGAAGTTCTGATAAAATGTGGCTCTTATCCAGCTTGAACCAGTAGGGATTCAGACGATGCTTTGGAGACACATTTGGCCACTACCAGCATGTCTTGAAGCATCTAAAAACAGTCTGTCACTGTATCCATGGACCTTGTCAGTCAGTTACCAAATATGACTTGCATCCATTGGCTTGATCTAAATGAAAGGCTTGGATAGAGTGGATGTGGAGAGGATGTTTCCACCAGTGGGAGGAGTGTTAATCCTGACAACCAGAATTAAAGGATGCTCTTTTAGGAAGGAGATATGTAGGATCTTATATACTGAGTTGGATGATCAGCCATGATCATATTGAATGGCGGTGTAGGCTCGAAGGGCCGAATGGCCTACTCCTGCACCTATCTTCTATGTTTCTATGATCTACCACTTTAATTTGGGGACTAAAACATCAGTTTCAGTTCAACGCATAACATGGACTTTTCCCCTCTTGAACCCACTTACATTAACTTTATTAAGAATCTTTGCTTTGAGGATATACTACACTTCCTGTGCTTCCTGCATTGTGCCGCTTCCCATTTCCCAACATTGAGTCTCACCTGACAACCAGCTGCCTTGGCTACTATTTGTTAGAGAAAAAAAACACAAGAAATGATTCCTCCTTGAATCAGTCACATCAATCCCAAAACCTACACACAAATGTCTTTTGACTTCTGAGAAATCCATCCACAAATATACAGGCAGACATAATGCAGATTATCAAAAGGGAAGCTTCAAGAAGCATTTAATCATAGATCTAACTATGCTCAACGCCATCTTAGACAGAACTTTAAATGCTCTTGAAATGTAACAATTTGTTTATTCCAAAACTTACAATTTTCTAAACTATCGTTCGCTTGCTCCGATGCAGCTGTAGACAGAAAATAGAAATATTGGTATTGGTATTGGTTCATTATTGTCACGTGTACCAAGATACAGTGAAAAACGTTTGTTTGTGTGCTAGCCACTTAAATCAGATAATACCATACATTAGCACAATCAAGGCATACACAAGTACAATCAGTAGAGCAAAGAGAAAAATACCAGAATATTGTTTTGTAGCATTGCAGCATTACAATTACACGGAAAAATGCCAATATCCGCAATGAGGTAGGTTGGGAGATCAGGACTGCAGCCTAATTATGGGAGGACCGTTCAGTTTGCCTTGTGTCATTAAAGAACACATTTACAGCAATATTTTAGTATATCTTGCTGAAAATGCGTCACATGTGGACAGATTGGTGAAAATGGCTTTTGCCATGTTGGCCTTCATTGTGTATTGTGTTCAGTTTTGGTTACCCAGCTATAGGAAGGGTCCAATGTAGCAGGAAAGAGTACAGAGAAGTTTTGTGAAGATTTTGCCAGGACATGAGGGACTGGGTTTTAGGGAGAAATTGGGAAGGCTGGAACATTATTCCTCTAGGTTAATTTTGAGGGGAGTGAAGGCAGATTTGACATAGTTAATAACTTGACCTCTGTAAATGTACTATTTAATAGTTAAAGAAATTGAATGGAATTAAGAGTCATAGAGTCATATACTGCATGGAATGCCAACTCATGTCCTCCTGAGCTAGTCCCATTTGCCCACTTTTAAACCATACAGTTCTAAACCTCCCGACCTGTCCAAATGTCATTTTGATATTATTGCATCTACCCCATTCAATTCCTTTGTCAGCACATTCCATATACCCAACACCCTTCTGTGTGAAAAAGTTCCCGCTCAAGTTTTTATTCATTGTTCCTTCTCTCGCCATAAACCCTCTATTTCTTGATTTGCTAACCCTCAGTCTCCAAGGAATAAAATCCTCGCCTGTCCAACACCTCCCTATCGCTCAAGTCCTCAAATCCTGCCAACATCCTTGTAAATCTTGATTTGCCTCTATAGTTAATAAGCAGCCTTGCTGGGATGGCATACGTCCCAGAAGTAGGGGTGGAGATAAAGGGTTTACTATGAACGCCCAATCTTCCCTTGATATGGAGAGGAGGTGGGGTATTGGAAAATGGTGAAAAACAGCATCATAGAGTGTGAATTCACTCTTTGACCCCATGAGTCCATGCCGACCATCAAGCATCTAACTATACTGATCCCAATTCCATTCTCCTCACATTGCTGACAATTTACCCCAGATTTTACCAGCCACCTAGACAGGGGACGGTATGCAGCAGCCAATTAACCTGCCAACCAATCTTTTGGATGTTGGTGGAGAACAGACCATCTGCGGGAACCCAGATGGTCACAGGGAGAATGTTAAAAGTCAACACAGGCATCACCTGCAGTCAGGATTGAACCCAGGTCGTTGGAGCTGTGAGGCAGCAGCTCTAGTTGCTGTCACCCTCACAAGGTGCAAAGATATTCCTAGCAACTACTGGCTGGTAAGATTTTGGAAAAAATATTCAGCAACGGAAATTAGCATGTTTGACAAAGCAAATGTTTTTGATGAGAAGTTTAGTGGGGTGAATGCAGTGGATGTTGTCCATGTGGATTTCAATAAAGCTTCTGACAAAGGTACCACAGAAGTAAGCTGGTTAACTAAGCAAATTCAAGACTTATGAAACAGGAAGTTCATTGGTGTACATTGATGCAAGTCCATAGTGCCCTGAAATTGGCAACACTTGATTGCGACAGGTTTAGACGAGGAACAAGAAAAGCTGTTTCTACAGTATTAGCTGACAGCTGATGGGCACAAGATAGGAGGAAATGGGGAGAAGGCAATGGGATGGAAGGATGTGCTCAGCGAATGGTGATGACCTGAACTCACTGCCAATGATGGTGGTGCATGTGAAGATTATTGATTTTATAGTAAAATTAGGTGGGCACTTGCAAGCCTGTGAAGATTGTCTGAATGGATTGCTCTACAGGGAGCCAGCATAACTCCATGGGCTGAACAAACCTCCTTCTATGATGCAGTAGCTTAATAAAGCCAAACAGATGTTTCAATGGGCCCAATAGATGAAACAATTATTTTGTCGCACATAGAAGTGGTTATTTGAGTTTTGAGATTCATTGTTAGCCATGGGTGAGGTTGTGGAATTTTGGAGGATAGCCTAATATTGTTCCCTTATAAAGGCCAGTAGGTATAAACCATGAAACTACAGGCAGGTGAGGGAAAGTTTGAGCAAACAATCTCAGGACATATATTCACTTTTGGGAAGGCAGGGACTGATTAGATGGTGTCATTGTGATTTTGTGCCAGAGAAATCATTACGCAGCTGTATAAAAGATAGGTGAGGTCGCACTTGAAGCGATTCACCAGGATTTGCCTGGAATGGAGGGCTGCAGTTATAAGAATTGATTGAATAAGCATACTGTAAGTATCTAGGTACACATGACAATAATATACCAATACCAATACCAATACCAAAGGCTGTGTTTATTTCCACTGGAATGTAGGAGTCTGAGGGGTAACCTCCTCGAGCTTATATAATTGTGAGGGGAATAGAAGGTTAGATAGAGTTTTTAACCTAAGGTGGGAGAGTCTAAAACTAGAGTACAAAGATTAAGGGTAGAGGAGAGAAATCTAACAACCTGAGAGGTAGGTTGTTCACACAAAGGGTGGAGTGTATATGGAACGAGCTGCCACAGGAGATGGTAGAGGCTGGTACAGTTGCAAATGGCCTTTGCACAGGTACATGAATAGGAAAGGAGTAAAGGGATATAGGCTAATGCTGACAAATGTATTAGGTTGGCGTTGATGACAAGGCCTAAATGGCCTGTTTCTGCACTGTACATTATGACCATGACTCTATGATCAAGGATTATATATAAAGAAAATACTTGTGTGACTTAAAATTCAATGTATAAATTCATTATATGTGGAACTTAGATTGTACATATCTGGAAGGTTCATTGAATTATAGTGATGGACACTTGTAGATCTACATGCTCACCGTGCCTCTTCTTCTTCTTCTTCTTCTTGCATATAGAGTGCACAGCCTAAAGTTGCAGGAAAACTTGTTCTATTTGATCTTATTTGATTGTGCACGCCAAGTTGATTGCATTCAATGAAACAGGGCGGATCACGTGAAGGTTGCAATCTCCCACCCCACGGTGGGTCTTAGTTCCATACTTCCACATTCCATCATTAACCATCCATGTTTTTGTATCCATGTTCTCCAGAGATGCTACCTGACCAGTTGAGTTACTCCAGCACTTATAAACCAGCAACTGTAGTTCCTTGTGTCTCCATCTTTAACACTGCCCCCGGGGCCACTTTTCAAATGAACAAGTTTAGTTATCTGCCCGTTTTGCCAAGTACCCAGTGGAGTGCCATGGGTATTCCCTGTCCAGCCTAGCCGTAATGTATCTCAGTTCTTCATGCAGATGGGTCTTTTTCTCAGATCACTGGTGTTGGCAAGAATTAGACTGATTTCCGAAATTATTAATTCATCACTTGGTGTTCAAGAAATGCACTGGGACTTGATGCAAGATGATTCAGTTTGCATGTTTGACCATTGCAGGATGCAATTGTAACTAATGTATAACTTATCTAATTGTTATTCCACACCAACGTGTTTTAATCAAAGTCATAGTCATAGAGCTGTACAGCCTGGGAACAGGCCCTTTAGCCTACCTTATCGATGCAAAATAGTTGGCATCCTGGGCTAGTCCCATTTACCTGCATTTATCCCATATCCTCCTATACCCTTCATATCTAATTTATCTGTCTTTTTAAAGTAATAATTTTATCCGCTTCGATAACTTCCTTGGGCAGCTCATTCCGGATATAGACTACCCTCTAAGTGAAAAGGTTGCCCCTCTTAAATCTTACCTTTAAGCCAATGCCCTCTACTTTTAGAATCCATGGGGAAAAAAATGATGTGAGCTTTCATTTTATCTATGCTCCTCATCATCATCTTGTACCTCAAAAGAAGGTCATCCCTCAGCCTCCTAGGGTATAACGAAAAAAGTCCCAGCCTATTCAACCACTCCAAGTAACTCGAGCCTGCAAGTCTTAGATACATCCTCGTGATAGCATTCCAGAAGGAGATATCCAGGGGGACCAGTGTTTGACATCAACATTGATTGAACCCTGCCCTGATACCCCATGGGTGCAGCTGGTGATGGATCCCATTCCACAGGGTTTTAGAGTTGGCCGGAAGCCTCACAGGATTGCAGTCACCCTTCCACTGCAAGCAAGCTATTTACCACCAGCAATGTGTGTAGCCACAGGATATTAAGGTTACTCACGAGCAGTTAACATTTGTATATACTGTATGAGATTTGAAAGCTTCAAAACAATGCAACCGCTCCCCTTTGACTTAACGTGTAGATTGACATACACTAGACTCCAGGAACATTCCCAACTTAATTTGTTGTGGGACCAGCTTTTATGACTTTCAAAGATAATGCTGAAAATTTGCAACTATGTTCAGCCAGAAATGCATCACAGGAGCCTATCCTCAGCCCATTCAATTCACTCCGTGTGTTATCAAAAGAAGGCATTGAGCACATTGGAATAGCATTCCTCTGGGTTTTGGAATTGGCCAGCAGAGGTTCTGGGACTTGAAAGCTTCCTGCTAGTGTTCCTGAAGACCTTCACTCCAGAATTAGCTGCACAAGAATTAGCCATTGTTCCAGTACAGTTGCAATGTGGTGTTGGATATTAGTTGGATAAGCTGGATATGTCTTCATGTTTGCTTGACCACAAAAAGCAGGTCTTATGCAATCCAGATAATTAACACCATATAAGTCTCCTCACAATCCCTCGGGAGTCAGATGAAGGGTCATGAACTGAAACATTAGCAGTCGATTTCCCTCCACAGGCAATGCCTAACACTCTAAGTTCCTCCAGCAGTTTCTTCCCACAGTCTTCAGTAAGTGATTGGCAGTGTTGTCAACAGTGCTGTCATCAAATGGTCCTTAATCAGCCAAATCTTGTTCAACAATCCATAATTTGGGATTTGTCCTGAGCAAATCTTTATCACAATGTTGTTCCGAACACAAACAAGAGTTTATTTGCAGTGGTGAGATGAGAGTTAAGGGGCTGTCCTATTGCGGCAACCTAATCTGTGAGTTTAGAAGAGTTTGCCCTCGACTCAAACTCGCAGCATGGTCGACACATGGTCCTAGGGGGTCATATGAGGTCACTGGAACTCTCCTTCATGCTCGAGGGAAGTTCCCGAATACTCGCGGCCTCAGCTAGGTCGCGGAAAACTTTTCAGCATGTTGAAAACATTTCCGCAATTTTCCCTTCTTCTCCCCCCATTCTCCCCCCCATTCTTCCCCCCCTTCTTCCCCCCTCTTCTTCCTCCCCTCTTCTTCCTCCCCTCTTCTTCCCCCCCCTCTTCTTCCCCCCCTCTTCTTCCCCCCCTCTTCTCCCCTCCCCCCTTCTTTCCCCCCCCTTCTTTCCCCCCCTTCTTCTTCCCCCCCCCTTCTTCTTCCCCCCCCCCCTTCTTCTTCCCCCCCCCTTCTTCTTCCCCCCCCCCTCTTCTTAACTCGTGGATTAGGTCGCCGCAGTAGAACAGCCCCTTAATTGTCTTTGACACTATTGGTATTGGTTTATTATTGTCACATGTATCACGATACAGTGAAAAGCTATTTATGCTTTCTATCTGGTCATATCATACACAAATATAAATAAGCCATATATCAGTATAACAGGTAGTATCTGGAAGAACTAACGAGTGCAGAATTTAGTGTTACAGTGTTACAGCATTTCAGTTGCAGAGCAAGTGCAGCTAAAATAAAGAGCAAGGCTGCTATGGGGTGGGCTAGAAGATCAGATTATATATAAGCTGTGCAGGAAGGAACTGCAGATGCTGGTTTACACCAAAGATAGACGCAAAATGCTGGAGTAATTCAGCGGGACAAGCAGCATTTCTGGATAGAAGGAATGGGTGACGTTTTGGGTCGAGACCCTTCTTCAGACTCTATGTACAAGCTTATGGGAGGACCATTCAGTAGTCTGATAACAGCAGGAAGTAGCTATTCCAGAATCTGGTGGTATGTGCTTTCAAGGTTTTGTACCATCTCTTTGATGGGAGAGGTCAGAAGAGGGAACGGCAGGTTTTGAGTGGCTCGTGATTATGTTGGCTGCATTCCTGAGGCAATCTGAATTGTAGATCCATACAAATGTGGACTATAGAAGTATTCTTAAAACTGAGGTCAATGGGCATCAAGAGAAAATTCCAATTTTTGGAGTTGTATCCCAGTCACAGCAAGATGGTCGATCATCCCAACAGCATGACAACAATACTAGAGCCCCCTCAGGACCATAAACAAGATTCAGCTATCTCCAGCTAATTTATCATAATACGGTCAGAAGTGGGGATTGCATAATATTCAATTCCATTTACAATTCCTTACTAAAATGCCATATGCATGCAAGACTTAAGCATGGACAATGGCAAATAACGTACACACAACAAAAGTAGCAAATAATGACCGTGAGAGTCTAAGCTTGGCATTCAATGACATTATCACTGCCGAGCCCCCACTATCATGCATCCTTGAAACATTATTGACCAAAACCTCATCTGGATCACCCATATAAATAGTGTAGTTGCACAGAACAGTACAGACAGGAACAGGCCCATGTCTGGGCCGAACACGATGGCGTTAAACTAATCTTCTCTGCCAGCATATCATTTACTTCTGCATATCCATGTATCTATCTAAAACCCTCTTTAATTCCACAATCATATCTGCTTCTACCAGCAGTGCATTCCTGGTACCCACCATTACCTGTTTAAAATAATTTGCCTTGCACATCTCCATTAGACCTTCCCCCTTTGACCCATTAGGGGTTCCACAGTTGTGAACGTACTGATGCATGTTTGGAGCATTGAGTATAAGAGTCAGGACGTCATGCTGCAGCTCTATGAAAGGCAACAGTGCTGGAGTAACTCAGCAAGTCAGGCAGAATATCTGGAGGACATGGATAGGTGACATCTTGGTCCGAAATGTCACCTTATCCATGTTCTCCAGAGATACTGCCTGACAGAGACACTCCAGCACATTGTGTCTTTTTGCAAAGAACAGCATCTGCAGTTCTTTGTTTCTGCAGCTTTATGACATTATGGTTAGGCTGCACTTAGAATATTATGTGTGGTTCTAGTTGCCCCTCTACATGAACAATGTGGATGCTTTGGAGATGGTTGCCTGGATTATAGGATATTAGTTATAAGGAGAGGTTGGACCAATGGTTTGTTTTCTCTGGAGCATCAGTGGTTAAGGGCAGACCTGATGGAAGTAAATACAATTATGAGGGGCATAGATAAGGTAGACAGTCAGAACCTTTTTTCTAGCGGAAATATCAAAGACTAGGGTATAGATAAGGTGAGAGAGGGAACGTTTAATGGAGATGATATGGGTGAAAGAGACTTTTAGATAGATACATGGATGGATATGCAGGGAATGAAGGGACATGAATCACAGGAAGGCAGAGGAGATTAGCTTAATGTTTGGCATAGACATCGAGGGCCGAAGGGCTTGTTCCTGTGCTGTACTGTTCTATGTTCAGGAATGTCCACATGCAGCTGCAGCAAATGAATGGGAGATTGGCAGTGTGTCTTACTAGGAATCTATACAGCTTGGGCTAGACCTGGAGAATTGTTTAGGTCTCCTTAGTTGCAATGTAACACATTTATTTCACAGGGAGGGAAGTGAAAATTCCACAGACTGGCTCCTGAGATGACACGTTTACCATATAAGGAGAGATTAAGTGGACTAGGCCTGTATTCTCTGGAGTTTAGGAGGTCACTTTGAAACCTACAAGATTCTTCAAGGGTTTCCAGGCTGGTTGCAAGAATGACATGTCTCCCTGGCTATGTTGTCCAGAACCACAGAATAATGGATAGGCCTTTTGGGTCAGAACTAAGGAGATAATTCTTCATTCAGAGTTTGTCTAACTTTGGAATTCCCCACCTGCATGGACTGTAGGGGCTGAAGCATTGAGTACATGGAAAACAGGGATCGATGAGTTTCTGGGTAGTAAGGGAATTAAGGGGTGGGAGTGGGGTTAGGACAGGAAAATGGCATTGTCAGCCACAATCATGAGAATAGCAGACTCCTGCCCCCATTTCTGGTCACCTGGCTACAGAAAAGATGCCATTAAGCTGGAAATAGTGCAGAGATGATTTATGAGGATGTTGCCAGGACTCAAGAACCTGGGCTATAGGGAAAGGTTGGGCAGGCAGGATATTATTCCATGGAACATAGGAGCTGGGAGTTGATTTTATAGAGGTGTATCAAATTATGAGTTAAGAGATAAGATGAATGGACAGATTCTTTTCACCGGGTAGGGGATTAAAGAATTTTAGGGCAAAGGTTTAAGGCAGGAGGGGAAAGATTTGAAAGGAACCTGAGGGGCAACCTTTCCCCACAGAGGATGATGGGAATATGTAATGAGCTGCCAGAGGAAATAGATGAGGCAGGTACAATAATAACATTTAAAAGACATTTACACAGTTGCATGGATAGAAACGTTTAGAGGGATATGGATCAAATGGGATAGACAATAGACAATAGGTGCAGGAGTAGGCCATTCTGCGCTTCGAACCAGCACCGCCATTCATCGTTCTAAATGGCCTACCCCTTATTCTTAAACTGTAGCCTCTGGTTCTAGACTCCCCCATCATTGGGAACATGTTTCCTGCCTCTAGCGTGTCCAAGCCCTTAATAATCTTATATGTTTCAATAAGATAACCTCTCATCCTTCTAAATTCCAGAGTATACAAGCCCAGCCGCTCCATTCTATCAACATATGACAGTCCCACCATCCCGGGTATTAACCTCATAACCTACGCTGCACTCCCTCAGGATTAGCTTAACTTGGGCATCTTGGTCGGCATTGGACGAGTTGGGCTGATGTGGTTGATTCCATGCTGTTTGACTCTATGTCTGTGTTGTAATCAAGTCCTCCACAGTCCTTCGGGTAGAGAATTTCAAAGTGTGTCTCGAAATGGATGTAGAGAGTAGGTATATTACAAAACTTACCTTCAGCGGCGCTGCAGTTCTGCCACTGGCCGTGTGCACGACTTTGGCGCCTTTGGGGGGGGAGGGGGCGGATTAAAATGCTGTTTTCTCCAGCCTGTCCGAGATATATTTTCTCGGGCTTCTACCTGATGCTGAAAATTCGTTCCGACTGCCGTTCTCGGAATTTAAAAAAAAAAAACCGCGGGACAATTTAAGTGCTGGAGTAAAATAAAAAGCTACTTCTAATGCCATCAACGCCGACAACGGGACGGATCTCACTTACAGGACAAAACATAAGGTATGTCGTTTATTTTACATATAAACTTGCTTCTTAGGATTACTTTAATCAAAATTTCATCGGCGAAAATATGATTATGTAAATATACGAACCGGCAGTGTTTTTC
Source organism: Amblyraja radiata (assembly GCF_010909765.2). Taxonomy (NCBI): domain Eukaryota; kingdom Metazoa; phylum Chordata; class Chondrichthyes; order Rajiformes; family Rajidae; genus Amblyraja; species Amblyraja radiata. The sequence continues at coordinate 6,454,966 of NC_045957.1, forward strand.
CTGCCGATATGGGGTTTAAAATCACCGCAACCGCAACGTTCCAATCGATCGCGTTCCACAAAATCTCACTCGCAAGATGATTTAAATGGCCATTAATTTACAGGAATTAAACACTAGATTCCTTCCATTTGGCATATAAATTCATGACAATGAGATTTAGAAATCATGTTATATTGCGAATTCTTGTGTGAATGTTATTTGGACACTTAGGCTATTTAAAAATGTTATTCTTTTCTTAAGAAATGGATAGATGTTTAGATCTAGTAATTGAATTTTGTAATTAACTACAATTAGATAACTAACTAATTATATGCTTTAATTTCAGGTCATCCAAGTAAGATTGTTTCATATTTATTTCAGAATGCTTCAATCTAAAATAAATGAAAATTTCATTCAGTTCTCTTAATTTTTAAGAAAGTTATGGGCTTTTGACTGTCCTCGATCACAGCTTTTGAGTCAATGGAAAAGCAATAGGGAACAAGATGCTAATTTCAGTGTATGAAAATGGCCATAACTTTTTTTAATACTGCAGATATAAAAGTAAATTATGTGTCAAATTAAACTTCTTTTTATGCGTTATGTGATGGGATAAATTGCAGACTTGATTTTTTAAATCTCAAAATTCTGTAACATTGCTATAGAGAGGCTAACTGGGGTGTCGACAGGCTGTGAATGAGAAAATGCCAGCTATCCTTCCCAAATTATGATGGAGTTATATTTTCTCCCAATCTGGTGGGAACCATTGGAGAATCAATGGAATATTTAGAATATGGTAACTATTACCTCCACCCTTCAAATCAGGACCTGGAACATATTGGCTATCAGATCAATAAATTTAACTTGGTTCCTAACGCTAATTTAGTTCAGAAGAATCCAGTGTAGAGCAGATACAGCCTATCCCCAGCAAAGCTTATGAATTGCATTGCACCCATTCAAGGCTAATAATGCTTGTTTGGTGTGGCCATCAGCATATGAAAATCAGCTACCAAATAATAGGGGGGGGGGGGGATGGGGGGGGGGGGGAGGGGGGGGGGGATATGATGTAGTCCATTAGTCTGTTACATCTTGACTTAGTCAGCTTGTACATGTTTGTGACAACAAGATACAGTTTTCAGATTTTACTAATGGCTTTTGCTCTGCAAGAATGAAATTAACACCAGAGGCTTGACAAGAGATATTAATAAATGCTGGTGTAGTAATAACCTCTCATTGAAGGATTTTAACTGAGACAAATTCACAATGAACAAAAGATTAAATGATTCACCATTGAATCATTGAAGTGTGAGTAGAGTTGAAATAGTACAGTTGTAGCAAGGCTTCCATATTCGCTCCTACGGTAAGTCACATCCTTAAATCCAAGATCGTCCCCCATGCCTTACTCAAAAATACAAGGAACCCACCAAGAATTTGAAAGCATTATGAAAGAGACAGATTTTTAAATGGTTTTTAAAGGCAGGGAAATGAGCAACGCAGGGAATTGAGTATGAGACCTCAGAGACCACTTTGAAATTGTTTAAATAGTTTGCTTGGTTAACAGGTAGAACAAGCAGTTTCATATACTCACCTCCACGGCCCTCGATTGGACATCCTGCAGAGTTTCTATCCATAATTTCCTCCTCCCCTGGCTGATGCTTTGCTTAGCTGTTGGGGGACTTGACCAGAGTGTTAAAGTGAACGGTCCTACGCCCGGGTTATCATACATAAACCCTTTATGACACCTCAGAAAATGAGCGATGCAGTCAGTTTGTTTGTGACATCATTCGGTTGAGTTTGATTCAGTCAACGAAAAAAAAATCAGTGAACATTTTTTTTTAAAGCCATTAACTGAGATAGCCATGTAGATATCCACTTTGGCAGAATCACACTCTGCATGGCAGCTGAGGCAGAATCTACATATTCCACAGTGGATTCTTCCAGATTTCTGGGAATTGGACTATATCTGTGGCTACCTGGCATGCACTATTGAGTAATAGAGCTCTGCACCACCAAAACAGGCCCTTTGACCCTTTTTGTCCATGCTGACCAAATTGGTATACTGGGCTAGTCCCATTTGTCTGCAATTGGCACATTGCCCTCCCTCCCTATCCATACATCCATCCAAATGTCTTTTGAAAGTTGTAATGGTGTTCACTTCTATAGCTTTCTCACTCAGCTGGTTAAAGATACGCACTACCCTATCTGAGTGACAAGTTGTCCAAAGACAACTTGTCACTCAGATAGGGTAGTGCGTATCTTAAAAGTCCCTCTTAAATCTCTCCTCGCCTAAAGCCTCTACTTTCTAGTTTTAGAATATTCTACTCTGGGACAAAGACTGTGAGCATTCTCTTTATCCAGCTCCTCATGACCAACAAGGTTTCCCACTCGCAACACAAGAAAGAAAGACATCCCAACATCTCCCTATAACTTAGGCTCGCCAGGTACCATCCTGGTGAATCTCTTCTGTACCCATTCCAACAATGATGACCTTCCTATAGCTGGGTGACCAGAAATACACACAGTGTCAAGAATATTTTCCAATCTGTCAAGCAATCCTCGGTGACAGATCCAACTGATTTGATCTGGTGGTGACAGAAATGGGTGGAGACAAGTGAAACTTTCATCTCTGATATTTAAAATAAAATATTTTAGTATTCAGTCGGTTATGCTGCATCTTTTTGAAAAGTGGCAGACTTGGCTGAATAGATTCACAGGTTGCAGGTTCAATTTCTATTACAGAAGTTTAGCAGTGTTATCTGTGTTCTTCTGAGTAGTACTTGGAAGAAGGCTAGAATTGGGGAATGAAGTTGAGGCTGGTGGCTATTTGGCTCTGGAAAATGGTCTCTATAACCAATAGAGCTCAAATCAAAATGTGCATGAAGGCACTACAGGTGCTGGTTTAAACCAAAGAAACGTTGAGATAAGGAATGGGTGACGTTTCAGGTCAAGACACCATAAACACCACACATTCCTCTCCAGAGATGCTGCCTGTCCTGCTGAGTTAACGCCCTGTCCCACTGTACGGGTTCATTCAAGAGTTCTCCCGAGTTTCCCCTGGTTCGAACTCGGAGATTTACGGTAATAGCTGCTCTTAGATTCTCGGGGCTCTCGTGGACATTTTTCAACATGTTGCATTTTTCAACATGTTGAAAAATCTTCACGAGTCTTCCCGAGCGTACCCCGCTTCCCGAGTACCTGCTGTTAGCGTTACGAGCCGCTAAGAGACGTCCCCTAGCTCCGACGTACCCGCTAAGTACATTCTACGTGCTTATCACGAGTTCGTTATTTTTTAAACTCGGGAGAGCTCTTGAATGAACTCGTACAATGGGACAGGGCTTTTACTCCAGCTTTTTGTGTCTATCCTTGAGCTCAAATCAAATGTACTAATTCAGTGAATATCAGCAAGATTGAAAATCAAATACTGTGTTTTCTGAGTTTCTCCTGAGAGGAGGATACGTTCCTGGAATTAGGATTGGAATTCATGTTTGTTTATTACTGTCACATGCACCAAGATACGGTGAAAAGATATGTTTGCATACAATCCAGTCAAATCATATCATGCACGAGTACAAGAGGTAGTACAGAGATTAAAATACCAGAGTGCATGGTAGAGTGTTACAGTGTTACAGTTACAGAGAAAACGCAGGTTAAAATAAAATACAAGGTTTGTAGTGAGGTAGGTCGGGAGATCAGGACTACACCTGGGGTGGAAGATTGCAACCTTCACGTGGTCCGCCCTGTTTCGACGAATGCAATCAACCCGGCGTGCACAATCAAATAGAACAAGTTGTCCTACAACTTTAGTCTGTGCATGACATAATAATAATAATAATAATAATAAATTTTATTTAATGGGCGCCTTTCAGACATCTCAAGGACACCTTACATAGATTAATCGGAATAAAAACATATAATCGGAATAAAATAAGTAATAAAGACATCACAGAGACACAAATTAAAAACAGAATTCAATCCAAAAACAGAAAATCAAAAACACAATGTGAAGAGAGAGCAGCGGCAGCCAAAGCGCACCAGCGTCCACTCTCTCTTCACGGCAGCCATCTAGGACACAGACTTACAGGATTATAATTAGACAAAAAAATCATCCCCCCACAGTGGATAGCACTGTGGGGGAAGGCACAATGTCCAGTCCCCACCCCAAGTTCACCCCAAAGTCAGACCTATTGAGGCCACCGCAATTGCCTCTACGGAGGCCCAATGTCCCTGGCCGTTCTCACCGGGTGGTCTTGCCCCGGCGTCGGGAGAGTCCTCTCGGCGGCTGGGCCACCTGGAACGGCCGCTTCCTGGTTGGAGACCGCGGCTGCCGAAGCCGACAAGGCCGCGCCGGTTTGGAGCTCACAGGCTCCCGATGTTAAAGTCGGCGCCGCCTCTCCGCACTGCCGCCTCTCCGCTCCGCAGACCCGCAGCCCGGAGATGTTGCTCTCGGCAGTCCAGCTCACCAGAGCTCCAGCGCGTCGCTCCAGCGCGGCGACCCAGGCAAGGCATCGCCCGCTCCACTCCGCTCTGCGATAGCACTCCAACACTGTGCCGCCACCGAGGCCGAGGTGCTGGGCGGTCCCCGCCAGGAAACGGCGCTCCAAGCCCGCTGGTAGGCCACGAGGACGGGTCGACGGGCAGCCCGGAGAAAAAGCTGCCACACCGACCAGGTAGGGACCTAGAAATAAAGTTGACACCTACCCCCCACATTAAAAAGTCCATATCCCCTACAAACAAAAAACAGGACTCACTAAGAACTATTTAAAAAAAACGAATTAAAACGGACGGCTGCTGGCTAGCAGCCGTTCACCAAGATGGCTCCTCCTCCTGATATATGCAAGAAGAAGAAGGAGAAGGACTACACTCTCGCTTATGGATGGACCATTCAGTAGTCTGATAACAATGGGGAAGAAACTGTTTCTTCATCTGGTGGTGTGTGTTCTTAAGCTTGGTTTGACAACAGCTCTGTCCAAAACCGCAAGTGTTAGTGTGTAATGTTAGTCTCTTAACCAAATGAAACATAGCAGGAGCAAAGTGAAAGTTACAGGAAGAACTCAGTGAATCAGGCAGCATCTGTGGAGGGAAGTGGGCGGTTGTCATTTTTGGGTCAAAACCTTTAATCAGGACTGATAAGAGTAGAGGGGGGGTGTAGCCACTATAGAGAGGTGGTGAGGAGGGGTGGGGGCAGAGCTGGAAAGTGATAGGTGGCTCCAGAGAAAAACAGCTTTCCTGGCAGATACAGAGACATAGAGTAAGTGCAGCAAAGATTCACTAGACTAATTCCAGGAATCGTGAGTTTGGAGTGCGAGAGCACTGTTGTTCAAGTGTGGTCTCACCAACGACTTGTGCAACAGCATCATAATGTCCCAATGTTTGTACTTACTATCCTTCCCAACGAAGGCAAACATGCCAAACACTTTCTTCACCACCTGAGTCACCACCTGACCTACCCTGCCATTCCAGAAATCAATCTGATGAACTCCTTCCATCACAAATACATCCTTCCGTCAATATTGAGAATAGACATTGTGCACCATATTGTAAATGTGGTCTCACTAGACTCCTAAGTAACTCAACACATCTGAACAAGGGGCTCTCTGGATTGGAAACCAATCTTCCACATGAAACATCTCTGTCAATGGTATATCCACAAAACTAAAGCAACAGCCTACAGAACTTAAAGCATGATAAACAGGAGCAAGCATATGCCATGCACATCCTCGAGACTGCTCCTGATCTTTTGATTCATGAAGGATAGGGTGGTAAAGAAGATTTTCGGCATGCTGGCTGCCATTAGTCAGGGAACTAAGTAGAGAATTTGGGATGTTATGCTTCAGTTGTACAAGACTTTTGCAAGGCCACACTTGGAGTATTGGGTTCAGTTTTTGGTCACCCTGCTATAGGAAAAGATGCCATTAAACTGGAAAGAGTGCAGAGAAAATTTACAAGACTTGCCAGGGCTTTGAGGGCCTGAGCTAGAGGAAGAGGTTGTGCAGTCTAAGCACTTCATCCTTTGGAGCACAGGAGGGTGAAGGCTTAACGAATAGGGTGAATGGACGGAGTATTCTTTTCCCAGAGCAGGGTAATCAAGAACTAGAGGACATAGATTTAAGATGAGACGGGCAAGATTTAAGAGGAACCTAAAGGGGTAACTTTCCACAGATGTTAGTGGATATATGGAATGAGCTGCCAGGAAAGTAGTTGAGGCAGGTATTATAACAACATTTAAATTGCTTTCGAACAGGTACATGAATAGGGAAGGTTCAGAGGGATTTGGGTCAAATGTGGGCAGATGGGCTTAGCATAGATGGGTCGGCACGGAGGTGTTGGAACAAAGGGCCTGTTTCTGTGCGGCATGTCTCCATGACCGTAAAGCCCCTGTCCCACTTAGGAGACCTAAACAGCAACCTCTGGTGACCTTGCCCGCCACCCAAAAAAAAAATCAAGATTGAGGTGAATTGCAACCTCCTACCACCTCCTACGCATATGTTGAAACCTTCCTCGACTATGAAGAAAACCGGCTTCGACTAGACCTGCGACTAAAAAAATATCGATTTTTATAACGGCAACCTATTTATAGTCGAGGCCAGTTTCAATCATGATGAAAAAATAGCAACAACCTAGATGAAGCCTCGACCACGCGGAAACCACTTTCAACCATCAGGGAGAGTGACCAAAACCTCCGGTGACCTCATGAAAACCTTGGGTGGCGGGCAAGGTCACCAGAGATTGCTGTTTAGGTCTCCTAAGTGGGACAGGGGCTTTACTCTTAATTTCCCACCCAGTTCTCACAACCTTGAGTCTGCTGAGGTCTGCAAACTCACTTCAGCCCGCTGAGTCCGTGTCAACCATAAAAAACATAGATTTACACCAACTCTACATTCATCCCAATATTAGCCTCCCCACTTTCTCAGCAACTCCCCCCAGATTCTACTATGCATCCACATATTTGATACAAATTACACTGACCAACTTCCCTGTCAACCCTCTCATCTGTGGAAGGAAATCTGTGCGTCAGAGGACATCAACACACTCAGGAAGGACAAATAAATTTGAGCTTGACTTGAAACGTGCAAACTCCACACAGACAGCACCCGAGGTCAGGATTGAACCCAGGTCTCTGGGACTGGGTAGCAGCAACTCAACTAGTTGCCCCGCTGTTCTACCCTTAGTACATTACTTGTTTTCCCTGGAACATCAGAAGTTGAGGGGTGAACCTGGTGATAGGGGTGGTGGTGGAAGCAAATACGATGGCATATGATAACAGGTTTTGATCATCAACAGTACTGGGTAGCCACTCAACCAGTCTGCCATCAGCCCACAGGCAATTCAGGTCATCATCATCATCATCATCATTGTTGAAAACATCAACAGGCACGGTGCCTTACAATGCTATGACACTAATGCAACTTCTACTGAAGTGTGGATGGTCGTTGGCTTGCTAGGAGCTCATCCGCCCTTTGACAGGTCTTGTTTTTGATCCTAGCTGGGGGTCCACAGCCCCCTCCTCACCTGGCAAACCAGGTGGGGGAGACGGTTTAGTTGCCGACTATCCGACCATGGAGCAGGTAGCACGGGATTACCTGGTACCCGTGGCGGTGGGAACTCCCCCCGACCTGACCTTAACAAAGCTTAGCAAAACAAAGGTACACCTATTGTATTTGGTGGAGGTGGCACTAAGAGATATATGGCTGGATGAACAAATGTTTGAAAGTGTCTTTATTTATTTTAATAATAATTTTTTTAATCATAATTGATCTCAGTAATAATTCAAAAATCATTATTGCGTTGAGAGTAAAATCAAGGCCATTTGATTTTATGACATGCAGAATCGGTAACTTTTGGGTATGTGGGATCCATGCTGTTGGATACACAGGTCTTACATCTCCTGACATGGTGGAGGTAATCTGCGCAGAGAAAGTAACAAGAGAAATGCATTTTCACTCCAAATGTGAGATAAACATCAGCAACAACGTATTGATAGAGCACTTTTAAATTAGCAAAATGTTCCATTCAGTAGTTGATAGATTGGCATCTCTTAATCTCCTTACTTCTGATTCCTTCCAAGCGATATCAGGAATAGCTGTTAAATCTTTTAGTTTAGAATATAGCATTTCCTGCAGCAGCTAACATTCACTTTACTTTGCAAGGTATCTCCTTCGCGAACGTCCATATTAACTGCAACCTATGCAAGCATGCATTAATGACTACATAGACACTAGAAACTGCAAGTTTTGGAATATTGTGCTTGTGGAACTCCATGGGTCAGCCAGCATCTTTGGAGGGAATAGACAGACAATGTTTCTGATCAGAACCTTTTTTCACACTGATTGAGTAGGGGGGAGAAAGCTGGAGAATAAAGGTGAGGTTAATGTAGTGAAAGATTGACAGTTGATTTGCCGAAATGTAGAGCATGTTCATTGAGCATACTGTAGCCATCACGAGGAATGTGACTTCCATTCCCACGTGCACTGTTTAACAGAAGGGAAGTTCACTCTGTTAATGTGCAGCCATTGTCTTGTGTTTGGTACAGAATCATACATAAATCCAAGCCACCTCGGTGCTACAAATGATCACTGGTTTAAAGGCAGTTGACACTGCTAATGTAGGAACAAGGAAGACCAGTTGAATGCCTCTTCAGGAAAAGGATTATTCTCTTGCACCATTCCAAATTCTGACTTCCTGCCACAGTTCCACGAGGATTCCAACCTCTGAGGTGCAAATACTTGTATTTATATGTTTACATCTCATGTTAACCTCAAACCTCAACCAGGAAAGAATCATTCCTTAGGGTTCTCAGTTTTCCAAAACTCATTCTTCAGCTAATTCTATGAAAGCCTTTTTGAACATTCTTTTTCTATTTGTGTTTTAAACTCATCCTCGTGCTGTTGTGCACCACAAAGATATTTATTCATTCAATGAAGTAATTCAATATGATGACAGCTGAATCACTTTGATTGCATCACTCATTGTCTTTTGTGTCACAAAGCCTTGAGTTTGACACCTGAGGGAAAGACTGTATACCTTGGGCTTTCAGTCAACTGCCCTTAAACCAGGGGAGGAGGAAAAATGGAAATGGACTCAGGAAGCCCGGTACCTCCTCAGTCACCTGGTTAGTGGGTACTATTTTTATACTATATTATAGTAGCTATTTTTATAATTCAATTTAATTTGCCACTTGATAAACCAATCTGAACTTTCTGCTTCTAACACACAGTTATGCCATCACCTATTACAATCTCTTCACCGACACCTTCTCAGACGTCAGCAAGCACAGCATCTCCTGTCGGTGAGTAGCAAGGAACTACTATTATGATTGCTGCTTGATTAATTGTTGAACCATTTTGCTCCTTGTATACAGAACCTATTGTCATCAGACCACTGGGACTTCTCAATCCCACTGACAGACTGGTTAAATGCAATAAAATACTAGTATTCCATTTTGCTTATTGATTGATAAACTAATGTGAGCTTTCAACATTAAACACTAACATAACTGGACCATCCCAATCTCCAGGACTTTTAATATACATGGAGTAGATTTCTTTAATACTTGATTTTGTGCATTGCATGAGCTTTCTGTGCAGTATTATGGGTGGTACAATGATAGAGTTGCTGCCTCAGCTCCTGCGACCTGGGTGTCATTCTCTCCTTGTGGAGATTGCACATTCTCCCTGCGAGCACGTGGGTTTCCTCCAGGTACTCTGGTTTCCTCCCATATCCCAAAGATGTACTGGTAGGTTAATTCCTACCAGATGTACTGGTAGATCAGTCTGAAGAAGGGTCTCAACCCAAAACGTTGCCTATTTCCTTCGCTCCATAGATGCTACCTCACCCGCTGAGTTTCTCCAGCATTTTTGTCTACCTCTGCTGGGTTAATATGCCACTTGTACGTAAATGACAGATAACATTTTGGGGTTGATGGAAAAGTGGTGAAAATAAAATGTGAATAGTGTGGGATTGATGTGAATGGTTGGTGTGGACTGACTGGGATAGTCATAGAGTGATACAGTGTGGAAACAGGCCCTGCAGCCCAACTTGCCCACACTGCGGCCAACATGTCCCAGCTACACTAGTCCCACATGCCCGCGTTTGGTCCACATCCCACCAAACCTGTCCTATCCATCTACCTGTCTAACTGTTTCTTAAATGTTGGGATAGTCCCAGCCTCAACTACCTCCTCTGGCAGCTTGTTCCATACACCCACTACTCTTTGTGTGAAAAAGTTATCCCTTAAATTCCTATTAAATCTTTTCCCCTTCAACTTCAACCTATGTCTTTTGGTCCTCGATTCGCCTACTCTGGGCAAGAGACACTGTGCATCTATGCAATCTATCCCTCTCATGATTTTATGCACCTCAATAAGATCGCCCCTCATCCTCCTGTGCTCCAAGAAATAGTCCCAACCTACTCAACCTCTCCCTATAGCTCAGACCCTCTAGCCCTGGCAACATCCTTGTAAATCTTCTCTTTACCCTTTCCAGCTTGACAACATATTTCTTCTAACATGATGTCCAGCACTGAACACAATACTCTAAATACGGCCTCACCAACGCCTAATACAAATGCGACATGACCTCCCAACTTCGAAACTCAATACTCTGACTGGTGAAGGCCAATGTGCCAAATGCCTTTTTGACCACCCTATCCACCTGCGATTCCACCTTCAAGGAACCATGTACCTGCACTCCTAGATCCCTCTGCTCTACAACACTCCCCAGAGCCCTACAATTCACTGTGTAGGTCCTGCCCATGTTAGACCAAAATGCAACACCTCACATTACCCTGTATTAAATTCCATCAACCATTCCTCAGTCCACCTGGCCAATCGATCTAGATCCTGCTGCAATTGTTCACAACCTTCTTCACTATCTGCAAAACCACCCACATTTTTTCCACCAAGGTTCTTTCCATTTGTGTGATGCTATGACTAACTTATGAAGTCTGTAGGCTGTCCAAACATGTTGAGTTTTGTCTTACTTTTAAACTGGTTTTACAAATAGTTCTACTATAATATGATTTTTGTTGCATTCGTAAGAGACCTTGCGTTATGGAAAATCATGTTATAAAGATAATTGTGCCAGAGGATACTATAGAAATGGATACAATTATGAGATTTACAGAAAAGAGATTTGGAGATTTAATTCAGAAAGGGTTCAGAAAATATGGGCCAAATGTAGTAAAATGAGACTGGCCCGGAATGCCAACTTGGTCGGCATGGAGAAGGTGGGCTGAAGGACCTGGTTTCATGCTTTACAGCTAATTCATTGCTAAAAGCAGGCTGTGGAATTATACTCTGCAGGCCAGTCTGCAATCGTGCAGAGGGGTTTGTTTGATGAGTGCAGAAGACCATGGAGTGGGTGTGGCAAGGGGAATTAAAGGGGCCGATCACTAGAAACTGGGGGTCTCGCCTGCAGCTGTACGTGTGTGCTTGGCAAAGTTAAATTGGTCAGCATGAACAAGGTAGGCCGAAGGCCAGATTCCGTGGCGTACAGCTCCATGACTATAAGATGGAGAGTGGGTGGTGGGGACAGGAGGGTGGACTGGGGAATCATGAAGGGGACAGTCCCTTTGAAATTCGTGAATGGGAGAGGACTACATGTGCGGTGGTGAAATCTTGTTGGGGGACATTGCAGAAGATGATCTATTGAATATTGAAGGCATGGGGATGGAAGGCAAAGGACCAAGGGAACTCTGTCCTAGCTCTGTCCAGGATGAGTCAGGTCAGATCAAGTTGAGTCAAGTTTATTTTCATATGCACAAGTATGCTGAGGTACAGGTAAAATGAAAACTGTGCTTGCAGCAGCATCGTAGGAACACCGACTCAGACAACGCACACAAACGTAAATTACATATGACGGACAGGCTGAGCCCACCACTCTCTAAAGCCTTTTGCAGCCTAATTAGTTGGAATTGCCATACCCAACCAGTCATGGTACACCTTGATCGATTGGCGACGTGGGCTGAGGAATGGTTGATGGAATTTAATACAGAGAAATGTGAGCTGTTGCATTTTGGGAAGTCTAACAAGGGCAGGACCTACACAGTGAATGGTAGACCTCTGGGGAGTGTTGTAGAGCAGAGGGATCTAGGAGTGTAGGTGCATGGTTCCTTGAAGGTGGAGTCGCAGGTAGATATGGTGGTCAAAAAGGCTTTTGGCACATTGGCCTTCATCAGTCAGATTATTGAGAAAAGAAGCTAGGAGGTCATGTTGCAGTTGTATAAGACATGGGTGAGGCTGCATTTAGAGTTTCGTGTTCAGTTCTCGGCACCGTTGTCATGCTGGAAAGATGTGGTCAAGCTGGAAAGGGTACATAGAAGATTTACGAGGATGTTGCCAGGACTAGAGGGTCTGAGCTATAGGGAGTGGTTGAGTAGGCTGGGACTCTATTCCTTGGAGCGCTGGAGGATGAGGGGGATCATCTAGAGGTGTATAAACTCACAAGAGGAATAGATCGGGTCGTTGCACAGTCTTTTACCCAGAGTAGGTGAATCGAGGACCAAAGGACATAGGTGTAAGGTGAAGTGGAAAAGATTTAATAGGAATCAGAGGTAACTTTTTCACACAAATGGTGGTGGGTGTATGGAACAAGCTGCCATGGGAGGTAGTTGAGGCTGGGACTATCCCAATGTTTAAGAAACAGTTAGACAGGTACGTGGATAGGACAGGTTTGGTGGGATTTGGACCAAGCGCAGGCAGGTGGGATGAGTGTAACTCGGTCATGTTGGGCATGTTAGGCCGAAGGTCCCGTTTCCACACTGTATTGACTGTATGACATCTGTAATAGTTTGCTGGAGTATTTGGTGACATGCCAAATCTCCGTAAGCTTCCAAGAATGGGTGCTGTTGTGCCTTTTACATGATTATATCTATGTGCTGAGCCCAGGAGAGGTCTGTTGAGACATTAATGCCCAGGAATTTGAAGCTGCCAACTCTCCATAACCGACCCACCAATGAAAACTTCCACATGGTCTCCTGACTTTACCTTTGTTAAGTCGGTGATTAGTTCCTTCATTTTGTGCGTGAGTGAGAGGTTGTTGTTGGTGCTGCACCACTCATCTCTCCCCTGACTCATCGCCAACAATGATTCAGCCGGCAACATAGGTGTTGCTGGACAGTTATGGATGGCGTGGGAGCTGTTCTTCGCAACACACTCATTGGTGTATAAAGTCGAGCAGGCAGCCTAATGGTTGAAACTGATAATGAGCAGTCGATATCCACAGTTGGAGTCAGAGACAACCATAATAAATCTATTATTTCCAATAGACTGAAACCCCTGTCCCACAGTACGAGTTAATTCCAAGAACTCTCCCTAGTTTGCCCTGATTCGAACTCGGAGATTTACGGTAATGGCCACTCGTCGGTACTCGGGGCTCTCGTTGAAACATGTTGAAAAATCTTCACGAGTCTTCCCGTTCTCACCTGC